>NW_028263374.1:31812564-32488110 GCF_051168715.1 Poecilia mexicana
TTTCTGATCATTTGTAACTTAAGCAGATCAACTAATTTCAGCTTATTACAGCTAGATCTAGTGCTGCTCAGCATTTGCGACGATGTTTTCTGATCATTTGTAACTTAAGCAGATCAACTAATTTCAGCTTATTACAGCTAGATCTAGTGCTGCTCAGCATTTCGGAGCTGTCCAACAACTGACAAGGCTGAAAATTGAATGTAAAGCTGCAAATTCACAGATAGTCCATTTTTGACTTCTTTCGCTGAGATAAAGCGTTTTTGGCTTCTGGCTTTCTGATCATTTGTAACTTAAGCAGATCAACTAATTTCAGCTTATTACAGCTAGATCTAGTGCTGCTCAGCATTTCGGAGCTGTCCAACAACTAACAAGGCTGAAAATTGAATGTAAAGCTGCAAATTCACAGATAGTCCATTTTTGACTTCTTTCGCTGAGATAAAGCGTTTTTGGCTTCTGGCTTTCTGATCATTTGTAACTTAAGCAGATCAACTAATTTCAGCTTATTACAGCTAGATCTAGTGCTGCTCAGCATTTCGGAGCTGTCCAACAACTAACAAGGCTGAAAATTGAATGTAAAGCTGCAAATTCACAGATAGTCCATTTTTGACTTCTTTCGCTGAGATAAAGCGTTTTTGGCTTCTGGCTTTCTGATCATTTGTAACTTAAGCAGATCAAGTAATTTCAGCTTATTACAGCTAGATCTAGTGCTGCTCAGCATTTCGGAGCTGTCCAACAACTAACAAGGCTGAAAATTGAATGTAAAGCTGCAAATTCACAGATAGTCCATTTTTGACTTCTCTCGCTGAGATAAAGCGTTTTTGGCTTCTGGCTTTCTGATCATTTGTAACTTAAGCAGATCAACTAATTTCAGCTTATTACAGCTAGATCTAGTGCTGCTCAGCATTTCGGAGCTGTCCAACAACTGACAAGGCTGAAAATTGAATGTAAAGCTGCAAATTCACAGATAGTCCATTTTTGACTTCTTTCGATGAGATAAAGCGTTTTTGGCTTCTGGCTTTCTGATCATTTGTAACTTAAGCAGATCAACTAATTTCAGCTTATTACAGCTAGATCTAGTGCTGCTCAGCATTTCGGAGCTGTCCAACAACTGACAAGGCTGAAAATTGAATGTAAAGCTGCAAATTCACAGATAGTCCATTTTTGACTTCTTTCGCTGAGATAAAGCGTTTTGGCTTCTGGCTTTCTGATCATTTGTAACTTAAGCAGATCAACTAATTTCAGCTTATTACAGCTAGATCTAGTGCTGCTCAGCATTTCGGAGCTGTCCAACAACTAACAAGGCTGAAAATTGAATGTAAAGCTGCAAATTCACAGATAGTCCATTTTTGACTTCTCTCGCTGAGATAAAGCGTTTTTGGCTTCTGGCTTTCTGATCATTTGTAACTTAAGCAGATCAACTAATTTCAGGCTTATTACAGCCTAGTTCTAGTGCTGCTCAGCATTTCGGAGCTGTCCAACAACTAACAAGGCTGAAAATTGAATGTAAAGCTGCAAATTCACAGATAGTCCATTTTTGACTTCTTTCGCTGAGATAAAGCGTTTTTGGCTTCTGGCTTTCTGATCATTTGTAACTTAAGCAGATCAACTAATTTCAGCTTATTACAGCTAGATCTAGTGCTGCTCAGCATTTCGGAGCTGTCCAACAACTAACAAGGCTGAAAATTGAATGTAAAGCTGCAAATTCACAGATAGTCCATTTTTGACTTCTTTCGCTGAGATAAAGCGTTTTTGGCTTCTGGCTTTCTGATCATTTGTAACTTAAGCAGATCAACTAATTTCAGCTTATTACAGCTAGATCTAGTGCTGCTCAGCATTTCGGAGCTGTCCAACAACTAACAAGGCTGAAAATTGAATGTAAAGCTGCAAATTCACAGATAGTCCATTTTTGACTTCTTTCGCTGAGATAAAGCGTTTTTGGCTTCTGGCTTTCTGATCATTTGTAACTTAAGCAGATCAACTAATTTCAGCTTATTACAGCTAGATCTAGTGCTGCTCAGCATTTCGGAGCTGTCCAACAACTAACAAGGCTGAAAATTGAATGTAAAGCTGCAAATTCACAGATAGTCCATTTTTGACTTCTTTCGCTGAGATAAAGCGTTTTTGGCTTCTGGCTTTCTGATCATTTGTAACTTAAGCAGATCAACTAATTTCAGCTTATTACAGCTAGATCTAGTGCTGCTCAGCATTTCGGAGCTGTCCAACAACTAACAAGGCTGAAAATTGAATGTAAAGCTGCAAATTCACAGATAGTCCATTTTTGACTTCTTTCGCTGAGATAAAGCGTTTTTGGCTTCTGGCTTTCTGATCATTTGTAACTTAAGCAGATCAACTAATTTCAGCTTATTACAGCTAGATCTAGTGCTGCTCAGCATTTCGGAGCTGTCCAACAACTTAACAAGGCTGAAAATTGAATGTAAAGCTGCAAATTCACAGATAGTCCATTTTTGACTTCTTTCGCTGAGATAAAGCGTTTTTGGCTTCTGGCTTTCTGATCATTTGTAACTTAAGCAGATCAAGTAATTTCAGCTTATTACAGCTAGATCTAGTGCTGCTCAGCATTTCGGAGCTGTCCAACAACTAACAAGGCTGAAAATTGAATGTAAAGCTGCAAATTCACAGATAGTCCATTTTTGACTTCTCTCGCTGAGATAAAGCGTTTTTGGCTTCTGGCTTTCTGATCATTTGTAACTTAAGCAGATCAACTAATTTCAGGTTATTACAGCCAGATCTAGTGCTGCTCAGCATTTCGGAGCTGTCCAACAACTAACAAGGCTGAAAATTGAATGTAAAGCTGCAAATTCACAGATAGTCCATTTTTGACTTCTTTCGCTGAGATAAAGCGTTTTTGGCTTCTGGCTTTCTGATCATTTGTAACTTAAGCAGATCAACTAATTTCAGCTTATTACAGCTAGATCTAGTGCTGCTCAGCATTTCGGAGCTGTCCAACAACTAACAAGGCTGAAAATTGAATGTAAAGCTGCAAATTCACAGATAGTCCATTTTTGACTTCTTCTCGCTGAGATAAAGCGTTTTTGGCTTCTGGCTTTCTGATCATTTGTAACTTAAGCAGATCAACTAATTTCAGAGGTTATTACAGCCAGTTCTAGTGCTGCTCAGCATTTCGGAGCTGTCCAACAACTAACAAGGCTGAAAATTGAATGTAAAGCTGCAAATTCACAGATAGTCCATTTTTGACTTCTCTCGCTGAGATAAAGCGTTTTTGGCTTCTGGCTTTCTGATCATTTGTAACTTAAGCAGATCAACTAATTTCAGGTTATTACAGCCAGTTCTAGTGCTGCTCAGCATTTCGGAGCTGTCCAACAACTAACAAGGCTGAAAATTGAATGTAAAGCTGCAAATTCACAGATAGTCCATTGTTGACTTCTTTCGCTGAGATAAAGCGTTTTTGGCTTCTGGCTTTCTGATCATTTGTAACTTAAGCAGATCAACTAATTTCAGCTTATTACAGCTAGATCTAGTGCTGCTCAGCATTTCGGAGCTGTCCAACAACTAACAAGGCTGAAAATTGAATGTAAAGCTGCAAATTCACAGATAGTCCATTTTTGACTTCTTTCGCTGAGATAAAGCGTTTTTGGCTTCTGGCTTTCTGATCATTTGTAACTTAAGCAGATCAACTAATTTCAGCTTATTACAGCTAGATCTAGTGCTGCTCAGCATTTCGGAGCTGTCCAACAACTAACAAGGCTGAAAATTGAATGTAAAGCTGCAAATTCACAGATAGTCCATTTTTGACTTCTTTCGCTGAGATAAAGCGTTTTTGGCTTCTGGCTTTCTGATCATTTGTAACTTAAGCAGATCAACTAATTTCAGCTTATTACAGCTAGATCTAGTGCTGCTCAGCATTTCGGAGCTGTCCAACAACTAACAAGGCTGAAAATTGAATGTAAAGCTGCAAATTCACAGATAGTCATTTTTGACTTCTTTCGCTGAGATAAAGCGTTTTTGGCTTCTGGCTTTCTGATCATTTGTAACTTAAGCAGATCAACTAATTTCAGGCCTATTACCAGCCAGTTCTAGTGCTGCTCAGCATTTCGGAGCTGTCCAACAACTAACAAGGCTGAAAATTGAATGTAAAGCTGCAAATTCACAGATAGTCCATTTTTGACTTCTTTCGCTGAGATAAAGCGTTTTTGGCTTCTGGCTTTCTGATCATTTGTAACTTAAGCAGATCAACTAATTTCAGCTTATTACAGCTAGATCTAGTGCTGCTCAGCATTTCGGAGCTGTCCAACAACTAACAAGGCTGAAAATTGAATGTAAAGCTGCAAATTCACAGATAGTCCATTTTTGACTTCTTTCGCTGAGATAAAGCGTTTTTGGCTTCTGGCTTTCTGATCATTTGTAACTTAAGCAGATCAACTAATTTCAGCTTATTACAGCTAGATCTAGTGCTGCTCAGCATTTCGGAGCTGTCCAACAACTAACAAGGCTGAAAATTGAATGTAAAGCTGCAAATTCACAGATAGTCCATTTTTGATCTTTCGCTGAGATAAAGCGTTTTTGGCTTCTGGCTTTCTGATCATTTGTAACTTAAGCAGATCAACTAATTTCAGCTTATTACAGCTAGATCTAGTGCTGCTCAGCATTTCGGAGCTGTCCAACAACTAACAAGGCTGAAAATTGAATGTAAAGCTGCAAATTCACAGATAGTCCATTTTTGACTTCTTTCGCTGAGATAAAGCGTTTTTGGCTTCTGGCTTTCTGATCATTTGTAACTTAAGCAGATCAACTAATTTCAGCTTATTACAGCTAGATCTAGTGCTGCTCAGCATTTCGGAGCTGTCCAACAACTAACAAGGCTGAAAATTGAATGTAAAGCTGCAAATTCACAGATAGTCCATTTTTGACTTCTTTCGCTGAGATAAAGCGTTTTTGGCTTCTGGCTTTCTGATCATTTGTAACTTAAGCAGATCAACTAATTTCAGCTTATTACAGCTAGATCTAGTGCTGCTCAGCATTTCGGAGCTGTCCAACAACTAAGAAGGCTGAAAATTGAATGTAAAGCTGCAAATCCACAGATAGTCCATTTTTGACTTCTTTCGCTGAGATAAAGCGTTTTTGGCTTCTGGCTTTCTGATCATTTGTAACTTAAGCAGATCAACTAATTTCAGCTTATTACAGCTAGATCTAGTGCTGCTCAGCATTTCGGAGCTGTCCAACAACTAACAAGGCTGAAAATTGAATGTAAAGCTGCAAATTCACAGATAGTCCATTTTTGACTTCTCTCGCTGAGATAAAGCGTTTTTGGCTTCTGGCTTTCTGATCATTTGTAACTTAAGCAGATCAACTAATTTCAGCTTATTACAGCTAGATCTAGTGCTGCTCAGCATTTCGGAGCTGTCCAACAACTAACAAGGCTGAAAATTGAATGTAAAGCTGCAAATTCACAGATAGTCCATTTTTGTCTTCTTTCGCTGAGATAAAGCGTTTTTGGCTTCTGGCTTTCTGATCATTTGTAACTTAAGCAGATCAACTAATTTCAGCTTATTACAGCTAGATCTAGTGCTGCTCAGCATTTCGGAGCTGTCCAACAACTAACAAGGCTGAAAATTGAATGTAAAGCTGCAAATTCACAGATAGTCCATTTTTGACTTCTTTCGCTGAGATAAAGCGTTTTTGTCTTCTGGCTTTCTGATCATTTGTAACTTAAGCAGATCAACTAATTTCAGGCTTATTACAGCTAGATCTAGTGCTGCTCAGCATTTCGGAGCTGTCCAACAACTAACAAGGCTGAAAATTGAATGTAAAGCTGCAAATTCACAGATAGTCCATTTTTGACTTCTTTCGCTGAGATAAAGCGTTTTTGGCTTCTGGCTTTCTGATCATTTGTAACTTAAGCAGATCAACTAATTTCAGGTTATTACAGCTAGATCTAGTGCTGCTCAGCATTTCGGAGCTGTCCAACAACTAACAAGGCTGAAAATTGAATGTAAAGCTGCAAATTCACAGATAGTCCATTTTTGACTTCTTTCGCTGAGATAAAGCGTTTTTGGCTTCTGGCTTTCTGATCATTTGTAACTTAAGCAGATCAACTAATTTCAGCTTATTACAGCTAGATCTAGTGCTGCTCAGCATTTCGGAGCTGTCCAACAACTAACAAGGCTGAAAATTGAATGTAAAGCTGCAAATTCACAGATAGTCCATTTTTGACTTCTTTCGCTGAGATAAAGCGTTTTTGGCTTCTGGCTTTCTGATCATTTGTAACTTAAGCAGATCAACTAATTTCAGCTTATTACAGCTAGATCTAGTGCTGCTCAGCATTTCGGAGCTGTCCAACAACTAACAAGGCTGAAAATTGAATGTAAAGCTGCAAATTCACAGATAGTCCATTTTTGTCTTCTCTCGCTGAGATAAAGCGTTTTTGGCTTCTGGCTTTCTGATCATTTGTAACTTAAGCAGATCAACTAATTTCAGCTTATTACAGCTAGATCTAGTGCTGCTCAGCATTTCGGAGCTGTCCAACAACTAACAAGGCTGAAAATTGAATGTAAAGCTGCAAATTCACAGATAGTCCATTTTTGACTTCTTTCGCTGAGATAAAGCGTTTTTGGCTTCTGACTTTCTGATCATTTGTAACTTAAGCAGATCAACTAATTTCAGCTTATTACAGCTAGATCTAGTGCTGCTCAGCATTTCGGAGCTGTCCAACAACTAACAAGGCTGAAAATTGAATGTAAAGCTGCAAATTCACAGATAGTCCATTTTTGACTTCTTTCGCTGAGATAAAGCGTTTTTGGCTTCTGGCTTTCTGATCATTTGTAACTTAAGCAGATCAACTAATTTCAGCTTATTACAGCCAGATCTAGTGCTGCTCAGCATTTCGGAGCTGTCCAACAACTAACAAGGCTGAAAATTGAATGTAAAGCTGCAAATTCACAGATAGTCCATTTTTGACTTCTTTCGCTGAGATAAAGCGTTTTTGGCTTCTGGCTTTCTGATCATTTGTAACTTAAGCAGATAAACTAATTTCAGCTTATTACAGCCAGATCTAGTGCTGCTCAGCATTTCGGAACTGTCCAACAACTAACAAGGCTGAAAATTGAATGTAAAGCTGCAAATTCACAGATAGTCCATTTTTGACTTCTTTCGCTGAGATAAAGCGTTTTTGGCTTCTGGCTTTCTGATCATTTGTAACTTAAGCAGATCAACTAATTTCAGCTTATTACAGCTAGATCTAGTGCTGCTCAGCATTTCGGAGCTGTCCACCAACTAACAAGGCTGAAAATTGAATGTAAAGCTGCAAATTCACAGATAGTCCATTTTTGACTTCTTTCGCTGAGATAAAGCGTTTTTGGCTTCTGGCTTTCTGATCATTTGTAACTTAAGCAGATCAACTAATTTCAGATTATTACAGCCAGATCTAGTGCTGCTCAGCATTTCGGAGCTGTCCAACAACTAACAAGGCTGAAAATTGAATGTAAAGCTGCAAATTCACAGATAGTCCATTTTTGACTTCTTTCGCTGAGATAAAGCGTTTTTGGCTTCTGGCTTTCTGATCATTTGTAACTTAAGCAGATCAACTAATTTCAGCTTATTACAGCTAGATCTAGTGCTGCTCAGCATTTCGGAGCTGTCCACCAACTAACAAGGCTGAAAATTGAATGTAAAGCTGCAAATTCACAGATAGTCCATTTTTGACTTCTTTCGCTGAGATAAAGCGTTTTTGGCTTCTGGCTTTCTGATCATTTGTAACTTAAGCAGATCAACTAATTTCAGCTTATTACAGCCAGATCTAGTGCTGCTCAGCATTTCGGAGCTGTCCAACAACTAACAAGGCTGAAAATTGAATGTAAAGCTGCAAATTCACAGATAGTCCATTTTTGACTTCTTTCGCTGAGATAAAGCGTTTTTGGCTTCTGGCTTTCTGATCATTTGTAACTTAAGCAGATCAACTAATTTCAGCTTATTACAGCCAGATCTAGTGCTGCTCAGCATTTCGGAACTGTCCAACAACTAACAAGGCTGAAAATTGAATGTAAAGCTGCAAATTCACAGATAGTCCATTTTTGACTTCTTTCGCTGAGATAAAGCGTTTTTGGCTTCTGGCTTTCTGATCATTTGTAACTTAAGCAGATCAACTAATTTCAGCTTATTACAGCTAGATCTAGTGCTGCTCAGCATTTCGGAGCTGTCCAACAACTAACAAGGCTGAAAATTGAATGTAAAGCTGCAAATTCACAGATAGTCCATTTTTGACTTCTTTCGCTGAGATAAAGCGTTTTTGGCTTCTGGCTTTCTGATCATTTGTAACTTAAGCAGATCAACTAATTTCAGCTTATTACAGCTAGATCTAGTGCTGCTCAGCATTTCGGAGCTGTCCAACAACTAACAAGGCTGAAAATTGAATGTAAAGCTGCAAATTCACAGATAGTCCATTTTTGACTTCTTTCGCTGAGATAAAGCGTTTTTGGCTTCTGGCTTTCTGATCATTTGTAACTTAAGCAGATCAACTAATTTCAGCTTATTACAGCTAGATCTAGTGCTGCTCAGCATTTCGGAGCTGTCCAACAACTAAGGCTGAAAATTGAATGTAAAGCTGCAAATTCACAGATAGTCCATTTTTGACTTCTTTCGCTGAGATAAAGCGTTTTTGGCTTCTGGCTTTCTGATCATTTGTAACTTAAGCAGATCAACTAATTTCAGGCTTATTACAGCCAGATCTAGTGCTGCTCAGCATTTCGGAGCTGTCCAACAACTAACAAGGCTGAAAATTGAATGTAAAAGCTGCAAATTCACAGATAGTCCATTTTTGACTTCTTTCGCTGAGATAAAGCGTTTTTGGCTTCTGGCTTTCTGATCATTTGTAACTTAAGCAGATCAACTAATTTCAGATTATTACAGCCAGATCTAGTGCTGCTCAGCATTTCGGAGCTGTCCAACAACTAACAAGGCTGAAAATTGAATGTAAAGCTGCAAATTCACAGATAGTCCATTTTTGACTTCTTTTGCTGAGATAAAAGCGTTTTTGGCTTCTGGCTTTCTGATCATTTGTAACTTAAGCAGATCAACTAATTTCAGATTATTACAGCCAGATCTAGTGCTGCTCAGCATTTCGGAGCTGTCCACCAACTAACAAGGCTGAAAATTGAATGTAAAGCTGCAAATTCACAGATAGTCCATTTTTGACTTCTTTCGCTGAGATAAAGCGTTTTTGGCTTCTGGCTTTCTGATCATTTGTAACTTAAGCAGATCAACTAATTTCAGATTATTACAGCCAGATCTAGTGCTGCTCAGCATTTCGGAGCTGTCCAACAACTAACAAGGCTGAAAATTGAATGTAAAGCTGCAAATTCACAGATAGTCCATTTTTGACTTCTTTCGCTGAGATAAAGCGTTTTTGGCTTCTGGCTTTCTGATCATTTGTAACTTAAGCAGATCAACTAATTTCAGCTTATTACAGCCAGATCTAGTGCTGCTCAGCATTTCGGAGCTGTCCAACAACGAACAAGGCTGAAAATTGAATGTAAAGCTGCAAATTCACAGATAGTCCATTTTTGACTTCTTTCGCTGAGATAAAGCGTTTTTGGCTTCTGGCTTTCTGATCATTTGTAACTTAAGCAGATCAACTAATTTCAGGTTATTACAGCCAGATCTAGTGCTGCTCAGCATTTCGGAGCTGTCCAACAACTAACAAGGCTGAAAATTGAATGTAAAGCTGCAAATTCACAGATAGTCCATTTTTGACTTCTTTCGCTGAGATAAAGCGTTTTTGGCTTCTGGCTTTCTGATCATTTGTAACTTAAGCAGATCAACTAATTTCAGCTTATTACAGCCAGATCTAGTGCTGCTCAGCATTTCGGAGCTGTCCAACAACTAACAAGGCTGAAAATTGAATGTAAAGCTGCAAATTCACAGATAGTCCATTTTTGATTCTTGCTCCTTTGCTGAGATAAAGCGTTTTTGGCTTCTGGCTTTCTGATCATTTTTAACTTAAGCAGATCAACTAATTTCAGCTTATTACAGCTAGATCTAGTGCTGCTCAGCATTTCGGAGCTGTCCAACAACTAACAAGGCTGAAAATTGAATGTAAAGCTGCAAATTCACAGATAGTCCATTTTTGACTTCTTTCGCTGAGATAAAGCGTTTTTGGCTTCTGGCTTTCTGATCATTTGTAACTTAAGCAGATCAACTAATTTCAGCTTATTACAGCTAGATCTAGTGCTGCTCAGCATTTCGGAGCTGTCCAACAACTAACAAGGCTGAAAATTGAATGTAAAGCTGCAAATTCACAGATAGTCCATTTTTGACTTCTTTCGCTGAGATAAAGCGTTTTTGGCTTCTGGCTTTCTGATCATTTGTAACTTAAGCAGATCAACTAATTTCAGCTTATTACAGCTAGATCTAGTGCTGCTCAGCATTTCGGAGCTGTCCAACAACTAACAAGGCTGAAAATTGAATGTAAAGCTGCAAATTCACAGATAGTCCATTTTTGACTTCTTTCGCTGAGATAAAGCGTTTTTGGCTTCTGGCTTTCTGATCATTTGTAACTTAAGCAGATCAACTAATTTCAGGTTATTACAGCCAGATCTAGTGCTGCTCAGCATTTCGGAGCTGTCCAACAACTAACAAGGCTGAAAATTGAATGTAAAGCTGCAAATTCACAGATAGTCCATTTTTGACTTCTTTCGCTGAGATAAAGCGTTTTTGGCTTCTGGCTTTCTGATCATTTGTAACTTAAGCAGATCAACTAATTTCAGCTTATTACAGCTAGATCTAGTGCTGCTCAGCATTTCGGAGCTGTCCAACAACTAACAAGGCTGAAAATTGAATGTAAAGCTGCAAATTCACAGATAGTCCATTTTTGACTTCTTTCGCTGAGATAAAGCGTTTTTGGCTTCTGGCTTTCTGATCATTTGTAACTTAAGCAGATCAACTAATTTCAGCTTATTACAGCTAGATCTAGTGCTGCTCAGCATTTCGGAGCTGTCCAACAACTAACAAGGCTGAAAATTGAATGTAAAGCTGCAAATTCACAGATAGTCCATTTTTGACTTCTTTCGCTGAGATAAAGCGTTTTTGGCTTCTGGCTTTCTGATCATTTGTAACTTAAGCAGATCAACTAATTTCAGCTTATTACAGCTAGATCTAGTGCTGCTCAGCATTTCGGAGCTGTCCAACAACTAACAAGGCTGAAAATTGAATGTAAAGCTGCAAATTCACAGATAGTCCATTTTTGACTTCTTTCGCTGAGATAAAGCGTTTTTGGCTTCTGGCTTTCTGATCATTTGTAACTTAAGCAGATCAACTAATTTCAGCTTATTACAGCTAGATCTAGTGCTGCTCAGCATTTCGGAGCTGTCCAACAACTAACAAGGCTGAAAATTGAATGTAAAGCTGCAAATTCACAGATAGTCCATTTTTGACTTTTCTGAGATAAAGCGTTTTTGGCTTCTGGCTTTCTGATCATTTGTAACTTAAGCAGATCAACTAATTTCAGCTTATTACAGCTAGATCTAGTGCTGCTCAGCATTTCGGAGCTGTCCAACAACTAACAAGGCTGAAAATTGAATGTAAAGCTGCAAATTCACAGATAGTCCATTTTTGACTTCTTTCGCTGAGATAAAGCGTTTTTGGCTTCTGGCTTTCTGATCATTTGTAACTTAAGCAGATCAACTAATTTCAGCTTATTACAGCTAGATCTAGTGCTGCTCAGCATTTCGGAGCTGTCCAACAACTAACAAGGCTGAAAATTGAATGTAAAGCTGCAAATTCACAGATAGTCCATTTTTGACTTCTTTCGCTGAGATAAAGCGTTTTTGGCTTCTGGCTTTCTGATCATTTGTAACTTAAGCAGATCAACTAATTTCAGCTTATTACAGCTAGATCTAGTGCTGCTCAGCATTTCGGAGCTGTCCAACAACTAACAAGGCTGAAAATTGAATGTAAAGCTGCAAATTCACAGATAGTCCATTTTTGACTGCTGAGATAAAGCGTTTTTGGCTTCTGGCTTTCTGATCATTTGTAACTTAAGCAGATCAACTAATTTCAGCTTATTACAGCTAGATCTAGTGCTGCTCAGCATTTCGGAGCTGTCCAACAACTAACAAGGCTGAAAATTGAATGTAAAGCTGCAAATTCACAGATAGTCCATTTTTGACTTCTTTCGCTGAGATAAAGCGTTTTTGGCTTCTGGCTTTCTGATCATTTGTAACTTAAGCAGATCAACTAATTTCAGCTTATTACAGCTAGATCTAGTGCTGCTCAGCATTTCGGAGCTGTCCAACAACTAACAAGGCTGAAAATTGAATGTAAAGCTGCAAATTCACAGATAGTCCATTTTTGACTTCTTTCGCTGAGATAAAGCGTTTTTGGCTTCTGGCTTTCTGATCATTTGTAACTTAAGCTGATCAACTAATTTCAGCTTATTACAGCCAGATCTAGTGCTGCTCAGCATTTCGGAGCTGTCCAACAACTAACAAGGCTGAAAATTGAATGTAAAGCTGCAAATTCACAGATAGTCCATTTTTGACTTCTTTCGCTGAGATAAAGCGTTTTTGGCTTCTGGCTTTCTGATCATTTGTAACTTAAGCAGATCAACTAATTTCAGCTTATTACAGCTAGATCTAGTGCTGCTCAGCATTTCGGAGCTGTCCAACAACTAACAAGGCTGAAAATTGAATGTAAAGCTGCAAATTCACAGATAGTCCATTTTTGACTTCTTTCGCTGAGATAAAGCGTTTTTGGCTTCTGGCTTTCTGATCATTTGTAACTTAAGCAGATCAACTAATTTCAGCTTATTACAGCTAGATCTAGTGCTGCTCAGCATTTCGGAGCTGTCCAACAACTAACAAGGCTGAAAATTGAATGTAAAGCTGCAAATTCACAGATAGTCCATTTTTGACTGAGATAAAGCGTTTTTGGCTTCTGGCTTTCTGATCATTTGTAACTTAAGCAGATCAACTAATTTCAGCTTATTACAGCTAGATCTAGTGCTGCTCAGCATTTCGGAGCTGTCCAACAACTAACAAGGCTGAAAATTGAATGTAAAGCTGCAAATTCACAGATAGTCCATTTTTGACTTCTTTCGCTGAGATAAAGCGTTTTTGGCTTCTGGCTTTCTGATCATTTGTAACTTAAGCAGATCAACTAATTTCAGCTTATTACAGCTAGATCTAGTGCTGCTCAGCATTTCGGAGCTGTCCAACAACTAACAAGGCTGAAAATTGAATGTAAAGCTGCAAATTCACAGATAGTCCATTTTTGACTGAGATAAAGCGTTTTTGGCTTCTGGCTTTCTGATCATTTGTAACTTAAGCAGATCAACTAATTTCAGCTTATTACAGCTAGATCTAGTGCTGCTCAGCATTTCGGAGCTGTCCAACAACTAACAAGGCTGAAAATTGAATGTAAAGCTGCAAATTCACAGATAGTCCATTTTTGACTTCTTTCGCTGAGATAAAGCGTTTTTGGCTTCTGGCTTTCTGATCATTTGTAACTTAAGCAGATCAACTAATTTCAGCTTATTACAGCTAGATCTAGTGCTGCTCAGCATTTCGGAGCTGTCCAACAACTAACAAGGCTGAAAATTGAATGTAAAGCTGCAAATTCACAGATATTCCATTTTTGACTTCTTTCGCTGAGATAAAGCGTTTTTGGCTTCTGGCTTTCTGATCATTTGTAACTTAAGCAGATCAACTAATTTCAGGTTATTACAGCCAGATCTAGTGCTGCTCAGCATTTCGGAGCTGTCCAACAACTAACAAGGCTGAAAATTGAATGTAAAGCTGCAAATTCACAGATAGTCCATTTTTGACTGAGATAAAGCGTTTTTGGCTTCTGGCTTTCTGATCATTTGTAACTTAAGCAGATCAACTAATTTCAGCTTATTACAGCTAGATCTAGTGCTGCTCAGCATTTCGGAGCTGTCCAACAACTAACAAGGCTGAAAATTGAATGTAAAGCTGCAAATTCACAGATAGTTCATTTTTGACTTCTTTCGCTGAGATAAAGCGTTTTTGGCTTCTGGCTTTCTGATCATTTGTAACTTAAGCAGATCAACTAATTTCAGCTTATTACAGCTAGATCTAGTGCTGCTCAGCATTTCGGAGCTGTCCAACAACTAACAAGGCTGAAAATTGAATGTAAAGCTGCAAATTCACAGATAGTCCATTTTTGACTTCTTTCGCTGAGATAAAGCGTTTTTGGCTTCTCGCTTTCTGATCATTTGTAACTTAAGCAGATCAACTAATTTCAGCTTATTACAGCTAGATCTAGTGCTGCTCAGCATTTCGGAGCTGTCCAACAACTAACAAGGCTGAAAATTGAATGTAAAGCTGCAAATTCACAGATAGTCCATTTTTGACTTCTTTCGCTGAGATAAAGCGTTTTTGGCTTCTGGCTTTCTGATCATTTGTAACTTAAGCAGATCAACTAATTTCAGCTTATTACAGCTAGATCTAGTGCTGCTCAGCATTTCGGAGCTGTCCAACAACTAACAAGGCTGAAAATTGAATGTAAAGCTGCAAATTCACAGATAGTCCATTTTTGACTGAGATAAAGCGTTTTTGGCTTCTGGCTTTCTGATCATTTGTAACTTAAGCAGATCAACTAATTTCAGCTTATTACAGCTAGATCTAGTGCTGCTCAGCATTTCGGAGCTGTCCAACAACTAACAAGGCTGAAAATTGAATGTAAAGCTGCAAATTCACAGATAGTCCATTTTTGACTGAGATAAAGCGTTTTTGGCTTCTGGCTTTCTGATCATTTGTAACTTAAGCAGATCAACTAATTTCAGCTTATTACAGCTAGATCTAGTGCTGCTCAGCATTTCGGAGCTGTCCAACAACTAACAAGGCTGAAAATTGAATGTAAAGCTGCAAATTCACAGATAGTCCATTTTTGACTTCTTTCGCTGAGATAAAGCGTTTTTGGCTTCTGGCTGTCTGATCATTTGTAACTTAAGCAGATCAACTAATTTCAGCTTATTACAGCTAGATCTAGTGCTGCTCAGCATTTCGGAGCTGTCCAACAACTGACAAGGCTGAAAATTGAATGTAAATCTGCAAATTCACAGATAGTCCATTTTTGACTTCTTTCGCTGAGATAAAGCGTTTTTGGCTTCTGGCTTTCTGATCATTTGTAACTTAAGCAGATCAACTAATTTCAGCTTATTACAGCTAGATCTAGTGCTGCTCAGCATTTCGGAGCTGTCCAACAACTAACAAGGCTGAAAATTGAATGTAAAGCTGCAAATTCACAGATAGTCCATTTTTGACTTCTTTCGCTGAGATAAAGCGTTTTTGGCTTCTGGCTTTCTGATCATTTGTAACTTAAGCAGATCAACTAATTTCAGCTTATTACAGCTAGATCTAGTGCTGCTCAGCATTTCGGAGCTGTCCAACAACTAACAAGGCTGAAAATTGAAGGTAAAGCTGCAAATTCACAGATAGTCCATTTTTGACTTCTTTCGCTGAGATAAAGCGTTTTTGGCTTCTGGCTTTCTGATCATTTGTAACTTAAGCAGATCAACTAATTTCAGCTTATTACAGCTAGATCTAGTGCTGCTCAGCATTTCGGAGCTGTCCAACAACTAACAAGGCTGAAAATTGAATGTAAATCTGCAAATTCACAGATAGTCCATTTTTGACTTCTTTCGCTGAGATAAAGCGTTTTTGGCTTCTGGCTTTCTGATCATTTGTAACTTAAGCAGATCAACTAATTTCAGGTTATTACAGCCAGATCTAGTGCTGCTCAGCATTTCGGAGCTGTCCAACAACTAACAAGGCTGAAAATTGAATGTAAATCTGCAAATTCACAGATAGTCCATTTTTGACTTCTTTCGCTGAGATAAAGCGTTTTTGGCTTCTGGCTTTCTGATCATTTGTAACTTAAGCAGATCAACTAATTTCAGCTTATTACAGCTAGATCTAGTGCTGCTCAGCATTTCGGAGCTGTCCAACAACTAACAAGGCTGAAAATTGAATGTAAAGCTGCAAATTCACAGATAGTCCATTTTTGACTGAGATAAAGCGTTTTTGGCTTCTGGCTTTCTGATCATTTGTAACTTAAGCAGATCAACTAATTTCAGCTTATTACAGCTAGATCTAGTGCTGCTCAGCATTTCGGAGCTGTCCAACAACTAACAAGGCTGAAAATTGAATGTAAAGCTGCAAATTCACAGATAGTCCATTTTTGACTTCTTTCGCTGAGATAAAGCGTTTTTGGCTTCTGGCTTTCTGATCATTTGGAACATAAGCAGATCAACTAATTTCAGTTTAGTACAGGCAGATCTAGTGCTGCTCAGCATTTCGTAGCTGTCCAACAACTAACAAGGCTGAAAATTGAATGTTAAGCTGCAAATTCACAAATAGTCCATTTTTGACTTTCTTTGCTGAGATAAAGCGTGTTTGGCTTCTGGCTTGATGATCATTTGGAACATAAGCAGATCAACTAATTTCAGTTTAATACAGCCAGATCTAGTCCTGCTCAGCATTCCGTAGCTGTCCAACAACTAACAAGGCTGAAAATTGAATGTAAAGCTGCAAATTCACATATAGTCCATCTTTGACTTCTTTCGCTAAGATAAAGCGTTTTTGGCTTCTGGCTTGCTGATCATACATAGATCAACTAATTTCAGTTTAATACAGCCAGATCTAGTCCCGCTCAGCATTTCTTAGCTGTCCAACAACTAACAAGGCTGAAAATTGAATGTTAAGCTGCAAATTCACAAATCGTCCATTTTTGACTTCTTTCGCTAAGATAAAGCGTTTTTGGCTTCTGGCTTGCTGATCATAAGCAGATCAACTAATATGAGTTTAATACAAGCAGATCTAGTGCTGCTCAGCATTTCGCAGCTGTCCAACAACTAACAAGGCTGAAAATTGAATGTAAAGCTGCAAATATACATATAGTCCATTTTGGACTTCATTCTCTGAGATAAAGCGTTTTTGGCTTCTGGCTTGCTGATCATAAGCAGATTAACTAATTTCAGTTTAATACAGCCAGATCTAGTGCTGCTCAGCATTTCGTAGCTGTCCAACAACTAACAAGGCTGAAAATTGAATGTTAAGCTGCAAATTCACAAATAGTACATTTTTGACTTCTTTCGCTGAGATAAAGCGTTTTTGGCTTGATGTTGATGAGACTTTCTCCAAAATGATAACCTTTTTCAACCTTTATAGCTCCACTGTTGAAAATGACTCTCTAACATTCACAAATGACAATGAAATAAAATCCAGTCCAACATCTGGTTTGAGGTGATTCCCCTGGAACCTGTTGAAGGAAAAATATCCCAACTTCAGAAGATGTGCTTTTAACTTAACAGAGCTCTGTGGTTCCTCCTATCAGTATGAGAGTCAGGGTGAGGAGGCGCCATGTTAGGAAGACGAAGTGGAAGCTGCAGGATCTTCAGAACAAACAGGTCATGATGCTAGGCTACTGATTATCCCTCTGTCTGGACACAGGATCAATAGAACCAGTTTAAAAGCTAAAATGAATGGTTATATGCCAGACATGGAAAACTGGGATGCACTCCATGCCATGATGTTCAGAATTTAGCTCTTATGGCATCTCATGGTGTCAACATTGCAGCCAGTGGGCTGAAGAAAATACAGTTTTATTTTGTAGCAATTCAAGAGCTACCCAGCTTTTATCACTTCGCAAAAAAATTAATCAGCACAGAAACTCCAAAGCACACAAATATATATATATATATATATATATATATATATATATATATATATATATATATATATATATATATATATATATATATATATATATATCATAGTGCCCCCAAGAATTTAAAACTACTTTCACCCCTGCCTCAATAATCTCAATAATTGGAGAGTCCTTAAGACTGACAGAAGAGGAAAATCAGGATAAAGATCTTGCTGTGTGACCTTGGCATGAGACAATTTAAAAGTTAAGATTGCTCTTTCTTCAACTTTTATGCCTTACTTTGAGTTAGCCTATGATTATATATCTATAATCCAATCAAAGTATCTTAAGGTTTGTAGCTGCAGCATGACAAAATGTAAAGAAAAAAAAATAGGTTCACTGGTGAGAAAACTTTTGCAAAGCACCAGACGTGATGAGCTGGAGGAATCCAAACTGAGTCCTTGCTGAGGCCTGGTGTTTGTTCAGAGCCCCTTTGTTTGCACAGTGGCGCTTGTCCGGGTCTAACATGGACAAACACACACAAAGACCAAGCTTTTGCAGTTTCCAGCAAACCCAACACACACCAACCGAATCTCACATGTGCCTTCATTATTTACGAATGAAAGGTACAACGCAAAAAAACTGAGGTAAAGTTCCACTTAAAACTTTAGGAGAACACCAGGGGTTGGTCAGGAAGAGTGAGAAAACAAGCAGAGAGCATTTTCCAGTGGGCTCCTTGAGGGGGGGCTGATATACTTTACAACAAAGATGATGTGAAGATGCAGCAGAAAACTCCTGACAAGATAACTGTGTGGCTTTCTATGCCTGTCAGCGCTGGCTTGAAATACAATGTACTCTATTAGTGGAGCAGCTTGTAATAAAGGAATGGAGTGTGATCATGAATAAAAAATCCGGGAATGAAAAGTAGATCAAATCAGGCAAGAGGACATGGAGAGCCACAGCGAGAGACGTTAACATAATTGACGTATCAATCACTGCCTGGCATTGCTTCCTTCATCCACCGTTCCATATAGGATCCTCTGTGGAAGATGCACTGAGTCCACTAATTAAACTCTGATTAGGTCCAACTAATCAAATTCTTTCATGTTCCTAGATGTTCATCAAAGTCAATTACATTATATCTATGAATTTAACTTTTTCATTGTATTTTTTTTTCTTTGCGCAGTTCTTAAATTAAAGCGAGACTTTGAACATGTTGAATTGAGCTTAATCAAGTGAAAATTACTGAAAGCCCAGCAGCTCTGCACTCGGCAATTTCCCTAAGCCTCTCAGCCTATTGCGATGAACCATGGCTTCATCAGGCTGTGTCATATCTGAATTACAGCATACGGCAGCAGCGGCGGCACCTCTGAAAAATTTCCCAACCACCGCACTAATGAACTAGGTATGGTCCAATCCACAAATTCACAGCTGGTGGGGAGGGGAGAGGAAAAAAAAGAAAACAAGAACAGACATTCTCAGGGCTCTCCAGGAGAGTGATATATCTTCAGCGGCGGAGCTTTATTAATGATTTAAACAAACATCTTTAGAGGCATATCAGCTGTCAGCTGTCAAGAGATGAAAGCACGGACTGACTTGTATGGGAAATTGTGGTAACAGGGTGTTCTGGAAGGGAGAGTGGAAAGAAAGCTCAGGGACCAGCTGTCGCAGTGACTGCTGGCACCACAGCATGTGGCAATGCGAACCTTGAGGCCGGAGGGAGACTGTGTTGAGAGCGGGAAGGAATCCAGCACCTCAGCAAATCTCAGAGTCTTCTTTTAACCTGTGTGCGTGTGAGGACTGAGGCAAACGTAGAGGACTGTGGAAAATTATACAAGTTTTATGTGCGTGGGGTCGGTTGGACCCCATTTCTGGACACAAGGGTTAAGTTGGATGTGCTGCATCTCCACACCCAAATCGATAAGGTTTCAATCTTTCTTTTATCGGACCAGGGACTGGGAGCGTTTTCTTTTTCTATTGATCATCATTTGGAGAATTTGAAAGATAAGGGAGAGGAGTTATCTGCTTGTGTTTTCTACCATAACCATGCCATGGCAATTCTGGTTTGACATGCAGTAACTCCTCTTGTCAAAGTGACTATGAGCTCTCTGGCCTACATTTCTTTGCCAGGGCCTCATCAGGCGTAAATGCAAGGCAAGTCACATTCTGTTACGGGGTGATGGTTGCGCCCACACACAGGCCTGTGCAGTGCGCACGGTGGTGTGACAGTAAAGACTGTAGTAAAAAATCCCATGAAGTCGGATCCTCTTTTTGGCATGCAATGCTAAGCTAGGAATCACTGCACTTTCTGAAAAAGCGCCATATAAACTGTGTTAGACATAAGAGTATTATCAGTACTACCTATTTGTTAAAAGTGTATTGGTCCCACTTTTGCCGCCAAAACCGAGCTGACCTCATGAAGATTTTATGTGGTATCTGCAGATGTGCAGAAAAAAAAATCAATTCTAGAGACCTGCTGAAAGTTTGTTTCCACAGGATGTTTCAAAGGCTAAAAAGAAGAATATATTTTTTAAGTACTAGCTTAAAAAATAAGCTAGTACTTAATTTATATCATTGAGCACTGTCTTTGCCGCAGTGTAATTTTGATTTTAATATTTCAAATGTTTTTCTTATCGTTTTGACTTTTTTTTCTTTTCATTTCAGCAACTTTATTATTGGTGTAATGTAATTCGGTCCTGCCCATGCAAAGCATGGTAGGAATCTATTGTTCTACACCCAATAAGCGGTCTCTTTATTGGGGCCTGCCCATAGCAATGCATAGGGAGAGGAGTGACTGACTTGCGAAGCATGGGCATGCTTTAACAGACCCCGGTTACAGACACCATTATATCAGTAAATTAATTCTATAAAAAACTGAAACATTGTTAAAGGGGCATTATGCTCCTCGAAGGTGGAGCTAGGTCCATCCAGGTGTTTTGCATAGTTGAAATGTTGCCAGGGATTAAAGGATTTCTCAAATATGCATGAAAAAATCAAGGTAACACTTAAGGTGTGTTTTTGATGGGGGACTAACATTATAACATGGTGTAAAGCTTTAAAAAGTCAATTTTACATCATACTGCTCCTTTAATTGTACTCTGTTTTTAACCATCCATTTCTTTTCTTCACTAGACCACTGCAATTAATGTTTCTTGGTTGTTTATTGTTTCATGTTTTTTTCATGTAAAGCACTTTGAATTGCTCTGCTGCTGAAATGTGCTACACAATTAAACTTAAATTCTTAGTTTTTCAAAGGTTTTTTTTGTTTTGTTTTAACTGAATAATTGTCACTAGAGTCCATTCAGCAGAAAATGAGGACATTTGTTTTTGGTTGTTTTGGGAACAAATTTCACACAATTGGTAAATCTGTTCAATTTCCTTTATGTTGCACACTTCATAATTAGTCAGTGTTGATTTCTGCAGGTTCTTTTATTTTGAGGAACGCTGTTAAGAACAAGAGCGACAGTGAGCGCCTCTGCTGACCAACCGTTACTACGCTAAATTGCCGTTTGCTCTCCTCACAGACAAATATTTATAATATAAGTCAAACAACAAATTTACAATGTAAATCAAAGAATTGTTCCCACAAAACTTCCACACATATATCTCGCCACTCCACTCCAGCTCACTTCCCCCACAAGAGACCGTCAACACAAATAGCAGTGCTAATTGACATTTACCTGTTAAGAACAAAAGTGAGAGTGAGCGCCTCCGCTGACCAGCCGTTACTGCGCTAAATTGCCGTTGGTTCACTGAGTCAGGAGTGCTGCTCACCGTGCTCTATGTGCCCACTGGTGGTGAACCGTTGTAACTGCAGTACAGCGGATCTCAGCAAGAGAAGTGAAGCACAGTCAACATAAGAAAAACAGAAGTAAGTAAACAAAGAAAAGGGAGGGGGTGTAATATTTTCTAATGTCCATTCTGTCACATTTAGATTATGCCAAATCCATGAGGAAAATACAATTGTGGGTTGAGCAGCAGCGCTAACTGTGGACTGCACTCATGAGTGAAAGGCAAATCTTCTCTGCCAACACCAAACAGTTTACAAGGTACTGTGTTTGCTGGTGCATCGGATTGGATGATTGAAATCTGACGAAACAAGAAGTTGGCAATATAAACAGGCACTTTATTAGTATTTGGAAGAGACATTTATAATCACTATAACTTGGCACCTCCTCATCATGCTAGTCTCCATCTTGGTCACACATGTGTTGTGGGATTGTGCCGCCCTTTGTCAACCAGCATCTGTTGTGAGGGGTCTTCTGCTTTTCTTGATGCTGGTGTGATGATGTTGCTGGAAAAAGACTCTACATGCTACAGACTTTGGTTCAACAACAAAGTTTTATTACAGCCTAAGTCAGCATGACTGAATTGCGAGGAAATTTTGGCCCAATTGAAGTGAAATACCCCCGATCCCATTTATTTATATATGTTGTAAAAGTAAATTTTACATCATACTGCTCTTTTATGTATGCTGAGTTTACATTATCACATGCAAAGTTTACATTGTCACATGCCTGTCACAGTGGTCACAGTGGTGGTATGTATGCTAATGCATCTGAAGTCCATATATGAAATCTGCTTTTTGAACTCAATGTCTCTTTTTCTCGACCGGTCCTCCTGCACATTACCAAAAAAGTCCTCATGTGTGATCAGACACTACAGTTGATCGCCCAAGTTTTATAGGATTGCAGTCAGGAAAACAGTCAACATCTAGGGGTCTCTAATCTACCTTACTTGTTTACTTTGATTTGGTACCTAGGAAAGTTGATATGATTGCCACTGGATGGAGAATCTCAACTCAATATTTCTCTCCATGGAGACTACCTGACACCATAACACTGCCTCCACCCAAAGCAGTTTGGCATTGCAGGAAGGATTGGGTCTGTTTTTATGAGTTTAACCCACGTACTTGTTTCTGCTGCTCTCAAAAGTATTTTCCTTACAAATGTGCCACCATATAAAGTAAATTAGTGGTTTTCCAACAATTTTACATGTAAGACAAAAACAAAAATCAACTAAATTATATAAATTACTTGATTGCATTATGTAAATGAGCAAAAGTGACAAAATAATCTAACAAGGAACTCTTGTTCCATTTAAAAAATGCATAATCTTTTGGTTTCACTTTCTTAAACTTTTTTTACATATTAAGGTTCCAGTCAGAACTTTTGTGTTTTTGCCTTTCTGGTACGCCCGTAAATCTGAAACACAAGAGACATCCACAAACGGCAATGGACAACTGGACGTTAGTTATTACTTCAAAAAACTTTGGTAACACTTTATTTGAAGGGGGGTGAATAAGACTGTCATGACACTGTCATAAACATGACATAACACCTGTCATGAACATCAATAAGTCTTCATGAATATTTATGATTGTTTGTCATAAAGTGTCATTTGGTAAATCATGACACTTTTAATACAAAGTTGACATTATTCAAAATGTCTTCATAGGTGCGTTCACACTGCAGCCTGAAGTGACTCAATTCCGATTTTTTTGACGTAATGCGACCTGTATCTGATCTTTTCATGGGAGTGTGAACAGCACAGGTCGGATTCTTTTTCCAATCTGACCCATATCCGATACGTATCCGATTCAAATGCGACCTAACGTCCAGGTCGCATTCATCGGAACTGAACGTCACTTTTTCTCAACAAATCTCACTGTTCTGCATCCTGATAAGCGCAAATGGGAAGAAAAACAACAACCATGACGGATTATATGAGGATTAAGTTGTTAATATGCTGCTCCGGCCGGATAACAACTTCAAATATGTAAGCTAAGCTCCACTGTTTGCCTCCATGTTTACTTCCGCAAACACTGAGCACTTCTTCTTTTTATGGCGGTTGGCAGAACACTGAGAACGCTGACGCTATTGCGCCCTCTACTGCGCATGCGGGACACTTTCAGGTCGTTTGCCCGCTCAGACTGCAGAACGCATACAGGTCGCATTTACTGGCAGTGTGAACGGCCCCGGCAAAAAAATCGGAATTGCCAAAAAATCGGAATTGAGTCACTTCAGGCTGGAGTGTGAACGCACCCCATTATGACAACTTGACATTAATCTAGACAAAATGCCTTTGTTATGACAACTTGTCATTAACCTCGCCAAAATTGTCTTTGTTATGACAACTTGTCAATAACCAAGAAATCATGATCTGACATAAATTTGTTATAAAAGTATTACCGATTAAACTTTAAAAATTAGCTTTATGTAGTAATATTATATAGCTCTGCCATGTTGTTTAGTCTTACTTTTCTTAATTTAATTGATCCTAAAGTTTTACAGCAAGAGGTCTACAAAGCACTTATGAACTTAGCATTTGAAACATTATTTAAGGCTGTTTTAACCCTTGTGTGTGCGAGGACTGAGGCAAACGTAGAGAACTGTGGCAAATGATAAATGTTTTACGTGTGTGGAGTCAGTTGGACCCCATTTCTAAACACAAGGGTTAAGTAGTGCAATACACCATCTCCACCAGTGAGAGGCAGCAGTGCACGAACAGGCGTGCAGTGTGTTGGTGAAGAAGAAATCTTCCATATTGTGGCACAAACCTAACACAAGTTAAAACGGCCAGACCTCCTGTTTAAAAAGAAGCCGAAGTTTGATACCTAATACATATGAGGTATGTGTCTTATTAACTTTACATTTTCTTTGAGAAAATAACATTGACTATGTTCTCTTTCTCTGTAATGTTAGCTATGAGCAATTCAAGCCAATCCTACCTTGCTTTAAGTTAATGTTAGCTAAAGTTATTAAACTCCATTACTGTAATGTTAGCCCTTAATATTAAACATATTTTAAAGACAAGCAAATTGTTTTTTCCCTCCAATTTTAATAGCGGTTCTCAACGTGGGCGGTACAGCCCCCCGGGGGGCGTTCAGAGGACGGAAGGCGGGGCGCTGGCGGGAATTTTTACAAAAGGGGGGCGCTGGGATTCCTTTGGGGGGCGTTTGGTCGAAGGTAAACTTTACACCTAATATGCACAAAAATACCAGTTTAGACTTTGAGCAACTTGCTAAAACTGTATTGTGTACAGCCAAGAAATCATTCTTGGCTGCATCTGTATCGATGGCAGCTCTCCTTCTATTCAGTGTTTGTAACTTCTTGGCGCAGCTCCGCTTCTGTTATTGGTAGCTTCACCGCTTCAGTTTAGCGTTACACCGGCTGATGACGTTGCTGTGATTCACTTTGTCTAGTATTTTTGTACATATGTTTTGGCAGGTCTGTGATCATGTCAAAGTAGCAACTTATATTAAAAAGTGTTTTATTTCCGTTTGAAGGCTGCACTTCCATGGAAGGACAACAGAAAATCGCTCTTATAAACATGTAATTATTAAAATCACGATACCCTGACTTTGTATCCCTCTGAAAAACGAACCCATTTAAATAAAGAAATCCATCCATGGGTGATACCACGATAGAGAGCGTTCATTTTATAGTGTTAACACCGGTGCTGTAAGTAGTCCGGCATGAAACGGGTTATGATAGAACAACGGCACCACACCGCTTTTAAATTTCAATAATCAGAATATCAAAATTGTTTCCGTTGTTTTAAAAGGTTTATGTCAGTCTGCCTTTTCCCCATCATTACCTTTCCCGAACTCTGTGCACCATAGGGGGTTAAAAAAAAAAAAAACAACGCACACATTTTGCAAAACTCTGAAACAGGAGAAGCGGGACATAAAACGGAGCGACAAACTAGATGTGAATTATGGCATAAAAACAGAATCAGACGCTGAACTGTAAAAAATCAACACATGATGTGAAACACAAGAAGATTAGGAGGCGCAGCAGGTGATAAGTGAAGATTACTGATGGTGAGCATCAATAAACGTTAAGTGATGCCCCTCCTGAAAGCTCTGTTAATGCCATGTGGGTGAAATTTTATGGATGATACTCCTATTCTCCTGAAGGCAGCACAAAGCTGCACCACCAGAAACTCACAGAAACACTGAAGAGAACAAGAGTTATGATTAATGTAGTTACAGTTCTATCCATGTTTTAATGTTGCAGAGCTCAGTCGTTTTGCAAATACATCAAAGTTTAAACTGGCATGTTGAACATCTTTTATCTGGTCATTTTGTGCAAGATTTAACAACTAGAAAATGGCAAAGAACAAGAATATTTTTTCCACTCTGATTGGCTGCTGTTAGGCCTACCAATTTTAAGTTGAATGTTCATTGCATTTTTCATAGACACCTGTGAAAATAATTTCTATTCACAATGCTTTTTTATTCTCTGGGAAATTATTTTTGATGATAAATACAGAAACAAGCATAAAAATCAAAACATCTACAATAGTGATAGTAATATTAATAATAAAATAATAGTCAGTGCAAAGTAGCCTACAAATTCTTCGATGGGGGGCGGTGAGGGACCTGGATAAAGGCTAGGGGGGCGCTGGCCCAAAAAAAGGTTGAGAAACACTGATCTAGCAAATTAAAAGCTAATATGTTAGTCAAATTTATCCTTTATGTGCATTATTTAGCAACTTGGCTGATATGACACAGAGCTTGTGTTCTTTGCTTTGGAAACTTTAGCCACAGACCAAGGCTAGCCTAAGGACACATGGTGGGGAGGACAAAGTTGGCTAATGAAGACATGCTACGACTGTGGAGGATGATAATAAGGACCAGCCACCTGAGAAATAAGTTCTTATTTGACCAAAGAGAAAGAAGCAGATGAAATATTCCCCAAGAAAATTAGGTAAGTCGTTTTTGTGTTAATATTTTCACCATGAAAATGGGTGTGGTGGGACAGCCAGGTAAGTGGGGAATGGGGAGCAGGAATCAACATTCACCAGCTGAGTTAATAAGTTATGTTTTAGACAACTAAAAACTGGTGTTAAATCTATTTATTTATTAATAAGCTTCTTGCAAACAACCAAACAAACAAAGTTAGAGTATCTGGTTAGAAATAATTTAGAATGCTCATTAAGTAAGCCGAAGTTCCCAGACTTCCTCTATCATGTGCCTAAAACTATGCATTAAATGACGCATTCTGAATAACAGTGGCAGTCTGTCTGAACTTCTGCCAGACAAATATTTGATCAGAATAATTTTGTTCAGCTCCAGTTATTATGCTACTTGTATTAAGAAATAATTGTATCGCACTTTATGACAACCAGTCATGTTATCTAGCCATTTGTCTGCCAGTCTACCATTCTGACAGTGAGCAGCAAGGGACATTTTTGGAATGGTATTTAAATAAATGCTAAATTATGATGACATTGATTTTTGTTTTTGTTCTTTTTTTAAGTGACCACAATGAATTGAGTCATCACCGACCTTGAGAATGTCCAGAAGTTTGTCACCAAGTTTGAATTCATGAAAAGGCTTTCACCATGATTAACTATTGCAAGAACAGCTGTAATTTCTGAGCATTTCTGGACACCTTCGAAGAGCTGCTTCCAGGAAATGAAGACAAGAAGAAGATCTCCTGTTTTCAGAGCATTTACAGGAAGACTATTACGAAGGAGATGGCTGACATAATCAAACCAAAAAATGTTACTGTTGAAAGAACATATTTTCTTAAGTTATAAGTAGTCCAGTATGTTTCACTTCATTTGAGGTAAGACTTAATATCAATGACTCTGTTAGCATAGCATTTGACACTGGAATACTAATTTACATCTTTATAACTGTTGCTACTAGTTTCAATAGTTACTAGTTTCAACTTTTACTTGAGGTAAAAGTTAATATTAATGACAACGTAATGACACTTAATGACATTTTCATAACTGTTGCTACTTGTTTCACTTGAGGTAAGAGTTAATATTAATGACACTTAATGACTTCGTTATAACTGATGTTACTTGTTTCCCTTTACTTGAGGTAAGAGTTAATATTAATGACACCATAATGACTAGGGCTGTATAAATAAATCGATTTGGCGATATATATCGATATTTTCCGCCCTCGGAAAGTATCTATTTTTCATCCGCGAGTATCGATCCGTTAAACCATAGGGGTCCATAGCCTGACAACTCTTTTTAACGTCTAGTTTGTTACGGCGTAGCAGCAAGACTCCGCCTCACTCAGTCTAACTTACAACTCGAGCTTAAAGTGCACATTATAAACTACACACCAGTTTTTAAATTGTGTTAATAGGCCAAGTATAACCGGAGTTATGCTAAAATTAATAAACCATATTTTTCCGAATGTCAGAGAAATGTCAAAAGCGCCGCCATTCCCCGGCTTTTCCGATTATGTGAGAGTGAATGAGCTTCCAAACGTACAAAACGAAACGAAACATTAGATTCCTGTGTTTTTGGAAATGTAAAATCTTCAATAAATAAAAATGGGCTGTATTTTGTTGCTGAGGAACGAAGTAAAGTTGCTCAAGTAACCGTGAAAGAGAAGCGGAACGGAGAAGCGCAAAGGAGTAGCGGCGCGAACGGAGCAGCTGCAAAAGCAGTGAAATCACGAAATTAATGCAAATTTTGACTGGTAGCATTCACTTCGTAATTAGTTTTTAGCTTAGCGGTTTCTGTTCTGTATATAAAGGATTACCTGAAGAATGAACATGGGTTGATAACATCCGAAGCGGGCGCGCAGCATGCAGCGGCGCTGTGTTTTGAGCAGGAAGACGAAAAGGAAAAACCCCCAGCCGGAATCCGCGGCGCAGTGAGGATTTCCATGATAACAATGGCTGATCGATCATTCTTATTAGCAACAGACAAAACGTATCAGAGACTGAGAGTACTATGAGATGCTGGCAGTCTGAGAGGCAGCTACTCAGAGATCCAAGCAGGGGAATAGCGGCGCTCCGTAGCTGCAGGGAGTCAATCACTACGAGGTGAAGCGGAGCCACTACTTTAGCAGTTAGACGAAAGCAGCTTACAGCCACGGCTAACTCCGGGAGACAAGGTAGAAAAGCCTTTTTCCCCATAGTCCAAAAGACTGCATTTGTGGCTGCATTTTTACTCCAAAATGCAGCCACAGTATCCAAAAGAAAAAACATAAGTGGAATCATTTGCATATTGAGAGTCTACAGAGGCTGATAATCTCCCCACTCTGCTCCTGGATTACCGTTTAAACTTTTGAGTTTTATGTCAAATCCACATGAATTAAATGACAGAAACTAATTCTCTCACTGCGTCTTTGATTCATTTTGTCCAGCTGCAGACTGTTAGACTGTCCAATCAGAGTCAGGTATTGTGTAGTTGGTGCTTTTAATCAGTTTTCAGTTAACTAAATTCAAGTCTATGGAACACAAAATGTCACTAAAATCATTCTGTCCTTCTAAAATGTTTCAGAAAATCGTAAAAATGCACTGAATCGTAGCAAATTGTATCGCTCAACAAATATCGTGATACATACCATATCGTGACAAGAATATCGTATATTGTATAGTGAAATTATTGTATCACTACACCCCTAGTAATGACACTTAATGACATCTTCATAACTGTTGCTACTTGTTTCACTTTACTTGAGGTAAAAGTTCATATTAATGACACTGTAATGACACTTAATGACTTTGTCATAACTGTTTTTACTTGTTTCACTTTACTTGCGGTAAAAGTTAATATTAATGACATTGTAATGACACCTAATGACATCTTCCTAACTGTTACTTGTTTCACTTTACTTGAGGTAAAAGTTAATATTAATGACACTGTAATGACACTTAATGACTTTGTCATAACTGTTGTTACTTGTTCCACTTTACTTGAGGTAAGAGATAATATTAATGACACTGTAATAACACTTAATAACATATTCATAACTGGTGCTACTTGTTCCACTTTAGTTGATGTAAAAAGAAATTGTTAATGAGTCTGTTATTAAATCATTTGACAGTGTAATAAAGCTTAATGAAATCTTTATTGCTTGTCTTACTTGTTTTGCTTTATTTCAGGGAATGGAAATATTAATCATTGTTTTGTTAAAGCTTTTGCTAGTGTAATAATTAAATCATTATGACTACTATTATGACAAATTTATGTTAGATCATGATTTCTTGGTTAATGACAAGTTGTCATAATGAAGACAATTTTGTGTAGGTTAATGACAAGTTGTCATAACGAAGACATTTTTGGCGAGGTTAATGACAAGTTGTCATAACGAAGACATTTTGTCTAGATTAATGTCAAGTTGTCATAACGAAGACATTTTGAATAATGTCAACTTTGTATTAAAAGTGTCATTATTTACCAAATGACACTTTATGACAACAGTCATAAATATTCATGAAGACTTATTGATGTTCATGACAGGTATGTCATGTTTATGACAGTGTCATGACAGTCTTATTCACCCCCCTTCAAATAAAGTGTTACCAAAACTTTCAAATGGGACACTTTAAAACATTATAATTGTGTTGAAGTTGTGCTAGAAAGAACGAGCCTATCAGTGAAGTTATTCAAGCCTAAAATAACAACTGATGAGTTCCTGAAACACTAAAAATGCTGAAGGGGCCAAATAGCACCTTTCACTGACCTAATGATTGAGCAACTTAAATAACAAATTAATACAACAAATATATCTATGGCTAAGCTCATATGTCTTTTTAGTCAATAATTTAACAGCAAGAACTGAAAAGCTTGCTTTTATTTTGTCAACATGGCTTTGATTATTTTTTTTCTATTAAAAGTTGTTGAAGAGGATTGTTTAATTTGTGTTACAACCCAGCTCATTGAGCCGTAACAAAAGGCAGAGAGACACAGACTTCAAAAATAATTCAGCTTTTTATTGAGCAAAAATTAGACAAAACAAAGAATCAGGCAGCGTTGTGGCAACTGATAAAACTGCAGCCAAGACGGGACTGCTTCTCCTAAAAGAGTCAGGTATAAGTGGAGCTGGGCGAAGAAGTCAGCTCAGCCCCAAGCGAGCTTCAAATCAGCTCCGCCAGCCTCTGACACATGGAGTACTGCTGCTTTTATACCCAGGAGACACTGGCCCTTAGCAGATACTGGGTGCCGCTACTGGGTGCCGGTGAGCCTCAGAAAAGAATAATTAATAATGGAGACGTCACATTTTGCCAAAAAAAAAAAACTGCCTTCAGAGACACTTAGCTTTAAAAAGTAAAAGAAAATGTAATTTTGTTTTTATCAAACTGACTACAACAGTTGCATTGCTTGTTTTCATCACTCTTTCATTTCACATTTTGACAGAAACATCATTTGAATTTCTTTTTGCAGCATCTTCCCACTTTGCTTTCCACACTCGGGGTTCTCTATAAGCTAAAACAGTACTACAGTTACTGGAAAGCAGAGATTTTTGGGCTAATTTGGCAAAACAATGGCTATTCACAACATATGATTGCACAGATGGACGGTTGGGAAGTGGATTATGTGGCAGAAATGGTTGGAGAACTCTGTAATGTTTTCTCCCTGGTGAAAGCTCGTCAGCAATTACATCAGCTGTAAGTGACAGGAGCGTTGGATGGTTTCAGTTTATGTTCTTTGAGAGTAACAAGTAAGCTTTGTCGCAGCAAACTTTTGTGGCAGAGGAAAGGTGTATGATGATAGAATTACTTCAGATTCATCCAGTTTTCAAGACTAATTGGCACGTCTGAAATGAGCAATCTGGGGACACATCTGTCCACTGTGTCTCTCCTTTATTTTAATCAGATTTTCTAATTATACCTTGTCTACTTTTATGTTTTGCTTTAAGGTTTTCGTAGCAAGCTCTTCAAGCTGTTATATTTTGTGGCAGCTCAAGCACAAAACAAAAAAATTAACAAAGGTCAAATCCTGACTGATCTACAATCGTTGAGTTTGCTTCATCCTCAGATACCAAACACTTAATGCCGCATGCAGCAGCAATTTGTCTGAGAGGAGGCATTTCAGCAGCACCAAAAGGAGATGAATTAAGATATAAAATACCTCTAAAATGTGTGACTGGTTTATTGCCATATCTGCAAATATTTTATAGTTCTATTGCCTGGAGTAGCAGCAGGGGGTGTAAACAACTCCCCGTATTCATTGGATTTCATCTGTCTAGTACTGCCCTGCTACTAAATATGGATTTTAGGTTATCTCTGCATTAAAACTGTTTACTGTAAGCTGAAAAGAGATGTCTCTTCTTATAACTACAGGATGGTAATAAGGGAAAACAACTAGGGCAGAAGGATGGTGCAACATATTTGCAAGGAGCCGAAGATGGGGCTTTGTGGGTCCCATCCGAAGGGATCAGCCGTTCAGATCCTGGATCTTTCCCCAGCAAATTGGCTCTGACACATCCTCCTGGTACCAGTGTCAGTCTATAGATGTTGATCTCGCCAGGTTCTCTGTGTGATACACACTGTATAAGCACAATATTTGTGTGAAGGAAACAAACAGTATGACCAACCATACATTTTCACCTATAGAGTGAAAATGTATTCCTTTTTATCTTTTGTCACGTTCCAACTACAAAATTGAATATCTTTGAGTGGAATTTTATGTGAAAGACCAACACTAAATAATACATAAATGTGCTTTTTTTTTTTTTTTTTTTTTACAAATTAGAACCTAAACAAGACGTCAAACTCTAAAACCAACATTGATAGTTTTTGAGGACATTTACGTTCTTGTGAGACACCTGAAAAACAATCGATTCAAACACTATTTGAAGGTGGGGAATGTAGAAGGTTGGCCAAGACTGGAGAACAGCAATGCTTGCCTGTCATCCCCGATGATGCAGTCCCCAAAGGATTTGCCCGCTAATGAAATGTGAACGAGCAAGTGAATGACAAGCTTAGAAACATTGAAACGGTATCAGCTCCATCATCCGTCCACCGCGTGAGAGTTTTTTTCTTTTTCGTGTGTGGAAAGTTGAGGCCGTTCCAGCCAGCCGCCTGCTGAGCTGTTGAGCTGTGCACTGTGATTTGCACTAAAGAGACATCCTTCTGTTTGAAGCTCCACAGCAGATGCAGGAAGAGGCTTTAGCTTAGCCTGAACACGTTTCACTCTCCAGCTCTCCAACTCTGAATGCGGCTTCACCTTACCTGAAACTCTGAGGCTACCTCCTCCTTTGTCCGTTCTATATGCAGTTTACATAAGATGAACTAGAGAAAAAAACAGCAGAATTCGACAGATTTTATTTTACCATCCCCAAATCATGTTGCTTTATGTCAGTGCTCCTCAATTCCAGTCCTCACGCCCCCTGCTCTACATGTTTTAGATGTGCCTCTATTCCAGAACAGCTGATTCCAATGATTGCCTGACCATCAAGTACTGCAAAAGCCTGTTAATCACCCACAGATTCAATCCAGGTGTGTGGTAGAAGGGAAACACGTAAAACATGCAGGGCAGGGAGCCTGCCCTGCACGGAATTGAGAAGTACTGTTTTATGTTATGTGCTACCATCAATGCTCCTTTTAGTTCAGTCTTTCTGAATCTGTAGCCCGCTAGGTACTGCATGTAAAAGCACAGTTAGCTTACCAAAGGATTGTGTTTAAAAATACTAATGGGTAAGTCGCTTAAGACTAGGTCACTCAAAAGACAAGTTGAAGAAACCAGTGGAAAGAAAACAATGCCAGAATTATTTATGTGCCCAGTAGAAATCGTGTCAGCAGGTATATTTTTTAGTTTCTCAGGATGAGTTGCTGAAATTTTGTTTTTATAACACTAATACAATACACAGCATGCCTAGGTCTGCCTGGCCTGGAGCTGCACTGCTGTGGCTGTGCTCGGTGCAATAAGATGGTGACAAGGCGGTGAGCAGTGGTACGCCCCACACTGACTAGCTGCATCTGTAATACCTGAAGTAATAACTTACATCAGGCAGAAAGAAAACAAAGCTTAGAAGGAACGCTTTCAAAACCTGTAAATAACTCAAAATGCCACAGTAGATTTGTAAAACACGAATCTTCTCATCATAATTAGCAAAGAAGACAACAATAAGTGAATTAAGAGACTAATATTTTCATTTCAAGTTGTATATTTTAAGATGTGTTATTGCAAGGCAATTTCAAGTCAGGTGATCTTAGGGTTTGTTAAATGGGTTAAGTCAGGGGTGCCCAATACTTCGATCGCGATTTTGAGTCGATCTCGGCAGATGACAAACTGATCGCCGCAAGGACGCTGAGACCAGCACTTCCTCTTTTGACGGGCTTATCAAAAATATTCACTAAGATCCTAAACGTTTGTAGCTTCATTAAAAAAAGAATAATTATTTTTAAAAAATCAACGAGATGTGTTAAAATTAATAATCTCAGTAATTATTGTTTGAACAAGGTGTTGCGCAATTCAGTGCGTTTCGGTCCCATTAACAAAAAAAAAAGAGAAAAAAAAGGCGACTCAAGACCCGACTGACGAGCAGAGCAGGAGTTTAAATGAGCTACTCAACCACTGCTGTGTTCACGAGAGGCTTATTAATAGTCGAGAAATAAATATAAAGCCTGGAAACCTAATATGGTAACGGACTGAATGTTGTGTTTTTAACGTAATCTCTGCTCGGCTTGCGGGGCGCAGGCGTTTACCACGGCAACGGGTGTTCTAAACGACAAAGAGACAGAAAGTAAAAAGGTAGGAGTGGTTTTGAGTTTATCACCTATTCAGGTTGTTTTACCTTTGTTTATCTTTGCTGTGGCTTATTACACCCACTGTAATTTCTGAACATTCAATAAACGACAAACTTGGACGAATTACCTCGTTCATCTGTGAGTATGGACAAATATATTTCATTAAGTTTAAACAAATTCTACTGCGATAATTATGTGAAATTAAATTAATTGTATCCCGACTTCAGAAGATTTGTCTTTACCTTTACTGGGCTCTTTGGTTCCTCCTATCAGTCTGTAGTTTCTCATATTTCAGTCATCAACCCAAATTTCAGATCTACCATGACTGACTGACACCTGCTGGCCTCAGGTTTGCAACCAGCTTCTGACTGAGAAACCAGTAACCTCCTCCCAGTGTCAGAATCTCACTGAGGAAGAAACTGCGTTAGGTTTTCTGTCACTTTATTATTTCTGCTATAACTGATGCATATTCGCATATAAAATAAGTCAATAGAGTGTAATTTGCAATTTTTATGTCTTTGTGTCATGAGGTAGATCTCAGGCGGCTGGTGAGAGAAAAAGTAGATCTTGCTCTCAAAAAGTTTGGGCACCCCTGGGTTAAGTGATCCTCAGCCTGACAAAGTTAGAAAAACTTTATAGTTGATAACATTTGTCCACCACAAGCTAATTACTGCTGTTGTATCAAAAACTGCAATCAGGCAGTCATTGTCTTAAGTGGGTCAATGCATCACTCACTGATTATTTTGTGTCAAATGTATTAGCTTTATTTGTGACTTAGACATTTCTCCACATGAATTCTGGCAATAAAAGTTGTAGATCAACTGATTAGGAAGAGTTTACAGTCATTAATAAATTAAGGTGGTATTAGATCTATTTATATTCTACAAGAAAACCTGTTAGAGAAGATTAAATGACTGAGATTTGGGCAGAGATTGATCATTTAATGTCATTTTAGTTTATTATTATAACAGCATTTACAAATGCCCCTTTAAGTCGCCTTACAGGGCAAACAGATAGCAGAATGAATCCAGTAAAACTCAGTTTAACAAAAGATTCACACATTCCAGTACAATTCTTATTGCAACACTGCAGTCAAATTGAATATACCTCATGTAGCTGAATGCATCAATGGACCAGCTGCAACTGGGAGTTGACTTTTTCCAACTGGACCACAGTCCTCTATTCAGCCAGAAGTCCAATGGAATGGGTTAGATGAGGGGTCTTCACTTGAGGCTCTGAGCCACAAGTAGCTCTTTCGGACACTTTCACAATAACTTTGGTTAAAATGAAGAACCAATAAATGTTTAAAAAATATATATCAAAGGGTTGTTTGTGCAGATTTGAGCAGTATTTTTATGGAATGATATCATTAAAGTTCCACAACAAAATTACACTAAAAGTAAAAATTTTTTAGATTCACTTTTTGTGTCATTAATTTGGAAGCTGACAGTACCTGTTAGGGTTAGGGACCATGACTTCCCAAGAAAAGATTCAAGCAGCAAATACTTGACATCCATTAAGAACGCTTATGACTGGCTATTTTAATAGTTCGAACAGCAAATATTAGAGATGTACTGATCAGGTTTTTTTCCTGCCGATTCCGATTCTGATCACCCATGAGGGCTGATCACCGATACCAATCATATAATTTTTTTTTTTTTTTTAATCATAAGCACTACCGGTTACATTATGTGGAAAAAGAAACCATGAATTCACCTTAATTTAGACAAAAACTTGTTTTTAATAACTTTTTCTTAGAAAAAAACAAAACAGGCATTGTGCAGATTGTACTGCTATCAGTAATACTATCTTTAACAGACTGAAAACATATGAAGGCTCTGAAGAGGCTAAATAATGCAAAAAGTCAAAATAAAACCTCTCAACATTGCCAAAAAATTCAAGTATAAAACTTTACATTCAAAGGCAAATACAGGATCCATTACAATAAACAATCCTGAGTTACTGAATGAAAACTTCCTGTTAGCATGGCGGCTAGCTGGTTACTGCTAGTTCTGATTGGCTGTTTCTGACTGAACGGAGTAATTATGCAGAACAGGGAGGAGGCAGAGGAGATCAATTATTTTTTCAGAGATTATCTGTCTCATGTTAGGACAGCGAAAGTTTCAATATGTATGTAAAATATATATATTTTTTAAGTTATAAGCTGCAGCTTTAAGCAGAGGTTCGGTGTGAGAGTCACTACCAGGTGGAGCAGAAGCAAAGCTCCGTCTGTGAAATATTACTACCTGTAGAGCGTAGCAGCGATTCAACAGCGAGAGCAGAACCAGCGTCTTACATCGCAGCTTGAAGACTTAAATAATTTTGCGGGTTATTTGTTTAGCTTTCTGACTGTCATGCTGCTAATCCGGGTGAGTGTTTGTAGCTGTGCGCTGCTTTACCTGCTATCTGATCCTCCATATGTCTTTTTTACTGCAGTGAGCCTTGATGTAGCCAAACTCCGTCAAGTATGGTATTATTTTTATGCCATATTAGATTCGTCGTGTTGATGCATTTTGACGTGCTTCACCACACATGCTTCAATTTTCCGCCGCAACACACAAACTTCCCCATTCACTCAGTACGTTATAGTTCCACAGACATCGCTTAGGATTTGTTGCTGTGTGAAGGAAAGAGGAGACCAGCTGCACAGGCAGGCTGCGAAATGAGATGCAGGTGATCAGTTTGTGTGATCGGCAACAAGAGACAGTGATCGGGGATCTGCTATAAAGCCAAAAAGTGTCTCACTTCCTCCAGAGCATGCTCTGCTTCTGTCGGTTTTTGATATTTTTGTATTTTTCACGGAAATCGGCCAATTATGATCGGTGGCCGAAAGATCGGCACACCTCTAGCAAATATACTTTTATATGCATTAATATGCACAATGGAAACCCCCGCTCTCCTTATTTCCACTCTTTTGGGTACAGACAATCGGCGCCAAGGGAAAAAAAAATAGCGCTCATGAATTGGCTGCTTTACAAATGTCAGCAATGTTAACATGTCATCTATCATAGAGCAAAAGTATTTCTACTTCCCAAGTAGTATTTTATTTTGAATAGCTTAGACATGTGCTATGAAAAAAATCAGCAAATAAGAAGGTTTTCCGCTAATAATTTCGAGTTACATTTCACAGAAAACAGGGGTCTACTGTATGTGCTTTTTTTCCATACAAAGTGCTCTTCATATGCTTTTCAAAAAATGTTTTTTTTTCTTTTATTTTAAAAATGAAATATAAAAAAAAATGGTTGTTCTTTAAAAATGATAAAAATGTTCATACAGTACATGTTTATCAAAAATTGTCAGTTGTCCTTTTCTTGGTCATGCAATATTTACGGTTCTAAAGAATGTCTCTTCGAACTATAAAAGTTGTCCACCTCTTATTTAACTAAACTCATTTTCATGTGTAACAATGGCAATAGAGGGAAGGCAGTCGAGGCAGAGGTCCGTGTTTGTGTTTCTAGGCCGATGATGTGTGACCTTTCTTTCACACTCTGCTGATTGTTTACCAGAGCTTCACATGCATCTACTTGTGATGATCCTCACACGCAGTTCTTTCACTGCCCTCCAGTGGCTCTCTAATAATAGTACGACTCAAGTGTATGACGAGTGTCCTAACTCTCACACACGTCAACCAATTCTATAAGAGCTCGCTCACGCAAACCTCCCCGCAGCTGAACTGACAGGATCCGCAGAGAAGATCCAATAAATGTCTCCTTACTCTGCTGCTGTCATCATTCCACTTGATCTCATCTGGCGTCCCCAAACGCACAATGTGAATTACTTTCTATGCAATTATGGAAGTAACCAATTACAGGCCTTGTAATTTCATTGTGTCCTGTACAAATAAGCAGCACAAGCCTCAGTTGTGTGTCTGCCCGTGTGTGCGTGTGTGTGTGTGTGTGTGTCTAGGTGTGTGTGTGTGTGTGCGTTTGTTTGTAATACCTTGTGGGGATGATTTTCCTGACATATACTACGTTGTGGGGATCATTTGCTCCTTGTGGGGACCGAAGCCTGGTCCCCACAAGGGGAAACCCTGTTTTTGGGTCAGGGGTCAGAGTTAGGACTAAGGTACGAATTGAGTTTTGGTTAGGGTTAGGGTTAGGTATGTGATGGTTAGGGTTAGGAAAAGGGTAAAGGTAAGGTTTAGGCTGTAGAAATGAATGGAAGTCAATGGAAAGTCCCCACAAAGATAGCCACGCAAACGTGTGTGTGCATGCGTGGGAGTTAGCAAAGTAAAACCAGATGTGGTTCAAAGGGTTTCAGTCCGAGACAAACCTAAAAGAATGCTCGGGGAAAAAACTGGAGGCTTGTTTTTTTTTTTTTTTCTTGCTTTTTTTTCTGAAAGTCTGTTTGGTGAGGAGTCAAAGAGCTGAGGAGTTCATTATTGCAACGGGGTCAAGCTCTCACCAGCAGAGGCCGGAGGTGGTTGGTGCAGGTCTCTGTGTGACGGGTGAATATGATCATACAGCAGGGGGCGCTATTGTGTTGCCAGACTTAACAGGCCAAATCCAACTCCTTCAACTGGACTTTCACTTTGTCTGAACTCCCCGTTGCCCCCTGCCCCATTACCTCCGCACTTATTACCCCCGCTCCCACCTCACAGCCAATCAGAGGGATATTGGGTCTGAAAATATTGCACACACTGACTGACACCTCTAACTCTCTGTCTTTGGAAGTTTTTCTTCTTCTTACTCTTGTTCTAATTTGGTGGCTGAATTACCCTGGGAGTTTCAATTTGCCATATAACTTAATCCACTATGTGCACTGCAAAAACAAAACACATGTGCCAATTTTGTTCCATCTTATTTCCAGTGCAAACATTTTAGTACACTTGAAACAAGACAAAATAAGAGACATGTAATTTTTCAGCAAGATGTAAAAGCTTCTATTAAGTTAATAATTTCTTAATATTCATTAAAAATTGGCAAATTATTTCACTTATAATATAACAAAACATCAGGGCTGCAACTAATGACTATTTTATGAAAATGAATAATTTATTAATCACATAATCACTGGTTCTGTAGATTTTTCATGAAACCACTTATGCAGAACTAGAAACACATTAAAAGATGCAAATAAATTGTTTAATTCCTTTTTAAAGTAACACAAAAACATTTTATTGCTTAAAATGGAATATTATTTTAGTGTACGCTTGATCATTTACAGCAAAAGATGCATCTGCAGCTAAAATTGTGAAAAGTCCCACCTTTTCTGTTAACTTAGCATCAGTACAATGTAGGTTAATCTGTTAATTATTTTTTGGATTAACGTTTTCATGACTGATGATCAAAATATGCTTAGGAGATTTTGTTTTAACAGAATTTGAACAGCTAAAACTATGACACTTATGAGCTCTGGTCTTATTGACAGAGGTATTTTTATCTTAAATGTAAAATGTATGTAAATTTGTACAGTTTTGGTTTAATTACTACTCTGAGTATGTTGTCTTTTCAGCAAATTACCTTTTTTTGAGTCTCTATATTCCAGTTAACGATTAATTGATTACTAAATCAGTAGACGATTATTTCAATAATTGATTAATCTCGATTAATTCGATTAATCATTTCAGTCTGACAAGACATTTTCCCAACCCACCAGTGGAACTACTTTTTCATCAATGTATTATTGAATTTAAAAAAGCTCCTATCTCTGGCTGAAAAGTTGTTCTGATGTTAATTTTGTTGTATTTCATGTGTACAAAGATATTGACAATAGAAACTAGACCAAAAAACGTGGTAAGGTTTAGTGTTTTGCAGTGTGCAGACTTCCCTGGAGGAACTTCTTTCACATCCCACTTAAGTGCATCCTTTACATGTCTATAAATGTTGGATTCCTCCAAAAGCATTGAGCGCACATGTCCTTTCATTTAACAGCCGTGGTCACGCAGACGTATGCACACCCTCACAAACGCACAGGGGGAGCCAAAACCCAGTCCTATAAACTCAGCCGAGGCGGAACTTTTTACCAGCTTTGCCAAAACGGAATTCAAATCACCCAACCTAGTAATTACATTGAAAATCTTCCACGGATGAGCGCTCAAATGTTGACTTTACTTTTTATTTTCCATTTTAAAATTTTAGCCTTTAGGAGTCAGGTTCATTTTTCAATTTTGCATCTAAAGGTCTGACATATTCAGCTTGTGGGCCTCCAATGTTCCAGAGTGGCCTGATGTGAAAGTTAGCTGACCTTATTACCGGCATGTTGTTCCGCACTTTCTGGAAAATGTCAAGGCGTTCCTTCCTCTGATGTAAGGATTACCAGGTGTTGTCCCAGGATCCATTATCTCCTATTATAGCCTGTCTCTCATTTTTGTTCACGTGTGTGTGTTTGTGTTTGTGTGTTCACGTCCTGAAGCTGAGGTTCGGATAATTTCTGTGCGCTTATGATAAAATCCTTACTTTTAGATAAAGAACTGTGTTACAAAGTAGGGTTAGAGGGACTAAATGTATTTGTTAAACAGAAAAAAAATTGTTCTGGGTTTATTTAAATTTGCACAAAATAAAAAAGCAAAAGTCAAAATATTCATCAACATCTGAACAAGCAAGTAAATCCAACATCTAAAAATGTGATTATCTTGATTAATTGGGATTTATGTGTTAAAACATTTATGATCCCTATTAAAGAGGCAGTATTACATTAACTTTTTTGAGCTTTACATCATGTTATAATGTTATTTATACCATTATCAAAATGTTATATCCTCATCAGAAACACACCTGGAGTGCTGCCTTGATTATTTCATGCATATTTAAGAAATACTTTAATTGCCATGTGTGGTGGGATGGTGTTCCACCCTCCCCCACTCTGCGCACCGTTGATTGGTGGGCGGGGCAGGTGCCTTTATAGTTGGGCAGGCTGCTGCGTGTGGGTCGACGTACGAGCGTACTGAAGTTCAATGCCACGTCAAAGAAGAAGGAGAAGAAGAAACACGACTCGGCTTCTCGGAAACAAGAGAGTTAGCTTGCAGCTGGGTGGTTGGCATAAACTGGTTTGTGGCTGGATTAGGATGACAACTAAGGTAGATGGGGGGTGGTGAGGACGATGATATGGATTTTGATGACTGGACTCTGGTAGGAAGAAGTAGAGGTAAGGATAAGGTTTTGAAAGAGGATAGAGAAATTGGTAGCCAAAATAGTAAACGAAGTTTGGAAGAGTGCAGCTTAGATGAATAAAACAGAGTAGTCAGGAAGAAAGTAACAAGCGAAGAATTTAAGGTAATTGTTAAATTCAGGAAGGAAGATATGAATATTAAGCTAAGTCCAATACAAGTTTCAAGAGAAATAAAAAAGAAACTAGGAGAGGTGGAGTTTGTTAAAATATTACGAGATGGAAACATGTTGATAAAGTGCAAATCTGAAGACCAAAAGAATAAATGCATGCACATTGATAACATTTGCAAAAATGTAGTTAGTGAAAAACTAATTGTTGGAGAAAATAGAGTATCACGTGATGTTATTACTGGTATTCTGCTGGAGGAAGATTTAGAAAGACTCAAAAGGAATATACAGGGAGGAGAAGTACGGAGATTGAAAAGATTGTTAAAGCATGTGAATGAATGAACAAATAGAGTCTTTCGATTCTGCTGGAGTTTCAAGGAGAAGTCCTTCCTGATAAAGTTAAAAGTGGATTCATGAGTTTTTCTGTGAGACCATATATCCCTCCTCCTTTGCGTTGTTTTAAATGCCAAAGGTATGGTCATATTGCAGCAGTGTGTAAAGGGAAGCAAAGATGTGCCAAATGTGGAGGAGATCATCGATATGATGAATGTGGAGTGGATGTACGGTAACACTTTATTTGAAGGGGGTTGAATAAGACTGTCATGACACCGTCATAAACATAACATAACACCTGTCATGAACATCAATAAGTCTTCATGAATAGTTATGACTGTTGTCATAAAGCTTAATTCGGTAAATAATGACACTTTTAATAAAAAGTTGGGTAACACTTTATCTGAAGGGGGTTGAATAAGACTGTCATGACACTGTCATAAACATGACATAACACCTGTCATGAACATCAATAAGTCTTCATGAATAGTTATGACTGTTGTCAAAGTGTCATTTGGTAAATAATGACACTTTTAATACAAAGTTGACATTATTCAAAATGTCTTCATTATGACAATTTGTCATTAATCTAGACAAAATGTCTTCGTTATGACAACTTGTCATTAACCAAGAAATCATGATCTGACATAAATTTGTTATAAAAGTATTACCGATTAAACTTTAAAAATTAGCTTTAGTTAGTAATATTATAAAGCTCTGCCATGTTGTTTAGTCTCAATTTTCTTAATTTAATCGATCCTAAAGTTTTACAGCAAGAGGTCTACAAAGCACTTATGAACTTAGCATTTGAAACATTATTTAAGGCTGTTTTAACCCTTGTGCGTGCGAGGACTGAGGCAAAAAGAAGCCGAAGTTTGATACCTAATACATATGAGGTATGTGTCTTATTAACTTTACATTTTCTTTGAGAAAATAACACTGACTATGTTCTCTTTCTCTGTAATGTTAGCTATAAGCAATTCAAGCCAATCCTACCTTGCTGTAAGTTAATGTTAGCTAAAGTTATTAAACACAATTACTGTAACGTTAGCCCTTAATATTAAATATATTTTAAAGACAGGCAAATTGTTTTTTCCCCCTCCAATCTTAATCTAGCAAATTAAAAGCTAATATATTAGCCAAAGTTATCCTTCATGTGCATTATTTAGCAACTTGGCTGATGTGACACAGTGCTTGTGTTCTTTGCTTTGGCAAGTTTAGCCACATGAAGACCCAGGCTAGCCTAAGGTCACATGGTGGGGAGGACAAAGTTGGCTAATGAAGACATGCTACGACTGTGGAGGATGATAATAAGGACCAGCCACCAGAGAAAGAAGTTCCTATTTGACCAAAGAGAAAGAAGGAGATGAAATATTCCCCAAGAAAATTAGGTAAGTCGTTTTTGTGTTAATATTTTCACCATGTGAAGTGGGGTGGGACAGCCAGGTAAGTGGGGAATGGGGAGCAGGAATCAACATTCACCAGCTGAGTTAAGTTACATTTTAGACAACTAAAACTGATGTTAAATCTATTTATTTATTAATAAGCTTCTTGCAAACAACCCTAAGTTAGAGTATCTGGTTAGAAATAATTTAGAATGCTCATTAAGTAAAAAGATGCATTCATGTGCCTAAAACTATATGTTAAATGATGCATTCGAATAACAGTGGCAGTCTGTCTGAACTTCTGCCAGACAAATATTTGATCAGAATAATTTTGTTCAGCTCCAGTTATCATTCCACTTGTATTAAGAAATAATTGTATTGCACTTTATAACAACCAGTCATGTTAACTAGGCATTTGTCTGCCAGTCTACCATTATGACAGTGTGCAGCAAGGGACATTTTTGAAATGGTATTTAAATAAATGCTGGAATATGATGACATTGTTTTTTGTTTTTGTTCTTTTTTTAAGTGACCACAATGAATTGAGTCATCACCGACTATGAGAATGTCCAGAAGAGATTCACCAAGTTTGAATTCATGAAAAGGCTTTTGCCATGATTAACTATTGCAAGAACAGCAGTAATTTCTGAGCATTTCTGGACACCTTCAAAGAGCTGCTTCCAGGAAATGAAGACAAGAAGAAGATCTCCTGTTTTCAGAGCATTACAGGAAGACTATTACGAAGGAGATGGCTGACATAATCAAAGCAAAAAATGTTACTGTTGAAAGAACCTATTTTCTTAAGTTAAAGAATAAGTAATTCTGTTTTAGTTTTTCAATCAGCATTTCAGAGTAACAATATACTGACCAGACGTTAAACCCTCTGTTATCTTAGAACAAGTTATCTTTTGTTTTATTCCAATGTACAAAGTGTTTGTTCTACAGTTATGATGGTAGTTATAAGTAGTCCAGTGTGTTTCACTTCATTTGAGGTAAGACTTAATATCAATAACTCTGTTAGCATTGCATTTGACACTGTAATACTAAATTACATCTTTATAGTTGTTGCTACTAGTTTCAATTTACTTGAGGTAAAAGTTAATATTAATGACACTGTAATGACACTTAATGACTGTCATAACTGTTGTAACTTGTTTCACTTTACTTGAGGTAATAGTTAATATTAATGACACCGTAGTGACACTTAATGACTTTGTCATAACTGTTGTAACTTGTTTCACTTTACTTGAGGTAATAGTTAATATTAATGACACACACTTAATGACTGTCATAACTGTTGTTACTTGTTTCACTTTACTTGAGGTAATAGTTAATATTAATGACATTGTAATGACACTTAATGAATTTGTCATAACTGTTGTAACTTGTTTCACTTTACTTGAGGTAATAGTTAATAATAATGACGTTGTAATGACACTTAATGACGTCTTCATAACTGTTGTTACTTGTTTCACTTTACTTGAGGTAACAGTTAATATTAATGACACAGTAATAACACTTAATGACATATAACTGGTGCTACTTGTTCCACTTTAGTTGATGTAAAAGAAATTGTTAATGAGTCTGTCATTAAATAATTTGAGCGTGTAATAAAGCTTAGTGAAATCTTTATTGCTTGTCCTACTTGTTTTGCTTTATTTCAGGGAGTGGAAATATTAATCATTGTTTTGTTAAAGCTTTTGCTAGTGTAATAATTAAATCATTATGACTACTATTATGACACATTTATGTTAGATCATGATTTCTTGGTTAATGACAAGTTGTCATAACGAAGACATTTTTGGCGAGGTTAAAGACAAGTTGTCATAACAAAGACATTTTTGGCGAGGTTAATGACAAGTTGTCATAACAAAGACATTTTGTCTAGAATAATGTCAAGCTGTCATAACAAAGACATTTTGAATAATGTCTACTTTGTATTAAAAGTGTCATTATTTACCGAATGACGCTTTATGACAACAGTCATAACTATTCATGAAGACTTATTGATGTTCATGACAGGTGTTATGTCATGTTTATGACAGTGTCATGACAGTCTTATTCAACCCCCTTCAAATAAAGTGTTACCGGATGTACAAATGAAATGCTGTAACTGTGGTGGTCAGCATAATGTAGCGTATGGAGGTTGTCAGGTTAGGAAAAAGGCAGCAGAAATTCAACAGCTGAGAACAACTAAAAACATCACTTATGCAGAGGCAGGAAAAAGTGTTCAAGAGAAAGAATGGTTCAGAAAAATCAACAAGTAATGTATAGTACAAGTGTTGAGCCCAGTCAAATTTCAGTCAGGAATGGAAATCACAATGGATAAATTAATATTATTCATGGCATATGTTATTAACTGCACTGATCAAGTAAAACAGAAAACAGAAAAAATTAAAATTATAGTGAAAGGTGCAGAAAATTTTTAGCTGTGAAGGATTTATCTTGGGAACTAATAAATAAAATGCTTGGAATGGATGGAAAACAAGGTGGAAGAAGACTGTAATGATTATCTTAAAATGGAATGCAAGAATTCTATTAGCAAATGGTCAAGAATTTAAAGGATATTTAAACTGTTTGGAAATTAAACCAGATATTATTTGTGTTCAGGAAACATGGCTTAAACCAGAGCTAGATTTTGTGATAAAGGGATATGATAGTATTAGAAGATATAGGGAGCAAGAAAGTGGAGGAGGTTGTGTAATATTTGTTAAGCAATGAATTCAGTATAGGTTTTTAGATAAAGGATCATCTTTAGAATGGTTATCTGTGGAAATCTGGGTTAATAAAGAAAATATTAAGATACTAAATTTTTATAATCCCTGTAAAAAACTGAATTTAGATCAAATGGAGGAAATTTTTAGTGAAAGTAGGTACAAGCATACACTTTCATATCAGCAGTGTCAAGAGACCTCTTCTTGAAGTCTACCTTTGCTTGGGCGGTCAGAGTGGGGCATGCTGTTTTGAATGTGCTCCACTTGCAGATTACTTTCTGTACAGTTCAATGGCTAATTCACATTTTATGTATTTTGCTTTGAATCATTGAAACGACAAAGGACAATGTTAGCCTTAAACAGCTCTTTTGAGACTCACCATGATGTTTGTGCCCACATCTTGTTCACCAGTAGCCTTGTAAAAACCAGGCTCTTTTCTATGCTCTGCTTCGTACAGAGGGTCTGGGCTCTCAGCTATTAAGAAACGGTTGCTTCCTGAAGGCACAGACTATAATGAAGTTTAAAATTTGCTCAACTAGCTAATGTTAGTTGTGCGCTATAGTTGATGCTATGAAGCTTACCAGAAATGTCCTGCTCTGTAAACAACCATTCTCCACTGCGTAGACTGCCGGTTTGAACAAGATGTCTGTTAATGTTAATTCAATATCTAGAAGTACAGTAAACACCAACTGAATGGCTTGGTTTACTGCCATTGATGAAAATACAGGCAGACTACAATTGTAGATCACCACAGAACATTTACATCATCGTTCTCAACTTCTCCTTCTGTTTGCTGATTGGTCTATTAGAAATTCTACCCAAGAAATCTATATCAATGGGATAAATCCGAGACAGAGCACTGAAAGGAGTGTGGAAATTTTATTCTTGTCTTCAGATCTGCCCAGCCCCCACAGTGAGAGCAAATTCTGCTGCCGCCCGTTTATGATCCCTGTGAACTGCTGTTCAGGCATGTAGAAATGTTGCTCCTTCAGACTGGATGAGTGTATTAAAGGAATCCAGCATTCCTCACAGACCCCCTCCCCCACCCTCTTCCATCCTTCACTTTTTATGGATTTCGCCTTCCTGCTCTTTTTGCTTCCCAGCCCCAGACTCAGGTGCCAGAGAAATGGATGTTGCGTAATGAGCATAATTGCGCTAATCCTTCCATTTTCGCAGTGCTTTAATTTGTTCATGCTGTTCCTCTAATCTTTATAGGGCCATAATTTGTATACTGTATATGATTACATTTCCTCTTCCAGTGGTTTAGCAATTATAGAGGTAGGGGTGAGGAGGTTGCACTCTGATCCCGGGTTGTGCACCACTACTTGACAAAGACTTAATGAATAACAACACGATAGTGGCGTGAAGACTCTGTGCTTAAAAGAGAGAATCCTGTTCGTCCAGATGTTTTTTTACTATGTTAAACGCTACCAATGAGGGCTTGCCAACCTCTGTCGACATGACTGAGACGTTTAATTGAGTCGTGATGTTCAATTATTTGGTGCCTGCTTGTCTAAGAGCCGTCACGTCTCACTGACAGCGCCTTTCACATGCGAGCGTCCGGTATTGGGAATATGATGTATGCAATTTAGTGGTTTGTGGACTTTCTGCAGGGCTGTGCTACGCCACTCGATGAGCAAGATGACGAGGAGGGGGCGGGAGCGCCTTTTGGAGTCAGTGGCCGTTTATTTGGAGAGATAAGCCGGAAAACCTTTACTTTCTCCATGTCGGCCTCCACGTTGTGGCACGAAGGAGGCTTTGAGCTCGACATGCCTTCTCTGAGAGGGAAGTTTTTCGTTTTTCTCATTTGCCAGAACTCGACTAAATCTGAAGACACCGACCCAGTCAATGTCTTCAGTGAGACATCACGAGGAAGCACGCAGTGGATGCTCTGTTAGGCTCATTATCATCAGAGGTGCATTTTCCACCAGCCACACTGGCTTCTGGACCGCTAATCTGCTGCGTCTGATACCCTGACTCCTCATTTCCCATCCCATGCTGATGCTGAGAGGAAAACACTCCCCTGGCCTCCCACCACTGCCACCGCTGTCTGCAGGGTCTAATTTAGCTGTCTTTGCTCTGTCCAATGTCAGTTCACATGTGAGCAGTCAGCAGAAGGAGCTGCAACGTGACGTAGGAGCTGACTTGACCTGGAGGCACGTGTATGATGAAGAAACGGCAGCAAATCTGCTTTGACTAAGCCTCTCTTGAAAACCTTACAAAGGGTTTTTTAGTACAGGCGGTATTTTGGCCCGTGAAGAAAGTCGATTGTTGCTTCAACTCACATTTCCATTCAGACAGAAAAATACAAATGTCAGTGGAAATTAAGGTCAGCTACTTAATTACTTTGCCTTGCAGTATTCAAACCTACTCAGCTACAATTCACATTTTGCCTTAATTTAAACAGAATTTATTTGGCATCTGTGATATCAAAGTTAATCAAGGCATAAATGTGAAAGAAAAGGAAAATGAAGCAATGTTTTTAAAAATATGCATATAGTCAGTCTCTGCAATAAAATCCAAAACATTACGGAACCAAAAGCATAACAAAGACTAAGAACCACAGCAGACAGTCAGAGAGAAATCTCTGGAAAAGTTTACAGAAGAGTTGCGTTAGAATGAGGTGGGGTTTTTTTTATCATATGCAAGTGGTAGGAGGATGAAGGCTACTTGAGGCGTGGCGTGTTCTTAATGAGTTATCATGTGAACAAACTTATTTACAAGTGATTTTAATTGTGTTTAATCTGAAAGTGTGTTTTACAATGAAATATAGACAAAGCATTTCTATTTGTAATGGAAATGCTGCTACTAAAAACTGTATGTCTAGAATATTTGAAAGAAAATGCAATTTGAGAAGCTGAAATGCTAAGGCGCAATGATACTTGAAACGGTATTGGCTGCTGTTTATACAGCAGCCAAGAGCCAAGAGTCATATACACTGAGTGGTTGTGGCCCAAAACTGAATCAAGGAAGACTGTATATATTAGCATCTGTGGAAGTGCTAAAATGGTTTCCTCTGAATGAAGTAATGTGTAGTACAGTATATTTGGTGTTTGAACAATTAGAATAGGAACTTATAAGCGTTTTTAATTGAGGTCTCAAGTATTCCTACAATTTAGTCCTTCACGGTGGTCGCTAACCCCCACAAATACCAGGGACCACTGTATATCAGCTATAGATCTGTGTTTATTTGTTAAACTGATATGATATCAAAATCTAAATCTAACTGAAAATCTGTAGAGACTTTAAAATGATCTGGACATATACAGATTCAGACTTAGCTTGAGCTGTTTCGCCAAGAAAAATTATCAGAAATTTCAGTCTCAGTACGTTAAAATCTCTCTGCCCAAGTAAAAAAAAAAAAGTATACTTTAGTGTGTTAAATTTTAACATACTTTAGCATACTTTGATGAATGTACTTTAGCTGTACTATTTTGGAACAACTAATTTTGTGCTTAGTATACTTTGGTAGTATTTAAATAGTATTAAATTACAACTTTTGGTATACTTAGTATACTTACCGTACTTTTTTGGAACAACTTCAAATAGTACTTAGTGTACTTAAAGTATACTTTTTAAATGTAATATTTAAGAGCTTTATTATTATATTTTGAGTGTACTAATTCTGTCATAGAATTATATTAAAAATATATTTTTAATATACTTCAAATATATTTTAAAGATACTATTAATATATTAGTAATGTATTTAAATTACACTTAATTTTTATTTTTGATTTCCTGCTATTGACTACAACTACAATTTTAATTACTCATAAGTCTTCTTTATTCCTACGTTCCTATTTTGTACATTACATGCATAACTACACTACAATACTTACATTGTTTTAGGCTACAATTACATGGAAAGATTAATTACACAAGATGTTCAAGGTAATTCAAATATTTTGTTTTATTAACGACATTTAAAAATTGTCTAATTTTACTCACAACTTTATGAACTTTACATAAATTATCAGTTTAGACGTCAAAAGTGCACACAATGAGCATGAAAATTTAAGTGTGACAAAAAAACATGAAAGTTATTACTTTAAAAAACAAAAATTAAAATTATAATTACATTGTGCTTTCAAATAAAGTGTTATCCATCAAATAAAGTGTTACCATTCTGGTAACACTTTATTTGATGGGGTGTGCATAAGACTGACATGACACTGTCATAAACATGACATAAAACCTGTCATCCAACTTTTAAAGCAAATTGTCATTAAAGTTGTCATTATTTACTGAATGACACTTCATGACACTGTTGGTATGTTCCTAACATGAGTGAGGATCAACGACAGAACATTCCCATTCACTGCACCACAGCACCTTACAGAAACCTACAAAACAAGAACAATAGAGCAATTAAACAGAGAAAGCATTTGTATTTTAAAGAGTACAGAAAAATGGCAAATAAAAACATAATGCTTACAATTTCAAGACGTTGTGGACTCGCCATGTATGTGACATCATTAGAACTGATGAAGATTGGGAACGGATGCCTGGGGTGGAAAAACCTTTCTGGGTGTCTTCTTTGCCTGTTTATGTTTAGTAGAAAAAAATAGTCAGCAATGTCATAGAATCAATTGATGTTGGCATTAACTATGAAGCTGTTTTAAGTGTGGACTTAAGGAGACAAACTACCTTAAAAGCTTTCCATCCATGATCTGAACACACTGATCCTTGCAGAGTAGTGAGGGGCCTGGTGGTGCCCATCTCTAGCAGTCATCAGATGAGAGGCAGGGTTCACCCTGGACAGGTCACCAGTCCATCACAGGGCCCTGAAAGTCAACAACAAATAAAATGTATGAAAGAGAAATGTTAGATTAACAAGGGGAAAGATTCTGTCCAGTTATCTTTAAATCAAATCATGTTTATTAGGCACTTGGTGTTGGTAACACACCAGTTTTTGTTGTTGAAAATGTAGCTAGCTCCTCATTAAAAAAAAAAAAATAATTACATTATGAAGATGATGTGGAGGTTCATCCTCAGAGCTGGTTGTTGATCTGGTGGAGCCAGAGCCTTTCTTTAGGTTTACTAACACCTGATCTCTCTGGCTTCCTATTTCATCTTCATTTGCTTAGACTGCAAATATATGTTGAAGATAAAAACATTGATGAACAAGTTATAACAACAACCTCACAGTATCAAAGTTTCTCTGTCTTATGGAGCTTAATTAAAACCAGGTTAAGTTTATGAATATAAGTATAAGTCGCAACAAACAGAGCCTCCATGCAGTTATAAAATGAAGCTGAATGATTGCTATAGTAATAATCATACAAGTCACAATAAAATTGATAAAAATAATTATTTATGAAACCAACGTAAGTTATATATCTTTACTGCACTGTTTACAATTAAACAAAGATAATTAATAAGCAAACTTACCACTAGCTAGCAACACGTTAGCAGTCTTCATCCCTTCGGTTCCTTTCATGACTCACATTTAATTTCCATCGGTTGTTGTCCAGTTGTGTTGTCGTCTAACTCGGAGTAGGACGTCACCAACTTGAATTTATGAGAGGCCCCGTGGGCCAAAACTTACAAACTCTCTTACACGTACTATCAAACCCTCTCACATTCGCTATCAAACCCTCTCACATTCGCTATCAAACTCTCTTACATTCACAGTCAAACTCTCTGACACGTACTATCAAACTCTCTAACAGAGTTTGATTGCAACGGAAGTTAACTTAAAATTTCAGTTTCTGATTGGATCCTAGGCAGGCTTTTCAAAATAAAAGCGGACCTCCGGTTTATGTTTGATTCATGTTTCTCTCCTGTGGCATTAAAAATGTAAAACTTTGTGTTAATTGATTTGCTAAAGGAAATCATGTATCTGAAAATAAATTAAAACATATTATGTGGGCAAAAAATTCTGTAAACCACATATGTGCTACCTCAATCAAAATTGCTGACATTTGACATGCAAAAAACTCTTTCAGATTACATAAACAATACCTTACCAGGTACTTTTCTCACTTCAGAATGATACAGGGACAACTATAAGACCAATTTTAACTGAAGTTGCACATATGTCCTTTACAGGATTTTTTGCCCACACAATATTTTTTTTTCAGATACATAATGTCGTTTTGCAAATTAAAAACCTCTATGGCACATGTGTCAAACTCAAGGCCTGCGGGCCACATGTGGCCCGCCATGTCATTTTATGTGGCCCCCCCAGCGTTTTATAGGCCCATGATTGACTTAAAATAGGTTTTGAGCACGAATTGACTACAAACTACATCTCCCATAATGCATTCCGATTGTTACCAGCAAACATTACGGCTTCTTGCCACTAGGGAGCAGCAGTCAGCTCAAGCTGCTTATTGATTTCACCAGCGAATAAAATAGACATCGACAAGCTAACATCAAAATGTCCAAGAAAAGAAAAATCGATTTACAAGTAAGACTGTGAATGAAGATGTGTGTGAGTTGGTGTCAGGGCGGCAGGTCACGCTAGACTTTTTTTGTTATCCGTTATCTTGACCGACAACATAAAAAAAATCGGTCATGTACTATTTTTATCCGTGAAATTACAATAATATTAACATCGGATATTTAGTCGCATTTTTGCGGTTTAGCTAATATTCACCGTGAATCCAGATCCCATCACAAAGGATGGGATCTGGAAGGTTGAAGGAGCGTGGAAAACATACGCTCGTCCAGGTATACGCTCGCTCAGAGGTATTGAGGTTCATGTGACTTTTACTTAGAAGAGGAGCAGTCCTTTTTATGAAGCGGAGGTGCATGCTACACCTTGCCTCCTACTTGTAAGTTATACATCACTTTTCTTCATGTTTAAATTTGGGTCACTCTAACTAAAATAAAATAAAATAAAAGCGCATCTCCAGTTTATGTTTGATTCACACATCAAGTTTCTCTCCTGCGGCTATAACAGGCTAAAGCCTTGTGTTAATTAACCCTCTATGGCATGACTTTTTTATTTTTTGGGGGAAAAATATTTTCCTGCATTCTTTTGGGAGCTTGTTGGTCCCTAATTACATATCAGTCATAAAATCCAGTCCCTGACACCTCCCGGAACCGGATTTGGATTTGTTGCCTCAGGGCAACATTGCGCTGCAAGGGGTCTAAAATGCCAAGTTTTCTACAGTGATTATGAGAAATGAAATACAAATCAAACAAAAACTATATTCATAAAAGAAAACTTTTTTGACAAAAATAAATCAGACATGGTTCCAACTCACCAAATATAAAATAAACAACTAACTTTCATTAATGAATGGTACATTTGTGCAAATTACTAAAACGAGCATTTGTGTGTTTGTACATGGGTATGTCTGGCAGAGTTAGAATCACTAAGGATGTTGAAATTAGTCTTTTTCCTATTATATGTTAAACATCAGGAAGGAATTGCTTGCTGATGTGAAAAAAAGTGTATCACATTTTTGGCACTTGATTATTGGCGTACCTGGGAATCACCATCTGTTTATCTGATTATCTATTGGTTGTAGCGACCAGATTCACATCAGTGACAGGACTTAGGGCTGCAGGTTCATTTTTATAAGAGTTTGTAGTTCTGATTTTTTTGGTAGAATTTGAGCCAAGCAAAGGACAACATTTCCACCAGCTCCCATATCTGATAGATTTGGTGGTGGTACGGCTCGCCCTGTGTAGATTTTCAGGTTGTAAGGAACACCATCTGCACCAGCCATATGAAGTACCCTGCAGACCCGTATATTTGGGTTTAGCAGGTATTGCTTCAGTCTTTGCCTGCCTTGGAATGGGGCCCATTTGTTCATTGATGACCAGCTCTTCACCCTTTGGGACTGAAGTTAGTTTTGAGGATAAACAAACAACAAACAAATAAAATGGTTGTACAGTGGATCCTCATGTTTTCATTGGGAATGACCCCAGATGAATCATGCACATTTTGTCCATGAAATGATCTTGCATCCATCTCCTGTTGCTGTTAGTCAATAATAAAGTAAAAAAAAATTGACTTTGATAATTATTTTGTAATGAATTGCATATCATTGCATTAGAATAATATTGTCTGAGCAAAAGGGCCCTAACTGCGCTATGTTGCCCTGAGGCAACAAACAAAAAAACACAGTTTTAGCATATAGATTATTAAAAAAATTGTCTTGAAATGATTTATAATGCTTCTATACATATTCACAGATATTAAAATATTTTTAGTTAGAGTGACCCAAATTTAAACATGAAGAAAAGTGATGTATAACTTACAAGTAGGAGGCAAGGTGTAGCATGCACCTCCGCTTCATAAAAAGGACTGCTCCTCTTCTAAGTAAAAGGTCACATGAACCTCAATACCTCTTTTATTTGGACAAAAATATGTATAGAGGTATTTTAAATCATTACCCCCAAAAAATAAAGTAAAGGAGCAACGTGAGGTAAAGAAATGTGGTTTGTTGCCCGAGGGCAACGCCATGCCATAGAGGGTTTTAATTTGCAAAACGACATTATGTATCTGAAAAAAAAATATTGTGTGGGCAAAAATCCTGTAAAGCACATATGTGCAACCTCAGTTAAAATTGGTCTTATAGGTATCCCTGTGTCATCCTGAAGTGAGAGAAGTACCTGGTAAGGTATTGTTTATGTAATCTGAAAGATTTTTTTGCATGTCAAATGTCAGCAATTTTGATTGAGGTAGCAGATATGTGGTTTACAGAATTTTTTGCCCACATAATATGTTTTAATTTATTTTCAGATACATGATTTCCTTTAGCAAATCAATTAACACAAAGTTTTACATTTTTAAAGCTGCAGGAGAGAAACATGAATCAAACATAAACCGGATGGGGGGGTCACGTGACCGAGATCGAGATGGCAGCACATTGAACAGCTCCAAGGACGGTGTTCCGAATTTTCTCTTAAAACCCTTGCAAGAGCAGTAAAGAAGGCTCAAAAGATACGACACTGATATGTCTAAAGCTTCGTCTGTGAAACAGTGCGACATTTTCTCAAAAAGACGCAAGACAACCACCAAAACAGCACCGAGTTCAACGTGCGGTGAAGAAGCTAACATGGCTAGCATAGCTGAAGTGCTGGAGGAGCTAAAGTCACTCCGGTCGGACTTTGGAGTTAAGCTGGATAGTATAGACGAAAGACTGACTGGAATGGCAGGCGCTATGACTGCACTGGAGGCTAAAGTGTCTGAGGTTAAACAGGACCTATTAAACCAGGCGGCTCATATGGAAGAGGCTGAGGCTCGCATTGCTGAAGTAGAAGGCTCGCTTGAAAAAGCAGAAACATCGTTGACTGCAGCTATGAAACGAATCCAACTCCTTGAGGCCAAAACAGATGACCTGGAGAACCGAGGAAGGCGAAAGAACCTGCGGGTCCTTGGCCTCCGAGAAGGAGCAGAAGGAAGACAGTCGCTTTTCGACTTTATTAGCAACATGCTACCGAGGTGGCTGGAACTCGCACCGGACAAGACATTCACACTGGAACGGGTTCACCGCACACCAGCCTCCGGGAAACCAAACCAGGGCAGAGCGGTCCTGATTCGCTTCTTAAAGTTCCCGGAGAAGGAATTTGTGTACCGAGAGGCAAGGAAAAGAGATATTATGCAAGACGGAGCCAAAATCACGTTTGCACAGGACCTATCGGCGGAGACCGTACGGATCAGACGCGGGTTCCACCCGGTAGTGAAGCTGTTTGTCGACATCGGTGCATTCCGCGGATTCCAACACAACCCCTGCAAACTTCGAGTTCTCCACGGCGGAAAGATTCATCTCTTCTCAACTCCTCAAGAAGCTGAAACATTTTACAAGACTCTTCCAAAATAAACACAGCGGATGCCTCTGATCAGTGAGTCGTGGTTAAGAACTGATAAGACATTTTATGTGGCTGTTTCTCAACAACCTGATCATAATCAGGATGCGGACTAAGTTAATGGGAAGTTAATATAAACATAGCCGACTGCTCTTATGTGCTCACATATTCGAAGTCTAATTTGAACTGTTTTGGCATTAATGCTAAAAGTTAAGCATTAAGCAAGTTATTACCGTTCTATCAAGGGTTAATGGTATTATTTTATAGGGAGACACTGTCTGCTGTGGAGGTCTTTGGTGATGTCATGTTGACTAGTTGCTCCTCAGTAATGTGGATCAACGTCCTCCAGAAACTGGGTTCAAGGGGAGGGGGAGGCATTTCAGATAAAGAAATGCAAAAGTTCTTTTGGGGATTGTTCAGGACTAGTTCTGTGTCTTGTATGGTTGAATGTGTGAATGTATGTGCAAACCTGCATTTTCTGCACTATTTTTGCTTACTTTATTTTAGTATAACAGTAAATTAACCTGATATGGAAAAAATACCTAAAGGAAATGGTTTAAATATCAAAATTACAAGCTGGAATGTCAGAGGAATACGAAAACTAACTAAATTGAAACAAGTATTAGACCGACTAAAACATTTGAAATCTAAAATATTTTTTTTACAAGAATCTCATTTGACTGACTCAGAAATACATTGGATAACTAAAAGATGGCAGGGCCAGGTATACCACTCTTCCTTTACCAGTCATGCCAGAGGAGTTATTATTCTTATACATAAGTCAATAACATTTCAAGTTACAAGGACAATTAAAGACCCATATGGGAGATATATTATTGTGCAGGGACATATTTCAACATTAAAACTAAATTTGATAAATATTTATGGACCAAATAATGATAATCCATCTTTTTATGAAAATTTATTCTTAACCTTGTCAACCTTGGAGGGATTTTATATTATAGGAGGGGACTTTAATTGTACCCTTAACCCAAGCCTGGATAAATCTACTCAAATTGATACCAGTCATTCACAAACCAGGAAAATACTCCTTAATTATATAAAAGATTTAAGAATAAATGAAGTATGGCGAACAAGAAACCCAACTAATAAAGAATTTTCATGTTATTCAAGCTCACACCAATCCCATTCGCGTATTGATTATTTTCTTATCTCCGCGGAGTTACTGCCTTACGTGGAGAACTGCTGGTACAATAGTATTGTAATTAGTGATCATGCTGCAATGTCCTTGGAAATTAAAGTAAATAAGACTGACCAAGGGATGAAACGATGGAGGATGCAGACAATCTTGCTAAAAGACTCAAAATTTGTTACATTTATAGAAACTTGCATTGACCAGTATTTTGAAATGAATAAAGATGAAACAACGGCTAGTATTAGATGGGAAGCTTTTAAAGCTTATATTAGAGGAGAAATTATCAGTTATAGCAGTAATAAAAATAAACAATATAACCAAGAATTAAAATTATTAGAGAGACAAATTAAATCCAGTGAAGCAGAAGTCTATCAGAGCAATGATCAGACAAAATTGCACAAATTGAATGTTTTAAGAATCAGATATGATAAATTGACATCAGAGAAAGTGGCAAAAAAATTAATGTGGACTAAGCAAACATTTTATGATCAAGGAGAAAAGGCTGGTAAATTATTGGCTTGGAGGATAAAACAGATGCAAGCGGAAAGAACTATCAACAGCATAAAATCCAAATCGGACATTTTAACCACAGACCCTTCAGAAATAAATGAAAATTTTAGAGAATTCTACAAAGACTTGTATAAGTCTGAATATTCTGGAAACCAAGACACACAAGCTGCGTTTCTTAATCAATTACAATTCAAAACCCTTTTAGAGGAGGAGAAAACAATTCTCGATAGTCCTTTAACAATAGAAGATCTATCTGAAGCAATAGACAACATGAATAGTGGTAAAACCCCAGGTCCTGATGGACTTCCAATAGAATTTTATAAAACATTTAAAAATAAATTAATCCTACCACTTCTCAACATGTATGAGGAATCATATGAAGCTGGAATACTCCCAGAGTCACTGAGGTTGGCTACAATAATTCTCTTGCTAAAACCAGACAAACCCTCCACTGAATGCTCCTCTTATAGAGGAATCAGTCTTATGGGATGTGATACAAAGATTTTGTGTAAAGCCCTCTCTAGGAGATTAGATAAGTACCTTCCCAGTTTAATAATAGATGACCAACAAGGATTTATTAAAACAAGACAAGGCTATCATAATATAAGACGGGTTCTTAATGTATTGCATGAAAAACATAATTGTAAGGACACAGCAATGTTATCATTAGACGCACGTCAAGCTTTTGATAGAATAGAGTGGGATTATCTGTTTGAAGTGCTCCCCAAATATGGATTGGGTGAAACCTTTATAAAATGGATAAGACTATTATATACTGATCCCATAGCACAAGTTTTAACTAATAACAACATGTCAAAACCTTTTAATTTACAACGGTCAACTAGACAGGGCTGCCCCCTGTCACCTCTACTTTTTGTATTGGCAATAGAACCTCTGGCAATGGCTGTTAGAGCAAATACAGGAATATCTGGTATTAGAATCGGAGGAAGAGATCATCTCATTTCCCTGTTTGCTGATGATATTATATTTTTCATGAGTAATCTGAAGATCAGTATTCCTAAATTATTACATCTAATAAAAGAATTTGGTGAATTTTCAGGCTATACAATTAATAATTCGAAATCAGAGTTAATGTTTCTTAATGAAGAAGAAAGGAGAAGTCCTATTGTGAATACTCCATTTAAAACAACAACAAAAGGTTTTACATACTTGGGCATTAAGGTCACCCCGTCTCTTAATGAAATAAGCGCAACAAATTATAATCCCCTTGTGGAAAAAGTCACAGAAATGCTAAATAGATGGTCAAACCTGCCTATATCTATGATAGGTAGAATAAATTTATTAAAAATGACAATCTTGCCCAAATTTTTATATTATTTTCAAACACTTCCATTGCCGCTGTCAGATTCATTTTATGACAGTCTGGACAAACTATTTAATCAATTTATTTGGAGTAATAGAAAAGCAAGACTCCGTTTAAAACTACTCTATCTGCCCTATGAAAGAGGTGGACTTCAAGTCCCTAATCTCAGATGGTATTATATGGCCGCCCAACTAACATCAGCTACCCATTACTTTTGCCCAACGACACCTCCAGCCTGGGTAGATATTGAGCAGCAATCTGTTCCAGATTTCCCCTTAAATACCTTCCTATATTCTTCGGACCTAAAGACATTAAAAAAGACCACAAAAAACCCCTTTTTAAAAAATACGATTATAAACTGGCATGCAGCACACAAACATGTAGGTGAGCGTCCAGAGCTATCACAATTTACCCCAATTTGGGGTAATGAAAAGTTCATCCCAGGAAAAAATGATGGAGGATTTAAATTATGGAAAACCAAAGGCATTCAGAAAATTAAAGATCTATATGTTGATGGCAAGTTACTTACTTTTGATCAGCTATGTAAGAAGTATTTAATACCTCCGAAACATTTTTTTAAATACTTGCAATTGAAAAACTTTATGTCATCAAAACTGAAACAAATAGTTGACATTCCACCCTTAACAAAAATAGAAGAGGTGTGTGTTGGAGATTCAAAAGGGAAAGGTCTTCTTTCTGAGTTCTATAATTTGTTAATGCTTTCCTCTAAAGATTCAGCAATAGTTAAGTTAGATGCTTGGAGGCGAGATACTTTCGAAGATATAGATGAGGAAGACTGGAATCAGGCCTGTTTAAAAGCACAAAAACAAACGATAAACACACGATTTAAACTTTTGCAATATAAATGGCTTATGAGAACCTATATAACACCAGTTAAGCTTCATCATATGTCCAGTGATATTCCAGATACTTGCCCTAAATGTTTGTTTGAAAAAGGAACTCTTCTCCATTGTTTGTGGGAATGTCCTAAAATTCAGAGGTTCTGGAGGGATGTTATTGGGTGTCTATCTGAATTGTTTAAGCTAAAAATTCCATTACAGGTTAAAATCTGTGTTCTAGGAATATACCCAGTGGAATTTAAACAATCACAGAGGAAAACCAAATTGATAGACTATGGACTTCTTCAAGCCAGAAGATCTATAGCATTATGCTGGAGAGGCATGGACGCACCCTCCCTCGGACTCTGGAAGAAGGAAATTGCAAATTCGCTCGGACTGGAAAAGCTAACATACATCGCCAAGGGCAAACAACGGGATTTTGAGACTCTCTGGGAGCCATATATGAAGACCATAGGTACTGAAGGTGGAACTTATTAATGGATGTCTTGTCTACAGTTTCTATTCATATGTTGTTCTGTTGTTTTTCTTTCTCTTTTCTCTAAGTTAATCTAAAAGGTTTTTGATATTTTTGGAACCAAACAAATGCAGGTTTGAAGAGTGAGTGTGGGAGTGAATGGGTGCAGGTTGTAATGTTAAGTTTGTTGTGTGTAAATTTGTTATGTCAAAAACGAGAAAATTCAATAAAATATATTGAAAAAAAAAAAACATAAACCGGATGTCCGCTTTTATTTTGAAAAGCCTGCCTGGGGTCCAATCAGAAACTGACAGAGTTTGATTGCAACAGAAGTTAACTTAAAATTTCAGAGAGTTTGATAGTACGTGCAAGAGTTTGACTGTGAATGTAAGAGGGTTTGACGGTGAATGTGAGAGGGTTTGATAGTTTCACAGTATGTGTAAGAGAGTTTGATAGTAAATGTAAGAGAGTTTGATAGTAAATGTATGAGAGTTTGATAGTACGTGTAGGAGAGTTTGTAGGTTTTGGCCCTTGGGGCCTCTCATATGAATTTACTAAAATTAGTAACTATTGTCAAGGCCCTCTCTACTTTTAAGGCAATATTATGCGAGTAAAAATGGCGAATTTGAACAGCGCATGTTCCCTGCGTTCAAGTTTTTTCTTCTCTTTATGGCGCCACCATCTGGTCTGGAGTGTGAACTGGAACTACTGCCGTTGATTATAGATTTTACATCATATCTGTAAATAGATTGGGTACTTTCCTAAACAACATTACATCATGATTATTAGGCCCAAGCAGGTAAGGGCTGTGAAGGCCTATTGAAATTCAATGAAAATTATTATTATGCTTATTATGCTTCCGTAAAATGAATGGGCTTTTTGGAGGCTTTATCATATTCAAAAACGCACCAAACTTGGCGGACGCATCAAGTCTGCGTGAAAATTACGTTTTTTTTTAAGGTTGTCGCAAAAATCGTAAAAGAAATGGCTCAACGGCTAAAGTTCTCATTTCGAAATTGGTACAAGTATACTTTTAGTATACTTCAGATATATTTATAGGTAGTATACTCAGGGGTGAAAGTAAGGGGGTACGGTAAGGTACTGCGTACCCCTAAAAGATTTAGCAGGGGTACACAGCAGTGTTGTGGTACTCGAAGTTGGTCTTGGTCTCGAGACCATTTTTTGATGGTCTCGGTCTCGTCTCAGACTCGACCGCATTTGGTCTCGGTCTTGTCTCGGTCTCGGAGGAATCGGCATTTTATTTCAAGACCAGTCGGGACAGCAACTGTGAAAATATCACTAAACGTACAGCATACTATCCAGTTTATTTGTTAACATCTTTGTTTTGAGTGGATGCAAAACGCACCGATTAAAATCCAAACAACTAAGTGTTTCTGTTACTCCACCTTCCCCTTCCCCTCCCCACCTTTCACTCGTGCGCGGCGCTCCAGGACATGCGCAGTGGTTTTCTCTCAGCGACAGAAAATGTTTGTCTAATCGTCAGTAATATAATAGCGCTGCATAAATAGTAAGAAATCCGATGGCCATAGCTAACTCAACATCGCTTCGCTTTCACAGACGGTGGAGACAACGTCTAACTTTTTTCGTCACTTAGAAAAGTAGCTCAAAGAAGGTAAGCTCCGTTGACATGATGTTAGCAAAGCTAGCTGTACAGAGACACATAAGAATTTGTGATGAAAAAAAGTCACTCACTGCCTGAATTATTGTGCGGAGGTGTAGACTGACTTGACGCATATATGGGACAGCGCTATGTCCAAAAGTCTGCAATATAGTGATGTGACATTCAGAAACAGTCGATTCTTCTCCACGGCTCTTTACTTATTAGATAGGACTGGAGTGTCACTTACTGAGAGCCGTTGTTCTATCAGATTACCATACGCTGTCAGAATAGCAAACATGCAGTGAGTACCATGCGCATTAAGAAGTCCGACCGTCAGAGGAGTTGTCAGTTCACCATACGCAGCAAGTTATGACGAAAATAAGTCATTAAATTGTTTTCAATGATAACTATATACATGTGTTGTAATGGTTTCAAAGTGTATTTAAAGCAGGGTCTGGCTGCAGCTGGAAACAGCTACAACACACGCCCGTGTAAAACTCACTTAACCGCTAAGTCAGGATGCCATACAACTGTTAATAACAAAGTGTATGATGATCTACGTCATGATTCTATGTTGCTGATTAAATGAAATCTTATGGTAATGACGTGTCTGACAGATATAGCCGGTGTTATATCAGATAGCCATACGCTGTCAGGATAGCATACATGCAGTGAGTACCATGCCAGCGCATGCGCATTAAGAAGTCCGACCGTCAGTGGAGTTGTCAGTTCAGCACACGCAACAAGTTATGACGAAATTAAGTCATTAAATTGTTTATAATATTACATAATATGATAACTAGATAGATATGCGTTGTCGTGGTTTCAAAGTGTATTTAAAGCAGGTCTGGCTGCAGCTGGATGCCATACAACTGTTAATAACCAAATGTATGATGATCTACATCATGATTCTATGTTGCTTATTAAATAACATCATATGGTAATGACAGCGTATGCATGTCTGAGCTAAGCGTACGACTATCTGACAACGTATGCTGATCTGACAGAATACCGTGAGTTCGTGCTAAGCGTATGACGATCTGATCTGACAGAACACCCGTTCTTTGTTCTTGTAATGCTGTGTACACTGCTTCATTATTTTATTTAATTATGTACGTTGATATTTAAATTAACAAATAACTAAAACACAAGAACGAAAGAGCACGCAGAGCATGCACATTGCTCTTTGATTGTTTTTGTTCAAAGTGGCAGCTGTAATGTGTGCCATGGTGTCAGACTACCTGGCTTCATGTACTGGGATAGAGTGAAAACAGTCACGATGAGCGCCTTCTGTTTGGTTACTTCTTGCTTGTTGCTCCTTGGTCAGTGTTCATAGTTGAGTGTTATTTACCGTCAGGGCATTGCCTCAATTGCTATGTTTAATGGTGCAGACAGTGGTGGTTTCTTACATGAGCAATATGGGCAAATGCCCAGGGCGTTATGTTTTTAGGGATGGCACAAGACCATCACACATTGTAGCACAGAAATGGAATATTTAATATTGGTAAAATGTATTAAGTATTTAATATCTAGGTGTTTTTATGGGAATATGGATCTTTCAGATTATTTTGAGAAGCAATTTGGTCATATTTTACTTTTTATTGTGTCATGTAGCATGGGCCGCTGGTCTTGGTCTTGATTCGGTCTCGACTTTCCTCGGTCTTGGTCTTGACTTGGTCTCGGACCCTAAAAGTCTCGGTCTTGTCTCGGTCTCAGGTTAGGTGGTCTTGAACACAACACTGGTACACAGTACCTGCAAGAGAAGGGAGCAGCTGTCTGCTGTAAAGAATCAATGGGTTCACTGTGCAGCCGTGAGTTCACCCACTAATCAGCCGTGACTGATTAGTTTTTCAAGAACAATCAAAAACAGGACTTAATCAGTTAATAAATCGCTTTTTACCCATTTGATATTGTTTCTGAACTGTTCGTGCTTTGCTAGAGCAGCGGTGCAATATGTCGATCGCGGAAGGTTTTGAGTCGATCTAGGTGGTAGGTGACAAACTGAACGACGCCAGGTGCTGAGACCAGCACGTTCTCCTCTGACTTCTTATCAAAACAAAAAAAGATCAACAAAACGTGCTCAAATAAATGACCCAACAACAATAATAATCTCAGTGATTATTGTTTCAAAAAGGTGTTGCACAATTCTGTGCGTTTTGGTTCCATTATCAAAATAACGAGCAGAGCAGGAGTTTAAAATTAACTAATCAACCACCGCTGTGTTCAGGGAGGCTTATTAATGATCGCAAATAAATATCAAGCCTGCAAACCTAATATCATAACAGACTGAATGTTATGTTTTTAATGTAATCTTTGGTCAGCTCGAGGAGCGAGCGGTTGCCATGGCAACGGGTGTGCTTAAACGAGAAAGAGAGACGGAGAGTAAAAAGGTGTGACTGGTTTAGAGTTGATCACCTGTTCGGGTTGTTTTACCTTTGCCTTGGTGCATCATAGCCGCTGTAGTTTCTGAACATTCAATAAACGACAAACTTGGACTAATTATCTCGTTAGTCTGTGAGAATACGTCATTCACAACAAACATCAAACACGGTAAATATGTTTCATTAAGTATTTAACAAACAAATGGCTTCTACCATGATAATTATGTGAAATTAAATTGTCTAATATAAAGAATAGTTTGGTGCTGTCGGGCTCAGAGTCCGAGAGGCTTTTCCTTTATCAAACAATTTTTATTTTGCCTCTTATTTAGTGGAAATATTGATGTTGATGAGACTTAATGATAACCCTTTTCAACCTTTATAACTCCACTGTTGAAAATGAGGCTCCAACATTCACAAATGACAGTGAAATAAAATCCAGTCCAACATCTGGTTTGAGGCGATTCCTCTGGAACCTGTTGGAGAAAAAATATCCCAATTTCAGAAGATGTGCTTTTAACTTAACAGAGCTCTGTGGTTCCTCCTATCAGTGTGAGAGTCAGGGTGAGGAGGCACCATGAGGAGGCAGGAAGAGAAGTGGAAGCTTCAGGATCTTCAGAACAAACGGGTCATGATGCTGGGCTACTGATTATCCCTCTGTCTGGACACAGGATCAATAGGACCAGTTTAAAAGCTAAACTGAATGGTTATATGGCAGACATGGAAAACTGGGATGCACTCCATGCCATGATGTTCAGAGTTTAGCTCTCATGGCATCTCAAGGTGTCAACATTGCAGCAGTGGGCTGAGGGAAATACAGCTCTACTGTATTTTGTAACAATTCAAGAGCTACCCAGCTTTTATCACTTCAAAAAAAAATTATCAGCACAGAAACTCCAAAGCACACAAAGAAGTTACATATATATAAACAGAAAAGTTTTTTTTTTTTACCTTTTCTGTTTTTGTAAAAATATATATATTTTTTTGTCACAGTGCCCCCAAGAATTTAAAACTACTTTCACCCCTGAGTACACGTAATACTTAGTATACTTTCACAAATGTAAGTATATTTGAAATATACTAAAGCATACTTTTTTTTCACCTGGGTTGCCCCATTCACACAGACAATTTTAAGAGTGTCTAATGCTCTTAAACGGGGCCTCAGACTGGTACGTGGACCAATTAGTACCGGGCCGCACAAGAAATAAATATTTTCGTTTTACGTATTATCTGAGTCTGGAGGATCTTTTATCTTGCGCGCCAAAATTGAGTCCACAATGAGTAAGAAACAGATGTCTTTGGAAAAGGGGAGAAGGACCAGAGACAGGAGAATGGATTTATCCCGGGCCGGTAGGTGACTCCCACGTTCCAAGCCCGCTCTGTATAATATGCACCACTAATGAGGCAATGAAGCTTCAAACTGCTTCGCCATTACAAACCAAGCACCCTCTGCATCATGCAAGGACACTCAGAGGGGACCCGGAAATTCAACCACACAGGAGAATACAAAAAGGGAAAAAGTTTATTTTTTCAGATACTGGTTTCTGCTCAGGGAGAGGTCATCAAACACAGCACTGAGGAGAGAGGGGAGAAGACTGGTGATGCACAGATAAGGGAGGGGTTTCTTAGAAATGTTCAGCTTAACTGACCTGTAGAGCAGTGGACGGGTGGAGCAGAGGAACAGAGGGTCTGATGACAGGGAGATGCAGGAAACCAATGGAACAGGGTTCTCTGTGGAGGCAATGAAGAGCTCCACGGGGAGATCCAAAATGCAACACCCAGGGACTTTGTCGATAATCAGGCTGAGGACATACACAGGAGAACAGAGAGAGCAAACTTAGCTTTGAGGGGCAGGCAGTAATCGGTGGTCGAGAGGCAGAACTTGGGTCAGGGTCCAGAAATCCAGAATAGAAAGGATCCGTGAGGGGCTTGGCAGGAGGGGTAAATCCGTGGTCAGAAGGGGGGGGTCGAAGAAACACTGAAGGCTTGGAAGAAACCGCTGGATCTCTACTGGCTCGTGGCTGTCGATAATCTGGCAAGGAAGCAGAGGCTGAGGGGTGTTTAAGTAGGGCAAGGCCCAGGTGGAACAGGTGAGCAATCAGGCATGGCAGGTGAACTGAATGAGTGCTTAACACAGCATGGACAGGACATGAATCATAACACATCAGGTGTCATTGTTTCCCAGATAGGACCATCTCGTTGCAGAGAAACGAGCTCAGGGCCCCCATTAATTTGTCATTGTGAGTTAAAATTTTCATGAAAGTAAATGTTCATTTTTGTGGCATATCTATATTTTATTTTGAAGGGATGTGTAAACGTTACCATAGCGACCAGAGTCAGAGGGTGTTAGGGCAGCAGTCGAGACAAGACAAGAGGAGTAGAGCTTGTAAGTCTTAAGTCTGGTTCACACTGAAGAGAACAGACGTTTCAACGTGCGTTCATTTTATTGTCTTTCTCAGAACGGTACAATACAACTGCAGTACTCAGAAGACACAGCAGATGGCAGCATAACAGCCTCTCCGTTAACAACCATTGAACAAATTACTGCTTCATATTTCAACACTCCCACTTAATTTTTACAATGGTATTAAGACACAAAATAGTGCTGAAATAAATTTTAACTCAACTTGCAAGACTAACTTATTAGTAATTTTCTGTTTATAGTTTACCTTTTTGTCTTGCTATACTCAACAAAAATATTGTCAACTTTAAAATGGAAAAACTACAAAGCAAGACATTCTATCACAGATTTACATTGGAAAAAGTCCAATCTTTTTTCTAAAATACTCAAACTTCTGTCTTGCAAGAGGCTTTGTCAAGATATCTGCCTTCATGTCATCGGTTGGATAATACTCTAACTTGACTTCACCATTCTGCACATACTCATGAATGTAATGTTAGCGAATGTTTATATGCTATATGTTCTTCAATGGTCCACTGGATTCTTTGCTATTGCAATGGCTCCTTGGTTGTCCTCCACAATCACTGTAGGTTTTGTGACCATACCAAGATCATTCAGTAATCTTCTCAGCCAGGTACCTTCTTGAGCTGCTTGACTGAGAGTAACATACTCAGCTTCTGCTGTTGAAAGTGCAACTGTTGCTTGTTTTTTACTTCGCCACACGCTGCGAGAATATGCCCGATTTTAGATCGGAGCAGTCCCAATGTTCTACTGACTGGACGCGATCAGTCTTAGCATACCACACACTCGGCAGGATGATTGGTTACGATTATCGCGAGCGACGTTCTAAGATTGTCGTAAGGGAAAATTCGGGGGGGAAAAAAAAAAAAGAACCCGAGCTGTGGCTTGGCAATCCACGGTGATAAAAAGGTTGGGGACCAATGTTCTAACGTATTCTCTGGTTTAGGCTGCTTGTCCACATGGATTCTAAAGACCGGAAGCATTCATTTTTAACAAAACCAGGTTCCAGAGTGGATATATTTCAAAACATTAGTTTCATGTTTCCGTGTGGCCACAATGACGTCTGTCTCTCTCAGTCTATTCACATGTGCCTCACTCAAAAATAACAAAATTGCTTCCATTCTGTATTTTCTGTCATTCTGCGGCAGTGTTACAGCGCCACCAACAGGCCTGGCAGACCTACTACAAAATGTGGACGCACATCTTTTCTTAATCAGTTTACAAAAATGTACAGTGTTACAGGGCTTCAAAAACAAACTCTTGTGTGTGCTTCAAATACACACACCAATATCCGGTTCTCATATTAATTACTTAACTGGCTGACCTTTCAGAAATCAAAATAAGGGACGCCCACCACGGCGTGTGTCGCCCGACTCTCATGGGGTGAGACGTCTGCTGCAGGGATAGACAATATTTTATGGCAGTGTTTTTTGTCTTTAAAAAGTGATCCATAGAGCAATTGTTCAAGCATAGAGGTCTGTTAGAGTACCCCAAAATTGTACTCCAATCAGGGTAGCATACCTTAAGTATGTTTAATTAAGCAAGTGTAAAAAGTATTTGGTAAACTGGATCACAGTAACTTGATTTAATATTCAAAATGTGTCCTCAGACAACTAAAAGTATAAAAGTTATGTGAACATTATGATATTTTACAGAGTATTACCAAATTCTTTATAAAAATAAGGAGTTAGGTTTAGAGGCTGGTTCTAGACCAGATTTACCACAGGGGCCAGGATAGTCAGTGTTTTTTTCATGGCAACACTTGAAAAAGAATGAAACAAACAAAACAACAACAACAAAAAAACACGGCAATATTTCATAATTTGATATAATAAGTTAGCTGAAGAGCCACTTGTGTCTCCAGAGATACAGGTTGGATCAGGTTGCAGAGCCCTGATCTAGCAGATGGAAAGTGTGATCCTATCTCCATACACCAGCTAAAAGTTCAGCACTACAATTTTTAATTAATTGTTAAAGTAAAATTGTGAAGGTTAAAAAAAATCCACCACTGAGTATTAACATGAGACATTTAGTATAACTTCTTTGTAGTGATGGGTAAATGAAGCCTCATGAAGCAATCAAGCTTTCCAACCCTTTGCTTTGCAAAAAGGTTCATTACTCAATGCTTCATTCATTGCTCACTAGTGACATCTGCTGGTGAAACTGCAACACCCTTGTCACTCAGTTGGATCATACTTCCAAAAACTACTAAATGCAATATTGTCACAAAGTTTTCATCAAACTCATGTTTAGTAACAGGAGGATTAAATAAATCATATTTATTTTTCATACGTTTTAATTATTAAAATAATTTGTAGCCAATCTAATCCTGGTATATGTTGAATGTCAGTGGTTGTGTTGGGGTTTCTTTTATGCCATAGACAGAGTTGACAATAAAGACATTTGATGTTTTTGTGTCTTGGGAGCAGTGATGGGAAGTAAGTACTTCGTTACTGTACTTAAGTACATTTTTTGTGTATCTGTACTTTACTTAAGTAGATTTAATAATGGATACTTTCTACTTTTACTCCACTACATTTTACAGTAAGTATCTGTCTTTCTACTTCACTACATTTCTACAAAACTGTCGCGTTACTCGTTACATCAAGTCGCGTTGCGCTTTTTGTCCGTTAAAATGTGAAGTTCAGGGACTTAAGGTGGCGCCGTAAAATCCGAGCAATAACGTGACTTAGTGTCTGTTGTCACCCATCGCCTCCCCCTTTACTTGCATGCGGAGCTCCAAGACATGCGCAGTGGTTTTCTCTGAGCGGGAGAAGATGTCCGTCTAATCGTTAGTAATATAATAGCGCTGCATAAATCATAAGATATGGTGACATGTAAAATAAGCAGCGCTTCGCTTTCACAGACGGTTGGGACTTCGTCCAACTTTTAGCGTCACTTGGAAGGAAAGCTTAAAGAAAGGTAAGCTCCGTGGACGTGATGCTAGCAAAAGCTAGCTGTACAGAGACACACATGTTGCATCTGCGATGAAAAAAGTTGTCACTCATGCGCTGAATTATTGTGTGGAGGTGTTGACTGAGGTGTCGCAAATATGGGACAACGCTGTGACCAAAGTCTGCACTGGTATGACATTCAGGAACAATCCGATTCTTCTGGACGGATCTTTGCTAATTAAACTTATTTCAGCTCTAAGTATTTAATATCTAGGTGTTTTATGGAATGTGGATCTTTCAGATCAATTTGAGAAGCAATTTTGATAGGTAAAACTTTTTTTTTTTTTTGAGTCACGTAGCGTGGGGTGCTGATCTTGACTTGGTCTTGGGTAGGTGGTCTTGACTACAAATCTGCTACGTGGCTCCGAGTCCTCGGTTGCATGTCCTCTCCCACAAACCTTCTTTCCATCCCCTTTCTGTTGGATTTCTTTAAAAATAAATGCCACTAGTGCCAAAAAAAAAGTGAAGTTCATGCTATGTTAGGACAGTAGACAAGATGTTTCCATCCCTGAAATTATGATGCATAGAATCACATATCCAAGTCTAAACTGCTACAGAGAGTAAACACAATAAAAACATGCTTTATATGTGGCATTGTTCATTAAAATGGCACATTTCTAATGTATTAAAATTAAATACGATCGGTTCACTTAATGATATTAGTTATCAGGTAATTCATTCAGCAAGTACTTTTACTTTTAATACTTAAGTATTTTTAAAAGCCAGTACTTTTTTACTTAAGTAAAATGTTAATGTGGTAGTTTTACTTTTACTTGAGTACATTTTTGTCTGTGTGTTTGTACTTTTACTTAAGTACATTTTTTAAGTACTTTCTCCACCACTGCTTGGGAGTGCAGTGCCTGTTGGGGCGTTCTCTTTTTCTTGGATTTCTAATTGGCTCTCATTCCTTATATTTGGCTACATGTTGAATTTTAGTTCTGCAACAGCATTAAATCTGTTTCCTCTGTGCAAGACTGATATATCTTTACTAATCAGACTACACATAATAGTGGACATTTCCAGAAGGTGAGAAATTGGGAGGTGGAGGGTTAATTATTGTTATCTAAGAAGAATTTTATTGTGAACCATCATCTCAAAGTATTCCCAGAAGATGTCAGAGATTTTCCTCTTGCTGGCTCCATTTCAGACAATCAACCAAGTTTATTTGTGTAGCACATTTCAGCAACAATGCAGTTCAAAGAGATTTACATGATAAAATCACAAAAATACAAAGTTATTAAAAAAACTACCATAATCTACAATTGAGAAAACGAGTAACAAACATTACATTTTGATGAGTGACATCATCATTACACATCAAATATGTTGATCATTGTTCATTTTATTTTGGCCACTGAAGACAAATATTCTCCTCTGATACACGACCAAATGGACAACAATCCATGAAGCGGCACGGCTCATCGCGCTTTTATTTTGAAAAAATGAAAATGAAGCAGTCACGTGATCCAGGTAATGCGAGGCATCGTTTGTTGCCGGTCACGTGGTTTTCAGTAAGACGACACAAGCCTCGAAGCGGGGCTTAATCGGACACGCCCCCTTTTTACTCGGTACAAGCCTCAAAACCTGGCTTCAGATAGCCCATCACTATGTCTTTGGTACCCCATTGGCCCCCCATCTAGAACCGCCCCTGGGCTGCAGGTCTGTGTCTGGTGCATTAATAATACATTAAATGACCACTGAACACTGAATTCATAAAATATATCAACATTTCAAAACAAAACATACATAAAGCCCTAACAAACCTTTTAAAGTAGGAAATATTTATGTATTTACTGTTAATCTAATGTATAACTTGTTCTTTAAATTATCATTTGTATTATTTTCTCTGATATTATTATACATTAAATAAGCAAATAATCAAACCAATATAGTCTACTAAAAGCACAATAAGAAACTTAATCATAGCAAAATCTTACCATATCAGGGTCTGCTGTGGTTCTCTCCTAATCTATTCTGTCTGATACCACACCGCGCCACGATGGACACTTTTTTTTCTTTTTTTTTTTTTTATTGCCTGTGTTCATCCTCACCAACATTATTCAGCCTGGGTTTTGCGTCTTCCTTCTCACGTCTGTTTATTTACGAGAGGTTTTGCTTCTAAGGACGGTGGAAAATCGGGTCGAGGATGTTTTAAAAAGACGCGGGTTGACAGCACCTCACCCTCCGTTCAGGGTGAGGTGTTGTGGGTTAGCTCCCACAACGAGAATTTAGCTGACCTTATTATTTCCTGTGTTTGTTACAATTAGTAACAATGTATGTGACTGGCGTGTCTATCATACATTTATACAAATCGCGTCCCGTATTGGTTCAATACGGGACGCAACATTTAACAGCCAAATACGGGACAATTTTAAGGGACGGGTGGCAACCCTAATCACATGCTAACAGCACCTCCACAACACTCCAGAAGTCTTCACTTTGACAAAAAATACAGAGGTGAGAGCTGGTGACACAAAATCACCTGCTAAAACATCTAAACCCTTTAAGGTGGCGCTTGTTATCCATTTCTCAGCAGCAACTTCAGCCAGAGGTCGTAGAGTCAATGGTGATATTGGCCAGGTGGTGCTACAGAAAGCACAGCTGTCTTGTCTGTCGTTTGGAGATTCACGCTATGAAGCCAGCTAACATGACGGAGTGAATCAATGTTGACAGAAACCCAAAAGTCAAGGACTGATTCATTTTCTGACCCATTTCTCATGCTCTTTTCAACTCCTGCTCCCCTTGATTCATCAGCACAACGACCCTGGGTGAAACCTAGCAGGTCGCACCAACAGAAAGAGACATTTCTGGGCTATGGGCTAGTGTGTTTCTCCCTCTCTCACAGGTCTCTTCAGTCACTTACAACTTGGCAGAAAACATATAGAGACATTTCAGCATTTAGCTGCTGGCAAACAGTCGATGTATTTAGATTTAATAAAGAATTATTGTTCACACCATAGTTTCGTAGTCAGTTGGAAGCCTCTGCAAGTGCAGATGATAAACAGGAACAGATGCTGCCTTAAGAGGTCTTAAGGTGCTGACACAGGAAGCAGAGTCTTGCTGGTGTTAAGCTCCAGGGGATCACATCACCTTGCACTGGTAAGCCAGCCTGGGGAATGTCAACACACTCGCCATCTGGCATCAGATGGCTCAAAAATGAAGCTGCTTCATTTTGCTCCACATACATAAAACCAACTGTCCGAGGATATTTAAAGGTCTTTTCTGATGGATTTGCTTCATACAGCAGAAACAAAATAATTAGAATTTACTACTTATTGCTTTAGAAATGTATGCAAACTCGTTCCCTCAAAAGAAAAAAAAAATCAAGCTTTAAAGACTTAAAAATGTTAATATGTGGAAGTTGTACATCTTAAGTTTACTCAGTTTGACAAACTTGATCATTTTGAGTAAGTTCTACTGACATAGAACTGATAGATTTAACTCTTCAGGAAAAAGCTGATTTAGTTCTCCTTACTTAAAAATATATATGAAAACTTGATTTAAGAATTTTTGTATACCAAAGACAAATAGCAAGATGTCTTTGCTATTTAGTTTATGTACAGCTAAACAAAATGTATCAAGTTATTTTAGGTTTGCAATACTTAACTCACACAACATAGTTTCATTTGTTTTATATGTTGCAATCAATTAATTTTTTTAGGACATGTGACAGTGTGGATTGGCCAGCACGGAATCCCACAATGCATTGTGCCAGCAGCAGCAACTAATTAAACCACTTTTTTTTGTCACAAAAATAAAAAAGTCATAAAGACTAATCATCTTTATGACTCAAGATGATTAGTCATAAACTAATCATCTTAAGTTTATGACTTAATATGATTAAGTCATAAACATAGACTCCAAAGGTCAGTTCATCAAGAATGTAGCTATGTTCAGCATTTTCATTTGCATATATGAAACTGCACCTTTAGTGAGTCGTGTGCTCATTCACCTGACTACATGATGGTGTAGTGTTTTATGTGATTGCATTTGTTTTACTTTTAAAAAGTGAATAAACTATGACTGCTTTCCATATTTTCTGTCAATGTGTAAGCAGAGAAACAAATAAAAAGCAGGAGCCAGGAAGTGTTTCAATAGGTATCTCCTTGTTATCTAAGTAGTTTTTAGTTAAAGAGAAATTAATCTCTGGTTGTTGATTAAGTAATTATAGCATACTCAAACTTATTAAGTTATCTTATGTTATGGTCACTAAATTTGCACAAGTTAATGCTACTCGAAATTATAGTCAAGTGATGCAAAAAACTTAAGATGTACAACTTGCACATTTTTTAAGTTTTAAAAGATTGATTTTTTTCTGAGGTAAGGTGAACAAATTAGATTTTACAGTGTTGGCAATAAAACTTCATTTTGAAAGATCAAATTTCACCTTTAGAAAAAAGGATTTTACAACTCAGAAAAAATACATAAGTGGAATGAAGTTGTGAAAACATCACTGAAAATGAGAACTTCAGGTTCAGTTTTTGACAACATTTGCCACATTATTTTTATTGTAGTTTTGTTAACACGCCAAATCAAACTTTTTAGAGTGAAAATAAAACTGATACTGCAGGAGTGTTGATGGTTTCTGACCTCACATCAAATCAACAATCAAACACAGAGTAACTATGATTCTATTTTTAACGTCAGCATCGGTGATGCCTGCTGGGAAACATTAATGATCTGATTTCGACTACTATTGTGTTATGTTAAAATTAAAATTTGTTTTCATCAGATTGACATAAGTTTAAACATTTGGATTATGAAGTTGTCATTATTCTGAGGCCTTTCCTTGCTTTGTTACAGAGAACAGTTTAAAGCGGTCCTACACGCTCTTTATGGACTGCTTACAATGGGCTGCAGTTTCAGAAAGAAAAGAAAGACCATGCTACATGTAGTACCATTGTCAACCACTTCATCAACCAACCAAAAAATCTCCCCACTGTTTCACATCTTCACTGCTTCCTCTCTTCCTTCCACAGAAGATCACTTTCCTTTATGATGTAAGCTGGATACTGTGTCCGTGTTATAAATATTGGAAGTAACTATACAGCTAAAGTCTGAAATAAAATGAGTTTTACTAAAAACACATTGTTGGGCAGTCCTTCTTCCACCTTTATCCACCAGATGTCCTCAGGGAGCAGGAGGCATGCTCAGCCTGTCTGAGGTTCTCCAGCACACCTGCTATTCATCCACCTTCATCATAGGAAGGATAAGTAGAGTCAACTGCAGATCCGCCGACGCCAGAGTGGTATGGGTACCTATGTGGTAACTCAGCCCCTAAGAGTCTCAGATCCTTATCTGATATCTTTTGAGATCATAGCTTACCCGCATTTTGTTCTGCCTCGTCAGGTATGCTGTTCCTCTGGATTCCACCTGGATGAGGTTTCCTGCCTCTGATCCCTGGTGATCTGACGACTTTCCTCAGCAGTCTTGCTCCACTTGCCCCGATGTGCCCCCAGCTGGTCCCTGCTCCGCTGAGTCTCTCCCTGGCTAAATCTCAATCCTGAAAGACTGTATAACTATGCTTGCTGTTATACAATTATACAATTGTTGCTGGCTACAATTAAACATAAAAGAGTTGTTCTGTTCTCCTTATGGTCTTTTCTGCATGTGGGTCAGACAAATTCCTAAAACCATGACAATCATCAGCAACTCTGTCATCTATTTAGAAGGGCTATGAGACCAACTCTGCCTTTTCTGTTTAATCTGACATACAGATCAAGGTGCCAGGTTTATTCCAGTTTAGGTGGCAGAATACGGAGGTAGGAGAAAAATGAGTTGTGCACCTGTAGTGGGAAGAGGAAAGCTATTGAAATTTGAAACTTTCAACAATAACCTGAAGGTTTCAAGCTATTTTGAAACTATAGAAACTATTTAAAGTTTGCCACATGTCACGCAAGTGGCACAACAAAGATGTTGAAGAAGGTGGTCTAATGAAATGAGACACAAATTCATACTACCGCAGGACAACATGACTGGAAGTACAATCAGAGTTACGACAGAATGGTTAGATCAAAGAACTGGTAAAAATTCATGAACTATACGTTTTGGTTCTGACTCAGGAGACAGTGGTGAGCTGCTTCCTGTCCAAACTTTTATGTGGAACGTCAAGACAGGTGATCAAAATCGAGAAATGACCAATTACAGACTGGAAAAGGCAGTGTTCTAAAGTTCAGATGTGAGTTATATGTCTTTAGTTTTATTTTGTTGTGACTTTTTGTTTGTCTTATTTCACATTGCTTTAGTTAGTTTTTGTGGTGCGTTTTCTAGTTTTTAACAGTTAAATATTTAGGTTAGTTAATTTAGGCACTTTAGTTTTGTCAATTTCATTTTTGGTAATTTCATTAGTTTCAGTTAACTATAACACTGGTCAACACAAAAAAAAATGTCTAAGTTTTTTCAGCTGACTTAGTAGTATTTCGTAGTAAGAGTAAAGTGAAAAGCCTCTATATTGCCTAAAAATGAAATGGCTTCAGCCAGAACATCTTGCAAAAATAAACCTGACGTATTCTGTTACATCTTCAGCGAATACACCCTTGTGCCTAACAGGAATCCAGTCACAAGTTTCATAAAGCGTGCTTGCCATGCTTATTTTGGTATGAAACTTGGAGATCAGGACAAAGCTTGGGCGCCACACATGGTATGCAAAGCATGCACCGAGTATCTGCATCAGTGGACAAAGGGCAACAAGAGTTGTCTGAAATTTGGAATTCCGATGGTCTGGAGGGAGCCAACAAACCACTGCAGTGACTGCTACTTCTGTGGCATTGATGTTACTGGGATCAACAGAAAGAACCGGAGCAGCCTAAAGTATCCTGATCTTCAATCAGCACGTCGTCCTGTAGCTCATTGTGATGAAATTCCAGTACCTGTCTTTGGAGAACTTCCTGATAATAGTGACGAAGATTCCACCAGTGTTGAAGAAGAAGAAGACGAAGAAAAAGTGGTTTTTGACAGTGATGCTCCACATCCTTTTTCCCAAAATGAGCTGAACGATCTAGTTCGCGATCTCGGCTTGTCAAAATCCTTAGCCGAACTGTTGGCATCCAGATTGAAGGAAAAGAACCTCCTCTCTGACAGTGCTTGCATCACCTTCTATCGCAACAGGCATCAAGAGTACCTCCACTTTTTCTCTGAAGAGAAGGACTTGGTGTACTGTACAGATGTCAACAACCCTCTGGTGGACAGAGACAGGATACTCTTCCCACCGCTGCACATCAAGCTCGGCTTGATCAAACAGTTCACCAAAGCTCTGGACAAGAATGGTGGCTGCTTCACTTACTTGTGCCAGGCTTTTCCAGGATTGACCATAGAGAAGTTGAAAGCTGGCATCTTTGACGGCCCTCAAATCCGTCAGCTTATCAGAGACTCAGATTTCGAAAAATCAATGAATGGAATGGAACTGGAAGCGTGGAAGGCTTTTGTTTTGGTCGTGAAGAACTTTCTTGGCAATACCAAGGCCAGCAACTACGCAGAACTTGTCACCAATATGCTGACTGCTTTCAGAAACCTCAGATGCAACATGAGCATCAAAATGCATTACTTATTCTCACATATGGATCGGTTTCCGGAGAATCTGGGATCAATGAGTGACGAGCAGGGCGAGAGATTTCATCAGGACATAAAAGAAATGGAGACCAGATATCAGGGACGCTGGGATGCAGTCATGATGGCTGATTACTGTTGGATTCTGAAGAGAGACATCTCTGTCACTGAGCACTCTCGGGTCTCCACAGAACGGAAGTTCAAGCCCTAAATTTGGAACAATGATGACGGTAACATGCACTTCACATGTCCATAACATTAATTAATTAATCAATGTGGACTGCTACATTTACATTAACCGATGTTTGTAACATTTCATCAATAAATTGTTAGAAAACAACTGATATCTTAAAAATCTAATTCGGATGAGAAATATTACTAAAGATCAACCGATAATGTAAAAAAATATAATTATCCATAATAATCCATTTAGACAAAAACCTTGGATTTAAAAATTAACTTAGCATAAAAACGTGACCTGATTGATAGAAATGGATGTTATTTTTGGATTCAGTAGTGGATGTTTGTAATAAATCAGTTGTCAAAATATAAACAATTTTCAAAAAAATTTTTTTTGTAACCCTGTGTAATGACCATGCTTAAAATCACCTCAAATTAAATAAACATGGTGCATTAGTTCCAGTTATTTCCTGCAATAAATGGACACATTGCATAATTCAGTGTTTCCCAACCCTGGTCCTCAAGGCACACTGCCATGCATGTTTTTTGTTTCCTTGCTTCAGCACAGGTGATTTCAATTAACAGGTTTTTGCTGAACTGCAATCAGGTGAATGAGGTGCATTAAAGCAGGGAAATTTCTCAAACATGCAAGGAAGGCAGTGTGCCTCGAGGACCAGGGTTGGGAAAAGACTGGCATAATCCATGGTATGACAGAACTGGAGGGTGTTCTCCTGACGCAATTCATTATCAACATACATTCAGATTCAATATCAATATACATGTTCAGAATAATATGCACTGAGGCAGCCATCTTCTCTGTACCTGCTGGTGTTTTAGGGCAGAATCAGATAAACAGGACGGTTATCTGCTGCTGTCCTGACCCAGCTGCTCGTATTTATCTCAGTCTCTCAGTCACTTTTGATTTTCTACATGTTCCTGTTCTCTTAAACTGGCACTTAGAAAAGTATTCATATTCTTTTCAGACATCTGGGCCCCTCTTCTGAAAAATCATTTATCTATACCTCTACAGAAAATTGTGCCATCTCTTTTATGAATGAAAACCTTGTTTGGTTTTTATAGTAGTTGTTGTCCTAACAGTCTAACATTGTTTAAGCATAAATGTAGACTTTATTTCATTTCTCCACCTAAATAAAAAGATAAACAGAATAATATTAAAGTATTGTTACAAGTATTGTTGCACATCAACTGTCATTCCATGTAAATCCAATTTACATGGAACTGAATCATTTACTGAGTCAAAATGTGTGCAAAAATCACTTTCAGTTAGTTGGCTCTTGCTGAAAAAAATCCAATTCAAATTTTACATTTTGATTGTAATCATAGACAATTACATTTATTCATCATATATCTGATAGAAAACAGCATAATTCCATAAAATGTTGTGTTTTGTGGAAATTAACATTACATTATCACACAGAAACATATTTGGTTTGAACATCCCAACCATAGAATTATCAAAGGTATCCATAATGTTCATGGTGAGATTTTGAGTTGTTCATATCTCTGTAGTAAACCCTGAATCTCCTCCAGCAACACTCAACTTGTATTTTTTGACAATGCCGACCAGATAGGGCGGTGACACTGAACATTTTTCATCATTCATATCAGCGACATTTTTCTAGAGCAGAAATGTCTCATTAAATGCCTCGGGGCCTGACTGATAGTGTCTTACCTGACAAGCAACTTTATGCCTCATTTTTGCCTCATGCTCCCTGAGTCTGTGAATGAATATCATATAGTCAGCAGACAGATAAAGCTGCTCGGTTTTCTGTCCAGAACAAGTGAGGGTTGATGTTTCCCATAAACCCTACTGCAACAGGGACAAAAAAAATAACAAAAAAGTAATATTTAAGAAAGAATCTGATGTAGATTTCTCTGTAGAGCGTTTATTTTGACATTTAGGCAGGAATATGTATTCTTTCAGAAATACATCTTCTTTCAAAATATTGCATCCTTAGTTTATTGTTGAGTGGGTAAAGAACATTTGTTTTGACCCTCAAATTGTTTTCACTTGACTGTGTCAAAAAGTTTGAACACCCTTGATCTAGGAAGTGACTCAGTTGGTAATCGCCTGGATTTCAATCTTGGCCTGGGGTTTTGTGTATGGAGTTTGCATGTTCTCCCTGTGGGTCCATGAGTTCTCTCCAGGTACTCTGGCCTCCTCCCACAGTGGACTCTTAGATTGATTAGTCTTTCTTAATTTTTCTTAGCCGCTTATTGGGGTCTGCTATTGGACAAAAGAGTTAAGGATTCAACACGTTGGAATGAACCACAACTTTTTATGAACTGTGATGCTGTGAGAGCTCTGGTGGAGCCTGCACATAGTCTGGGGAAAAAAAAGAACAAAAACAAACCATCATCCTCCTACCACATTCTGTCGTTTTCTCCATTGTCTTCCAATAGTAACATCCACAGCATACATCTGTTTCGATACAACTGAAAAACCACCGCATCCTGCGCATCCTAGCTGAAATTAATTTTTTTTTTTAATTTCAGAAAAATAAAAAAAAATGAATTTTTCTGAAATCTTAATGTTTTCATTACGCAACTTTATTTTTGTAAATTTAATCCTGTTATTGTTGCAACTCCATTCTGTCCAACCATAAAGCATAAAAAAAATGTTCTATTGTGTGACTCACGTCCCTTGGCAGCTGTTCACAAAATGGCTACGTCAGGTAAGCTTTGTTAAGTGAAATACTGTCTCATAACATTCCTTGTATCATCTACTAACCCACAAGGCAATAGGTCAAAGCACCGGGGAAGAGCATCAGCAGGGAGGGTTTCAGTTGTGACTTTGATATGCTGCAAGAACCAGCATTACAAAAGGAATGCTCTCTCAAGAGTAAATCTGGTCCTGTTAGCAGAAGTCCGGGAACTCCTGACCGGACTTCCTCCAGAGAACAGAGAGCTGTGCTGACCCATCCATCAGCCCTGTTTATGTTTCATCTTATAAACTCTCATTTGCTCCCCCGCCCCCTCCCTCCGTACCCCAACTGTCATGTTTGAATCTAATCTCCTGACCCACATGCAGAACACACAATGGAGAACACAGATCAATTAAGATGATTTTATTTTCTTCTAAACAATGATTTATATTATGCACAGGTCCTTGTGTAACAGGGGGGGCAGCCAGGAACTCCGGGGAACTGAACACAAGAAAAGAGAGATAGTGAGTTCAATGGTAACTGGATTCTGGCGATTTTCAGATGAGTTAAAGTTACTTGAGATGAACAGAGCCGAGTCTGGGGGGGATATGATCATGGTCACGAGGGTGGAGGTCCAGGAGGGGGGGGCTGCGGACTGGAGGCAGAGGCTGCGGCAGAGGGCGGACAGGTAAGCTCAGATGCGGTGGCGGAGAAGGAGGGAGCAGGACGGTCAGCTGGAGATCAACGGAGGTAAGTAGACTGCAGTAGAGGTGGCTATGGCACTTGGGCGACCAGTGAGTATTTTCCACGGCATCTCAAAGGAGGAAGGCACAGATAGATCCAGGGACTCGGAACCAGGTGGGTATTTCCACAGCGTCTTCAAAGGAGTCCTGAGAAATTACTGGAAGCTCAGATAGGTATATCTTCGAAAGATAAACTGCAAAGGGTTTGGTGTACCAATACTGGCTAACACTCTGGCACTGAAGTGTTGACAGTCCCCCGCCTAAATCCTCCTCCAGATGAACAGATTGTCCGCAGGTGTGCTCCAGATCACGCCCTCAGGTAGGCAGACCAACAGCAGCCTCTGGTGGAGAAAAGAAGAACACAACCCACCACCCTGGATCCCACACAGCAAATTCAAAAGTGTTAAATTTCCAGTGTAAGTGTTGTATGTTAAAAATAGCGTTAATTCAACAACAGGAGTGTTAAGTTTCCCAAAGAGTTAAATAAAAAGCAATCCTGTCCTGTGTTGATTTCTAAATTTACACCATCAGACTGTTCCTCCCACAATTGTAACATTTGTGATATCACTTCAGGGAAGGAATTATAGGTAGGATATGGGTTGCAGCAGGTACCTGGACTGGACCTACAGGGGGCCCAGATTGGATAAAGAACATGCTTTGAGGGACTCTAGTTTTTTTTATCACATCTGATAAAAACTATAAAGGGAGAGACCTCTCCTATTGAAACTTGTGTACCATACCACAGTAGGTTATGTGACCTTGGGTACAGCTTTAGATCCTCTTTTTACCAGATCACACAGATACGTTTGCAAAAATGGATAGAGGCACTGCTGCAGATTACAAACAGTTTATTGAATTCACAAATGTTTCATGAGCAAAAATAGTCAATTTATTTTATTATATCAAGTGACCACACTAAAAGTGGAAGTCTATGCTGGCCCTGGGATCCTTAAAGCTGAAAAATAATTAAAACCCAATTAGATAAAAATTTGGTTGTTTGGGGGAGGAATAATAAAGAAAACACAAATACAACTAAATACACCTAAGTGTTCCCCCAACAAAAGCACACTCACACAAAAATCCCTAGTGAATACAAAGGAAAAGTAAAAAAAAACTCCCCTTCCACTAGTCTCCTCAGTCTGAATAAAAACAGCCTAGGACCCAGGGATAGCATAGGTCCCAGTTTAAAACAAGCCAGAGGGCTACAGTAGAAAGTTCCTTTCAACTAAGCAAAACCCCAAAAAAGAAAAGTTATTTTTAATCAATAACCATCTAAAAATAAGTAAACCAAAACAAAAAATTGAAATCGAAACTGCTACTGTTTCAGTAGCAGGCCAACCTACACACAAAAGAAATCAAGTTAGACAAGAACATTAACCAGCCAGATAAATCATAAGAAGCGGCCCTTACCTTCTCTAAAGTGAAACCAGTAAATGACGTCACTCTCTAAAGTGCGTTTCCTACAACAATCAGTGGCAGAATCAGACATAAATTCTAAACTCACTTCACGATCAATGTTAAACATGACTTTGCACAAGTCATCAGCCTGCATTTGATATCCTCAGCGACTGCTTTTAAACGTAAATGGTGATTACCAGTCTCCTTAACGAGCCAGCTGCGCACTATTACAGCATCTTCCATATATGGACAAGAGGAAAAGAGCACAGCAGCACACATTCAGAGTAAAATATGCCCGGCTACAGTTATATAGTAGGGTGCCCCGTTGTTGACTCATGGTTGCTAAAAACCTTACCAGACTGACTGATTTTAGTGATATAGTGAGTGTAAAATATTGAATAAAATGTTGTGCTACATGACAGGCTTTATTTTCACCCTTATATTTAACTTTATGACACACAAAACTACAAATGAATCGTCCTTATTGTCTCCAGGTGCATTCTGGGTAAAGCTTGTCACCAACGTTGTCATCAGTCACTGTGCAACAAATGGCAAACGAGCATTTCTACGGACTACGTTAACATGTTTTGAATTTGTGTTGTTTCACCAGTAGCCTGATGTTTCTGTTCTTCTCTTGGTTTGTTGTACTTCATGTCAGATGGACTTCAAAATGACACAATCGCTCTCTCTGGTGATGAAACTTGTTAGCTCCGCTGTTGCGGACATGTCTATGTTGTAAAGTTAAATTATCATGAGCTTTATTATTTGGGCCCGATCATTAGCCCCGCCCCCGACCGACGCTCAAAGGGTTCAGTCCCATCCAACTATCCGCCGATAACCTGTCTCTCTACAACATGGAAGATCATGTCAGGCATCATAGCAGCTAAGATAAGCGGGCACATGGATAAATACATGAGCACGGCACAGAAGGGCATCGGCATAAATAGCAGAGGAGCCAAACACCAACTCCTTGTAGACCACACAGTCGCCCGAGACTGCAAAACCCGAAACACCAACCTGTGCACCGCTTGGATTGATTACAAGAAAGCCTATGACTCAATGCCACACACTTGGATCATTGAAGCTTAGAGATGTACATCATCAATAGGACTCTAAGAGCCTTCATTGCAAACTCGATGGGGCTGTGGAAAACCACCCTTGAAGCCAACTGCAAACCACTTGCCCAAGTGTCCATCAAATGTGGCATATACCAAGGAGATGCTCTGTCCCCACTGCTGTTCTGCATAGGCCTGAACCCCCTTAGCCAAATCATCAACAAGACTGGCTACGGATACTGACTCAAGAATGGGGCCACAATCAGTCACCTCCTATACATGGATGACATCAAGCTGTACGCCAAGAGCGAGCGAGACATCGACTCACTGATCCACACCACCAGGATCTACAGCACTGACATTGGGATGTCATTCGGATTAAAGAAGTGTGGCCGGATGGTTACAAAGAGAGGGAAGGTCGTCCGCACAGAAGGGGTCTCACTCCCAGAAGGAACAATAGCAGACATAGAGCACAGTTACAAGTACCTGGGAATACCACAAGCAAATGGCAACCTCGATGAGGTCACAAGGAAAGGAGCCACAGCCAAATACCTCCAACGAATAAGGCAAGTCCTGAGAAGCCAGCTCAATGGCAAGAACAAGATCCGTGCAATAAACAGCTATGCCTTACCAGTAATCAGATACCCTGCCGGAATAATTAGCTGGCCAATGGAAGAGATAAAGGCCACGGATGTTAAGACTCAGAAGCTACTAACCATGCATGGAGGGTTCCACCCCAAATCCAGCACCCTGAGACTGTACACAAGCCGTAAGGAAGGAGGCAGAGGACTAGTGAGTGTGAGAGCCACTGTCCAGGATGAAACATCCAAGATCCATAAATACATCAAGGACAAAGCCTCAACGGACGATGTGCTCAGCGAATGTCTCAGGCAATGGGGAACAGAGGACGAGGTGCTGGAGGAACCATCCTGGGAAGACAAGCCCCTACATGGGATGTACCACCGACAAATAACTGAAGTGGCTGATATCAGGAAATCCTACCAATGGCTGGAAAAGCTGGACTCAAGGACAGCACAGAGGCCCTCATCCAGGAACAGGCCCTAAACACCAGAGCAATAGAGGCTCAGATCTACCACACCAGACAAGACCCAAGGTGTAGGTTGTGCAAGGAGGCCTCTGAGACAGTCCAGCACATAACAGCAGGGTGCAAGATGCTGGCAGGGAAAGCATACATGGAACGACATAACCAAGTGGCGGGCATAGTGTACAGGAACATCTGTGCCGAATATGGACTGGAAACCCTGAGGTCAAAGTGGGGAACACCCCCAAAGGTGGTGGAGAATGACCGAGGTAAGATTCTGTGGGACTTCCAGATCCAGACAGACAAGATGGTAATGGCGAACCAACCGGACATTGTGGTGGTGGATAAAGAACAGAGGAAAGCCGTTGTGGTGGAGGTAGAAATACCAAGTGACCACAACATCAGGAAAAAGGAGCACGAGAAACTGGAGAAATACCAGGGCCTCAGAGAGGAACTGGAGAAGGCCTGGAAGGTGAAGACCACAGTGGTGCCTGTGGTCATCGGGGCCCTCGGGGCAGTCACCCCCAAACTGGAGCAGTGGCTCAAACAGATCCCAGGAACAACATCAGACATCTCAGTCCAGAAATGTGCAGTTCTAGGCACAGCCAAGATACTGGAGGAACCCTCAAGCTCCCAGACCTCTGGTAGAGGACCCAAGCTCAGAGGATGAGAGAGACCACCCGCGGAGGGTGAGAAGGGAATTTTTTATATATATATATATATATATATATATATATATATATATATATATATATATATTTTTTTTTTAAGCAATTTAGTCTGTACTTCATACATTTCTTCTGAGAAGCAATCACAAGAAATACATTAGATGGCAAAATTAGAAGGAAAAATCCCAGACTCAACGACCGTATCGTCGTTGTCGTATTTTTTATCAAGGACGAAAACAAATGAGCTGATTGGATGTTTGGTACCAGCTATTTGAGCAAAGAGACTCAATGAGGGATAACTCAATATCCACAGAAACAAGTCAATGGTCTGTGTAAGTGACATTAGGAGCTAATCGAAAACAAGACCCCTCTAATTAGCCATTACAAAAATAACATACTGAGGTCATAGTTATTGCATTTCCTGAAAGCAAACATTGGTCTTGATTTCAATGACTGCTGTATTTAAATTTACATTTGACTCTTTTTTATTTTTTTAACAGTCATTAGTTCATTTTCAGTATTGTTACCAACTGTATCTAACTTTTCTCTAACTCAGCTAGAATTACACACCAAAAGTGTTTGGTGTGTGATGCTGCTGAAATTGTTAAAAAAAACTGCAGTTAAAGCTAAAGGAGCACCTTCAGCTGGAGACCCATTACAACAAAATGCGCCACAGGAAATCATTCCTGCCTGTAGCCATCAGGCTTTACCACATCTAGTTCTGAGTAACTTCAATCAAAATTATATATATACAAATATATATATATATACATACAGTGCTGCTTGAAAATTTATGAACTAGTTGAGTAGTTTAGATTTTTCTTTTGTTTTATCAAGATTCTCTTATTTTATCATCACCAGTTTTTGCATATGAAATGTTGGGTTTATTTATTGACACCATTTACTTGTTTCAAGGGAAATGTGTGAGTTGCAAGCAGTAGACTACATGAAACATGGAATCAGAGCATCTGCAAAAGTAAATTAACCACAGCTGCACCAGTTAAGTGAATTAGGTAAAAGACTCAGTTGAAGTGGATGGCCATCAAAACTAACACAAAGAAGCACCAGAGAAATAATAATGCCGTTAAAGACGAACCCACGCATCACCTCCAGAGAGTTGCAGACCTCTCTGTCAGCGTCTGAGATACATGAGCATGTATCTACAATCAGATGTAATATCAATAGACAGTGAATTCCAGTATGGAACTATGATAGGATGCCACTGGTGCAACAAATCCAGTTGTGAAATTTCCTCGCTTCTAAATATTCCACATTCAACTCTCACTGTATCAAAAGAAAATGGAAATGTTTAGGAAGGATGGCAACTCAGCCACCAAGTGGTAGGTCATGTAAACTGACAGAGGACGCTGAAGCACATGGTGCACAGAGGTCATCAACTTTCTGCAGAGTCAATCACTGCAGACCTACAGACTTCATGTGGTCTTCAGATTAGCTCAAGATATATGTGTATGTGTGTGCATGTGTATGTAGGTAAATCTATCTATCGCTTATGGTTGTATTTGTATTAATATTTAACACTGTGGATTGAGTAGCTTTTCAACTAATAAGCAATTTCTCCTTGGGGATCAACAAAGTATATTCTATTCTAATAGAATACTATATATTCTAATATAATATATAAATATTCTAATTCATATCTTGTGTCTTTCTTTTTCACAATGTAAATTGAGTAAAAAAATGGAAATGGAAAATTGTCTCTAGCCCCAACTCTCAGTTTTGCCAATGTCATAAACCATTTCCAGGACGCACATCTTCCTTTTCGCATACTGTATCTTACGAAAGAATCTCCATTTGGGTGTAACACGTGTAAATACTGTCATAATAGATGGTAGACTTCTAACCCACATGCAGAATCAAGCCCGGAGATTACTGGTGAGTAAATGTTTATTAGAAAAAGCTATCACAATGTCTCGTAGATGATCCTTAGGTATAGGTCCCAGTCTCGCCTGGAAGCGGAGAAAACAGGTCAATGATCTGGCCAGAGGTGGACAAAAAGTTGGATGGGTTAACAGGAGTAATCAGCTTACGTCTTCTTGGAGGGCTTCCCGACGGTGGGAGGGGAACGAACAGTGAGCTGGAGCGGGCAGGCCGGTGCGGTTCTGAGAGTGGCAGGCAGATTTGCCAATGGAAGTCGGCTACTATCTGGAAATGAGAAACAGGGAACAATTGAGGAAGGCTGACAACAGGCAGAGAGGTTTTCTCAAGAAGTTCAAAAACAATGCTAGCGTTTCACAGGGGAAGGCTTAACAAGCTAGAGACTACTGTGAAGGGATAATCATCCGGCGGAGAGGAGAGGTCTGGTAGCTCCTTAAATCCTCTCCTGACTGATGATCCAACGAGCTTCAGGCGTGCAGCTCCACTCCAGGCCACCCCCCAACGGGGAGCCGAAGGGGAGAGACACCTCTCTTAAAGGAAAAACCCAGAACCTGACAAATACTTCATAATAAATCACATTTAATTATCGCTCTACTTTTTTCGCAGTGCGCTCATGCTGCCAAAGAAAAGGCTTGATTGCTGGAGTTGTTCGCATACGGCTGCAGTCGCCACCTCGTTTCACATGCCTGAGAGGCAAATACCTCGACTCCATTTGGTCCAAAGGAGTTTTCGCCTGCCAGCGGCGCAGCTCTACCTGGACAGATCAGATGGAAATGGAGATAGCATCTCTGCTGATGTTCTTTGGAGCAGTAGTGAAAACAAACAGCCTCGCTCCCCAGCTGCAGACAGCCTTCTTGTAAACACTGTCCAACAGAAGAAAATAAACACCACTCTTTTTTTTGAGTATTTCATCAGTAGCTCCCATCTGGATCATTATTTATCCAACATCAATTAGCAGTGTAGGTTTGACCAGAAATGACAACTCTGGTTTGCCTTAGTCTGAAATTATTATGCAAGAAATTCTGATTAATTCTTCACATGAGACAAAAATATCTGTGTGGTGTTCTGGTTTCTGACCTACTTGTTCCGCACAAAACGCAATGGGCTTTAAAGACTTCTGAAAGGTTATGAAATATATTAACCTTGAGGTCGTCCTGCCATATGTCTATGAACATAGAACTGCTTTTGACATAATATAGAGTAAATATGTCTGCAGTGGAGAGAGAAATCATGTTATTGAGAGAAAAGCTGAAAATTTTTACTCTCTTTTCCAAGCTGGTCATGTTCATTGTTCAAATTTAAGTTTTGCATTTAACTTACTACAAATAAGTGTCACTGAAGTTAGCAAGACTGTTAACGCAAAAATCATCATTAATGTTATATATTAAAACTATCAACAACAACTTCTCATTCACCTGGTTCTTGATGTATCAGCAACGATCAATGTGTTTTATTTGCATTTTGAAGTATTGTATTAGAAATGTTGACGGAAACTCTTGATATGTGTGTTCTATGCTAGGTTGCAACCGCTACATCTTGTCAATTACAGCTGTCATTGTTGCAGGTCCCAGGTGAAGGGACAGGCGGGCAGATCCAAATAACCTGTTTTAACAGGAGAAACGAGTGAGCCACAGGAGACGCTGTTGCTGTGCTGGTAGCTCAGTCCGTGTATTTTCAGGAATCCATGTATGGCTTGTTCTTTGGCTTTTTCATTTCAAAATAAAATTGCAAAAACAAAACAAGCATGTGTTTGTTTGTTTTTTGTTGTTTTTGGTTTTTAAAACAAAATTAGAAAACGGCAATTGCAAAAATAAAAAAGAAAACGAACTGTCAATTTCGATTTTCATTATTTCATTTTTGACAAGCGGTCTGCCTTATGTGTTTAGCAGGCACAATGACATACCAGCGCATTTAATCGAACATAACACGCATTTTTGTTACTGAAAACCTTATTCAAGCAGCTATCAAAACTACATTTATAAATAATTGTATTATTTAATTGTATTGATACATATTTCAGAATATTTAACTATGCTTAGTGAGGAAAACAATAGAATAGGAATAGAATATTCTAATATTGATGTAAAGTTGATGTATGATGAGCATTTTACAAAGCACAGAACCGTTGATAATTTATTTAATAAATTATTTAGTAATATCAGTACATATTTATATGAATATACAAACACAAATAATGATTAATAATGACATAAATAAATAATTATTAATACTGAATAATATATTAGATACATGTTTATGTATATAAATATACATATAAACAGGTATATTATTGATCGGCTGTTTTCCAGCTGATGAGTTCTAGCTTCAGAGTGATTCAGCAGCTGAGATTGAGTCCAAAATACGATGCGAGATTCATCCATGCTGCCGACTCTCTTTAAAGATAGTTCCCACTTCTTCCTCACATCGTGTCTTTAGGAAACCTTCAAAACAAAAACGGAAGATTTGGGAGGTGTCTTACTTTTGACAGAGTGAAAGAATTACATATAAATAATAGTCTTTACCACTTTGTAAACTTTGCTGGTGCAATGTAACATATATTATAAAACTTATATTGTTATAACACTTATAACAATATAAGTGTATTATAAAACTTATATTGTTATAACACTTATAACAATATAAGTTTTATAATATATGTTACATTGTTTCATTTCTAAGATAGGCACTTGTGTCAGATAATCTAATTCAATGTTAGAGAATAATTAATTTTTTATTTAAGATTTATGGAATCTCGGTTAGCCTTCATAGCGGGGTTGAACCCTGGTATTACACCAAGCACTATAGCTAATATAAGCTGGTATCTCACCGGTGAACATAAATACAGTAAACTAATATTCTAATCACAAAATATACACAATAATATGTCCATCATACTTGTGAAACGTTGTCTGTGGAGCCCTCACATCAATAATCCGTCGATCCGAACAACAATATCCCGCAGTGCTGAGGCATCGTCTGCTGTTTTTGCTTGAGCAAAGTAGGAGGGACGACCGCTCCAAGATGGCCACCGTATTTCCTGCGTCGGAGCAGCCAATGCGGGGTCTATTCTTATATTATGTCTATGGGCTGTATCACACATAGACATTATGCAGGCTGCAGGAAGACAAGCTTGTTCCTTTCAGGTTTCAGGCTATACACTGTAGTCTTTTCTGTCAGCCGCAAGTCAGTTTAAGTAATGCTCCTGTGAGAAACAAATATTACCGGACATCTGGTCACCGAGAAAAATGGTTAGCCTGAGTTTTTATGCTAATGCTATTCAGAAAAGAAAAACTTAAAAAGCTATAGGATTTGAATGACGGCGTTGGGCAGAATGTTCTAGTCGCGGTTTGAGCGTGTTTTTAAACCAGAGCAGATTAAAGGTTGGTAAAAAAAAATTGGGCGGACTAGTCCTTTAGCCATTTACTGAATCGGAAGCTGCATTTAGAAGCCATTAGCTTCATATACGAAACAAAGTCGGAGTATAAGGCTTTCTGTGTGAAGGTATCATGATCAAATTATGCCGATTTGGACGAGTGTAGAAAAACAAATTGTGCAGGACAGAGAGAACTTCCGGGTCAGACCGCTTGTCAAAAACAAAATAATGAAAATAGAAATTGACAGCTCTTTATCAGTTTTTTCCAATTTCGTTTTGTGCACTAAATGGGAAATCGGATAACGAGCCAAAAATCCGATTTTTGATATTGGTTCAGTAAACGAAAAACGAAAAAACGAGTATTTCCGTTTTTTCATTTTTTATTTCAAACGAAAAAACGTTCGTTTGAAATGAAATGAAATACACGGACCTAGCTCTCAGCTCTCATCCGAATGGAGGAGAGCTTTCTCGACACAGAAAATTTGCACAGTCTAGCGGCGCATTTGTGTTACTGCGTGACATTGCTCCAAAATTTCAAAACAGGGTCAAATCCTTAACTAAAATCACAATTTAACCAAACAAATATGACCACACTTTTTTGGGGGGGTCACATGATTAACATCGACATCTGACAAAATGACAACCTGGTTGAGTCGCTCCACACCAGTAGATGGAAACATGCTAAATTCGCATTTTCTTTTTTTATCATTTCTTTTTTGCAACATTTTAAAAGTTTCCTCAAAATTTGCATGACAATTGGATGGAAACAAAAAAAAATTCCCTTCTCACCCTCCGCGGGTGGTCTCTTTCATCCTAGGAGCTCGGGTCCTCTACCAGAGGCCTGGGAGCTTGAGGGTTTTGCGCAGTATCTTGGCTGTGCCTAGAACTGCACATTTCTGGACTGAGCTGTCTGATGTTGTTCCTGGGATCTGTTTGAGCCACTGCTCCAGTTTGGGGGTGACTGCCCCGAGGGCCCCGATGACCACAGGCACCACTGTGGTCTTCACCTTCCAGGCCTTCTCCAGTTCCTCTCTGAGGCCCTGGTATTTCTCCAGTTTCTCGTGCTCCTTTTTCCTGATGTTGTGGTCACTTGGTATTGCTACATCCACCACAACAGCTTTCCTCTGTTCTTTATCCACCACCACAATGTCCGGTTGGTTCGCCATTACCATCTTGTCTGTCTGGATCTGGAAGTCCCACAGAATCTTACCTCGGTCATTCTCCACCACCTTTGGGGGTGTTCCCCACTTTGACCTCAGGGTTTCCAGTCCATATTCGGCACAGATGTTCCTGTACACTATGCCCGCCACTTGGTTATGTCGTTCCATGTTCCATAACAGCACCCTGCTGTTATGTGCTGGACTGTCTCAGAGGCCTCCTTGCACAACCTACACCTTGGGTCTTGTCTGGTGTGGTAGATCTGAGCCTCTATTGCTCTGGTGTTTAGGGCCTGTTCCTGGGCGGCCAGGATGAGGGCCTCTGTGCTGTCCTTGAGTCCAGCTTTTCCAGCCATTGGTAGGATTTCCTGATATCAGCCACTTCAGTTATTTGTCGGTGGTACATCCCATGTAGTGGGATGTACCACTGTTCCTCTGTTCCCCATTGCCTGAGACATTCGCTGAGCACATCGTCCGTTGAGGCTTTGTCCTTGATGTATTTATGGATCTTGGATGTTTCATCCTGGACAGTGGCTCTCACACTCACTAGTCCTCTGCCTCCTTCCTTACGGCTCGTGTACAGTCTCAGGGTGCTGGATTTGGGGTGGAACCCTCCATGCATGGTTAGCAGCTTCCGAGTCTTAACATCCGTGGCCTTTATCTCTTCCATTGGCCAGCTAATTATTCCGGCAGGGTATCTGATTACTGGTAAGGCATAGCTGTTTATTGCACGGATCTTGTTCTTGCCATTGAGCTGGCTTCTCAGGACTTGCCTTATTCGTTGGAGGTATTTGGCTGTGGCTCCTTTCCTTGTGACCTCATCGAGGTTGCCATTTGCTTGTGGTATTCCCAGGTACTTGTAACTGTGCTCTATGTCTGCTATTGTTCCTTCTGGGAGTGAGACCCCTTCTGTGCGGACGACCTTCCCTCTCTTTGTAACCATCCGGCCACACTTCTTTAATCCGAATGACATCCCAATGTCAGTGCTGTAGATCCTGGTGGTGTGGATCAGTGAGTCGATGTCTCGCTCGCTCTTGGCGTACAGCTTGATGTCATCCATGTATAGGAGGTGACTGATTGTGGCCCCATTCTTGAGTCGGTATCCGTAGCCAGTCTTGTTGATGATTTGGCTAAGGGGGTTCAGGCCTATGCAGAACAGCAGTGGGGACAGAGCATCTCCTTGGTATATGCCACATTTGATGGACACTTGTGCAAGTGGTTTGCAGTTAGCTTCAAGGGTGGTTTTCCACAGCCCCATCGAGTTTGCAATGAAGGCTCTTAGAGTCCTATTGATGTTGTACATCTCTAAGCATTCAATGATCCAAGTGTGTGGCATTGAGTCATAGGCTTTCTTGTAATCAATCCAAGCGGTGCACAGGTTGGTGTTTCGGGTTTTGCAGTCTCGGGCGACTGTGTGGTCTACAAGAAGTTGGTGTTTGGCTCCTCTGCTATTTATGCCGATGCAATTCTGGATCAGGATTGTGCGCCCTTCAGTTAACCATTCAGGGTGAGTCCCATTCTGTAGCAGCTGGTTCAATTGAGCTGCCAGTCGCTCATGGAGGGCAGTGAGTTTCTTTAGCCAGTAGGCATGGATCATGTCAGGCCCTGGTGCTGTCCAGTTTTTCATACCTGAGACTCTTTCTTGGACATCTGCCACAGTGATGGTTACCGGGGCTTGTTCAGGGAGGTTGCTGTGGTCCTCTCGTAGAGGACCACAGCAAATAAAAAAAATAAAAAAATATATAATCAAAAAATATAGCTATATTTTTTTGTTCTGGGGTTTCAGCATGATAAATATACTTTGCTAATTCAACACGGATTAGCCAAGTTAAGGATGCTTGGCTGATCCATGCTTCCTTAACCCTCTGATGCATGATATATTGACTATAGTCTTTCATGAGTGGGTCTTTTTGGACCCGTATTTAAATCAATGTGTTTCTATGCTACTTTTGTCATTTTGATTCAAAATAATGTTTAGTATGATACTTTCTGCTGTGTTTTATTTCACACAAGAATTATTTCATGTTTGAAATATTCCCAGATAGCACAGAATGATTGAAACAACATTGAATCAATGTCAGCCAGAAACAATGAATCAATGTTGAAGGCTGACATTGAAACAACATTGAAAGTGGTCGGTGACTTGTATGTTGAATCAATGTTAGGGTTTCAACCATAACTGACATTATATCAATGTTATTTCAACCATCATCTATATGTGAATTTACAAGCATATATATGTTGATTCTACACTGAATCAGTTTGGAATCAACGTTGATTCAACAATCATCTAAACATGGATTTGCATGCATATTTGTGTTTATTTTACATTTAATCAATGTTAATTCAACCATCATCTATATGTGAATTTACATGCATATTTGTGTTGATTCTACACTGAATCAGTTAGGAATCAACATTGATTCAACCATCATCTGAAGGTGGATCCACATGCAGATTTGTGTTGATTTTATATTGAATGAAAGCAAGGGATTTAAGTACATTTTTAGGTCTGATAGGTCTACATCATAACATACCACTAAAGGTCTCTTCACTGTTGTTAAACACACTATTTTATTGGCAGATGATGGGTATTATGGGTATGCGTCATTCAAAAGTATTTTACATTAACGTATTACCACTGTGTACAAAAGGTTGAAAATGACAATATGGGTTTGTTATACCATTTTATTTAAGAAAAGAGGGATAGATCTTTGAACATATTTGACTCTTTTTTGACTGTCATAACAACAGTCTGTTGTTCATGGAAGAACAGCATCCTTGAGGTTAAGCTTTGTACTGTATAAACCAGGGAAACAGTACAAGTTGTGGTAACCCAGTTTGACTCTGGTTGGTGTCACTTTGGTTCCTTGCGATGCCTTCCTCCCATTCTGGCGTGTAATGAAGCCACTTCTTGACAGTTTTGCTGCAGTCCTCAATGTCAGCTTTGGGTCAAACTGCAGAGCAGAAGCTAAAAAACATAAAAATTAAAATGAGGAAGGTCCTGGTTTGAAAGATGATAAACATTTGAACAGTTCTAAAAGACATTAAATATTAAACATTATACTGGTTACAGGTCTGAGAACAAATACAAACCGTATAGTTCCCATGTACACTCACTGTTAAATTAATACTTATTTTAATGTTTACGTATACAATTACATTTACCTATCAAGCTGCAGTCTAGTGTAGCATTTATGATGCTGTACTCATGTTAAAATGAGGGAATCAACATTTAAAATAAAGGTGGTTTATCAGAAAACCTAAAGATAAAACTCAAGGAGGATCAGGGTTGATTTAACACACCAGAGATAGATAAATAGAGCAAAAGGTGATTTGTACTGTAGTTGGAAAAACTATTTATAATTTATACAGAATAAACTTCCATCAAATAGCTGGTTCAATCTTCCATTAACTACAAATATTTCCAAATAAGTTTATTAAATTCATTACAAAATGTCTGCATGCTGATAAAGATCCCATATAAGTAATAATAGTCCTGATGGGGATTTTCTGCGTTATCATTTTTTATTATTACTTTAGCTCCAGCATTGACGTGATTTTCTTGTCTGTGCTAAAAGTCACCAAGTATCTGTGTTCCTGAGAACTGATCGTTCCCTCCACCCTTGGGAGAAATCGCTCTTAAGGGAAAGGGCTACACCTGTGTGTGTAGATAGAGCTTGCCACCTCTCTTTGCTGTTTATCTTTTCTCACTATTATTTTCCTAAATTAAAGGCCTGCTCTAGAAGAGAGAGGGCAGAACGCTTTGTGAACGGCTTGGAGGAGCAGTTTGCTGAGTCTTCTCCTTTTGCAAAAGTTCAGCCATAAAATTCATATACACTGTCATTTTGGTGCCGTGACCCAGATCTCTACATACCCGCTCGCTGACAGACTAAGAACGACGTGCTGAATACCATGCATGGCCAGAGTGAACAGTACTTGGAAACAAAGATCTGGGAGGCAAAATTCTTCGCTGGGCCAGCGCCTATGTCCGATTTTGTCTGCCAACGGCGGATTGACAAGATCCAACCGGACAACACAAAACGACAGAAACGTAAGTGAATTTTAAAAGAGCTATATCTGGAGGTGTGAGAATCCTTGTCAAATGGCGTTTTAACTAAAAATCTGTAAAATCCTTAGGAAAGAAGAGGTGTTTCTAAAGCCCCTCTCTGATTGAGGAGACCCCATAAGGGCAAATCCTCATGCAGATAGGAAGTGTCATTACTGTGCTGACATTGCTGTTTTGTTATTGCTGCTTTGTTGATGGGTGTGCGTGAAAGAGTGAATGGTGCTCTTCTCTCTGAGAGTAAAACTCTCTGTCTTCAGAATTAGAATCCTAAGTGAAGAACCGCTTGGAAGCTAGGCTCCAAGTAGAAGCCTGTTCTTCAGAAGGCACTGAGAGCTGACATACGGCACTTTCTCTGAGAGAGCACGTGATATCAAAAAATTTCAAGCTAAACTTGCAGAGTACTAAAATTATGGGAAGATTGTGGTGTTTTTATTCTATTTCTCGCCTGAAGAAAGAAAGTAACTATCTAAGGGAAATAATGGGTGGTTTTTGTTTTGTTTTTTTTAGCATTCCTACACTTTCAAAGAAAAACCAGTTGAGAGACGTCTCACTGAAATAAAAAACATGGGAACAACCTTTTTGCATGCTAGAAGTGGAATTATGACTTTCCTGAAGGAGGAGAAGCTGAAAGATAAAACTAAATAATAAAATTCTCCTCAGAGAACAATGTTTAATGTATTGTGTCGTAATTAGATTATAACACCAACTTGAAATGATCCTTTGGCTGTATATCTGGAGGGGTCAGTGATCAGAGTAAGGTACCAACCAGGACATTATCCAGCCTCTTATCTCTCTTAGGCCTTGAGAGGAGGGCTGCCCGCTGGCTTCACAGTCTGCAGCACTGAGATCAACAAATTTATAGAAATCCATTGTTCTCTGGTGAGATGTTAACTCAGGCTAAGTTAACATAAATTTACATTCTACATTTTAAAGGTTAATGTTGTACAGGATAAAAGAGACTACAGACTTTAACATATTTCATGTTTATACGTGTTTGAATAAGGAAATGATTTATGACTTCTTAAAATGTTGGGTAATAAGTGGCTAAAAACTATACGATCACAAGAAAGAAAAGATATATGGAAAATATTTATGTAAAAAACACAGAAAGACAAACCCTAACCTACTCCTATTTGCTTCTTTCCTTTTCCTATGTCTGAGCCTCCCTGCAGTGCGTCTAACCTCTGACCTCAACTCAGACCTGTCCTGCCATTTATCAGATGACGTCCCTCCCTCATCACCAGCCAATGACAGTAATAAAGAAGACAAAAAGGACAGGAGAGATTTCTACCACCTGAGCACTGAAGGCACTGAAGTGTCCGCTGATCCTAATTCCTGGACATCTGGGAACTGCCATGCAGAAAACTACTGTATGGAGTCCTGCTGGACATTTGGACTGGAACTATATCTCCGTGTTTGGCTGCAACTGAACTTATACAACCTCCACTGGTTTACTCTTTGGCATCAGCGTGGAGAAGGAAAATAATGTGCTTTAAAGACAAAGAGAGCAAACTGAACTGTTTGACGCTTGTTTCATTGGTGGATAACCTGGACATTCACTAAGGGATGGTCTGGACAACTTATAAAAAATCCAACACCAGAGCTAGTTGGACTGACAGGAAGCTGGAGGAGAGACGGAGGGAGGACCAGCTGCAGCGACGCCAGCAGCAGGAGGGGGAAGCGAGACAGCGGAGAGCCGAGATAAGTTACACACACACCGCTGTGATAAAGATTGTGCTTACTAATCCTGTTTGCATATAGGAATTATCTATCTAGAAAAGAACATTTTGAAGGTTTTTAGGTACAATGTTGGATAAAATCGTTCACTTTGTATCCGTTAACTCAGTCCTTAACAGAAGGACCAGTGATCCTCTTAGGGCCCACGAGCCATAGGTTGGGAAACTGTGAAGGAAAAAACTGTAATCACTAAAAGTTAAGCAAAAAACTGATAGAGCTATGCAACTAAATTACACCAACTAAAAAATGTATTAGAGATTCTAAGCTAGTAATGATTTGCAAATGTTTTATTTTTTTCTTTTAAAAGAAATACTAGTTTGGAACTAAATTAAACATCTCTAAGTGTTGAAAATAATTGATATTGCAGTGTTCAAAGATTATGAAGTATTTCTTTGCATTTAACTAAAACATTTAATTTAGAGTTTAATTCTATAAAGAATCTACAAATTGATTGAAATTGGTTTTGTGTTTGTGTCACTTTTCATATTGTAATGAATTAAAATTATTAGGGGAACAGACAAACTGTACTCAAGAATTGAGTAACGGATAAAATTATTGACCATTTAATTTTAAAAAACTTACGTTGTTAACCTGTCTGAAATGCAAGGTGAAGTGAAATTCTTCACTTCACCTATCGGTTGCTTAAAGTCAAACGGTTGCTCTAAACTGATGATTGTGAATAAAAGCAACATTTTCTAGATTTCAGTCTAAAACATTTTAATTTGGATTTGATTGATGGACGTTTGGCAGCTGAAGGAGGAACAGCTTATCCTGCTCTCTCCCGTCCTTACTGATAACTTTGCCTGTGAATTATTTTTAAAGTCACAATTTTTATGGTTATATTTACATTATCGACATAATAACCTGATTACTTCAGACCTAAGGACTGGGAGATTTTCTCACTTTTATTTTTACCTTACATTTCTTCACCTCCAAGTTGAGCTAGGGCAAAATGCCCCCGTCCGACCCCAAGGACATTAATAGTATTCTACAATGACTTCAGTTTTTAGAAACGAAGATTCAACGGCTGGAGGTGAAGTTTGAGATCAACGCTACCTGTGGAAATGAAACAACTCTTCCTCAAATCAGCACTTCCTACGTACAATTTTTTAAGTGAGAATAGAAAACAAAAAAAAGGAGGAGGCGTGGCTTCAATATTTAAGAATACCATAAACTGTAGTAAAATCTCTTTGGGTAATTTTATGTCTTTTGAATATCTTGGAATTGAGGTAAAAGGCCACAAACGAACTTTGACACTAACTTTATACAAAACCCCAACATATTAGGAAAAGTCTTTACGGACTTGAATGAGCTTCTATCTCTCATATGCGTTGATTACGATTGTTTGATAATTGTCGGTGATTTCAACATTCATGTTGACAAGACCGAGGGGCAAAAAAGCTGTTTGATATATTAGAGAGTTTTGGTTTAACACAACATGTCAAACAAGCAACACACACTCATGGACACACACTGGACCTGGTTATCAGTAAGGGTGTGAATATTTCCAATGTCTCTGTAACTGATGTCACCTGTCGGATCACTTTGCTGTTATCTTTGAATGTTCTTTATCCGTTAACCCACTTGGACAAACAGCTACTATCACAAAACATACTTTCACAGAAAACACAGCAGAAACATTTAAACAAATCTACTCTTCTTCCTCACCCTTAAGCTATAATGACGTAGATAAGTTGGTAGATGATTTTCAGTGCAAACTTTCAGATATCATTGAATACATTGCCCCCATTAAAGTGAAGGTTGTGTCTGGTAGGAAGAAATCTCCATGGAGAAATGCACAAACAGTTCAATCTGCTAGACAACTCTGCCATAGGGCCGAACGGAAATGGCGTAAAACTCAACTGCACGTTTATTATGACATCTACAAAGAAAGACTACATAATATCACACAACACTAAAACATGCAAGAGAGACTTTCTTTGCAGATGTCATAAACAAAAACACCAACAACACTCAAGCTCTATTTGCTACTGTTGACAGGCTCACAAATCCTCCTATGATGTCACCACCTGAACTTCAATCTAATGCCGCCTGCAACAAGTTTTCCAGTTTCTTTTCAGAAAAAATTCAAAAGATCAGAGGATTAATCTGCACATCCACTCTAAAGCCAGTACCAATGCTCTGCTCAAACAAAACAAATACAGGAAAAATGACCCAGTTTCAGCTACTTAATTATAAAACCCTAGAAGAAATTATAAGTCAATTAAGCTCCAGTTCCTGCTGTCTGGATGTCCTACCCACACATTTCTTTAAGAAAGTCCTGCCTGCCGTTGCTAATAATCTGATCCAAATAGTAAACTCATCGCTCTCATCAGGTGTTTTCCCCCAGGCTTTGAAAACAGCAGTTATCAAACCACTGATAAAAAAGAACAATCTGGACAAATCACTACTTCAGAATTACAGGCCGACCTCTGACCTCCCATTCATCAGCAAAGTTATTGAAAAAGCAGTTTTTAAACAATTAACTAACTTCCTAACAATAATGAATCGCTTTGACTCCTTCCAGTCTGGTTTTCGTGCTCACCACAGCACGGAGACGGCCCTAGTCAAAGTGTTCAATGACATCCATATAAATACGGACTGTGGGAGAACCACAGTGCTGGTTCTGTTGGACCTCAGTGCAGCTTTCGACACTGTTGACCATGACATTTTACTGAATCGACTGGAGAGTTGGGTCGGACTCTCTGGTCCAGTGCTCCACTGGTTTGAATCTTGCATAAAAAACAGGGATTTCTTTGTTTAAATCAGAAACTTCTCATCAGAGAGGTCAAAGGTCACATGTGGGGTACCCCAAGGTTCAATCCTAGGACCCCTTCTTTTCAATATTTATATGCTCCCACTGGCTCAAGTTATAACAGGAAATAGGATCAGCTACCATAACTACGCGGACGATACACAGCTCTACATCACGATGTCACCAGGTGACTCTGAACCATCCAATCACTGAATAGATGCTTAGAACAGATAAATGTGTAGATGTGCCAAAACTTTCTCCAGGTGAACAGAAACAAAACTGAAGTTATTATCTTTGGACCTAAAGAGGAGCGAACTAGAGTCAATGCACAGCTTCAGTTATTACAACTGAAAACCAGCGATCAGCCCGAAACCTGGGAGTAGTGATGGACTCTGACCTGAACCTTCAGAGCCACATTAAGACAGTCACAAAGTCGGCCTTCTATCACCTGAAGAACATCTCCAGGATTAGAGGACTAATGTCTCAGCACGATCTAGAGAAACTCATCCATGCGTTTATCTTTAGCAGCATTGATTACTGCAACAGTGTCTTCACAGGTCTGACTAATAAATCAATCAAACAGCTGCAGCTGATCCAGAACGCTGCTGTTCGCGGATTCACGCAGTATCTGCTAAATGAGTTGAAAAACTCATTTAGCAGATACTGCGTGAATCCGCCTGTTGATCTCATGCTCCAGTTGGGGCAAGACATCCTCCCCGACCTGGAGAAGGCACTCTATTCTTTTTCAGCTCATTTATTTATGCATTTTATATAGCTATGAATTTTTATTTTATTTATTGAGATAATAAAAGAAAGGATCTTGAACACGTCGATAACAGGTTTTGCATGTCATTCAACACATTCTCTCTCTTTTGGTTTTCTTTTCCAGGGTGTCAGACACACACAGAGACACACACACACAAATAATACACATGCACAATAAAGAATAGGCAGTAATGTTAGCTAGCTTGGTTAGATAACTAGTATTAGCTAACTTCAAAGAAGGCTAATAGGTTGATTTGTGACAATAACACTGTCACAGTACTGACGATTGACACACACACACACACACACACGCATGCACACGCACACACACTTGTGAGGTAAAAATAAAGATAATAATTATATGTAAGCGTTCTTGCTTTGTAAAACATATTATTATTCAGGCTGAGACTTAGGACTTAGTGTGCACGGTTCACAAAAAAATGTGTTCCTGACAGTCGCAGTTGGTAAGAAACAATGATTCTCCTCAAATTCCGTAGGAAATGAATGCGGGTCCTTTTGGACCCACTTATGGAAGAATGGGGTAGTGATATAAAACATTCTATTTCTTAAAATGTGTAAAAGGTAAATTAAAAATTTTAACTGCATGCTATCAATAACATGTTTGTTGAGGAATACCTGGAATATGAAGTGATGAAAACTTTCACTACAAAGATATTGTAATAAGATGACCTCTCCGGGTCCAAAAGGACCCACTTATGCATCAGAGTGTTAACACACCTGCAAACTATTCTGCTTCATTAGTCTGGAGCATAAGATTAGCGGATCACCAGCATTCAAGCACCTGAGAGAGTTTTGCCTGTAACAGTTTCTCCACATCGTTCCTTGGATTTTACCCATTGTGTTGGCTGAGTCCTTCGCCTCTGGTTTCCCCTTCAAATTTCCCATTGTGTTGCCTGAAGAACCACACCTCCATGATAGACAGTTCCTCTGGAAGATCTTCTGGTCTGTCATTCTGTATGTGGATCAAGCAATTAGCTCCCATCATGACAAACACTAAATTAATAATTCCTACATTTCCAAGTTTCATTGAGTTAATGGAATTATTCTACTTCGGTGGCGAGGATATGGATGCCATGTAAAAGAAAAGTCTTTTTGCTTTCCAGCGTTGTCTGTGTGAGCAAAATTTCCATATGTAAACAATAACATGCAGGGGGTCTTTATTTGTATATCTGATTATGATTAAGTCAGCTCCTCACATATGAACCTCACCACACGTCACTTATATATATATATATATATATATATATATATATATATATATATATATATATATATATATATATATATATATATATATATACACACTGCTCAAAAAAATAAAGGGAACACTCAAATAACACATCCTAGATCTGAATGAATGAAATATTCTCATTGAATACTTTGTTCTGTACAAAGTTGAATGTGCTACAACAAAATCACATAAAAATCATCAATGGAAATCAAATTTATTAACCAATGGAGGCCTGGATTTGGAGCCACACACAAAATTAAAGTGAAATGTTCCCTTTATTGTTTTGAGCAGTATATATGACTCATATATATATGACTCATATTTTGACTTGTAAGGTATTTCAGTTGACAAAACCAACAAAAATCGTGTTTTCTCACTTCACAAACTTTGTTTGAATCAACAGATGAAACTTATCTATCTTCTTCATTGTGGTTTGTGGCAGTGGCAACATCCAGTTATTGATCACGTGACTCGTATGATGCAAAAAAATGTCTATTGCAGTTTTGCAAAATTAAAAAATTTTGATATGAGCCACCTCATTTTGGTGTCAAAACTTTAGTGAAAAAACCAGTTCTTTTTAAATTGCGGTGTTTCCATTAAGCAGATGTATTTTCTAAATGTTGAATTGCACAATCACATGGTCAATGGAATGAAGCTACTGTCTGTTGATGCATATTCTATTTCGCCAACTTGCATACTAAATACCTAAATGAATATATATGATTTGTGTTATATTCAGAATTAACAATCTCTACCTAAGTTAAAATAGCTTTGACTGCTAAATAATGTCCCACATATTTTAATACCTAATTGCAAATATACTGAGGTTCATACTTTAAAGTCAACAACCTAGCTTTTTGGAAAATAATGAGCCATCCGGAGCATTGTACTTTCACATGAGCAATTCTCACCATACAAGTGAAATAAAAGGAGTCATGAAGCAGCAGGAATAGAAGTTTTACTATAAGTTTCTGTTCGACAGGTAAGAGTGAAGAAGAAGGCCCGTTGTCCTGATCCACTGGAGTTATATGGTGAGACAGTTCTAATGCTGAGTTCAGTGTTAGGATTTTTGTGTTATCATTTTTACATTCATAATATCACATAGACGAATGTGATTTTCATTTAGAAGTGTTTGATCTTTTCATTGCCTGTGTCAAGACTTTTGACTGCTGTGTTGAATACTTTGGCACCAAACATATCTGCTGCAAGATAACCAATTACTCCTTCTAGAGAAATCTGTCCCAAGGGAAAGAACCAGATGACCTGTGTGTAGACAAAGCATGCATTGTGTCTTTTCTGTTTATCTCTTTTGTTCTTTCCTTTTCCAAAATTAAAGGCCAGCTCTAGCTGAGAGAGGGCAGATCACTCAGTGAAAGGCTCGGAGGAGCAGTTTGCTGAGACTTTCTCCTTTTGCAAAAGTTCGGCTATAAAACTCATATATGTTGTCTGTGGTTCTTTATGTAGGTTCAGAAAATACCTATCACTCAGCGCAAGCAGAACTAACACCTCACAGAATCATGAGTCCATTGGGACATCATTAGTGACTTTGACAAAGGCAGCTAGAGCAACTGTGATACTTATTAGAAACAGACTTTTTTAGATGATGTACTATGTATTCTAATAACACTCCAAGATATACGACACCTTTTCAGACACATTTCTTCAGAGTTACTGTTCAGAAAGTTGGGAGAGGGGGAAACAAGAACATAATGTGAAAGGTAAGATTTAAATGACAGTAAATTTACAAATGACATTTTGATACATTTAGGATCTTCCTATAAAATAAATTCTTTGCTGGAACATAGATGCACATGTAGCTGGAAGCCTTGATGCACAATTAAATGTTTTATTGGGTTTTCTTTGGGTCATTACTTGTGTGAGTGAGCTGTCCATGTGGCCACCCCCCTGATGCCCTCCAGGTCAAATGTTGACTCTGCAGTGGGTCCATATTCAGGGATCTTCAACGATGTCTAAATAAAGCCTTGTGCTGCAGTGCATTCATGCCACATGTAAGAAAGCTGTGGGGCTGCATGCACAGTCCTCACACCAGTTGGGGCTTAAATGACTCACATATCCTGCCACTTTTATCTGGATGTTGTCCAGCACAGCTTTGAGTTAGCCCACAACGTCATGCCTCCCTGTGTTTTGGCCAGACACATGATTTTTTTTCTTGCACAGAAATATCATTGCTTAAGATCCCATGGTGAAACAATAGGAATGGAATGCTTCTGGCAATGAAAACACTGTTTTAAAAGTAGTTTGAGCTAGTTCAAGCGACCCACTTGTGTGTTTAGGTACATTAAAACTGCCTCAACCTTTTTCCCGTAGTTCCGAGTTACAAACCAACTCAATATTTCTTTAAGTTTAAAGCATCTGTAGTAAACCTGAAATTGTTCTAACTTCAAAATGATATTTTGGAGTCTATAATAAGAGCTTTTGGACACTACAGGTTAAATGGAAGGGTGTGAGGAGCAGTTTTCTAATTTTGCACATCATAAGCATTTTACTCAACAAGGGAAGCTGCACATTGGAAACAGTTTAGCGTTGTATGCTTACAAGGAAAGAGGTATCGAATGAATGAAACTATTGATTAGATGAGCAGAGTTAAGAGTCAGAACATGGAACAAAGCTCTATTATACCAGTAGGATGGGAGGCTGCCGGCTGTTGGCTGCTCTGCCACTGTGTTCAACACTGAAACGGTTCGTCAGTAACCCTACCAGGGGCATGAAGTCCCAGACAGCAAAACTCTTTGGATCACTGGGACACAGAGAGAAGCGGCTTTGTCAACATCTGCAAGCAACAGATGTTGCTTGCAGATGTTGTCTGATTTACAAATGTATCAAAAAAGTGTTCATACTCTATGGACTTTTCCAAGTTTTGCCACTTTTTGTCAACACAATTTAACATCTGTTTAGCACTAAGTTATATCAAGGTAACACAAAGTTGAAAAGTTAAAGAGGTGAGGCACTGTATCAGGTAGCATTGTAATGTGATTAAATATAGCACTTTCTTCAAATGACGAAATTACTGTTGCCGAAAACATTTTTACAGACGTTAAACATAAAATAAGGAAGCACAATCCAACCCACAAAAGACACAAGTTTTAAAACAAATATAAGCTTTCTCAGCATGAATATTCTACCAGAAATTCTCCTTTCCCTCTTTGACCAAGACACAATGATAGATGAGCTAGCCAAATATATGGAAGGGGCACATCTGCACATGAAAGTCTCCCTTGGTGAGCAGACAAAATGAGATATCTTGTGGTGTTTGAATTATTGATGCCACTTCTAAAGTAGTCATTGTCATGATGGTGGGTTTGGTGAGGTGAGGGAAGACGCAGGCAGGCCAGGATGAAGTGAAGATGATGATTTAATGACAACAATCCACGAGACAGAACAACGGGGAGTACAACGAACACACAACGGCACAGGGAAACTGGCTGGTACACACGACGAGGATCCGACAAGAGACAAAGACAACAGGTGGGACTAAATACACTGGGAGGGTAATCAAAGAAACGAGACACAGCTGGGATCAATCAACAGGGAAGACACAGAGACTCACTGGGGAACAGACTAATAAACACAGAAAACCTCATACACAGAAAACAGATCACAACAGTCATTGTAATTCCAGACCTGTGGCTTTCAGTGATCACTTCATGGGGGGTTTCTTGGCTCTGGACATTCATGACCATCTATTCACTGGCATGAAATATGAATTTAGGGGCTTTTACTATGTCATAACAAGAGCTTGTATTCCAAGCTTTATTACCTTATTACAGCTATGAAGACACACTAGAAACATTAAATAAATGTCTTGGTGTAAAATGAAACTGGGGAAATGAGTGGCTTCTGTCCACAATACAAGCATTGCTTTGGGAAAACCGTTCTAGCCTTGACCGCCTCATCGGTTTTCTGTTGCTGTTTTCACCTCTGTCATCTCTGTTCAGCATCATATTTGGTTTGTCTCAAACCATTGATGCCATCAACTACACTGCAGAGTAAAACATTGTTTGGCCAACCGCAGAAGGTCTCCAGCTCCATCATATTCTCAAAAGGTTTGGTTTTCCACACTTAACATCAACCTCAGATCTTACTGCAAACTCAGTGGCTCATTTGAAATAACCTCTGAGTTATTTCAAACCTTCAGGAGTCCCAAACTTCCTGAAGATTTGAAGATTCCCCCCATGTTTCATGTCTCTTTGGTGAAACCTTTCATCTTTAGTCCGGTTTATCATCCTCTCCGGATCCTCAAGTTCACCATTCCTCTCTGTGCTCACTCTGGACCACAAACCTCCACTTTCAAGTCACACCAGAATCGGATCGGCTTTTCTCATGCACCTCTCTGCCTCAAGACACAATAAGCCATCCTCTTTATAAAGAATTCAAGATTATTTCAAGTTACCTTCAAGAGCAGAAAATAACTTACCTCTGCTCCTTCAGACATACCAGCTTCAAGTTCCTGATAAGGAACTCCTTATGCTCCAGCAAGAAGCTGGAAAAAGTTTGAACATTTTCCTTGGCCAAACCAATAAGGAGTGAATCTTCTAGGCTTCTAAGCCAACTCTTAAAACCAGGAAGTAGCCGCAACATCCGTTTAGGATTTAATTGTACTCACCCATCAACCTACTGGAGAAACTTTTTCAATATGCAAAGGAACACAGGACAGTCAAATCATTGTTCTAGAGAAATTCAGCTGATTAAGTGGGAAAAAAATGGGGCAGAAAAAAAACTTGACACTGACGTCAGAGGGGGATGATGAAACAAAAGTCAGTTGACTTCCTATTGGAAGAAGTTAATATGATATATTAAACCCAAATAAGCAGGAACAAGTTTACCTTTGTAGGATGCAGATGAAGACATCCAGGGAGGAGCTAGAGGAGGATCTTGTTTGTTCTTGTGAGTCTTGGCTTGGCAGGAAACACAACAGCAGAGGATTCTTGGGTGACAGACGATTTGGTAGAAGACAGGGGGCGGATTAACGAACAGGTAAAGCACAATGGAGGATGATGATGGTGGTGAGTACGGCAGCCAAACATCAAGATAAATTCCAGTTCTACTGACAGAGACGAGATCTTGACAAGGTAATCCAGATGGATCACCTCCAGAGGCAGATCTGGATATAGTTGGAGATTTGTCAGCTGAATGCTTCAGTGGTCACCCTCCCTTCCTTCCAGCTGAACTACCTTTGGCCTTAAAACCGGAGTGCAGACTCCCCCAGGACCAAAACCTCATCATCATTAACCTTGTAGAACAGCCACACAGATCACAACCAGAGGGCTGCTGTTCATAGCCTCACCATTGTTTAGTGACGTACAATTTTCTCCACATAACAGATACAGATCTACTAAGATGGACCGGTTTTTGGTTTTGGAGTCAGCAGAGTTTTTGATTCTTCTGGTGGAAAGATGATGGGTTCAGGGAAAGATATGTCATATGAGGGCTTAAAAAGCATAAACATTTGAAACCAAACGCTCTAAATAAAAAGGCAGCCGATGCACAGTAAGGGCATACTTTATTAATTGTGTTTTCCTCAGAGCTGATTTGTTTGTGTTAGTGCAACTTCTCCAGCGGTGTGCGGATTTGCCTTTGAGACATACCCTGGGTTAACCAGACTGGTGCGAGCACCAAACCTCCAGCTCGAGAGTTTATAAACTATCAAAATCACACATGGAGATTCTGGGGGGGGTTTTGGTAGAAATGCACGCCCCATCATGTGCTAAATCCCAAAATGACAGTATAATAAAAAGGGCCCTGTGAATGCATGACACAGGTTCAAAATATCATCCACAGATCTGCTGGAAAAAATATTCAGTGGACGAAATTTAGTCCCTGATCCTTTTTTTGCTGTGCTTCTGCTTCATGACATGTGTGTTCTATTATGTCTCGATCTCCAAAGGCTTGTGGCTTCACAGTCTCCCAGAAAAAGGAGGATTAGTCCATTCTGAAATTGATTTATGCAGAGCTCTAACTATTTATTAAATATAACTGACCATCAAAGTTGTCACAGAAAAAGCAGGGGAAAAAGGGGCTGCTATGACGACCACAAGAATATATTCTTTATCTAAAGAATGTATTGGTCAAAAAGGCTGGACAGGAAGGGAGGAAATAGATCATATTTCAACCACTTGTACAAACGCACTTAGGAACTGCTGGAATAAGGGCTCAAGTCAATAAACATGATTAGTTGGATCTAAAATTCAACAGGCTTTTTTTCTTATTTAACAATAATCACAATGAGAATCAACTTTTTTTTCTTTCCCAGATCATACTTCTTTCTGATCTTGTGTTTTGACTGCTTGTTTATAAAAGCCCAAAGCAGAGCTGTGCATTAATCCTGTTGTACTGCTTATTGTGCAATCACAGGAAATCTAATCCAGGGGTGTCAGGCTCATTTTCATTTTGCGCCAAGTCAAGTTCATAGGACAGGTTGTGCCAAAATATATAACATATATGTAAAACCACTTAAACTGTTAAGATAAGTAGCTGTGTCTACATGCAATAAGTACTTCTTAAAATTAAATAATATTGAACATCTTTTCACATTGATCAGTCCCACCAGGATTTCATGATTATTTCTATTTTTTTGCTATCAAAATCATTGATTTTGTGTTGTAAGTTGGGAAAATTTGCAGGACATTTTCCTATATTTCCACTTATGTATGACAGTAAATGTGATTTTTTTTTTTTTTGTTACTCACCATATGGACCATAGTCTATAAATTCACATCAAGTAAGGCTGAGTATGAAACCTGCAGGTGGCAGTATATGTTTAAGTAGTTTATGAGGGGCCGTTTAGGACAAAATTTACGTTTTGTCTCTCACACACTACCAAAAAGTCTCGCATACTCAAAAAAATTACGTTTCGTCTCTCACACACTACCAGAAACTCTCGCATACTCCAAAAAAGTTGCCTCGCATACTCAAAAAAATTACGTTTCGTCTCTCACACACTACCAGAAACTCTCGCACACTCCAAAAAATTACGTTTCGTCTCTCACACACTACCAGAAACTCTCGCATACTCCAAAAAATTACGTTTTGTCTCTCACACACTACCAGAAACTCTCGCACACTCCAAAAAAGTTGCCTCGCATACTCAAAAAAATTACGTTTTGTCTCTCACACACTACCAGAAACTCTCGCACACTCCAAAAAAATAGCCACGCACACTAAAAAAAATACTAAAATGTCACACACACACAAACGTTAACTTTCTCGCACACATACACTAACAGCTCGCACATTCACAAACGTTAACTGTCTCGCACACATACACTACTAACAGCTCGCACATTCACAAACGTTAACTGTCTCGCACACATACACTGCTACCAGCTCGCACACACACACACACACAGACGTTTATCTCTCACATACACAAGACTAAAGTTGAACACACAGTACTAAGACTCGTTTTTTGAATGTGTGAGAGCGAAACTCTTTTTGAATGTGTGAGAGTTGTCACGGAAGAGGCGGGGCATAATTTTTGGATCAAACTGCGCATGCGTAGATCCTAAACTATAATTTTCCATTTTTGACTCACTGTATGTTCTATTACTTAGTATATTTGTGTTTTTAAATATATATAAATATATTGAAACTATCTTTCAATAGCTACCTTATATTAAACTATGTTAAGGACAAATGTCAAACATAGTGCAAATATTTTGAAAACAAAGTAAAAGATCTTGCAGGTATATTAATCTCCTTCCTCCTTCATCAGAAATGAAAAATTATAAATGCACACTATGTGTTGGGAACCTGTGTTTGTTGACTGACTTTTATTTGTCAGGCTTACGAGACAAAAGCTGAAAAAAGATCGATTTTCTTCGCTTTCAAAATAACACAAAACAGCGAAAAAAGACCTCCACACCGGACCTCGTTTATTTATGTATGTATTTTTATTTTGATAGCTGCCGATTAAACTGAAAGTTACACATTGACATGATCATATGAGTAGTTTTTACCGAGAAATCGATCAGAAGCGCCGTGAAAATGGTCAGATTCACCAGATCCACGTCTCTGGCTGCAATGCGCGCTCCCGTCACAGGGGGAACAGATTTTCACGGGGGAACAGAATTTCTCACAAGACCTCTTAATAATTCCTGTAATGCTGGCACCCAGTGGACAGATTGTACTACAGCAATTTTGCTATTTTTAATCAATCAAATTCATTTATTTCTATAGCACATTTAATCTACAAGAAAGTTAAACGTTCTATATATATTTAAAATATATATAGCACAAATATACTAAGTAATAGAACATACAGTGAGTCAACAATCGAAACTTAAGGTTTAGGATCTACGCATGCGCAGTTTGATCCAAAAATTATGCCCCGCCTCTTCCGTGACAACTCTCACACATTCAAAAAAAGTCTCGCTCTCACACATTCAAAAGGAGTTTCGCTCTCACACATTCAAAAAAAGTCTCGCTCTCACACATTCAAAAAACGAGTCTTAGTACTGTGTGTTCAACTTTAGTCTTGTGTATGTGAGAGATAAACGTCTGTGTGTGTGTGTGTGCGAGCTGGTAGCAGTGTATGTGAGCGAGACAGTTAACGTTTGTGAATGTGCGAGCTGGTAGCAGTGTATGTGTGCGAGAAAGTTAACGTTTGTGTGTGTGTGACATTTTAGTATTTTTTTTAGTGTGCGTGGCTATTTTTTTGGAGTGTGCGAGAGTTTCTGGTAGTGTGTGAGAGACGAAACGTAATTTTTGGAGTGTGCGAGGCTACTTTTTTGGAGTATGCGAGACTTTTTGGTAGTGTGTGAGAGACGAAACGTAATTTTTTGGAGTGTGCGAGAGTTTCTGGTAGTGTGTGAGAGACAAAACGTAATTTTTTGGAGTATGCGAGGCTACTTTTTTGGAGTATGCGAGACTTTTTGGTAGTGTGTGAGAGACAAAACGTAATTTTTTTGAGTATGCGAGGCAACTTTTTTGGAGTATGCGAGACTTTTTGGTAGTGTGTGAGAGACAAAACGTAATTTTTTTGAGTATGCGAGGCAACTTTTTTGGAGTATGCGAGACTTTTTGGTAGTGTGTGAGAGACAAAACGTAAATTTTGTCCTAAACGGCCCCTCATAGTAGTTGGCACCACTTAAATATATTTAAGTGGTGCTAACTGCCACTTTCTGCCAGAATTACTATTCTTGCAGAAAAATGGTAATAAACTTACAATTATGCATTAAATGCAGAGGTGTAATGATTTTGTGAGAATTTCCACAATTTCAAATGAGTGGAGGAACTTTGACACATGAAATCTAATCTTATCTAATTTTTATTTGCCAAGATTGTGTGCAAAAAAACAAGATATCTGACAGTGTAACGTAAAGTATTGATGTGAAAACTATGAAGGAATGAAATAAATAATAAAAAAACTGTGTAAGTGTGTGCAGTCTTTTTTAAATTAATATTTTATATAAAGAAAAGCAGAAAAGAATGCTTGTTGTGACATTGAAAAGATGCCTATTTTGTCTCCCAGCAGAGTAGCTGACTACTCAGGCTGACTCTATGGTGCCTGTTATTTTTGCAAACAGCACTCTGTAGTGCCAACCTGAAAGTAAAAGTGTAAACAGTTTGTGTCCAGCATGTGTGGGGTCTGCAGAGATGTTAGCTGTACTTTTGGTTTTCCTGACCATAGACCTGTAGAAGTCTTAAATATGTCATCCCTTATCCTCTGCTTTATGGGATATACATTGTGAACAATTAAAATAAAAAAAGCAATGTGGTTAGAGGAGAAAAAAAGTTGGCTAAATGTGTATATTCTTCAACCAATATGTTGTTGAAGCATGTATAAATTCAGTTTCTGAATTTAGTCTCCTTGAGTTCACACATCAGTGAATTTGTCTCAGGTGAAATCGAGTTCAGCTCTCCTGGTCGGATCAAAAAGATGCAATTTTATAAAGGTACCAGCTTTTGTACAAGGGTACAAAGACATCCATGTTTTATGTTTCTATGACACCACCTATGGCACCTGTGACTATTAAATTAAGAAAATATGGAGCAGCAGGGGTAGTGAAAACTGGTCAGAGTGGCTGCCAAAATGCAAAGCAGCAATAATGAAGGAGCTAAAGAAAAGTCTGTCAAGAGTTGGTTCTGTTCTGCATGTCACAACAATACCTTGTATTTTCAACATGTCTGGTCTAAGAAGTGGAATTTCTTTTCTTTCAAAGAAAGTATGTGGCCATCTAAAATCTGGTCTGGTTGTAATAAACCAGATGCAGAAGTTACAAACTAACACATCCCAGAAGCAGCCTGGGCTTTGTCATGTGAGTTTTGTGCCTCTAGTAAGGCACAGACATGCCAGTGGGTGGAGATAATTTGCTACATCAGAAGTTATTCTGTAAAAGTGTCTCAATCTCCCCTTTAGTACATTAACTCTCTTTCAAGAAAAACAAAACAAAACAAAAAAACACCTCAAGCAAGTGTAAAAACTTGATTTTGTAAAACTGAGGAATTATTTCAAACTTTACCATTTTCTTCTATGGAGAGCTGTAATGAAGATCTTCATTACTTGGTGGCACAACACTTGAAATGTGTTAAATGATAAAATAAATGCATGATGAATGAAATGAAACAGATACAAACAGATTGAAATGTTTTATTGATTGTGTGTTTTATTCAGTTGCATCTCAGCTGGAACTGATGGTGTCCTGTTAAAATGCAAACAAAAGGATAAAATAAGTATTGTGATTGTTTGAAGGCTTTGTGTGGGTGTGGCATACCTCTCTCTTTCTCTGCAGGGTGTTGAGGCTAAAAGATTCCCCAGGGGCCTGAGCACCTTTTAAAGGTTCCAGAAGAGACCAAAGCAGATGAAAGAGGGGGAGCAGTAGAACTAGGCATTTTATAAATTTAATGTTGGATTTATATTTATATTGATAAAAATGTGTTTTAGAGATGCTTAAAATTAATAGTATTTGGCAATATATATTATACTGAGGATTTAGTTAATTAGTTTGTCAAATTTTGTGTGTATGTATTTTGTTTTACCCTGTTTCTTGGTGGGTTTGTGAATTGGAACAGCCAGCGACTATAAAAGGCTGCATGTTGGCCACAGTGTGTGTTGCTGCTAAGACTCTAGGCCACTGTAACCAGGGTTGTTGTCTGTTAAATGTTGGTGAATAAACACCCAGTGGGTTTGCACAGTTTCTCTGCCTCAGGTCTCCTACTTCCTCCAGCCGCTAAGGGCCATCCTAACAAGAGCCATTTCAGCCAAAATTAAATAAATAAATAAATAAATAAATAAATAAATGGGTGAAATAAATAAAAAATGAGTAAAATAAATCAAAAAATGAAGAAAATGAGTGAAATAAATAAAAAATTTATTAAATAAATAATTTAGCTTTCATTAAGCCATTTTTTTAATTTATTGTTCAGATTATCTATTTCTCAATTTCTCTTTTATCTATTTTTCATTTATCTATTTTTCATTTGTCCATTTTTCATTTATCCCTTTATCTATTTACCCATTTTTCATTAATCTATTTTTTAATTTAACCATTTTTCAATTTCCTTTTTCCATTAACCCAATTTGCTATTTCCCACTTTCATTAATCAATTTCTCATATATCCCTTTTTTCATTTACCCATTTTCTTTTATCTATTTTTCATTTACCCATTTTTCATTAATCTCTTTACCTATTTACCCATTTTTCATTAATCTATTTTTTAATTTAACCATTTTTCAATTTCCTTTTTCCATTAACCCGATTTTCTATTTCCCAGTTTCATTAATCAATTTCTCATATATCCCTTTTTTCATTTACCCATTTTCTTTTATCTATTTTTCATTTATCCATTTTTCATTAATCTCTTTATCTAATTACCCATTTTTCATTAATCTATTTTTTAATTTAACCATTTTTCAATTTCCTTTTTCCATTAACCCGATTTGCTATTTCCCAGTTTCATTAATCAATTTCTCATATACCCCTTTTTTATTTACCCATTTTCTTTTATCTATTTTTCATTTAACATTTGTTTGAAAAAAATTTTATTTTCCAATTCCCCTTATTCATTTAGTATTTCCTTATTTTCTTATTTATCACATTCTATTTCCCCGCAAAACTTAGGAAAAAATAAATGCAAATGAGGAGAGGCACGTCATCAGGCTACACCTTCCCCAATTGGTTGGTTAGCGTCACCTGTACTTTGCTTCAAGAAAGATGGCGACCTACAACAGGTGTTATGCCCAGAAACGCATGCCTGCCCAAAATTGCATCCCCTCTCGCGGGAGCGCGCACCGCTCTAAAGTCTCGCATATTGACGAGAAACCAGACTGAAATATGACCGAAGAGGAAATTTTAAAGATATTTGTAACATTATCACGTTTCTTAACCATGTAATTCCTAAAATGGTTGATTTTATTTCGCAAATTACTTGAAATAAATACGGTTTTTACACCTTTATTGACACATATGAGTCGAACTTTTTTTCAGTCCGTCTCTGTTGAAAACGTTCTCCGCAAATGGTTTGAAATTCTCTGCTTTGTTTTTAGATACCATAACAGCTTAAAAGCATTACAAAACAGAGGTCCAATATGTAGAACATTTTACATCATGCTTAACTTTCTAGTCTGTTAATGTAGGAGGAAATGCATTTTAATTCATCAGCCTGAAAATATTTGCATCCATCCTGTTGATATAAAAATGATAGCATTCGCTATCATTTTTTAGAGAACAAGTGTCATTACGTAGAAAAGGTGAAATCCTTTCAGCTCTTTATTTCTCCAAGTTAGCACAGGGATGCATTTTTTTTGGCAATTTGCTTTTCCAACCTGCCAAAATATGCATCTCCTCTCTATCCTCCCCAAATATTATCCTATCGATATAAAACTTATACCAGTAGTTCATGGAACTATTCTGGTTATGTAGAAAAAGTTATTTGACTCTTAACTTTTTAATTCTCCAAGTTAGAACAGGGATGCATTTTTGGGCAATATGGATTTCCAGCCTGCCAAAATATGCATCCCCTCTTTATTTTCCTCAAATATTATCCTATTGATTTAAAACTTATACCAGTAGTTCTTAGAACTACTCTGATTATGTAGAAAAAGTTATTTCACTCTTAACTCTTTAATTCTTCAATTTAACACAGGGATGCATTTTTGGGCAATATGGATTTCCAGCCTGCCAAAATATGCATCCCCTCTCTATTCTCCTCAAATATTATCCTACTAATATAAAACTTATACAAGTAGTTCATGGAACTATTCTGGTTATGTAGAAAAAGTTATTTTACCCTTAACATTTTATTTCTCAAAGTTAGAATAGGGATGCATTTTTTGGCAATATGGATTTCCAGCCTGCCAAAATATGCATCCCCTCTCTATTTTCCCCAAATATTATCCTATTGATATAAAACGTATACCAGTAGTTCTTAGAACTACTCTGATTATGTAGAAAAAGTTATTTCACTCTTAACTCTTTCATTTTTCAATTTAGCACAGGGATGCATTTTTTGGCAATATGGATTTCCAGCCTGCCAAAATATTCATCCCCTCTATTCTCCTCAAATATTGTCTTACTGATTTAAAACTTATACCAGCAGTTCATGGAACTATTCTGGTTATGTAGAAAAAGTTATTTCACCGTTAACTTTTTAATTCTCCAAGTTAGAACAGGGATGCATTTTTTGGCAATATGGATTTCCAGCTTGCCACGATATGCATCCCCTCTCTATTCTCCTCAAATATTGTCCTATTGATTTAAAACTTATACCAGCAGTTCATGGAACTATTCTGGTTATGTAGAAAAAGTTATTTCACTCTCAATCTCATTATTATGAGATAGTATACACCGGCTCAGGACGTTTAGGGACTGTGGAGGTTGAACCCCCCTTTCGAATTAGTTCAGTCCACCTGTACCGTTTGACTTTACCGTCGGTCGCGCCTGCCGCCAGCAAGCATTCAGCTAAATATAGCTGTTTACAACGGTAAGAAATGTGGTTTTGTTAATTTAAGTCTGTAATATAAGCTAGCATAAGCTAGTATAAAGTAATCAATTTGGCATCCTGACCACGGTAGCTAATCTTGAAGATAGCTTAAGAAGATGGATATCTTTGAAGCTAACGTTTTCTGTTTCTTTACTTAGTCAGTCCACAACTGACTTTCCAGTAACTGTAGTTAATATCTGAGGATTACGTGGTACTTTTATTTGCTGTAATGACACATGTTCAGTTTACCACACACTGAAAAAAATAACTCTTTGGATTAACATAAAAAAATCATGGAAAGATTTTCCACCTGATTACTTTGCTTTATTTCAGCACTATGTAATTTTGTTACTCCGATTTAAAGGAAATGTGTTGGTTCAACTTAATTTATTAAGGTTATTCCAATTTAAAGCAAATGTGTTGGTTCAACTTAATTTATTAAGGTTATTCCAATCTAAAGGAAATGTGTTGGTTCAACTTAATTTATTAAGGTTATTCCAATTTAAAGCAAATGTGTTGGTTCAACTTAATTTATTAAGGTTATTCCAATTTAAAGGAAATGTGTTGGTTCAACTTAATTTATTAAGGTTATTCCAATCTAAAGGAAATGTGTTGGTTCAACTTAATTTATTAAGGTTATTCCAATTTAAAGCAAATGTGTTGGTTCAACTTAATTTTTGTGGTTGATTCAACTTATTTACTTTAGTTGGACCCAATGTAATTTAATAGAACCAGCCTAACTAATTTTACACTGATAACTTCACACTACTTAATTAAGTTGATCCAACTCATGAAAATTAAGTTAGCTGAACAAACATGCTTCATGCTGAAAGAAAGCTATATAATCGTGTGGAAAATCTTTCCATGATTGAATTATGTTAAATCAAAGACATTTTCTTAAGTGCTATTAAATTAAGTGTTTTAAGACCACACTGAAAGAAGAAAGAACACTCAACAATGAGAAAAAGTACAACATGAACTGTATTTTCAAAATTGTTATCCATTTTCTTTTTACACAGCACAAAAAACAGCTGAGTTGAAAGTTGAAATAAACAACAAAAGGTCAGTTTTGTTTTTCCAGAAAAAAACTGGGCTGTGTTTAGCATAGATCAAATTCTTAACAACATAAAAAGTGTCAGTAAGTTCGCTCAACTTTGCGAACTGTAACAGTTAAAATTTAGTTTTCGACTGCGGTCTTTGGAAAAACATGTAAAGATAGATTGCCCAAGTTGTTCATCACTTCCACCCCGTCCAGGAGAATCCCAACATCCTCAATGGCATCGCCAGGCTCTGCACTCTCCGGTCGAATAACAAAGATTCCACAGACGGTCTCGGCCATTTGTGCACCTTGATGATGGGAACAAGGGTGGGGTATTGCGGGGGAGAGATTTCACATCTCATTAAATAAAAAAATAACTTTACATTTATTTGGCTGACTCAACAACAGCTAAGGTCCATCAAAGACCTGTCTGTGTTAATTGTGAGTCCAGTGGTAAGATTTCCCATTTAGAAAAGGTACCATATTTTCTACATTTTCACAAAAATCGTCTTATAATCCGGTGCACCTTGTGGTGCGGAAAATACGGTATATTGTCTCATATGGGAAAAACATGAAGAGAAGGGATGAATCCCAAATAGGCCCCATATTCCATGGCCTGTTCTCCTCAATTGAAATGACAGTCTGAGGATCCACCACACAGACTGTCATTCTAAACCAGTCCTACTTATGTGCAAACAAAGCCCTGACTCTGTACACAAACCAAACATCTTATACATGAAGAACCTGTCTTATTTCCTGGATGGAGGAAATGTCATGACTATGTGTGGTAGTTATTTCCAAATAGATCAGTACTAACATCTTAGGTAAAGTTACTTAATATTTTTGTCTGCATATGAAACAATGCTGTTAGAAAAAAAGGTTCCTTTGACTCAAATTTAATACTTTTTATTATTAATAAATTAAGAATCTGTATTACGATAGAAAGCCACAAAAGTGTGTGTGCATCCAATGTCCACTCTGCATTTACCTACATAATAACAGTACTGAAATTAAATAATAATAATAATAAAAAAACATTTAAATAGACTTATGTTTGGCCCCAGTGTTTAAAATCCACTAAACCTCAGACTTCAGAATTTGTATGGCACCAGATGCTGAATTTACATCAGTCCAACTTTTTTCCAGGGAGTTTTAACAACCTGAGGAGGAGCAAAACGGTGACATTTATGGGGTCCGTTTTTTGCCTTGACAGCAGCTTTGTGACCCTTACACTGCTTCATGTGATGTTAGCATGATTTGAGTACATCAATTACATAGAAACGTGACCGAACATAGAAAAAAATGTTTTTTTTAAAAAGTCTGATGATATTAATTTGCATCTTTTTATTTCGATTTTTATTTTGATTTAGACGGATGAAAATAGACTGAATCTTACCTTTTTCAAATTAAGCAGATCCAAATCAGGAATCTTCCCGCTTCTCTTGAAAGAACAGTTTGAAGTTTTCCCAGACACAAGATCTCGCGTGATCTCGCTAGCATCTCGCGTGATCTTCCGTAATTTCGCTAGCATCTCGCGTGATCTTCCATAATTTCGCTAGCATCTCGCGTGATCTTCCGTAATCTCGCCAGTGTCTCGCGTGATCTCCGGGTCTCGCTAGACCCTCTTCGGCGGGAGATTAGTCTGACTACATTGAATCACGTTGTCTCAACTTGAATACATTTTATTAACGCTAGGTTGTTGAATTTTGTTTATTTGACGTGATTTTGTCATATTTGCCTTTGAAATATAAAATAATTCTGTTAAACATGTTATTTTTTATAAATGCAATAACCACTTCAATTCAGTTGTGCTTTGACACAAGCATGGAGCAAGCAGGCAATAAATGTTAGAAAAAACGCTGATTAATTACCAGCTAACCATCACTTCATGTGATGTTAACACATGTTAGCCATTGACATGAGTACATAAATTACATAGTGTGAAGGTATCACTGTTAAATAAGTTGGTTTCAACTAAATTTGCATTCATCTTAATCAAGTAAAGTCAATTATTTGGTCCAAAACATTGCAAATTAGTTGGTCTGGTTCTATTAAATTACATTGGGTCCAACTAAAGTAAATAAGTTGAATCAACCACAAAAGTTAAGTTGAGCCAACACATTTGCTTTAAATTGAAGTAACAGAATTACATAGTGCTGAAATAAAGCAAAGTAATCAGGTGGAAAATCTTTCCATGATTTTTTTTATGTTAATCCAAAGAGTTATTTCTTTCAGTGTACATAGCAACACTGATATGTGCACAATCCTGCCAGGAAAATTTAGTATTCTCTAAACTGCAGCTGGCGTTTTCCTGGCACGAAAAACAATCATCTCGCAGGGCCTCGTGTGATTTCCCATGATCTCGCGGGATCTGCCGTGATCTCGCTCGTCGCCTCCAGCACAAGATCAGTCTGGCTATAATGAATCGTGTTATCTCAACATGATTCAATTTCATAAACGTTAAGTTGATGAATTTCTTGTTTGTTCAACATGATTTTATCACGTTTTTGTTTAAAACATGAAATTATTGTGTTAAAAGTACATGATATTCTTTTATTAATCTAATAACCCCCTAAGTTCATTTTTTTGAGTGCAAAGTCGTGGTGTAAATAATTGGTGAGTAGTTCGTAGATGCTGCATCTCGCTCCCAAATCACTGCGACACCTAAACAATACCTCTGAGCCTATGTATTTTTTAAAAGTTAAACTAAAATATGTCATGGCATTTTATGTCATGTACTCTCTCTCTCTTATTATTATTATTATTATTATTATTATTATTATTAAATTCTAAATAATTTAAGTAACTAAACCACAAGCAAAGAAATGTAAATATATATTGTCTGTGTGCAAATCTATTTTATTGATTTAATCAGTAAGTTCAAATAACAACCACTACAACATGTTCTTGCTTTTGTACAGTGTGTGTTGTTTCAGAAAGACAGAAGACTGGACAGCATGGAGCAGCTTTTCACTAACCTTTTCTGATCACACAAGAGGTAAGTGACTTCTCTGCTATAGCGTGTTTCTCCCGTTCTCTATTGAAAGACCTCTACACTCAAAAAAATGAACTTAGGGGGTTATTAGATTAATAAAAGAATATCATGTACTTTTAACACAATAATTTCATGTTTTAAACAAAAACGTGATAAAATCATGTTGAACAAACAAGAAATTCATCAACTTAACGTTTATGAAATTGAATCATGTTGAGATAACACGATTCATTATAGTCAGACTGATCTTGTGCTGGAGGCGACGAGCGAGATCACGGCAGATCCCGCGAGATCATGGGAAATCACACGAGGCCCTGCGAGATGATTGTTTTTCGTGCCAGGAAAACGCCAGCTGCAGTTTACAGAATACTAAATTTTCCTGGCAGGATTGTGCACATATCAGTGTTGCTATGTACACTGAAAGAAATAACTCTTTGGATTAACATAAAAAAAAATCATGGAAAGATTTTCCACCTGATTACTTTGCTTTATTTCAGCACTATGTAATTCTGTTACTCCAATTTAAAGAAAATGTGTTGGCTCAACTTAATTTATTAAGGTTATTCCAATTTAAAGCAAATGTGTTGGCTCAACTTAACTTTTGTGGTTGATTCAACTTATTTACTTTAGTTGGACCCAATGTAATTTAATAGAACCAGACCAACTAATTTGCAATGTTTTGGACCAAATAATTGACTTTACTTGATTAAGATGAATGCAAATTTAGTTGAAACCAACTTATTTAACAGTGATACCTTCACACTATGTAATTGATGTACTCATGTCAGTGGCTAACATGTGTTAACATCACATGAAGTGATGGTTATCTGGTAATTAATCAGCGTTTTTCTAACATTTGCACCATTTCCTGCTTGCTCCATGCTTGTGTCAAAGCACAACTGAATTGAAGTGGTTATTGCATTTATAAAAAATAACATGTTTAACAGAATTATTTTATGTTTCAAAGGCAAATATGACAAAATCACGTCAAATAAACATAAAATTCAACAACCTAGCGTTAATAAAATGTATTCAAGTTGAGACAACGTGATTCAATTTAGTCAGACTAATCTCCCGCCGAAGAGGGTCTAGCGAGACCCGTAGATCACGCGAGACACTGGCGAGATTACGGAAGATCACGCGAGATGCTAGCGAAATTATGGAAGATCACGCGAGATGCTAGCGAAATTACGGAAGATCACGCGAGATGCTAGCGAAATTACGGAAGATCACGCGAGATGCTAGCGAGATCACGCGAGATCTTGTGTCTGGGAAAACTTCAAACTGTTCTTTCAAGAGAAGCGGGAAGATTCCTGATTTGGATCTGCTTAATTTGAAAAAGGTAAGATTCAGTCTATTTTCATCCGTCTAAATCAAAATAAAAATCGAAATAAAAAGATGCAAATTAAAATCATCAGACTTTTTAAAAAAAACATTTTTTTCTATGTTCGGTCACGTTTCTATGTAATTGATGTACTCAAATCATGCTAACATCACATGAAGCAGTGTAAGGGTCTCAAAGCTGCTGTCAAGACAAAAAACGGACCCCATAAATGTCACAGTTTTGCTCCTCCTCAGGTTGTTAAAACTCCCTGGAAAAAAGTTGGACTGATGTAAATTCAGCATCTGGTGCCATACAAACTCTGAAGTCTGAGGTTTAGTGGATTTTAAACACTGGGGCCAAACATAAGTCTATTTAAATGTTTTTTTATTATTATTATTATTTAATTTCAGTACTGTTATTATGTAGGTAAATGCAGAGTGGACATTGGATGCACACACACTTTTGTGGATTTCTATCATAATACAGATTCTTTATTTATTAATAATAAAAAGTATTAAATTTGAGTCAGAGAAACCTGCGGAAACCTTTGCTGTTAGAGCTTTAAATGTGCTTCCAATGTCCACATAAATGTCCACCTGCTAACTATGGATTTCTAGTATTTTTTTCTGGCTGAAACACTCAGAGGATTGTCCATTATTCCTATTAGTCCATGAACAGACTTGAGCTTTCTTTTTTTTTTTTATGCATATATTCCTCTGCTCTAAAGATGTATTTTGTTATTGTACTTGTTTTTCCCCAAATAATTGTAGTTCAAAAACAATTTTTAAGTTTATCGGTTTAATTTTGAAATGTTGAGGTTTTTGTTTTGATTTTTATGTTTTATATTTTTATTGCTTTCTACCATGTTCAAGTCACCACTGTTCTGCACATACATGCTTGCATGTGCCCAGTGGTTATATTCAGTTTCAGAACAGCTGAAACACTGGGTGCCTTTAAATCTCAACTTAAAACCCACCTGTTTAGAGTTGCTTATAGCTAAATTAGGCTTAGTGCGGTTTTAATGTCTTCAATGTTTTTAATGTTTTTGGCTTTACTTTTTATCTGTTTCACTGTTTATTAAATGTTGCATGACTCTGTGTTTCTGTTTTTAATTATGTAAAGCCCTTTGAAATGCCTTTCTGCTGAAATGTGCTGTACAAATAAAATTTGATTGGTTGATTCATGATCCATTCAAGAGACTTGTACTAAAAGTTTGAATGTTCAGATACAACTCTGCTCAGGGTGAATTACATATTTTAATGTTTGAAAATCTGATCTCTTTCAGAACATCACCTGTCTGTTATCCACCTACATAAGCTCTGGTGAAGGGGGTCATCGGCCATCAAGTTTTAGATTTCAGTGGCTAATGGTAAGTTTTGCCAGATCTAAAATGACTGAATCAAGTCTTAGAGCGATCATAAGGGTTCAGCTGAACTTGTATTTGGTAAGTCTGTTTTATTTGTCTTTATTTGCGTGGTGATGTGGAACTGTAAGGAGTGTTGTCTCTCTCTGTCTAGTAGATATGAGCTGCTATCAGCCAGCTACAGAATAGTACAGAGCAAGGGGGAAGAAGGATGAGCAGCAACATGAGATTGTGATTGACAGCACTAAAACTCTCCTGCCACTGACTGGTTGTTTCTAGCACTGGGAGAAGGCAGAGGAAATAGATTTTTCACAGTATATCCCCCTGTACTGTACCCTTGTTTCAGACATAAATATTTCTTAGGTGACAGCTTCAGTTAGAAGTTTAAATAAAATGTTAAACTTAATTTTAGTCATGGCATAATGAAAGGAGAATAACAATTTTAAAGATCTTTCAAATAGGCTGCAAGCCACTGATCACTTTCGTTGTGACTTCCTTTGAATGTAGCTAAGTTTTCAAGTATGTGACCCTATAGTATACTGCTGGATTTTTGCGGTTGTTCTCATTGTTTTCTGATCTGCATATTTAGGAAAACACTGCTGAAGTCAGACGAGAGTGGATCCTAAAAGGTCTGTGTGCGTACCTGGATGAAGATCCAGAGAAGCTGGAGAAAGAGTACATGGTATGTTAATTTATCTTTGTGTCCACAAAAGAGGTGATTACAGTTGGAGTTAATTGGACTTCCTGTGAATTACCAATAAATTTTAAGTAAGAGATGATCGTTAAAACTCTTCTTTTTTTCACTTGGGTACATTCAATTTTAATTTGACTTTTGAGATGCTTTTAGATTTCTCCCACAGAAAAGGATAATCATTAGTAAGATTGATATAATTACAGTTATTGTTAAGTGGGTTTAAAATGAGGATTTTTAGGTGAGTTAAACTCCACAAAAAGATCTTTGGCCTGTTTTATTTAGCCTTTTTTTCTAACAGCATTGTTTCATACGCAGACAAAAATATTAAGTAACTTTACCTAAGATGTTAGTACTGATCTATTTGGAAATAACACATAGTCATGACATTTCCTCCATCCAGGAAATAAGACAGGTTCTTCATGTATAAGATGTTTTTTTGTGTACAGAGTCAGGGCTTTGTTTGCACATAAATTGGACTGGTTTAGAATGACAGTCTGTGTGGTGGATCCTCAGACTGTCATTTCAATTGAGGAGAACAGGCCATGGAATATGGGGCCTATTTGGGATTCATCCCTTCTCTTCATGTTTTTCCATATGAGACAATATACCGTATTTTCCGCACCACAAGGTGCACCGGATTATAAGACGATTTTTGTGAAAATGTAGAAAATATGGTACCTTTTCTAAATGGAAAATCTTACCACTGGACTCACAATTAACACAGACAGGTCTTTGATGGACCTTAGCTGTTGTTGAGTCAGCCAAATAAGTGTAAAGTTATTTTTTTATTTAATGAGATGTGAAATCTCTCCCCCGCAATACCCCACCCATGTTCCCATCATCAAGGTGCACAAATGGCCGAGACCGTCTGTGGAATCTTCGTTATTCGACCGGAGAGTGCAGAGCCTGGCGATGCCATTGAGGATGTTGGGATTCTCCTGGACGGGGTGGAAGTGATGAACAACTTGGGCAATCTATCTTTACATGTTTTTCCAAAGACCGCAGTCGAAAACTAAATTTTAACTGTTACAGTTCGCAAAGTTGAGCAAATTTACTGACACTTTTTATGTTGTTAAGAATTTGATCTATGCTAAACACAGCCCAGTTTTTTTCTGGAAAAAAAAAACTGACCGTTTGTTGTTTATTTCAACTTTCAACTCAGCTGTTTTTTGTGCTGTGTAAAAAGAAAATGGATAACAATTTTGAAAATACAGTTCATGTTGTACTTTTTCTCATTGTTGAGTGTTCTTTCTTCTTTCAGTGTGGTCTTAAAACACTTCATTTAATAGCACTTAAGAAAATGTCTTTGAATTAACATAATTCGATCATGGAAAGATTTTCCACACGATTATATAGCTTTCTTTCAGCATGAAGCATGTTTGTTCAGCTAACTTAATTTTCATGAGTTGGATCAACTTAATTAAGTAGTGTGAAGGTATCACTGTTAAATAAGTTGGTCTGGTTCTATTAAATTACATTGGGTCCAACTAAAGTAAATAAGTTGAATCAACCACAAAAGTTAAGTTGAACCAACACATTTTCTTTAAATCGGAGTAACAAAATTACATAGTGCTGAAATAAAGCAAAGTAATCAGGTGGAAAATCTTTCCATGATTTTTTTATGTTAATCCAAAGAGTTATTTTTAAGCCATCTGTGTATTCTCCACAGATGGCTTAATTTTCAGTGTATTTCCTTTTCTACTGCTAAAGACAATGTCAATATAGAACGGTACAGTTCTTAATTACCAATAAATGTTTTCTTATCTTTTCTGTGAATTTAAAGAAGTTTCTCAAGATGTGTCCATTTTAAAAGTAAAACCACTGTATATGCATATATTTGTGCAATTATACAAGCAACTGTGGTTTATAGTTATTATAAAACAAAAGTTTTAAATTAAAAAAAAAAGAAATATATTGGTGAAAAAATGTATTTGTAACATTGAAATAGTTTGAGTTTAGCCTTAGTAAAATATCTGACAAAAAAACATAGTGCTTAAAGGCATTATGAATGTCCCAGCCTGGGGGCTTTCTCCATGCAGAAAGACCACCTGTGCACCCACCATGCATCCCTGTGCATGGTGGGTTCTCTCTGGGTACTCCATTTTCCTCCCACAGTCCAAAAACATGACTGTCAGGTTAATTGGTCTTTCTAAATTCTCCCTAAGTGTGAGTGTGTGTGCATGGTTGATTGTCCTGTCTGTCTCTGTGTTGCCCTGCGACAGACTGGCGACCTGTTCAGGGTGACCCCGCCTCTCGTTTTCTGTAGATGGACACTAGACCCCTCCCGACCCTACTAGGGATAAGGGTGTTAGAAAATGCATTGATGGATGGCATTATGAATGACTATATTATTATTAGTTTTCCAGGTAAAATTATAATTTGTAGTATGACTTGCTTTATATTTTATTGGAAACATCTGATGATGGTCTTGTGTATCTTCTCTTCCAGTGTAAGATCACAGAATGGATGACCTGAGTGATTTCCTGAAACAAAGGAATATTCCAGAGGAAACTATCAAGACCATGCTGAGAGAGAAGGTACTAGCTGAAAAAAATCAGTATTTCAAAAACTACAGTTTTTTTAAAGCATGTGTCTAGCAATGTTATCTAATTTAATTCAAATAATGTGCATGCAATTCTAGTTCCATTTTTGTAGTTTTAAAGAAATATTTTTTATTGTCCTTATTTAGATTGATACCAACGTCATCCAGCTCATGACAGATGAAGAGTTAAAGAATTATTTGCCATCATATGGAGACCGCATAGCCCTGTTAGGATACTGTAAAAGAAAGGAAAATGGCCCCCCAAACAGTCGCAAATCAAAACTGTTTGAGCGCCTGAAATCAAAGCTGGGTAAAAGAAGAACTGCTCATGAAGATGGCTGTGGTATGGACAAAGAAGAGCAATCTGAAACAACTGTAAAGAAGAATGCTCTGAAGTCAAAGAGAAAAATAGAAATAGGCTGGCTGCTTTATGATGAACAACAACAGGCTTTTAAACAAGTAAGAGCAAGAAGAGGTGGTGGAACATGGAAGGTCGATGTATCAAAGGATGCTAAAAAATGTGAGATAATCCAGATGGCTCTTGGCCTTTTCTTTCCAAATGGGAGAAATAGAGAAGGGTCCATAACAGATTTTGCAATAGATCTGAAAGATTATCAGAAAGTGCCAATTGATGACAAAATCTCTGTTGGACAAATGTTTCATGTTACAAAACTGATTATTCTCAGGTTTTACCTGACCACATGTAAAAAGAAGGCTAACCAGTCAGTCAGTCAAGATGAAGTTTTGTCTTCACCACTTTTTCAGGATCAAGACAGTTCTCTGAATCAGCCCTCCTCTTCATCTGCTGTAAATGTTGCAGCGACCAGCCAATCTGCAATATCCACAGTAACTTCTGACTTCCTATTTGTTGGAAATATAACAAATCATGACAATATTAACTTTTCACTTCATTCTGCAGAGCTCAGGGAGGAGGATTTGGATAGCAGTAACATAGTGTTTCTAGGACCGTTTTCTGACAGTGAGCCACAGATTTTGCGTGACACTTTGCCTCTATCCCCTCAATCCACATCATCTGTCAAGGCAGTGAAGAAGATACTGGTAGTTCACAGAGGTCAGGTACTTCCTGAGCTCATAGCACATTTCTGTGATGATGGACTTCTAGATAGAGACTTCAAAATCCAACTTGTCCTGCCAGATGGAACACCTGAGATGGGTTATGATGATGGAGGAGTCGTTAGAGACTGTCTTTCTGAATTCTGGAAAGAATTCTATGACTAGTGTACTACAGGAAACACTTACAAAGTGCCTTTCCTGAGACATGATTATGGACAGCAGCAGTGGGAGAGTGTAGGCCGAATAATTGTCTTTGGATGGACAAGAGAGAAGATTGCACCTGTCATACTAGAGCAAGCAGCTTTTGGACAGGTAAAAAGTGAGGTGGTGGAGAATTTCCTTAAGTGCATGCCTGAATCTGAGCGTTTTGTGTTTCAGTCGTGGCAGTCAGACTTCAGCAGTGTTGACAAAGAAGAATTGATAGAGATTCTTGATAACTACAGTTGCAGAAGAATGCCCACTGCCAGCAATGTAAATGAAATCCTCCAGGAGCTTGCACACAAAACACTTGTCCAAGAGCCTGCTTACGTTATTGAACAGTGGGCCAAAACACTCAGTATCACCGGGAACAGCTTCCAGGACCTTTCTTCATTGTATGAAAACTTGCAACCAAATGCAAGAAAAGTTTTGAAGTCCATTGTCTTTCCTCAGGAAATGAATATTCATCAGAAGGATATTCAAAAGTACGTTAGCACGTATATCAGGAATGCAGATTTGCAGCATCTGTCCTTGTTTCTAAGGTTCTGCACAGGCTCAGACCAGGTCCTGGATAAGAAAATTCTTATCGATTTCACAAAGATTCAAGGGTTTCTCAGAAGACCTGTGGCTCACACATGTAGCTGTGTCCTTGAGCTGTCAATCTATTATGACAGCTATCCAGATTTCAGTGCTGAAATGAACAAAGTTTTGGAGTCTAATGTATGGGTCATGGACATTATTTAAAGTTTTGAAAGTGATGGAATTAGAGGGTGGAGCTACACAGTTGTGGAACTCCTAAAAGGGAAAAAAAAGGAGATTAAGGTGGCTATTTAAAGTAACAAGTTGTCTATCAAGATCTAAGTTGATGTTTTGAGGATTTTCCCCAAAATTTCCTTGACAGAGTTTAAAGTTTTAGAGATAACATTTTATCTGGGTGATGTTACCTTTACCAAACTTTCTCCAGATGTAATTAAAAGGATCAACTGTTTGTGATAGGTAAATGCTGATTTGTGCAGCACAGTTGTTGGTTTGTTTAAGGATAGGTTGTCAAAACTCAACAAGGCTTCTTAGCACTACTCTTCTTAAAAATATCAATAATTTGGAATCTGTAGTGATTTTTGATGCAAAAAAACAGAGTCAATACTTACTGTTAGGATTAAGTACAAAATGTTAAGTATTTGTAAGCCATGTTGTCATTTATGAATGACATTTGTACTTTTACATATTCAAAGTTGAAGTTTTAAGTTATTTGAAATGTAATCAGTACAGAATTGACATTGTCCACATTATCACAAACATAGAAAATAAATATTGCAACTTAACTTGTTTTTCTTTTTTTGCTCTTTCCCTGGTCATTTTTTAGTCAAAATTGTGCAGCATTTAATGTCAATTACTTAATTATTGTTGCCAAAGAAACGTCTTATTGTAAGAAGTAGAGATATTCTACCACACATGCACAAGTTCTGCATTTTCAGATCTGCTAACTTTCAGGGGAGCAGTCAAAAATTCTATCTCTGGAAAGCCATGATGCCAGACAATAAAATGTAGCTGACTTTTGTTTTGCCATAATTAACATGTTAATTGTTAGCTGACATAATAAATCAGAAGAGGTAAAGTGAAAATGACTGTAGGAAATGTTTAGAAGTTCACAGCCAGAACAAACAAAAATAGGAACTGTTTTTTGTTATTCTATCTTTTTATGAGACACAACTGTGTTGACTGTTGTACTTGTTACATTGCATTCATATTCATAAAATCATTTTCTGAATTCTTTTTTCTTTTTTGCACATACTATCTCAATATTATGAGATACTATCTCATTATTATGAGATAATATCTCATTATTATGAGATAGTATCTCATTATAATGAGATAATTATTTTTTTATTTTTTAACAGAGTGGCAGAAATGGGCTTCCATAGAGTCAGACTCCCACAGGGAACTGTACTAGAATTTCCTCTTCTTGCACTTGTTTAAAATAATTGGACTATTTTTTTTAGTTTTAAGGGAAAAAATTAGAAAATAGTTTTTTTCTTAGCTATTTTAATGAAAAGCCTGTCGCACAGCTTGCATTGATTTTGTTGTTTTTCTTTAAAAAATAATGTTTTTATGTTTATCTGGCATTTGACTAATCTGCCAGCAATGGAAAAGTTTTATCAGCATGAAAAGTTAATTTACAGACAAAAGTCAATTAAAATCCCTGTTTGCCTTTAATTTTGACTCAGCATGCAATTATTTGCTTACTTAATTTAAGTACAGGCTTCATTGTAAAAAAAAAAAAAAAAGCAGTGAACGTGTCCATATGAAATTACTTTATTCAATTCAATTCAGAAATACTTTATTCATTCCAAATGGTTGAAAATAAAATCTGAGTTAAATTCCCTTCATCATTGGGATTGTTGGTTTAAACATCAGAAAGTCCTCTTTATTTAAGTGACTGGTGACTGATGTATACTTAGGTTCTTGTATTGTTCCTGTACTTTACCCTAAGTTGTTGAAATGTTACTGCTGACCCCAGTAGTTTTGTTTCTGTTGTACCTGCTTCTGCTTTATTCTTTATGTTTTATTAAAGTCCTTGGTTCCAGATCCATCCACCTGCTGCCTCCTCTCTGCCTTGCTTCTCCCATCTAGCAGTATTTAACTGACAGGGAATGTATTGAGTTATGCTACAAGGCTGCTCTGACAATTGCTTTTTTTCCTAAAATGTGAAATAAAGATCTCAAACTTTCATCAGACTGGCAGGCTTGTTTCACTGCAGCACTCATGGGTCACCATTTGATTTATCTAACATTTCACAAGTAAACAGTGTATCCACCTGGGTTCACAATCCATCAAAACTTAAAGAGTCGACCAACCAAGAAACATTCACACACAACACACTCCTTCAGAAATTCATCTGTTTAAAATTATCACAAAAACTTCCAGCATTTTGTCTTTTCCATCATTGCTAAAATTAAGCAGAATTTTAATCAGAAACTGGAACGTGGTTTTAACTTAATATTCCAGAAGTATTCAAACCCCTTGAACTATTTCACCATTTGTCGTGGAGGACACCGCTAGCTAAAAAGTTAGTTACACTCACCTCATAGCAATATATCCATAGGAACGTATTTGTAAGTAAGCCTTTATAACTACAATATGCGTCATCAGAAAAATACAAAAACCAGCCACAGCCAACTATAAGCACCTTTAAAGTAATACAGGGGACCTATCCTGTCCCTTTAAACACAGACCCAGAGTTAAAAGGCTTAGTTTGCTGCACTGATCATTTTAATACCCATAGGAACAACCAATATAACCTGTAATAATAGCAATCACAATTTTCTATGAGTCCACACCAAAGTTCTCCCTCAAAGGGCATTATGTCTGTGGATTATGTCATTCAGTCTCTGGCTTGTAAATGTAATTAGCTCCTGTGTTCACTTCAGATTTAGGTCAGATATTGTTTTTCCGAGAGGTTCGCAAATATTATACAAAAACTAATATGTTCTCTGCTGCTCTCTGTTCGTCATCAGACAAATCTGGGACGCACTGACCCACATCCAGCCTTATGCCTGCCTGAGTAAATTCAGAGCAGGGGAAGCACAGGCAAGCATTTATTAGCTCCCTTCCTTTTTTCATTTACACAAAATGATAATGATGTCTGCAGAATATAAGAACATATAACATGCAGTTGGCAGCAAAGACATTTTTAACTGTCTCCATTTGATTATCAGCTGTGTTAAGTGAGAAGCTGCTCGTGCGGCTCAACTAGCTAATAATCAGTTGGGTGGCATCCTACTATTAGGAGTTGATTTTAGCAGCACTGCTGACACTTTTGTGGTGCAATCATTGCCACTCAATTACACACCTTTGATTGTTAGGGTGTTTGATGGTTGGTCTGATGTTCTCTGTCATAACAAATCAACAAAGTCTGAGTCATAAGCCAGGTCCTCCCACAAAGTCACCCTTAGCAAAATGAATTCTCTCCCTTATGACACCAGACATGCAGAACAACATCTCAGAGTGTGCAAAAGCATCAAAAGCCTTTTGCACACTCCTCAATAGTGCGGTTTGTTTGAAGCAAAAACAAACCCCACTATTGATGTGTAAATCATTTGGAAGTAAAGAACAGTTTTGACAATATTACTGACTCCTGAGGGAGTCAGTAATATGGATATGGGAAACCACAACGAGATGGATAATGAATTCCCCTTTGTGAGAACATCATGTTTCAGCGCAACATGAAATTGTGTCTTCACAGCACCGCCCACCCATAGCCCTCATATCTCAGACAAATCAAGACTAGAGAGGCGATGACTGCTGAATGGCTGATTTCCAAACGCCCTCATCCACATGAAACCGACATCTCTCTGTTGCTTTAGGTAAAGCCTCCAAGAAAGCGGGTTACTTCAACAATGAAATCCAAAGAGCACGTTGCTTTTTCACTGTCACTCAAGTCTGGTATGATTTTGCTTGTTTAAGTGAGAATGTATGTATTCATCCCTTTATGAGCCAAAACATTGAACAGAGAATTAATGTCTTAGTGCAGGTCTACTCGATTATAAGGGTTTTCCACCAGTGCTTGGTACCAGCCCCTTTTTTAGAACCTACTTCACTGGATTTCCAAGTGTGTTAAAACAGGCTGAAAACTTCTGTGCCAAAAATCTTATTTCATGCAACATTAAGCCGTTAAAATTCATAAATTCATGAAAATGTTAGGTGGCCTTAAATATGTTAATCACATATCTTATATTTTGGCATGGCAGAACTATTTAATATTTTGGTTTTTTTTTTTTCTTGTGGGACTCTGAGTCACCTGCAACATATTCATTGCCTTCTGTGACTCCAGGCTACTGGATGAGGCTACCGGTAACTAGCTGCTTATATACCCTTGCTAATTAGCTTTTCTGAGCCTGCCATGGGTACGTACAAATTTATCACCAATTGGTTGGATGTTTGTCTCACTTCTGTTGCCAATCCATACCAGGCTAGGTGCATTCTGTGCAAAAAAAACTCACAAACCTTTAAGCTTGTCACTACGGGGAATTTGCTATGCTAATAGAATGTAACATTGCAACTAATTTAATACTTCAGCATTGCCCAACCATCCCCTATATTTATAGTTTCATTGGTTTGAAATTTCATTCAGGGTGGCATTACAAAAGTCATAAAGTCTTAAATTGGACTTACTGACAACTTCAGATACCCTTTAACAGGAAAAAACCTCCAGTAAACCTGCATCAGTCCAAGCAGCCATCAGCCACAAACACAGCGAAGGGTCAGAGAGAAAGTTGTCAGATGATTTAACGCAGGTTTAGATTATAAAACGATATACATTGTTTTTTACCTGTAGAACTTTTCTGTCTAGCAAAAGTTTGAGAGACCCTTACACATTTTCATTGCATTCTCTGACTTGAGGCAGTTGAGGCTACTGCTAACTAGCTGCTAATATTCCCATGCTAGTTTGCTTTTTTTGTGTTAGTTATGGATGCAAATTGATAACCAGTTGTCTGGATGACATTCATTTTTGCCATTGGCTCATTTCTGTTGGCAATCCATATGAGGCAAAGTGCAGAAATAAAAAAACTTTGAAGCTGGCACTACGGGGTTAAGGCTGTAACCTTACAGCCTTAACTCCGTATGAAGAACATACATTCCCCATATGAAGTATCAGGAACACCAAGTTGCTGCCACAAACAGACCCCAGAAATTTCACTGTTTTATCTATGCTTGATTGTTGTACAGCTGAATCTCCCAACTTTCCCCTATATTATTTTATAGTTTTTCAGTCTTAAATTTTAATCAAGATGTCATTAAAAAGTTCATAAGTCTAAAATTCACCAGCCTGTCAGTTTAGGTGGACCACTTTGCCTTGGTAGGATTGCACTGGTGCCGTACTTTTTTAAGTTGGGTGTACCCTGTTTCCAATTAGGTGTTAAACAAGGCAGAACATGCAGGCACAGCAAACTTTTCAGGTATTTTTTATTTATTTACATCTATTACATATCTAAACACTGACTGGCTTGATATGGGTCAGGTCTTGCTAGAATTCTAATTCTTGCTAGAATTCTAATTCACTAATCCCACTAATGGCATTTCCAATTGCCATTAGTGATACATTTGCTGCTTCAGCTGATGAAGCAGCTAGTAATGAGTTGCACTATAGTGCACAGTACATATCATGTGGAAAGTAAACCCAAAAAAAGCAGACGTGACCAGGTCTCCTGCAGAGTTTTAAAGCAGGGCGATGTAAGATTGCATTCTTTCTTCGAGGTTCCACATCATGTTAGAGTCTTTAAATCCAGTCTGTCCTGCTCTTTCACTCACACTTAGGTTTGGAGGAGTGGGATTAACTATTTATCTCCTTTGGGGCCTGATCTGTCTTTCGGCCAGACCCAGTATCGACTTGTTTAAGGATTTGCCCCTGCTGCCTCTTGGAGTTCATAAAACAATCTTTGGGCAGCCCTGTGCTGTACATGTCAGTTTCTACAACAAAATATGTCATGAAACTTTCAAAACTTCAGCCTCCTGTTTACTCTGTCTCCAGCACAGCATATGTAAAAAAAAAAAAAAAAAAAACTGTTTATTTATTCTGTCTCCACTTTGGGAGCAAATATTCCCCCATCTGAAGAAGACCAAACAGCTCCAGCTCACAGTAAACAGCCATACGCAGACAGGCAGGCTGTTTGTTGCCGAACTGAAGTAATAAATCAAAGGCGGCTGGTTGGTTCAGAGGTCGAGAAGCTGAGTGTAGCTGGAAGATTCCTGAATTGGTTCTGTGGTGCTTCAGATGATATCCCTGCACAGGACTCTGCTGCATCCAGAACAAAAGCAGAGATCTGACAGCAACCTTAAGTTCTGAGCTGACAAATAATAAAGTGTCATCTATAAATTATAAGAAGCATCATGAATTAGAGTTTTCGCCTAACCATTTAAGTTAGGTGAAATTTAGGGCAGGATGATGCGTTTTCCAGGCATAATCTAGTAACTACGTTAACTTAAGATGTTGTGTGTGTGTGTGTGTGTGTGTATATATGTACAAATAAAATTCCCTTCTCACCCTCCGTGGGTAGTCTCTCTCATCCTCTGAGCTCGGGTCCTCTACCAGAGGCCTGGGAGAGCTTGAGGGTTCCTCCAGTATCTTGGCTGTGCCTAGAACTGCACATTTCTGGACTGAGATGTCTGATGTTGTTCCTGGGATCTGTTTTAGCCACTGCTCCAGTTTGGGGGTGACTGCCCTGAGGGCCCCAAGGGCCACGATGACCACAGGCACCACTGTGGTCTTTCACCTTCCAGGCCTTTTCCAGTTCCTCTCTGAGGCCCTGGTATTTCTCCAGTTTCTCGTGCTCCTTTTTCCTGATGTTGTAGTCACTTAGTATTGCTACATCCACCACAACTGCTTTCCTCTGTTGTTCATCCTCCACCACAATGTCTGGTTGGTTCGCCATTACCATTTTGTCTGTCTGGATCTGGAAGTTCCACAGGATCTTAGCTCGGTCATTCTCCACCACCTTTGGGGTGTTCCCCACTTTGATCTCGGGGCTTCTAGTTCATATTCTGCACAGATCTTTCTGTACACTATGCCCGCCACTTAGTTATGTCGTTCCATGTATGCTTTCCCTGCCAGCATCTTGCACCCGGCTGATAAGTGATTGACTGTCTCAGGGGCCTCCTTGCACAACCTACACCTTGGGTCTTGTCTGGTGTGGTAGATCTGAGCCTCTATTGCTCTGGTGTTTAGGGCCTGTTCCTGTGCAGCCAGGATGAGGGCCTCTGTCCTGTCCTTGAGTCCAGCTTTTTCCAGCCATTGGTAAGATTTCCTGATATCAGCCACTTCGGTTACTTGTCAGTGGTACATTCCATGTAGGGGCTTGTCCTCCTATGGTGGTACTTCCAGCACCTCATCATCTGTTCCCCATTGTCTGAGACATTCGCTGAGCACATTGTCTGTTGAGGCCTTGTCCTTGATGTATTTATAGATCTTGTACATATATATATATATATATATATATATATATATATATATATATATATATATATATATATATATATATATATATATATATATGAGACCCAATATCCATCATGGAAAAGACGGTTAGAGGCTAAGATCAAGATAACAAGGAGGGAAGTAAGCCAGCTGTCAGAGCTCCTAAGGGGTGCAATGAAAAGATCAGTACCTAAGAAATACAGCCAGATGCCCATACCTGAAGCACTCGAAACTGCCAAACAAAGGCTCCAAGCCTTGGCCAGCCGCCTAAAGAGATACACAAGAGAGAATGAAGCCAGGAGGATCAACCGGCTCTTCTCCACCCAACCAGCTAAAGTGTACTCTCAATGGCAGGGTACTAACAACAGAGCAGACCCACCAAGGCTGGAGACTGAACAATACTGGAAAGGCATATGGGAAAGGGAGGCGTCCCACAACAGCAAGGCACAGTGGCTAACCTCTCTACGAGAGGACCACAGCAACCTCCCTGAACAAGCCCCGGTAACCATCACTGTGGCAGATGTCCAAGAAAGAGTCTCGGGTATGAAAAACTGGACAGCACCAGGGCCTGACATGATCCATGCCTACTGGCTAAAGAAACTCACTGCCCTCCACGAGCGACTGGCAGCTCAACTGAACCAGCTGCTACAGAATGGGACTCACCCTGAATGGTTAACTGAAGGGCGCACAATCCTGATCCAGAAGGATCCCTCAAAGGGTTCAGTCCCATCCAACTATCGGCCAATAACCTGTCTCTCTACAACATGGAAGCTCATGTCAGGCATCATAGCGGCTAAGATAAGCGGACACATGGATAAATACATGAGCACGGCACAAAAGGGCATCGGCATAAATAGTAGAGGAGCCAAACACCAACTCCTTGTAGACCACACAGTCGTCCGAGACTGCAAAACCCGACACACCAACCTGTGCACCGCTTGGATTGATTACAAGAAAGCCTATGACTCAATGCCACACACCTGGATCATTGAATGCTTAGAGATGTACAACATCAATAGGACTCTAAGAGCCTTCATTGCAAACTCGATGGGGCTGTGGAAAACCACCCTTGAAGTCAACTTCAAACCACTTGCACAAGTGTCCATCAAATGTGGCATATACCAAGGAGATGCTCTGTCCCCACTGCTGTTCTGCATAGGCCTGAACCCCCTCAGCCAAATCATCAACAAGACTGGCTACGGATACCGACTTAAGAATGGGGCCACAATCAGTCACCTCCTCTACATGGATGACATCAAGCTGTACGCCAAGAGCGAGCGAGACTTCGACTCACTGATCCACACCACCAGGATCTACAGCACTGACATTGGGATGTCATTCGGACTAGAGAAGTGTGGCCGGATGGTTACAAAGAGAGGGAAGGTCGTCCACACAGAAGGGGTCTCACTCCCAGAAGGAACAATAGCAGACATAGAGCACAGCTACAAGTACCTGGGAATACCACAAGCAAATGGCAACCTCGATGAGGTCACAAGGAAAGGAGCCACAGCCAAATACCTCCAACGAATAAGGCAAGTCCTGAGAAGCCAGCTCAATGGCAAGAACAAGATCCGTGCAATAAACAGCTATGCCTTACCAGTAATCAGATACCCTGCCGGAATAATTAGCTGGCCAATGGAAGAGATGAAGGCCACGGATGTTAAGACTCGGAAGCTACTAACCATGCATGGAGGGTTCCACCCCAAATCCAGCACCCTGAGACTGTACACGAGCCGTAAGGAAGGAGGCAGAGGACTAGTGAGTGTGAGAGCCACTGTCCAGGATGAAACATCTAAGATCCATAAATACATCAAGGACAAACCCTCAACGGACGATGTGCTCAGCGAATGTCTCAGGCAATGGGGAACAGAGGACAAGGTGCTGGAGGAACCATCATGGGAGGACAAGCCCCTACATGGGATGTACCACCGACAAATAACTGAAGTGGCTGATATCAGGAAATCCTACCAATGGCTGGAGAAAGCTGGACTCAAGGACAGCACAGAGGCCCTCATCCTGGCTGCACAGGAACAGGCCCTAAACACCAGAGCAATAGAAGCTCAGATCTACCACACCAGACAAGACCCAAGGTGTAGGTTGTGCAAGGAGGCCTCTGAGACAGTCCAGCACATAACAGCAGGGTGCAAGATGCTGGCAGGGAAAGCGTACATGGAACGACATAACCAAGTGGCGGGCATAGTGTGCAGGAACATCTGTGCAGAATATGGACTGGAAGCCCCGAGGTCAAAATGGGGGACACCCCCAAAGGTGGTGGAGAATGACCGAGCTAAGATCCTGTGGGACTTCCAGATCCAGACAGACAAGATGGTAATGGCGAACCAACCGGACATTGTGGTGGTGGATAAAGAACAGAGGAAAGCCGTTGTGGTGGAGGTAGAAATACCAAGTGACCACAACATCAGGAAAAAGGAGCACGAGAAACTGGAGAAATACCAGGGCCTCAGAGAGGAACTGGAGAAGGCCTGGAAGGTGAAGACCACAGTGGTGCCTGTGGTCATCGGGGCCCTCGGGGCAGTCACCCCCAAACTGGAGCAGTGGCTCAAACAGATCCCAGGAACAACATCAGACATCTCAGTCCAGAAATGTGCAGTTCTAGGCACAGCCAAGATACTGCGCAGAACCCTCAAGCTCCCAGGCCTCTGGTAGAGGACCCGAGCTCAGAGGATGAAAGAGACCACCCATGGAGGGTGAGAGGGAATTTTTTTTTTATATATATATATGTGTGTGTGTGTACATACATATACACCTCTTTTTGGGTAGCCAAGAAGAGGAGGGGTTTGAGTGCCTCAATGATCCTAGGAGCTGTCTGGGGCTTTATGCCCCTGGTAGGGTCACCCAAGGCAGACAGGTCCTAGGTGATGGATCAGACCACATGTGTCAAACTCAAGGCCCGCGGGCCACATGTGGCCCACCATGTCATTTTATGTGGCCCCCCAGCGTTTTATAGGCCCATGATTGACTTAAAATAGGTTTTGAGCACGAATTGACTACAAACTACATCTCCCATAATGCATTCCGATTGTTACCAGCAAACATTACGGCTTCTCGCCACTAGAGAGCAGCAGAGTCACCTCAAGCTGCTTATTGGTTTTACCAGCGAATAAAACAGACATCGACAAGCTAACATCAAAATGTCCAAGAAAAGAAAAATCAATTTACAAGTAAGACTGTGAATGAAGATGTGTGTGAGTTGATGTCAGGGCGGCAGGTCGCGCTAGACTTTTTTTGTTAGCTGTTATCTTGACCGACAACATAAAAACAAATCGGTCATGTACTATTTTTATCCGTGAAATTACAGTAATATTAACATCGGATATTTAGTTTGTTGTTGCGCAACACCTCCCCCCCCCCCTTCTCTCTCTCTCTCTACTTCCCTTTCTGAGAGGAGGGAGATGTGCTACCAGCTCTCCGTCTAACGGGTGAATTGAGTTTCCTAAATCTGCCGGGATTTACCCTATCCAGAACTGAAGTAAACTCTGTTTAAGCTGGGTGCGAGAAAGACTAGCCTGGTTTCTAACGACCTCCATCCAGATGTCCCACCCTTTTTCACCCTGTGAACTAGCCAGATAGAGCAGCCCAGAATCAGCTAGTTTCACAGAGCACACCTGTTAACGGTCGCTCTTTCTCTTATTACAACTTGCACTTGTTACTGAACCAGGTAGGTTTTAGTGACTCGGGCAAGTCCCAAGGGTGTTATTTTAGTTTTGGGCCAAAAGCAACCTATAAAACATTTTCCACTTTCTCCTCCCAGAATCAAACTTCATAGCTATTTTACAACCATCAAAGAACTTTAAGGTGACTCATTAACTGAATGTCCACAACATCTTTTAGATTTTCTTGATGCTAATTATTTTATTAGTAAGGCAATTTTGCAAGGGTCAGTACAGCTTAATTCAGTAGCCGAAATAATCAAACAAGTAAAATCAATAATCTAGCCTATCTTTCCCTAATGCTGACACTGAACTAAAAAAGGAAAACTTTGAGAGAGATGAACGGAGTTTGGCATTTTGAACCGCAGAACTGCCCTGATGATGAAAAAGGTGTTGCAGCAGCAGAAGGCTCCCAGTACAGGAAGAGTACTGAGTCAGAGCGGCAGATCTCGGGCCTCAGGGTGACTTCCTCATACGCGTAGCGGTCCTCTCCTTCTTGTCTTGCAGCTCTGTAGCTCCTTTCTCTTCGTCTCACGATCTTTCTGGTCCTTCGATATGTAGACGAGCTGGTCTCATGGAAGGAACACACCAGTTCTTCCTCTTTGCCTTTGTTCTTTGCCTTTGTCTTTATCTTCATCTTTGCCTTGGTCTTTTTCTTTGGGGTCTCGAACCCGTCTGGTGAGAGAAGTGCAATTTGAAGCCACATGTTGCGGGGCTAACGGGTTGGTCCCCATGTGCAGAACAGTCTTCGGCTCTGTGGCTCCGGCTCTTCTTCAGCTGCAGAGTTCTTTGTCCATCTCGATCTTGGCTCGAAGCTGCCTGAAGGATCCAACCAAAGACTCCTCTTTTGCACTCACCTTATAAAGGGTTTATCCACCCTTTTAGTGCATTTGCATTGGCTAGCTTTGTTGCTGTGCCTGTCTCATTGGCTGACTGCTTGGACCGATAATCTAATATCCATCACCATCTTTGTACATGACATGATGTCTGTTCTAATGTCCCAAGTTGCTCAACAGCCCTCTTGTGTCTAACCTTTTCTTAGGTAAGTTTTAAGTTTAGCAATAAGGCCTTAGTCACCTCCGCTCTCCTATCAGTTCCTCTTTCCCCCTGACCTTTCACCTACCATCTACCTCCAACAGAACATCAGTGACCTTTGATTACAGTTACACATTTTACACCATTTCAAGTTCAATGTCAAAATCACATTTATAACCTTTTAGTTTCTCTGATTTAGCATTCATTTATAATTTTATAATAACCATTACTTATCAGTTACTCTTATAATCATAATGTGTTATTACAGACATTTCTGAAAAGAAACCAAGAATAATTCATTATTCTAATTATTTGACACCATGTTACAGTTACTTCTTTCACCTTTAAGTACTTCCATAAGTATAAGAGTAAGTGTAAATATTCTTATAATCAAATCAACATCAACCACTGGTTAAACCAATATTAATTATTGGTTTAATCATAAGTTATCATTATTAATTTAAGTATTTTACTCTGGGTTTTATCCAATTACTCAAAATGTCTAGATTTTATTCCTTAAACCTTTAGTGCTCAAAATGAGCAGTCTGAACTATTTTTAATCACTGCAGGCTGGAAACTTCCTCTTTTTTCAGGAAACCTGCTCTTCCTGTTTCATGACTCTCTTTCTGCCTGACTATGATTTTTTATGATTAAATAGAAAAAAGTAGAATTAAAGCAGGACACAATAACAACACACACAACCAGATTAATTTTATTACCGTCTGACTCTACTGTTGGGTCTTGATGTCACCTGTGTAATCAGTTTTAAAGATAACTTTATTTATTGTTATTATTAAACTAAAATCTCCAGCATGGGGAAGTGGGCTGAGCTCGACTTTTTCTCGACATCACATTTTTGCGGTTTAGTTAATATTCACCGTGAATCCAGATCCCATCACAAATTAAGCAGATAAATGCATCTACATTTTTCTCCGTAGTGACAAAAACCACTGACTGAGGCCCCAATAACTTTTAATAAATTAAATTAAGCGACTTCACTTAAATTAGCATCACTTCACACGCTGGGGTCCTGGTTCCCATCTGCAGAAAAATCTGCGCTAATTCATCAGTCAGTTGGATCTGTCTGATCCAAACAGATCAACTGAACTCTAAGTATTTTACGCTGCACAGTCCGGTGTGAGCTTTAAGGATTTTTTTTTTTTTTTAGCTTTTCCAAAACGGACAGATGTTACGTCTGCAGCTCTTCCAGAACGCCACTTTCCTGGGTAACGTGAACCCAGAAGCAGTGGCACAACTACACATTATTCAGGTGGATGCGAAAACATAAATTGGCGCCCCCCCATCCCCCTCTCCCCCAAAGGAAGGTTGAAGGAGAAAAAAAGGAGAAAAGTGGAAAACATACACTCGCTCTATCCCCCCCACACCCCCCGAGACGAAGTTACGTGAAGGGTAAAACTCGCTACATTTACCTCATAAAGTGCGCGAGGTGAAGGAGCGTAAGGCGCGCTGAAGTGTATGGGAAAACATAATCGGCGTGCTGCACCCTCCAGACGGGGTTTTGACGCCCCCTCTGGTGCTATGCCCCTATGCGTTGCATGCGCTGCATACCCACTTTTTGCGCCACTGCCCAGAAGGCTCCATTTGTTAAATCCGCTGGATGAGTTACTTCATTTATTTCCTCAAGATAAACTGCCGGCTCCTAAAATGGATTAACACAACGTTGCATTCTCTTTAGTTTTCTCTGATCTGTAATGGAGACTTGAATTTAACGCGCCATTTCTACCAAAGGTTTTGAATGCGCTTCCTAAGCAGACGCTCCAAAGCGTTATTTAACAATGAGGTGTTGTTTAATTTATTTCTAACATTGCATTTTCATACATTTATGCTAGGGGTGCACAAGTCTAGTTTTCAAATGTTAGGGGTGCACAAGTCTAGTTTTCAAGAGCTACATTTGCAACTTTAGATGCGTTCCTTCTCTAACACACCTGACTGATTAATTTTAAGCCTCTACAAAACTGAGTTGCTGCTGATGAGGGAAGTCAACCTTTTGTCTGGGGTGTGTTTTAGCAGGGATGCATCTAAGAGTTACATTCTGGAGGACTGAACCTGGCCACTCCTGATTTGTACCGTCAATGTGGCCCGTTGAGGGTGGCAGTGTTGTGGTACTCGAAGTTGGTCTTGGTCTTAAGACCGGTCTTAAGACCATTTTTTGATGGTCTCGGTCTCGTCTCGGACTCGACCGCATTTGGTCTCGGTCTTGTCTCGGTCTCGGGCGCTGAGGACTCGGCATTTTCTTTCAAGACCAGTCAAGACCGCAACTGTGAAAATATCACTAAACGTACAGCATTCTGTCCACTTTATTTGTTAACATTTTTGTTTTCAGTGGATGCAAAACGCACCGATTAAAATCCAAGCAACTATGTGTTTCTGTTACTCCCCCTCCCCTCCCCTTCCCACCTTTCACTCGCGCGTGGTGCTCCAGGACATGCGCAGTGGTTTCCTCTCAGCGGCAGAAAATGTTTGTCTAATCATCAGTAATATAATAGCGCTGCATAAATAGTAAGAAATCCGATGGCCACAGCTAACTCAGCAGCGCTTCGCTTTCACAGACGGTGGGGACAACGTCTAACTTTTTTCGTCACTTAGAAAAGTAGCTCAAAGAAGGTAAGCTCCGTTAACGTGATGTTATCAAAGCTAGCTGTACAGAAACACATGCATTGTGATGAAAAATGTTATCACTCACTGTGCTGAATTATTGTGCGGAGGTGTAGACTGACTTGTCGCATATATGGGACAACGCTATGTCCAAAAGTCTGCAATATAGTGAGGTGACATTCAGAAACAGTCGATTCTTCTCCACGGCTCTTTACTTATTAGATAGGACTGGAGTGTCGCTGAGAGCCGTTGTTCTATCAGATAGCCATACGCTGTCAGGTTAGCATACATGCATTAAGCATTAAGAAATCCGACTGTCAGAGGAGTTGTCAGTTCACCATACGTAGCAAGTTATCATGAACATAAGTCATTAAATTGTTTTCAATGATAACTATATAGATATACATGTGTTGTCATGGTTTCAAAGTGTATTTAAAGCAGGGTCTGGCTGCTGCTGGAGTCAGCTACAACACACGCCCGTGTAAAACTCACTTAACCGCTAAGTCAGGATGCCATACAACTGTTAATAACAAAGTGTATGACGATCTATGTCATGATTCTATGTTGTTGATTAAATAAAATCATATGGTAATGACGTGTCTGACAGATATAGCCGGTGTTCTATCACATAGCCATACGCTGTCAGAATAGCATACATGCAGTCAGTACCATGCCAGCGCATTAAGAAGTCCGACCGTCAGTGTAGTTGTCAGTATACGCAACAAGTTATGACGAAAATAAGTAATTAAATTGTTTATAATATGACATAATGTGATAACTAGATAGATATACATGCGTTGTCGTGGTTTCAAAGTGTGTTTAAAGCAGGTCTGGCTGCAGCTGGATGCCATACAACTGTTAATAACCAAGTGTATGATGATCTACGTCATGATTCTATGTTGCTGTTTAAATAAAATCATATGGTAATGACAGCGTATGCATGTCTGAGCTAAGGTATGACTATCTGACAACGTATGCTGATCTGACAGAACACCGTGAGTTCGTGCTAAGCGTATGACGATCTGACCTGACAGAACACCCGTTCTTTGTTCTTGTAATGCTCTGTGTACACTGCATCATTATTTAATTTTATTATGTACGTTAATATTTAAATTAACAAATAACTAAAACACAAAAATGAAAGAGCACGCAGAGCATGCACGTTCAAAGTGGCAGCTGTAATGTCTGCCATGGTGTCAGACTACCTGGCTTCATGTACTGGGATAGAGAGTGAAAACAGCCACGATGAGCGCCTTGTGCCTTCTGTTTGGTTAATTCTTGCTAGTTGCGCCTTGGTCAGTGTTCATGGTTGAGCGTTATTTACCGTCAGGGCATTGCCTCAATTGCTATGTTTAATGGTGCAACAGTGGTGGTTTCTTACATGAGCAATATGGGCAAATGCCCAGGGTGTTATGTTTTTAGGGATGGCACGAGACCATCACACTTTTTAGCACAGAAATTGAATATTTAATATTGGTAAAATGTATCAAGTATTTAATATCTAGGTGTTTTATGGTAATATGGATCTTTCAGATTAGTTTGAGAAGCAATTTCGATCATATTTTACATTTTATTGTGTCATGTAGCGCGGGCCGCTGGTCTTGGTCTTGACTCGGCCTCGACTTCCCTCGGTCTTGGTCTTGACTTGGTCTCGGACCCCAAAAGTCTTGGTCTTGTCTCGGTCTCGATACACTCTGGTCTTGGTCTTGTCTTGGTCTCGGGTTAGGTGGTCTTGAACACAACACTGGAGGGTGGCCAATATGCTGAAGTGGCCCTCGGTGAAATTGAGTTTGACACCCCTGGACCAGACAAAGTGCAGCCCGAAGACCCCTATGATGAACACAAACTTGGGACTTGGTGTTCCCTTGCCCGGACACGGGTCACCAGGGCCCCACTGTGGAGCCAGGCCTGGAGGTGGGGCATGATGGCGAGCACCTGGTGGCTGGGCTTTTACCCATGCAGCCTGGGTAAAAGCCCAGCCCAAAGCCCAAAAGAAGACCCACGTCTCCTCTTTGGTAATAGCCCAAAGAGGAGACGTGGGTCCCCCTTCCAATGGGCTCACCACCTGTCAGGGGGTGGTGGCAAAGGGGTCGGGTGCATTGTGCAATAGGCGGTAGCTGAGGGAGGGGACCCTGGCGGTCCGATCCTCAGTTGTAGAAGCTGGCTCTTGGGATGTGGAAAGTCACTTCTCTGGTGGGGAAGGAGCTGGAGCTAGTGTGTGAGGCTGAGAGGTTCCGGCTAGAAATAGTCGGTCTCGCCTCAACGCATGGCTCTGTTTCTGGAACCAGCCCCTTGAGAGGGGCTGGACATACTTCCACTCTGGATTTCCCCTTGGTGAGAGGCGCCGGGCAGGAGTGGGCATACTTGTTGCCCCCCATCTCAGCGCCTGTACATTGGGGTTTACCCCAGTGAGTGAGAGGGTAGTCTCCCTTCGCCTACAGGTGGCGGGACAGGTCCTGATTGTTGTTTGTGCTTACGGGCCGAACAGCAGTTCAGCTTACCCACCCTTCTTCAGCAGTTCAGCTTACCCACCCTTCTTGGAGTCCTTAGAGGGGGTACTGGAGAGTGCCCCTCCTGGGGATTCCCTTGTTCTGCTGGGGGACTTCAATGCTCACATGGGCAATGTCAGTGAGACCTGGAGGGGCATGGTTGGGAGGAACGCCCCCCCCCGATTCTGAACTCGAGTGGTGTTCTGTTGTTGGACTGATCGGATCTGCGGCCAGAGGCGCAAAAAGTGGGTATGCAGCGTATGCAACGCATAGAGTCTGGTCAGACCTGGCAGGCCTAAACGTGTTGTGAGGGTCTGCTGGGAACATCTGGCCAAGTCCCCTGTGAGGCGGAGCTTTATCTCCCATCTTCGGCAGAACTTCGAACACGTTCCGGGGGAAGTTGGAGACATTGAGTCTGAGTGGACCATGTTCCGTGCCTCCATTGCCAAGGCGGCTTATCTGAGCTATGGCCACAAGGTTGTTGGTGCCTGTCACGGCGGCAGCCCTCGAACCCATTGGTGGACACCTTCGGTGAGGGATGCTGTCAGGCTGAAGAAGGAGTCCTATCGGGCCTTTTTGGCCTGTGGGACTCCATAAGCAGCTGATGGGTATTGGCAGGCAAAGCGGCATGCTGCTCGGGTGGTTGCTGAGGCAAAAACTCGGGCGTGGGAGGAGTTTGGAGAGCCCATGGAGAACGACTTCCGTACAGCTGCGAGGCGATTCGGGTCCACCATCCGGCATCTCAGGAGGGGAAAGCAGTGCAGCACCAACACTGTTTATAGTGGGAAAGGTGTGCTGCTGACCTCAACTCGGGACGTTGTGGAATACGTCCACATTGGATGGAATACTTCGAAGACCTCCTCAATCCCACCAACATGCCTTCCATTGAGGAAGCTGAGCCCAACAACTCTGGGTCGGGCTCTCCAATCTCTGGGGACGAGGTCACCGAGGTGGTTAAAAAGCTCCTTGGTGGCAGGGCCCCAGGGGTGGATGAGATCGACCCGGAGTTCCTTAAGGCTCTGGATGCTGTAGGGTTGTGTTGGTTGACGCGGCTCTGCAACATTGCATGGACATCGGGGGCAGCTCCTCTGGATTGGCAGACTGGGGTGGTGGTCCCCCTGTTCAAAAATGGGGACCAGAGGGTGTGCTCCAATTATAGGGGGTCACACTCTTAAGTCTCCCTGGTAAGGTCTATTCAGGGGTCCTGGAGAGGAGGGTCCATCAGATAACCTCGGATTCAGGAAGAGCAGTATGGTTTTCGTCCTGGTCGTGGAACACTGGACCAGCTCTACACCCTCAGCAGGTCCTGGAGGGTGCTTGGGCGTTCACCCAACAGGTCTACATATGTTTTGTGGACTTGGAGAAGGCATTCGTCTGTGTCCCTCGGGGAGCCCTGTGGGGGGTTCTCCGGGAGTATGGGGTACCGGGCCCTATGATACGGGCTTTCAGGTCCCTGTATAACCGGTGTCAGAGTCTGGTCCGCATTGCTGGGACTAAGTCGGGCTTGTTTCCATTGAGAGTTGGACTCCGCCAGGGTTGCCCTTTGTCACCTGTTCTGTTCATTACTTTTATGGACAGAATTTCTAGGCGCAGCTGAGGTGTTGAGGGGATCCGTTTTGGTGGCCTTAGGATCGCATCTCTGCTTTTTTAAATAAAAGAAAAACTATACATTGAGAAAATGAGCAACATTTTAAAATCAAAAACTCTTTTTCCTGGTCAAAGTCTTTTCCAGTGTCCCATCAGATGACTTTTTGAAACAAACATAAACCCTAATTTGTCCTCCATTGCTGCTGTTGAGAACATCACTTGTGCGTCAGTTTTAAGGGCATATCAGAAACACGTAAATACGGACTCTAGACGGAACCTTTGTATTTGAGTGTGCAAATGCAATTAATTGCATTGAAATCATCGTGTTAAAATCTATGTAATTTATTAATCAAAATTAACAAGTTAAAAGTCCCAACCCTAATTATTATTAGTCAAATTAATCACACATAAAATTCCAGTCATCAGTTTCAAGTTCCCAGCATGCAGTTTGCAGATGTTGCTTGTGCATCATATTCATGTGCATACCAGAAAAACAATATAAAGGTCCCGATTTGAAACTTTTTTTAAAAAGTGATTGTTTAAAATTTTAAACAAGTTCAATTCTATGTAATTAAGTAATTGAAATTAACGAGTTAAAGTTCCAGCACTAAAATGCATACATCTGTGACAGCTGACCCTACACACAGACCTGAATGGTAATCATTTTGTTTGTTTATCCTTTACATCAGGGGTGTCAAACTCAATTTCACCGAGGGCCACTTCAGCATATTGGCCACCCTCAACGGGCCACATTGACGATACAAATCAGGAGTGCCCAGGTGCAGTCCTTCAGACTGCAACTTTTAGATGCATCCCTGCTAAAACACACCCCAGACAAAAGGTTGACTTCCCTCATTAGCAGTAACTCAGTTCTGTAGAGCCTTATGATGAGTAAATGATCCAGGTGTGTTAGAGAAGGAACGCATCTAAAGTTGCAGATGGTAGCTCTGGAAAACTAGACTTGGGCAACCCTAGCATAAAATGTATGAAAATACAATGTTAAAAATAAATTAAACACCTCATATTGTTAAATAACGCTTTGGAGCTTCTGGTTAGGAAGCGCATTACAAACCTTTGGTTGAAATGGTGCGTTAAATTCAAGTCTCCATTACAGACCAGAGAAAACTAAAGAGAATCTGAGGCGTAAAAAGTGGGTATGCAGCGTATGCAACGCATAGGGGCGCAGCACCAGAGGGGGCGCCGCACCGATTATGTTTTCCCATACACTTCAGCGCGCCTCACGCTCCTTCACCTCTGGCACATACATAACGAGGTACATTGTAGCGATTCTTACACTTCACGTATCGTCGCTCCTTCACCCTGACGTTCCTTCCTTGGGGTGGGGCGCCGATTTATGTTTTCGCATCCACCTGAATAATGTGTAGTTGCGCCACTGAAGAGAAGGCAACACTGTGTTAATCCATTTGAGGAGCCTGCAGTTTATCTTGAGGAAATGAATGATGATGCAGAAGTTAATTAGATTGTAACATAGCAGTTCGCTGCTCAACCACTGCGGACGTGGCTCCGCCGCTGCGAAGTAACTCATCCAGAAGATTTAACAAATGGAGCCTTGTTGGTTCACGTTACCCAGGAGAGCTGCGTTCTGGAGGAGCTGCAGACGTAACATCTGTCCGTTTCGGAGAAGCGAAACCACGCAAAAAAAATAAAATAAAATAAAAAATTACGGGAAAAGCTCACACCGGACCGTGCAGGGTAAAATACTCACAGAGTTCAGTTGATCTGTTTGGATCAGACAGATCCAACTGACTGATGAATTAGCGCAGATTTTTCTGCAGATGGGAACCAGGAGGAAGGTTCAGACCCCAGCGGGTGAAGTGATGCTAATTTAAGTGAAGTCCCTTAGTTTAATTTATTAAAAGTTATTGGGGCCTCAGTCAGTGGTTTTTGTCACTACGGAGAAAAATGTAGATGCATTTATCTGCTTAATTTGTGATGGGATCTGGATTCACGGTGAATATTAACTAAACCGCATAAAATGCGGCTAAATAGCCGATGTTAATATGATTGTAATTTCACGGGTAAAAATAGTACATGGCCGATTTTTTTATGTTGTCGGTCAAGATAATGGATAACAAAAAAAGTCTAGCGCAACCTGCCGCCCTGACACCAACTCACACACATCTTCATTCAGTCTTACTTGTAAATCGATGTTTCTTTTCTTGGACGTTTTGATGTTAGCTTGTCGATGTCTCAGTTTTATTCACTGGGAAAATCAATAAGCAGCTTGAGGTGACTCTGCTGCTCTCTAGTGGCGAGAAGCCGTAATGTTAGTTGGTAACAATCGGAATTCATTATGGGAGATGTAGTTTGTAGTCAATTCGTGCTCAAAACCTATTTTAAGTCAATCATGGGCCTATAAAACGCTGGAGGGGCCACATAAAATGACGTGGCGGGCCACATGTGGCCCGCGGGCCTTGAGTTTGACACATGTGCTTTACATTAATTTAGACATTAATTAGTGAATAGTTTAGATTTTTATTAAAAATTATTTTCATTAGTCTGACCTTTTAGTTAACTATTTGCAGTGCACACATTTAGTTAACTTTATTTGTCAGTTCTTTATATTTTTGTTAAAAGCAACAAATTAATTTATTTGTTTTGAGTTACCAGTTTCCTTTGGAGCTGCTGCTGGAGGGTCACAGAAGAGCTCCAGCTAATTGACATCCATATATGGCTGGCAAAACCTCCTCAGCGGGCCGTTCCATTTGTTTGCCAGGGGACGGGGAAATTTGGTTTTCTTTAGTTTAATATGACCATTTCTTTAATGTTTCTTCTATTTGGTAGTTTCAGTCTAATGTTTGTTTAATTTAAAGATTTGGTATTGTATTTGCTTAAGTTTTTGCATGTTTAAATTACCCCTTGTGTGTCAGCAGTGGTCTGATCAGCCACTATTTATTGATAAATCATGTTAAAATTTTGCTTTGATTCATTCATGCATGTTTGAGAAATTCTTTAATCTCCATGGTCCATCTTTTGCACCATTCAGTTGTACAAAACAGCTGGGTGGACCTAGCATCACTTTTGAGGACATAGCTCCTCCTTGGAGCTGTAGTTTCCAAGCTTCTGCATTACAGAGCAACCTCTCATATCCCCCTCTCAGCTCCTTGAGACTAGCCAGCAACACTTGGTGGAACTGTCCATCTGTTAAGCTCGTTTTAGGAGCTGCCCCTCAGGTAAAAACGTCATTAAAAGGGTTTTATCCCCGTCCACCGTCAGTAATGACTTCCTCACGGTGGAGTTTCAGAAAGAGGAGGAATTTTTTAAAGAGACAGAGGCCAATTTCAAGTTCAATTAGGAAGTCAAACTTCTTTTAAGTTATATATTGCATTTTTTATAACAGAAGGTAACATAGTTTCTTGATTGTGCTATATCACTATATGCCTGAAAAAATGTACAATACTGCCTTTCCTTTTAAGAGATCAGTGTGGATTCTTTATTCCGCCCCATAACACCAGTACCCACTCCAACAAGGTCACACTCCTCTAAGTGTACCTTCACTATGAAGTGTTTTATAAGCCTCATGTTTGTAATTTCAGATAATACACACGGAAAGGTTTTATTGAGCATGACATTGCAAAAGTGTATTTCTGAAACAGGAGGTAACCAGTACAAATGGTAGATGGAGGGGGGGGGGGGGGTGTTGTTGACGAGGTCAGGGTCAGCACCAACACAGGCTTTGTGTTTTCTGTTTGAGCAGCTATTGTTTTCCTTCACCGAGCACAACGCAGCAGGTCCACTGGAGTTTCATTTCCAATTCAAACACTGTATCCCTCTCCTGCTAAGATGAATACATTCTCATCATAGTGTGCAGTTGTTAAAAAAGCATCAGAGTGGTTTCTGTGTGTAAGGAGCATGGTGACAGGTGTGTTCAAACATAATTCCACAGAGGTGCCCCCCAAACACTTGCTGCATGCTGTAATCCCCGCTGATTTTCCTGAGTCTTACACAATCTGCTCCTTGTTCAAAGTCTGTTGGAAAATGAAAGTCTTACCTGTGGTTCTTTTAATGTCTTTCCAAGATTGCTTGATTTCACCTGAGTTTCCACACTAAGAAATAATCCTGTAAATTTACAGTAATCTACTGACAGCTATAGATGCCAGGAGTTTACTGTAAATGTACAGTGGCTGTACCATAATTAATCCTGCCAGTAAATTACTGTCAATGCAAGTACGCTATAGATCCTGTGAAAGAACGGAAGACTTCTGGTGTCTATAGCTGCCAGTAGATTACTGTTTATTAAAAAATGGTAAACTATGGGCGTCTATAGCTGCCAGTAGTTTACTTTTTTTTTTTAATAAACGGTAATTTACCGTTTAAAAAAAAGAATCTGGAAAAAAAAACTGGCCTCTGTAGCTACTGTTTACTGGAAAGTTACATGTTCAATCCTGTAATTATATTTTAAAGAGGTTTTCTGTAAGCAAATACTATAATGACGCCAACACACTGCAGATGTAGTACTGCCAACAGGGTTTATTAGAAATAAGAGCAAGCTGCTATTCCTGACACTGCAGTTCACACCTCTAACAAACCGTTACACTCAACTGAATGCTAACATACACAGAACTCTCCCCTCGTCCGTTGTTCTGTCAGATCAGCATCGGTCCTCCCGCTCTCTTGATCCCCCGCCCCCATGACAGGTCTATCACATGTGAGTGGAAGTCAGCAGAGTCAGACAGGGGAAGCCCATTATGTGTAGAGGGCTACACATAATAAGGATCACAACGCAACTTACAACAAATACATACAACCATATGGACCCCAGCAGAACTAAAACACAGAATCGTTAACATACTACGGTGGTGGACAGGTGCAAACGCGCAGCAAACACGAGAAAAACAAATACAACAAAGAAAAGACACAAACAAATAAGACCACAACCACAAAAAAAAGAGATGCAAATATATATAAAAATAAAAACTGAAAACGGAAGTGTTCCTGACCACTAGAGCAGTTGTGTCCGAATTCAGGGTCAGCATCCTTTCAAGCTTATTCTTTCATGGGCTTGAGAAACGACCTGGTCTATGGAAGAGGAGTCCTTCGAAGGCAGAGAGCATTGCAGAGAGAAGCTGTATCTTCAGCTAGCTGCCTAACCTCCACCTCGGCGTTATGTTGCTTAGCAACTGTGACAACATGATTTAAACAATGTTTGTAGGCGAGAATGTAGATGTATGAGGGGCCGTTTAGGACAAAATTTACGTTTTGTCTCTCACACACTACCAAAAACTCTCGCACACTCAAAAAAATTACGTTTTGTCTCTCACACACTACCAAAAACTCTCGCATACTCCAAAAAAATAGCCTCGCACACTCAAAAAAATTACGTTTTGTCTCTCACACACTACCAAAAACTCTCGCATACTCCAAAAAAGTAGCCACGCACACTCAAAAAAATTACGTTTCGTCTCTCACACACTACCAAAAACTCTCGCACACTCAAAAAAATTACGTTTTGTCTCTCACACACTACCAAAAACTCTCGCATACTCCAAAAAAATAGCCTCGCATACTCAAAAAAATTACGTTTTGTCTCTCACACACTACCAAAAACTCTCGCATACTCCAAAAAATAGCCACGCACACTCAAAAAAATTACGTTTTGTCTCTCACACACAAACGTTAACTTTCTCGCTCACACACACTACTACCAGCTCGCTCACATACACTGTACTAACAGCTCGCACATTCACAAACGTTAACTTTCTCGCACACACACTATCAGCTCGCTCACATACACTGTACTAACAGCTCGCACATTCACAAACATTAACTTTCACATACACTACCAGCTCGCTCACATACACTGTACTAACAGCTCGCACATTCACAAACGTTAACTTTCTCGCACACACACTATCAGCTCGCTCACATACACTGTACTAACAGCTCGCTCATTCACAAACATTAACTTTCACATACACTACCAGCTCGCTCACATACACTACCAGCTCGCACATTCACAAACATTAACTTTCTCGCACACACACTATCAGCTCGCTCACATACACTGTACTAACAGCTCGCACATTCACAAACGTTAACTTCTCGCACACACACTATCAGCTCGCTCACATACACTGTACTAACAGCTCGCTCATTCACAAACATTAACTTTCTCGCTCACATACACTGTACTAACAGCTCGCACATTCACAAACGTTAACTTTCTCGCACACACACTATCAGCTCGCTCACATACACTGTACTAACAGCTCGCACATTCACAAACATTAACTTTCACATACACTACCAGCTCGCTCACATACACTACCAGCTCGCACATTCACAAACGTTAACTTTCTCGCACACACACTATCAGCTCGCTCACATACACTGTACTAACAGCTCGCACATTCACAAACGTTAACTTCTCGCACACACACTATCAGCTCGCTCACATACACTGTACTAACAGCTCGCACATTCACAAACGTTAACTTTCTCGCACACACACTATCAGCTCGCTCACATACACTGTACTAACAGCTCGCACATTCACAAACATTAACTTTCACATACACTACCAGCTCGCTCACATACACTACCAGCTCGCACATTCACAAACGTTAACTTTCTCGCACACACACTATCAGCTCGCTCACATACACTGTACTAACAGCTCGCACATTCACAAACGTTAACTTCTCGCACACACACTATCAGCTCGCTCACATACACTGTACTAACAGCTCGCACATTCACAAACGTTAACTTTCTCGCACACACACTATCAGCTCGCTCACATACACTGTACTAACAGCTCGCTCATTCACAAACATTAACTTTCTCGCTCACATACACTACCAGCTCGCGCACATACACACAAACATTAACTTTCTCGCTCACATACACCACTACCAGCTCGCTCACATACACTACCAGCTCGCGCACACACACAGACGTTTATCTCTCACATACACAAGACTAAAGTTGAACACACACACACAGTACTAAGACTCGTTTTTTGAATGTGTGAGAGCGAGACTTTTTTTGAATGTGTGAGAGTTGTCACGGAAGAGGCGGGGCATAATTTTTGGATCAAACTGCGCATGCGTAGATCCTAAACTATAAGTTTCGATTGTTGACTCACTGTATGTTCTATTACTTAGTATATTTGTGCTTTTAAATATATATAGAACGTTTAACTTTCTTGTAGATTAAATGTGCTATAGAAATAAATGAATCTGATTGATTGATTAAAAATAGCAAAATTGCTGTAGTACAATCTGTCCACTGGGTGCCAGCATTACAGGAATTATTAAGAGGTCTTGTGAGAAATTCTGTTCCCCCGTGAAAATCTGTTCCCCCTGTGACGGGAGCGCGCATTGCAGCTAGAGACGTGGATCTGGTGAATCTGACCATTTTCACGGCGCTTCTGATCGATTTCTCGGTAAAAACTACTCATATGATCATGTCAATGTGTAACTTTCAGTTTAATCGGCAGCTATCAAAATAAAAATACATACATAAATAAACGAGGTCTGGTGTGGAGGTCTTTTTTCGCTGTTTTGTGTTATTTTGAAAGCGAAGAAAATCGATCCTTTTTCAGCTTTTGTCTCGTAAGCCTGACAAATAAAAGTCAGTCAACAAACACAGGTTCCCAACACGTAGTGTGCATTTATAATTTTTCATTTCTGATGAAGGAGGAAGGAGATTAATATACCTGCAAGATCTTTTACTTTGTTTTCAAAATATTTGCACTATGTTTGACATTTGTCCTTAACATAGTTTAATATAAGGTAGCTATTGAAAGATAGTTTCAATATATTTATATATATTTAAAAGCACAAATATACTAAGTAATAGAACATACAGTGAGTCAACAATCGAAACTTATAGTTTAGGATCTACGCATGCGCAGTTTGATCCAAAAATTATGCCCCGCCTCTTCCGTGACAACTCTCACACATTCAAAAAACGAGTCTTAGTACTGTGTGTGTGTGTTCAACTTTAGTCTTGTGTATGTGAGAGATAAACGTCTGTGTGTGTGTGCGAGCTGTTAGTAGTGTATGTGAGCGAGAAAGTTAACGTTTGTGAATGTGCGAGCTGTTAGTACAGTGTATGTGAGCGAGCTGATAGTAGTGTGTGTGAGCGAGAAAGTTAACGTTTGTGTGTGAGACAAAACGTAATTTTTTTGAGTGTGCGTGGCTATTTTTTTGGAGTATGCGAGAGTTTTTGGTAGTGTGTGAGAGACAAAACGTAATTTTTTTGAGTATGCGAGACTATTTTTTTGGAGTATGCGAGAGTGTTTGGTAGTGTGTGAGAGACAAAACGTAATTTTTTTGAGTGTGCGAGAGTTTTTGGTAGTGTGTGAGAGACGAAACGTAATTTTTTTGAGTGTGCGTGGCTACTTTTTTGGAGTATGCGAGAGTTTTTGGTAGTGTGTGAGAGACAAAACGTAATTTTTTTGAGTGTGCGAGAGTTTTTGGTAGTGTGTGAGAGACAAAACGTAAATTTTGTCCTAATCGGCCCCTCATATAGATGTATAAATCTCACATTTCTACTCGGTTCAGCGCATCACCTAATTGCAATATTGCTCCGACGTTTTCGGAGAAGTCTGCTCCTGCTGCATTAACAGCCAGCTTTTTGCATCTCTTTGTTGCATGCGTTTTTCTCGTGTTTGCTGGGTGTTTGTACCTGTTGGCCACCGTAAAATACAGTGGTGAAAGTAAATATACTTTCGAATACTGGCGTCTGTAGGTTCTAGGGGTTGAAGACTACATATTTTTTAAGGTCGACTACATCATGATAATAGTCGAGTCGATGTCGACTAGTCGCGGTGACGTCATAGTGACGTAAGCGCAAAAACCCTTCACAACTACTTGGAGGCTTTATCAGCTATTTTCACGGCAAGTATGGACCCCCCCCCCCCCCACACACACACACACACACACACTCCCCTTCTCCTGCTTTTACTAAGTCTATTATGGAGAATTAAAAGAGCAATAAACAGATCATTCTTCGTGAGCAGGGAGAAAAGTTCGTTGTACAAAGTCGGGTATGACTTTTTTTTTTTTTTTTTTTTCCAAACACCGGCTGATGCTGATGATCTCTGGATAGTTACTCGTATAGGAGTCAAATGATCACACTGACCACAATGGTGCTTTTGGAACATCACAAACCAAACTTATTATGAACGGATCCCGTTTGGTTACAGTTGAATTTAACGAAACCTCCTGCTGCTCCCCCGCCCGATGCGCAGCATGATCTCTGCTGACTCAGCAGCGGCTCTCTGAACCGACATGCAGACGGCGGCCGAGATCGCCTCTATGAGATCCTCAGGATGGAGCTTGGACTTAGTTTCCAGATGTAGTTAAACCATATCTTTATAAGAGCGTAAAGCTGCCAGGTTAAAAGCTTCAATACGCAGGGTGACGCTGATCAGTTGGATGGATAAAAAAGCCTGACATCATGACGCGTTGTAACACATTACTCCGGTAGTCTTTTTTATTTTTTTATTTTTTTTTAAGGATTTTTTTCGGCACTAGTTTATTTGACAACAACCTGACTGTAAGGGGGCAGAGAGAGCGGAGAGAGGCCTGGGCCCAGCGAATGGAGGACGGGAGTCGGACTCCTGATTACCGCGGGCTAAAGTCTCTGTATGCGGGACGCCGCGCTAACCACTGCGCCGCGCACGGTAGCCTAAGCTGAAATTTACAGTTTGTAATTATTAAATTATTTACATTTTTATACAATTTGAGCTTTCTGACGAACTCACCTAGTCCACCTTCTTTCATTTTCTGGGAAAAATCTGTTTAGTCATGTAATTGCGACTAGTCGACTGGCCCAGAAAAAAGTCAGTGCAGAGAAAAGAATCGACTAGTCGACTAATTGGTGCAACCCCTAGTAGGTTCCAGTATTTTTACTGTAAATTTAGTTTTACAATTGCATTCACTTTATGAGTAAGCTGCTGCAAAGAAAACTATAATGCTACTTTTTAAAGTACGGTCTTAGTTTTCCAATAGAATAGTAATACCTGACCCAATGTAGGCTTCTTAGAAGTGCTAAAATTGGTGCGGTTCTAAAATGCATAATCATAATTTCATATAACACAAAAGAGGATGCGATAAGTAACCTTCAGAACAGATGTTTTATTTAAAGGGATCACTATGCCTCAAACCAGATATATATTTCCAGTATATTCAAACATTCAAAACAAATCACACATGACCATTCCTCAGACAACTGGTAAAAAAATAGGCCTTCAAAGTCAAGATGTCGTTTCACCAACACTGGAATAAAAATTGAAGACTTTCAGTTTACAGCGACATACACTGGGTTTAACTTGGTGTATGTCTAAGTTTCTACAATCTTAAGAACATAAAAACACAGCTCTTAAAGAAACATCCATGCTTTGGGCATCACTAAGCAAATCAAAGAAAAACGACTTCCAAAATCAAAAATTTAACATGGTTGAAATAATGTGGAATTCTAGAATTAGCAGGGTTTTAAAATGTGAACTATTAATGGTTTTCAAGAGTCCAAGTGGCACTTACTTTATTAGATGCAAAGAAGACAATATAATTTAGATCCTAAATCATATGGAAACAGAAATATTTCGAAGAAAAGAAAAGGACAACAACTAACCTGAATAAGACGCCACTCAAAGTCCATCAAGTTCTTGATGAGGATGGAAACCTGCACATTCACTGTCTGTTTTTTCCTTTGAATGATCTTTCTTTTTTTTGGATACCATCTTCCCAGGACCGGCTTTTCTGCCCCTTTCTGGGTTAATCCCAATGAAGCAACTAAAAACACAATCAAAAATGGGAAAATTCCTGAGAATATAAATAGTGTGGCATTCTGAAGACAGCAGGTACAATATATAAATAAAGCTGTTTTTAATTATGTAATGAGAAAACATCACCAACTTTGTCAAATGTTAATCATAACTTGCTTTAAAACTTTAAAACCCATGTCATTATATGATTCTCATTGTAAAAAAAATATGTAAAAAAAAATATAGGAATGGTTTTACTTTTGAATGAACTCTTGGCTGTCTTGTCTTGGCTGCCTCATATTGATACTGGAGGTTGAAGATGTAGAAGATGGACAACACTTGTCCTGTCTGGAATGTTGGCTGGACCCTCTCAAAGATAAAATGGCCTTCAATGCTGACCATGCAGAAAACTGCTTGCCACAGGGACTGTAATAAACCAAGTCCTTAATTGGAAGAACATAAAACAAATCATCTTACTGATACAGTATGCAAATGATCATCATAATAGAGTGTCCACTCTGCCAGGTAAAATAAAAGCAAGGATATTAATTTCCTCACTTGTCATGCAAAACTCCCATCAATGTTGAAAACTGTAGGCTGGATTAATGTACCGAAGTTGTAGAGGAATTCGTGGTACTTTGCACTGAAGGTGAAGTGTGCTTTGAAAGTTCATCAAAAGCAGCCATGTGTATCATGGATGGTCTTGTGACTACTGATGGTGAAATGTCTTTGGTGCTGCTCTTGTTTTCACCAACATGCAGGAGGAATGGCTGTCCTGGTTCCACAGCAATGAGAAAGGCTTCAACACTGGCTTCAATCTTTGACAAAATGATAAGAAGATGAATAACAAAAATTATTAAATATATTTAGCAGCACAGCTACATTCAGTTAGCAAACAAAGCCAATGAGAAAGTGCTTCTACAAAGATGTATGATCATTAGAATAAAAATATACCTGCATATATCTGACAACATGTTCCACCGCTTGACATTAGCTGTTTTGGATTCTGCCACACACCTGAATTGTATCTCTCGGTGATTAACAGGCTTCTGCAGTACTTGATGGTCATGCAATCATTTGAATCAGCTATTCTTGAATAGAGGCACATCTAAAACATGCAGAGCAGGGGGGCGTGAGGACCGGAGATGAGAAATACTGACATAAAGCATAAAAATGTCCGAAATAATTACCATGAACACAACTCAGACATTAGGCATTATAGAAATTAGTCAGGTTATAGAAACATTCTGGACAGCATTTCTTCTGCCAACCTTGTCAGAAGAAATGTGTTGAAGTCATCTTAACAGACTTCAGTCACCAACATGTACTAATGAAGAGAAAAAAAAGAGGCAGCCAATATGTCATTATTTATTGTATGTATAGAGACAAAAATATTTTTGGCTTAGCTTTGATTGCATATTATGCCCTCTAAAGCTGAAAACTTCAAGGAAACAACTCTGCAGCTAAATAATGTTAACTGAAATGGCCTTCAGATTATTCTGACAGTTTTAATGTTCGCTGAACCACCCGACACCCCGTGCTACACCTGTTTGGCTAGCTTTAGCTGCTAATAAAAATAATAAACCAAGGGTGCTCATGTCCAGTCCTCGAGAGCTACCGTCGTGCAACCCCTAACCCTAACCCAACTTCGATCACACTCTCAAATTTCAATTCCCTACTAACACCTAAATCCGTTTTTAATAATCTTCATTGGTTTGCATATTTTCTACATCTAATCAAAACATGTTCAACCGTTTCTACAGCATCACACCAATTACATAAACCAGTAGGATGTTTCCCCATATTAAAAAGAGTTCCATTTAGGAAACTATGCCCGGTTCTTATTCTATTTATAATTATCTCCTCCCTCCTGTTTATTCCTTTGATCCTTGCTTCATCGACTGTATTTTGTATCCTATATAAATGTCTTCCATTTATTTCATTTTCCCACTTAGCTTCCCATATCTTCTTGCTTTCTTTCCAAATTATACTTTTGCCTTCAGATTTAGATAACTTTAATTGCATGTCAATATCATCTTTTTTAATCGTCTCCTTAGCCAACCTATCCGCTCTTTCATTGCCCATAATACCTACATGAGCAGGAGTCAAGAATAATATAACATTTTTATTTTGTTCACATATCCTATGATGAACAGCCATAATCTCATATAATATATTTTGATGATTATTTGTACGTCCCTTTCCGATACTCAACAATGCAGATAGTGAGTCACTACATGTTATTTTACTTATAATATCCTCCACCCATTCTAAAGCTAATAAAATAGCACATAATTCTACAACACATACACTCAAATAATTAGATGTTCTTTTTGAAATACTAATCTTTAATTCAGGAATCACTACGGCTTTACTGGTTGCTTCATTTTTGGGGTCTTTCGAACCATCCGTATAAATTTGCAAATAGTCATTATATTTATTCTGTATTTGATTATAAAATTCTTGGCAAATACCTATTGTATTTTTTTCTTAATATTTGTTAGTGATCTGTCTACATTAATATATTTCCATGTCCATGTAGGTCTCAAAGGCCACAATACAGTTGGACTAAATTCCTTATACATTAAATATTTTCGCTCTATCATCCCCAACCTACCCAAAACTTTCAATTTGTTTCTTTCCTCTTTCCCAATACTTTTCTAATACTTTCTTAACCAGGTGATCTTCATTATGTCCTTTTAAACTTATCCAATAATTGACCATTAGCTGCTGCCTTCTGATGCATAATGGCATTTCTCCTACCTCTACTTGTAAAGCACATATTGGCATTGATTTAACTGCCCCTAAACAAATTCTCATTGCTCTAGCTTGGATACATGTATTCTTAATATTTGTAATACTATGAATAAGTTTCTTAAAACCCATACGAAGGGACGAAGAAAAACACAGCTACCTTGGGTATCGGATGACTATGTTTTAAAATCTTTTCTTAAAAATAAAAGGACCACAGATTGGCTGCTTTTTAAAAGTTTGAGGAACAGAGTACTCAAAGAAATGTACAAATCTAAAGCTAAATATTACACAAATGTCTTATCAAAAACTGGAGGGAATGGTAAGACGATCTGGAAACAACTAAACAGTTTACTGAATCCCAATGCACACACTAAACATAAATATGAACTTGCAATAGAAGGAAAAACTATAACTGCTCCTGCTAAGCTAGCGACAATGTTTAATGATTATTTCCTCTCTTCAGTTAAGGACTTGGCATCAAAGTTTCTGCCAGCTCCAATGGAAACACACGGTACAAAACCGACCAATAACTGTTCTGATATCTTTGAGATTAAGGAAATTCATTACTCTGATGTTCAAAATGCCATTGATAGTTTAAGTAACTCTCACGCAAAGGATATGTATAATTTAGACGCTATGTTTTTAAAGAAATATAGTAACATTTTAGTAGAACCTTTAACTCATATAGTTAACATTTCCATTAGAACAGGGCAATTTCCCGATGCATGGAAAAAATGTTTGGTGAAACCGATTTTTAAATCAGGAAGTCGACATGAAATCAGCAACTACAGGCCAATAAGTCTGGTTCCGGTCATGTTAAAAGTGCTGGAGAAAATTATTTTGGAACAACTAATACTGCATTTAGAAAGTAATAATCTTCTGCAGCCGCTTCAGTTTGGTTTCAGACGTCAACATTCTACAGAGACCGCTGTAAGTTTGTTGCTTGGAAAGGTTAAGCAATCACTTGACAAGGGACAAATTACTGGTGCAGTTTTTCATGATTTGAAAAAGGCCTTTAATACGGTGAGTCACAATTTACTGATCTCAAGGCTTTCATCATTTAATTTCTCAAAACGGTCATTGTCTTGGTTTAAATCATATTTGGAAGATTGTGAACAATGTGTTGTCATTAATAACAGCAAATCTGTCTTCTGTAAAATTGTCACAGGGATTTCACAAGGAACCATCTTAGGTCCGGTCCTTTTCAGTTTATATGTTAATAGTCTTCCTGAAATTTGTCCTGAAGTCAATCTGCAAATGTATGCTTGTGACATCACAATAAAATAAAGTATCTTTATAAAAAAAAAAAAAAAAAAAAAATGTAACCTCCGAGAATAAAACATAGGTTAATAAAATACACATAATTTTTGTTGTATTTATATGTACGCAAGGATGTCTTGTATGTATGTATTTTATGTGTGAAAGTCCACGAAGTAAAAATATATCTGGGTCACAACTTTACCGGAACGGTTAAAAGGAACAGAGGACACTTGATTGAAAAGAAAGGGGTGTGGCAGCACGCTGGAAGAGGACGCCGAGCGACGGACCGGGGAGCTCGCATGATTAGCCCGGAGATACCGGATTGTTGGACTAAAAGCGTGGCCAGTTAAACTACCAAAGGAATCGAAACTCTTCTGGAGGCAAGGTAAAGCCACACGGAGCGATTACCGGACCCGCTGCGCTCGCGATCCAGGCCTGATAAAGGGAACCGCCCGGGTACACAAACGCTGACCCGGTGAGACCCTTCCATATTCTTTTTTTTTTTCTTTAATGTATTTTTGTGTGCACGAAGACTGATAAATATTTTTGGGCCCCAACGTTGTTTTTTTTTTTGCGAGGACGGAACTTTATTTTGGGTCGCCTAATTATGGACTTTTTGATGGACTATTATTATTATTGATGAAATATTTCTGTTTGTTTTGATTCAAAGACTGGGTTATGGATTTGAATGTGTGGTTGTTTAATTATAAAAAACTAAAGAATGATTGACATAATTCATTGATTCCAGGAAACAGATGATTGGTTATTAAATGTAGCGGTGACGTGAGCTGACGTGTCTTATCCTTCTTTTTGTTTCAATTAAATCACTTTTCTAGCTTTGATTAGGGAAAGCAGCGGTCATACTTATTTCTAAATTTGTATAAAAGAACAAGTCAAAGAACTCTCTTGTGCGTGTACATTTCTAGTTTATACTAAGATTTGTTACATGCTGATGACACCGTTGTTTATACATCGGAGCAAAGTGGTATTGTTGTTAGTGAAAAACTTCAGAACAGTCTGCAGAAATTATCAACATGGCTAAAGGATTCTTGCTTAACTCTCAATACAACAAAAACAAAGTGTATTTGTTTTTCAATTAAGAAAACATCATTACAGTCCTTGAATATTCAGATCAATGGGGACCCTATTGAACAAGTATCACAAGAGAAATATTTAGGAATAATTCTGGATGCTCAGTTAAAATTTAGGAGTCATGTTGATAAAATCTGCAAAACTGTTAGATCGAATATAAATTGTTTTAAAATTATTAGACATTGTTTGACACTTCACTGTGCAGAGATATTTTTAAATTCACTGATCCTCTCACATTTTACCTACGGAGCTACTGTCTGGTCTCAGACTAATCAAACTATACTCAAGCCACTAGCAAGTCTGTATAATCGGGCCTTAAAGGTTTTATATCAAAAGCCGATTAGATTCCATCACTGTCACATTTTGGTTAAATTTGGCATTTTGGATTTTACAAATTTTCTAAATTATAATGTTTTAAAATTGATTTTTAAGTGTTTAAATGGACTTGCACCAACACTACTAAGCGATTGTATACAGAGACTGCAGGGCAACAGGAGATCTACCAGAGCAGCTTTGGATGGAAATTGTAAGGTTCCCTTTCGAAGAACCACCTTTGCTCAAAGTGCTCTGTCTATGAGAGGATCTACAACTTGGAACTCACTTCCTGTTTATTTAAAGTCTGTAACCAGTTTTAGAATGTTCAAAAATCAAACAAAACTCTGGTTATGTCAAAAACAGACCTGTTTTTTGATGTTTTACATATTGCTGTTTGTATATATTATGTTGTGCTATTTTAACTGATTATCATTTCAATTTTTAGAGTTACTTTTTAAAAGCCCATCTAAGGACAAGTGCTGCGAATTAGCTGTTGCTATTGCACCATGATGCAAACATGGAACTGCTGTTTTATTCAGTTTGTCTATGTGTGTCCGTCCCTATCAAATAAACATTTAAATTAAATTAAATAACATCTAACTTTTTTAACCTAGTTTTAGCTGCTGAACTATACACCACACTCCCATAATCTATTCTTGATTTAATTAGTGACACATAAATATTTTTTAGGGAATCAAAACTTGCACCCCATGTCAATCCTGCTAAACACCTCATAATGTTTAAAACCTTTTTACTTTTCTCCATAATATGTTCTATGTGATTTCCCCAAGTTAGTTTCTTATCAAAAACTACTCCCAAAAACCGAAAACAATCAACCCTATCTAACTCTTTCCCATATAAATACAACTTTTTATCAACCCCCATTTTTTTATTTGTAAAAAACATTGCTTTTGTCTTTTCAATTGAAAATTTAAAGCCCCACTTTACCCCCCACTTGCCCACTTTATCTATACCTTCCTGAAGTTTAACAATAAGATGTTTCACATTTCTTCCCCTTTTCCATAACGCTCCATCATCAGCAAAAAGTGACTTACCAAAACTGATGGATAATTCTTTAAAAATGTTGTTAATCATAACTGAAAATAATGTTAGACTTACCACACTTCCTTGAGGGGTTCCATTTTCTATTTTACATAATTTCGAAACATGATATTCAATTTTAACTTGAATATTTCTATCACATAAAAAATCCCATATCCAATTAAACATATTACCTCCTATACCTATCTGATGTAATTTAATCATTAACCCTTCCCTGCATAGCATATCTGATGCTTTCTCTACATCAAAAAACACAGCAACAACAGTTTCCTTATTAATCTGAGATTTTCTAATATCATCCTCTAAACATAAAATAGGATCCATTGTTCCTCTCCCTTTACAAAAGCCACTCTGATAAGGATTATTGTATCAATCTCTCATTCACCATCCTTTCCATCAGTTTACACATATTAGATGTTAAAGCAATCGGTCTGTAATTTCCAGGATTACTATGATCTTTCCCAAGTTTCTTTAGCGGATTAACAATAGCTTCTTTCCATTTACAAGGCAGTCTCCCCTCCTTCCAAATCTTATTGTACAAAATTAATTTATTTGAAACTTCACTCACATGTCACCTTTAAACCAATTTAAATGCTTTATTTCTTTCTCTAACTGCTTTTCTACACTCATCATTCCACCATGGAACCAACTTTCTCCTATTTTTCCCTGATTTTGGAATAGACTCCTCAGCAGCAGCTAAAATACAGTGACTGATCTCTTGGTTCATACTTTCAATATTCTGATCATTTTGAACATTTAAAATCTTGCTATCACATAAGTTATAAAATTTCTCCCAATTTGCTTTCCCAAATATCCACTTTCCTCCTATCATTTAAGTACTATGCACCTGGCCCATCCTTATTTTGCTGATTATAATGTAATGATCACTACCAAACGACTTATTTTAACTTGCCAATCACATAGTGGAGCTAAACAGCTAGAAACAAATGTCAAATCTAATACAGATTCCTTACCTGAATTAATATAAATTCTTGTCTTCTTGCCATTATTCAAGCATACCAGATTATTACCATCTAGAAAATCTTCTAAAAGTTTACCATTATAATCTACTTTTCCACTACCCCATAATGAATGATGTGCATTAAAATCTCCACACCAAATAACATTTCCTTTCATATCTATCTCTTCAAGTTTACTTAATTCAAGCTTTTTACAAGGATTATAAAAATTTATAATCAACATTACATTCTCTTCCACCCATATTTCAGTTGCAACATACTCCAAATCTCCTTTCCTTCCAATAATTTTATACGGAATACCTTCCTTAATCAGAGAAAGACGCCCTCCCCCATTTCCTTCTTCTCTATCATATCTAACTGCAATATATCCATCTATTTTGAAATCCAAAAAAGGCCTCAACCAAGTTTCCTGTATACAAATTATATCATGTTTTCCTTTAAATTCATAAATAAACTGTTTAAAATCTTGCCCATTTGACAAAAGACTCCTGTAAGATTGAAACTATCCTTCTTGATTTCCTTGACTACACAGCTCTCCCCTTATGTCTTCCCACCGAATATTCTTCAAGTCTAAGCTATGGCATTGCTGCCTTAACAATAATCTGAATCCTTTCCGTTTTTGATTTCACATCTGATGTTGCATTTATAACTCCTGCAATAAAAGTCACCATTTTCTTTTTTTTCCTCTTCTATTTTCTTTTCAACCAATTTCCATAATTTTTGAGATTACTTGCTTTTCTCCTGTCAGAGATTTCCCATCTTGTTTCTCTTTTCCAACTACTTTACATGCTTCTGCATGTTATTTTCTGCGCAACTTTCGTTTTCTGTATAATTGTCGTTTCATTACTTCGCATCCCGAAAAAGCAACACTATGCAACACTCCACAGCTACAGCACTTTGGTTTAACTCCAACTCCACATTTTCCACATTCATGGTCTCCAGAACATCAGGCACATCTCCTTTTTCCTTTACACATTTTTGCAATATGGCCAAATTTCTGACAGTTGAAACACCTAACTGGTTTGGGCACATATTCCCTGACACTAAATCTGATCAAGCCAAAGAAAACCTCCTTTGGCATTTCTTTTGTTTCAAACTCCAACAACACAGTTTCTGTTTCAACCTTCTCTGTACCCCTTGTCAATCTCTGTGCTGCTTTTATTTCCTTGTTTCTTTCTTTCAAATTCCCAACTAAGTCCTTCATGTTTACACTTAACGGCACTCCTGTGATAATTCCTTTTCTTTCTTCGTTTCTTTTATCACCCACTTTAACAACTGCTCTGACTTTGACTTTACACACCCATCCAAGCTTTTTTGCCTTTTCAACTTGCACTTCCGAATTACATCCAATCAAAAGATTTTCGTCTCTCAGTATTTTAGCATGTTTAATTTCTCCAACATGTGTTTTAAGTGCCTTTGTTAGCTTAACTGGATCTATCTTCTTGACTCCTTCTTCATCAAATCTTATTATAATATTCAGGTTTTGTCTTTTTGGTGATTCTGCTCCTTCCTCCATTCCTTCATTATTGGTGTCTTCAGTACTTTCCTCATTTCCTTTTTTCCTCTTTCTTTCAGCAGTTCGCTGCTTCTTTCCACTCTTCCCCACCAATTCCCACTCTTTTTCTTCATTCTGACCACTCCTTCCTTCCTCATCACTACAATCAATACTATTATCACTTCTTTCTAAATCCAACGTTGTCATGTTCCGATTTAAGTCGCATTTATCACCAAAAGTTCAGTTCAGTTCCAAAATTCCTGTCTTCGTGCTCAAGTCCTCTTCCTCGTCCGCCGTCTTCCGCGTTTCAAATCTCCTCTGAACAGACCTGCTAACCAGCCTTTCATTTGATTCAGGTGTGTTGGAGCAGGGAAGCATCTGAAAGTTGCAGTTCTTGTTAGTTTTACTGGCAATTGGCGACAAACTGTTAGTAGCATTACCACCACTTACTGGCAGGGCCGTGCAGAGACCACTAAAGGGCCAGGTGCTCAAAAAAAAGGGCCCATCTAACCACATTCTAGGACAGAATATTAACAAAGCCACACAGCTTTCAGAGTTTAATAAACAATGATAAATTACGAAATTGTGAGATATACAATCAAAGCTAATAAAAATCTCTATATAAAGGATACAACTATGCATATGTAAGATATTTTATTAGTAATTTCTTTCTGCAGGTCTATTTGGTCTATTTTGTTATAGGAAAGTATTGCAATATTCAAACCCGCAATTTAGCAAGGTATGTAAATTAGAGCTAGACCACCAGACGTATTTCGTCTTTACAGAATTACACTATTAAAAATATAAACAAGGGCAAAATGCAACCTTTTAATGTACTGTGATCTATAAAAAAAAAGCCTGTTTGCTACACTTGCAGTGGAGATGAAGATGGTCCATTCAGGAAAGCAGAGCTGCATCAAACTTTAATGTGGAACTGCAGAAAAACGAAAAAAAAAAAAGCAAAAATTTAATTGTTAATGCATGTCACCATGAGAAAAGCCTACTGAGTTTTGCTTAAAAAAACTGTTTTAAAAATTAAAATCACACATTTTTGTCTCATGAAGTGAAAAAATTATTTGCAAAACAAACTTATTTGCGCTTGTCATAAATCTTTTCTTGCTATTCTAAGTTTTTGTTTGTGATTCAAAGTTTTGCTTGTGATTCTCACATGACGTCGTGGGCTGGACCCAAAATCACAACAAAAGATTTCTGAGTGCAAATAAAAGTTTGTTTGGCAAAAAACGTTTTAAGTTCACGAGACAAAAGTGAGTTATTTAATTTAGAAAAAAGTTTTTTTTAAACAAAACTTTTTGTTTTTTAAAAAGAAATCATTACAATTCCAAAAGTTTTGATTACAATTTTATTTTACTTAAGTGAAGTTAGTTTATTATTTTTTCATTGAATAATTGGGAATAAAAATTAACGTCATACTCTGAGAACCAGACCCTAAACTTACTTAAAGTCTGAATTGAGTTGTTCCCCTTCATTAATGACACACTTTTATTACATACATTATATCCATCATGGTAGATCTGGGTGAGTTATTTTTAATTCTACAAGAATAACCTTGTTGGACTTTTATTTAAGTGCTATTCTCCTTCGAGATGCATTTACCTAACGCTAGAAATAAATGCAATGTACATTATGCAGCAAAAGAAATTAGAAGATCGGACATATATCCATTATGGAGATGATAGATTTTGGACAGGCGATGTTTCCCTATTGCAATACTGAAGAATGACTGCTATCATTAACGATACAGGGAAGAAATTTTTTTATTATCTTGCTTTGCTAGCAAAGTCGTTAGCTAGCAGCTAGCTAATAGCACATCAACAACAGCCTACTGTCTGTATGATAAAAATACTGAATCGACAGATAAGAACAGTTTTTCCTCACCTGGCTGTCTCCTCCCACTCAGTAGTTCTTCAGAGAAAGGCAGACAGAGGCCTGTCAGTGTCTGTTGTATTTCATTACCTCTCTGCTTAAACCGCTACTCCGTGCTGAAGCAGAAACGATACATCGATCAAAGAGGTTTTCCGTTATCTGACAAGTAGCAAGTCTACTCCACTTTATTCACCAAAAACTTTATTTTAATTCACCAAAAACTGTTCTGTAATCTGGAACGTTCGCTACGTTGAGCTCCAGTTAGCTGCCTTATCTCACTGTGCGAGAGGCAACTGCGTCATGCGTTACAGGCAAAAGGTCAAAGGTAACAAGGTGACCGGAGGGCTTATTATGTTGTACAAAACAAAACCCCCAACAAAAACCAAATAATTTTAGTACATGTCATTATGTGTCAGAAGAGGGCTTAGGAAATAATACAAAAAGAAAAAAGAAAAAAATTGACCAAAAGAGCATTTGGGGGCAAGGAGCAAAAGGGGCAGGTGCTCAAGTACCCCTAACCCCCCCTCTGCACGTGTCTGCTTACTGGTATGGAGTGTGGTTCGAGCAAACACCATCTCTTTAGGGAAACTGACAAACCTATCTTAGAATTTGACTAAACAAGTTTTTAATTAACACTGTATTTTTAACATTCAACACCAACACTAGAAATCTTTTGATCAATAATCTTTTGATTATGCTCTGCAGATTTTGATTCATTCCCTAAAAGATTTATTATAGAAAGTATTTTTTTTCTTTCCATTAATACTGAATCTAATTTCTGGTTCTCTAAAAAGCAAATTCAAGTAAAATGTCTTGTGTGACCAGTGTATACTATTAGTGTTCTTTACTGATAACCTAGGCTTATACAGTCGGTTAACCTTGATGTGTTCTGCGTTGTGTTCAGTTGAAGAAGGGAGTCAGACCACTGGAGTTGCTGGTTGATCTTTCATGCAGGTTGCTGGCAGAGGCCTGCACAAATAGAAATAAAAATGCCCCTTAACATGCAGCTCTTCCATTCACAGGAGTCGGAATTCCCCTCTCTCAGGAAGCCTAGTGCCAACTGAGTGTAGTACAGTACTATTGTTCCCAGAAATAAATCCACAATAATACAAAAAAAAATAATAAAAATAAAGAAATAAGATAATTGAATAACCCAGATGTTTTCTGTACTTAATACAACCAGCTTAAACATTGTAGAACAAAAGAACCAAACACACATACCTGCACAAATAGAAATAAAAATGCCCTTTAATATGCAGCTCTTCCGTTCACAAGTCGGAATTCCCCTAGCAGATAAGCACATGGAGAAACCCTGTGAGTAACTAATAACAATATCTGCTCTAACATTTACGAAAAATGTTCTGAACTTTTTAAAAACAATACTCCTCTGTATGTATTAAAACAAATAAACATTCACAGCTGCATGTACTTACAATTATTTTATATATTTCATAAAATGCGAGCTTAACCAAAACCAAAGACAATTTCCTACCTCTTCTCAGGCAGCCTAGCGCCAACTGAGAGTAGTACAATACTGATGTCATAAGACACTCTCTTAAAGTGACAGTACAGGTACTAATGTTTACCAAAATAAATAAAATAATACAATTCTTAAAATATAACAAAAAAAAAGGATTCTTCAGTGTTATTCAGGATTTGGTGAAATTTCAAAAATTATAATGATAAAAAATAAAAGAACATTTTCTAAACTTGTTACACTAGGAAAAAAACTGTATTGTACAATCATTTTACGGTAGTTCACTGCCAGTCCTCAGTCTAGATTGTGACAACAGAAGAAGACATCAATTTAAGAATATTCTACCGTATTTTCTAATAACAGTATGTTACTGCTAGAATTCAGCTGTAAATTTACAGCCATTTCTTTATAGAAATGGCTGTAAATTTCCCTCCTCCATGACTCTCCCATTCAGCTCCTTCAGACTATCAAGCAGCAATTAGCAAACACCTGGTGGACCTGCGCATCTGCTGAGCTCTTCATAGAAGCTATTTGTCAGAGTTGACACCTATTAAACACAGCAAATAACACAGGAAAGACGAGAGAAAGTTAGATTCTTAATACTCGCGAGGAGAACAGGCAGAGATGTGCTTTCAGTTACAAATCTCCTACCGCTCTGAAGCACATTTGCCTGCCCCTCTCTTTTTATTGTCTTTAGGATCCTTAATCACAGAGAGCGCTGTAACTCTAAAGGGAGGGGGAAAACACTTCATCACACAGTCACAGCGCCAAGATTATCACTAACTAACACAATCTATCTCGCACTAGCTTATCTAGTTCCTGACCCAGGATCAGACAGGACAAGTTGTGAATCTTCTCGGCGATGGTTTTATAACTATCTAAGAGGTCAAAGCAGGGCGTTCTGTGAAGAGCTGTTGTCACTGCTCTTCTTCAGAGAGGCCTCCTCTGAGGAAGGAAGCAGAGTGGTTAACAATATAGAAACATTTCTAAAAACGTATGACTAAACTAAATAAGTAAGACTACATAAACTAAGAACATAATAAATATATAACAAATAGTTGATAATAATACAATTTACCTAACATTCCCCCCTGTTTATCAAATATTTGTTTTAAGTCTCACAGCCTTTATAAACAGCCACTTCAAACGATTTTCAGCCGGGAGTTCATTTTTTAAGAACGCAAATATTTTTACTCTCAAGGGTTGTATTCAGTTCAAAAACTAGGATCTAAATACATGTGAGGGGAATCCTCAGCAGAGGATTCTGTGTCAGACTCAGCATGTTTTATGAACAAAGGATACATCTGTGCCATCCGGTCCTCCATGGGCAAAACTGCTGTGGTGATGATACGGTTAAACAAAGAACGCAGGCAAAAAGTACAACGGCATTCACACAAGGTTAGAATGGCAGCAAAGACTGCCACTGATACCAAAGCAGAGGACACAAGGGTTTGGTACCTTCCAACAACCTCCAACCATGCATCCCACATAGAGGTGTTTGCTCCAGAGGCTTCCTTTATTTTGCCATTCAGGGTTCGGTGCCCTGTAATGGCCTCCGCCAGGCTCCCATCGGCTGCTGCGTTGGTTGGTAGGTATATACAACATCTTTCTCCAAAGATAACACACACCCACCCTTTTCTCAGCTAGCAACATGTCAAGAGCTATACCGTTTTGGAAAGCCATCAGTGAAGTAGCGGCCAGCTGCTCATGAACCGCCTCGAACTCAGCCTGTGTCCAGTTACCTAGTTTGGCACGTTGTAATGAATGAAATTGATCCCGTCTACGCCCTTGTTTACAGTACACCACCAACAAATTGTAGATTCAAAACCTGATCGGTCAAAATTGGTGAGGGGCTCAGATGGCATGGATGTATGTAGACTCATTACGTTCCCATGACAGCTCTCGTTTCTGGAAATGGTAAGACAGAACATGTGTTAGATCGGTTTCTGACATAGGATAAACAAATACAGGCAATAAAGAAACTGGAGCACAGAAACCCATAACCTTTCAGGGCAACTTATCAAAAAGCCTGTCATCATCGCTCCACCACCAGACATCTGCACGAGAGACAAGGTTAAAATCATTGTTTACAGAGAAGATGGTAGTACACATTGTATCAGAAAGATTTCCTAATCTCTTCCCACTCTCTGTTATGTTGATGCATGTGAAATTTCCTAGAGCTATGTTTTTAGAAAAGAGAGGTTTCTTTTCATCAGCTACAGTAAGAGTAAATATTGAATCATAAATCCTGCAGGTGCTATTAGGATTATTTTTACTCATCACTTCCAATAAGCATTGCTCTCTAATGTTTGCTGGGGTTACACATAGTAAAGGTCTTAGTTCCATACATACTTTACAATCTTGCTTGACTAATTTAGCAGCCTGCTCTACCATTAATGACCAGTTATTATTTAATCCAGGATGAAAATATAAAATAAAAAATAAAAACAATATTTTTATTCGCCATTTCAGTAATGTGTAAGTTCGTTCGGCTTATTGTTGCACAGCACCCCCCCCCCTTCTCTCTCTCTACTTCCTCTTCTGAGAGGAGGGAGATGTTGCTCCCAGCTCTCCGTCTAACGGGTGAATTGAGTTTCCTAAATCTGCCGAGATTTACCCTACCCAGAACTGAAGTAAACTCTGTTTAAGCTGGGTGCGAGAAAGACTAGCCTGGTTTCTAACGACCTCCATCCAGATGTCCCACCCTTTTTCACTCTGTGAATTAGCCAGATAAAGCAGCCCAGAATCAGCTAGTTTCACAGAGCACACCTGTTAACGGTCGCTCTTTCTCTTATTACAACTTGCACTTGTTATTGAACCAGGTTGGTTTTAGTGACTCGGGCGAGTCCCAAGGGTGTTGTTTTAGTTTTGGCTAAAAGCAACCTATAAAACATTTTCCACCTTCTCCTCCCAGAATCAAACTTCATAGCTATTTTACAACCATCAAAGAACTTTAAGGTGACTCATTAACTGAATGTCCACAACATCTTTTAGATTTTCTTAATGCTAATTATTTTATTAGTAAGGCAGTTTTGCAAGGGTCAGTACAGCTTAAATCAGTAGCAGAAATAATCAAATAAGTAAAATCAATAATCTAGCCTATCTTTCCCTAATGCTGACACTGTGAACTAAAAAAGAAAAACTTTGAGAGAGACGGACGGAGTTTGGCATTTTGAACCCCAGAACTGGCCTGATGATGAAAAAGGTGTTGCAGCAGCAGGAGGCTCCCAGTACAGGAAGAGTACTGAGTCAGAGCGGCAGATCCCGGGCCTCAGGGTGACTTCCTCATGCTCGTAGCGGCCCTCTCCTTCTTGTCTTGCAGCTCTGTAGCTCCTTTCTCTTCGTCTCACGATCTTTCTGGTCTCTCGAGATGTAGAAGGGCTGGTCTCACGGAAGGAACACACCAGTTCTTCCTCTTTGCCTTTGTTCTTTGTCTTTGTCTTTATCTTCATCTTTGCCTTGGTCTTTGTCTTTGGCTTTGTCTTTGGGGTCTCGAACCCAGCTGAGAAAAGTGCAATTTGAAGCCACATGTTGCGGGGCTAACGGGTTGGTCCCCATGTGCAGAACAGTCTTCGGTTCTGTGGCCCCGGCTCTTCTTCAGCTGCAGAGTTCTTTGTCCATCTCGATCTTGGCTCGAAGCTGCCTGAAGGATCCAACCAAAGACTCCTCTTTTGCCTTCACCTTATAAAGGGTTTATCCACCCTTTTGGTGCATTTGCATTGGCTAACTTTGTTGCTGTGCCTGTTTCATTGGCTGACTGCTTGGACCGATAATCTCATATTCATCACCATCTTTGGACATGACCTGATGTCTGTTCTAATGTCCCAAGTTGCTCAACAGTCCTCTTGTGTCTAACCTTCTCTTAGGAAAGTTGAAGTTTAGCAATAAGGCGTTGGACACCTCCGCTCTCCCATCAGTTCCTCTTTCCACCTGACCCTTCACCTACCATCTACCTCTAACACAACATCAGTGACCTTTAGTTACAGTTACACATTTTACACCATTTCCAGTTCAATGTCAAAATCACATTTATAACCTTTTAGTTTCTCTGATTTAGCATTCACTTATAATATTATAATAACCATTACTTATTAGTTACTCTTATTATAATCATGATGTGAGTTATTACAGACATTTCTGAAAAGAAACCAATAATAATTCATTATTCTAATCATTTGACACCATGTTACAGTTACTTCTTTCACCTGTAAGTATTTCAATAAGTATAAGAGTAAGTGTAAATATTCTTATAATCAAACCAACATCAACCACCGGTTAAACCAATATTAATTATCGGCTTAATCATAAGTTATCATTATTAATTTAAGTATTTTACTCTGGGTTTTATTCAATTTCTCAAAACGTCTAGATTTTATTCTTTAAACCTTTAGTGCCCAAAATGAGCAGTCTGAACTATTTTAATCACTGCAGGCTGGAAACTTCCTCTTTTTCCAGGAAACCTGCTTTTCCTGTTTCATAACTCTCCTTCTGTCTGACTATGATTTTTTATGATTAAATAGAAAAAAGTAGAATTAAAGCAGGACACAATAACAACACACACAACCAGATTAATTTTATTACCATCTGACTCTACTGTTGGGTCTTGATGTCACCTGTATAATCAGTTTTAAAGATAACTTTATTTATTGTTATTATTAAACTAAAATCTCCAGCATGGGGAAGTGGGATGAGCTCGACTTTTCTCGACACCCCCTCCTCGAGGTCGGACCTTTCACATGCTGGGAACCCAACACCCTCCTTCAGGTCTGCGTCGTCATCCCCTGGAAAGAGAAGATGGTCCTCTGGGATGTGAAGATGCAGATCCTCAGTCGTCACAAAGGACTCAGCAGCTTGTGATGTGAAGATGCAGATCCTCAGTCGTCACCAAGGCCACAGCAGCTTGTGATGTGAAGATGCAGAGTCTCAAAACTCCACTGCTCTTTGACACCCCCTCCTCGGAGTTTTGATGCCTCCCAGGAAGTGACGAATGTCGAAGAGAACCCAGGTCGCTCTGATCCTCAGCTGGATGAACTGTCGGTTCTTCAGGATGTGGAATATCCTTAGGGACAGGTTGATGAGCTGACGGGCTGAGGCAGAAACCTCACAAAAAAAAAAAATCTGGAAGTTCAGCAGAACAAAGCAAAAAGCATGAGCAGCATGACGCTTTATCCACAATCGTAATCCTTTTCCGTCGCTGGAGGTCGTTAAGGGGTACTGGAGTTGTCGAGGCATCAGAAGTTGTTCAGGTCCTGGGAGGAAACTGTTGACCCTTCCCCTTCCAGGTGTTCAATGCTTTGTTGCAGGATGATCTTTGTGGTTCTCTATGATGCCACTCCTTCCTCACGACTTCAGTCCCTTTTCCATTTTAATCCATCCGTTTGTGACAGGAGTTCTTCTTTAGCATAATCCAATTTCTTCAGGGCCCTCCCAGTCAAAGCCTTGAAGTTGTTCTTTGAATGGCAATCATCCTGTAATAGTGGAAAATCTAACACAGGATGGCATGTTGCTTGATTCTTGCAATGTTCTGGTTCGCTTTAGCTATGAACTGGCTTGAGCACTGACCTTGTGGACCCCTTTCCTCATTAATAGTACTGTTTTGCAGTGCAGTACTTGCTTCACACAATCCATTCCATTGAATTTCAGCTTGATCACCATTGTTGCAGGGTGATCTTGAGCTTTAATCCAAACTTTCTGCCCTGTTTTCAATGACACTGCAAACCGCAACTTCCCCTTTCCCTCTCTGGGCCAAAAGGAGAAGCGCCTCCGCCCTCCTGCTTTCCGTGACGTGAACGGAGTTTCTCTGCAGGGGAAGACCTACTCTTCTACAGCTGTCACTGTTACATCATGTCCATCAGCACCAAGAGGTACTCCTGACCTCTCTTTTCTGTTATCCATGGGGTCTGCTACATCCATGCAGACTGAAGCCCTGGGTAATGTGCTCTTTGATGAACAACCCTTCCATCCGCTGCCCTCGGCGACCTGCGTTGTATTTTCCACACACTTCACAGTCCCTCAGCACGCGTTGGACTTGTTTCAGTGGGATCCAAAGTTCATGCTCTTCCAGCTCCTTACGGGTGGATCGCACGCCTGCATGTCCTAGGGCCCCATGCACGCTCCGCACGACCTCGTCCCCGTACTCTTCTGGGACCTCCCTTCCTCTGGGAGAACTGTCCCACTTCTCGATTCCAACAAAGACAACCTTCCTTTGATTCACTCGAGTCCATGTCTCAAATCCCTCTCCATACAGAATCACTCTCACTGGGGCTGACTGGAACAGGGATTTAGACAGGGATCAATCTTCATCTTCTCTCCTGCTTTTCTTTGTGTTCGAGTTGCCTTTCCCCCAAAGCCTCTCTTTAGCCTTCAAGCAGGGATGGGTTTAGGCTATTGGCTACTGGCTCCTCGTCCGGATATTCGAATCTATCCTCAGCAGAAGCTCTCCCTCACCTGCATGCCATACAGTTACTGCGAGGGTTGTGACTGACAGCCGGATCAGTCACCACTAACTCTATTCCTTAAGAGCTAGCCTCCAAGTGAGCTATTCAGATACTCGCCTCTCTGTTTTTACTGACTTGGTTAACGTAGGTCCTTCCTACTCAATTGAAATGGGCCCACCTCTTCTCAAGGGGCGGTGCCCCACCTCTTCTCAAGGGGCGGTGCCCCACCTCTTCTCAAGGGGCGTGGCCCCACGTTGGGCGCCACCTTGTTGTTGCACAGCACCCCCCCCCCCCCTTCTCTCTCTCTACTTCCTCTTCTGAGAGGAGGGAGATGTTGCTCCCAGCTCTCCGTCTAACGGGTGAATTGAGTTTCCTAAATCTGCCAGGATTTACCCTAACCAGAACTGAAGTAAACTCTGTTTAAGCTGGGTGCGAGAAAGACTAGCCTGGTTTCTAACGACCTCCATCCAGATGTCCCACCCTTTTTCACTCTGTGAATTAGCCAGATAAAGCAGCCCAGAATCAGCTAGTTTCACAGAGCACACCTGTTAACGGTCGCTCTTTCTCTTATTACAACTTGCACTTGTTATTGAACCAGGTTGGTTTTAGTGACTCGGGCGAGTCCCAAGGGTGTTGTTTTAGTTTTGGCTAAAAGCAACCTATAAAACATTTTCCACCTTCTCCTCCCAGAATCAAACTTCATAGCTATTTTACAACCATCAAAGAACTTTAAGGTGACTCATTAACTGAATGTCCACAACATCTTTTAGATTTTCTTAATGCTAATTATTTTATTAGTAAGGCAGTTTTGCAAGGGTCAGTACAGCTTAAATCAGTAGCAGAAATAATCAAATAAGTAAAATCAATAATCTAGCCTATCTTTCCCTAATGCTGACACTGTGAACTAAAAAAGAAAAACTTTGAGAGAGACGGACGGAGTTTGGCATTTTGAACCCCAGAACTGGCCTGATGATGAAAAAGGTGTTGCAGCAGCAGGAGGCTCCCAGTACAGGAAGAGTACTGAGTCAGAGCGGCAGATCCCGGGCCTCAGGGTGACTTCCTCATGCTCGTAGCGGCCCTCTCCTTCTTGTCTTGCAGCTCTGTAGCTCCTTTCTCTTCGTCTCACGATCTTTCTGGTCTCTCGAGATGTAGAAGGGCTGGTCTCACGGAAGGAACACACCAGTTCTTCCTCTTTGCCTTTGTTCTTTGTCTTTGTCTTTATCTTCATCTTTGCCTTGGTCTTTGTCTTTGGCTTTGTCTTTGGGGTCTCGAACCCAGCTGAGAAAAGTGCAATTTGAAGCCACATGTTGCGGGGCTAACGGGTTGGTCCCCATGTGCAGAACAGTCTTCGGTTCTGTGGCCCCGGCTCTTCTTCAGCTGCAGAGTTCTTTGTCCATCTCGATCTTGGCTCGAAGCTGCCTGAAGGATCCAACCAAAGACTCCTCTTTTGCCTTCACCTTATAAAGGGTTTATCCACCCTTTTGGTGCATTTGCATTGGCTAACTTTGTTGCTGTGCCTGTTTCATTGGCTGACTGCTTGGACCGATAATCTCATATTCATCACCATCTTTGGACATGACCTGATGTCTGTTCTAATGTCCCAAGTTGCTCAACAGTCCTCTTGTGTCTAACCTTCTCTTAGGAAAGTTGAAGTTTAGCAATAAGGCGTTGGACACCTCCGCTCTCCCATCAGTTCCTCTTTCCACCTGACCCTTCACCTACCATCTACCTCTAACACAACATCAGTGACCTTTAGTTACAGTTACACATTTTACACCATTTCCAGTTCAATGTCAAAATCACATTTATAACCTTTTAGTTTCTCTGATTTAGCATTCACTTATAATATTATAATAACCATTACTTATTAGTTACTCTTATTATAATCATGATGTGAGTTATTACAGACATTTCTGAAAAGAAACCAATAATAATTCATTATTCTAATCATTTGACACCATGTTACAGTTACTTCTTTCACCTGTAAGTATTTCAATAAGTATAAGAGTAAGTGTAAATATTCTTATAATCAAACCAACATCAACCACCGGTTAAACCAATATTAATTATCGGCTTAATCATAAGTTATCATTATTAATTTAAGTATTTTACTCTGGGTTTTATTCAATTTCTCAAAACGTCTAGATTTTATTCTTTAAACCTTTAGTGCCCAAAATGAGCAGTCTGAACTATTTTAATCACTGCAGGCTGGAAACTTCCTCTTTTTCCAGGAAACCTGCTTTTCCTGTTTCATAACTCTCCTTCTGTCTGACTATGATTTTTTATGATTAAATAGAAAAAAGTAGAATTAAAGCAGGACACAATAACAACACACACAACCAGATTAATTTTATTACCATCTGACTCTACTGTTGGGTCTTGATGTCACCTGTATAATCAGTTTTAAAGATAACTTTATTTATTGTTATTATTAAACTAAAATCTCCAGCATGGGGAAGTGGGATGAGCTCGACTTTTCTCGACACCCCCTCCTCGAGGTCGGACCTTTCACATGCTGGGAACCCAACACCCTCCTTCAGGTCTGCGTCGTCATCCCCTGGAAAGAGAAGATGGTCCTCTGGGATGTGAAGATGCAGATCCTCAGTCGTCACAAAGGACTCAGCAGCTTGTGATGTGAAGATGCAGATCCTCAGTCGTCACCAAGGCCACAGCAGCTTGTGATGTGAAGATGCAGAGTCTCAAAACTCCACTGCTCTTTGACACCCCCTCCTCGGAGTTTTGATGCCTCCCAGGAAGTGACGAATGTCGAAGAGAACCCAGGTCGCTCTGATCCTCAGCTGGATGAACTGTCGGTTCTTCAGGATGTGGAATATCCTTAGGGACAGGTTGATGAGCTGACGGGCTGAGGCAGAAACCTCACAAAAAAAAAAAATCTGGAAGTTCAGCAGAACAAAGCAAAAAGCATGAGCAGCATGACGCTTTATCCACAATCGTAATCCTTTTCCGTCGCTGGAGGTCGTTAAGGGGTACTGGAGTTGTCGAGGCATCAGAAGTTGTTCAGGTCCTGGGAGGAAACTGTTGACCCTTCCCCTTCCAGGTGTTCAATGCTTTGTTGCAGGATGATCTTTGTGGTTCTCTATGATGCCACTCCTTCCTCACGACTTCAGTCCCTTTTCCATTTTAATCCATCCGTTTGTGACAGGAGTTCTTCTTTAGCATAATCCAATTTCTTCAGGGCCCTCCCAGTCAAAGCCTTGAAGTTGTTCTTTGAATGGCAATCATCCTGTAATAGTGGAAAATCTAACACAGGATGGCATGTTGCTTGATTCTTGCAATGTTCTGGTTCGCTTTAGCTATGAACTGGCTTGAGCACTGACCTTGTGGACCCCTTTCCTCATTAATAGTACTGTTTTGCAGTGCAGTACTTGCTTCACACAATCCATTCCATTGAATTTCAGCTTGATCACCATTGTTGCAGGGTGATCTTGAGCTTTAATCCAAACTTTCTGCCCTGTTTTCAATGACACTGCAAACCGCAACTTCCCCTTTCCCTCTCTGGGCCAAAAGGAGAAGCGCCTCCGCCCTCCTGCTTTCCGTGACGTGAACGGAGTTTCTCTGCAGGGGAAGACCTACTCTTCTACAGCTGTCACTGTTACATCATGTCCATCAGCACCAAGAGGTACTCCTGACCTCTCTTTTCTGTTATCCATGGGGTCTGCTACATCCATGCAGACTGAAGCCCTGGGTAATGTGCTCTTTGATGAACAACCCTTCCATCCGCTGCCCTCGGCGACCTGCGTTGTATTTTCCACACACTTCACAGTCCCTCAGCACGCGTTGGACTTGTTTCAGTGGGATCCAAAGTTCATGCTCTTCCAGCTCCTTACGGGTGGATCGCACGCCTGCATGTCCTAGGGCCCCATGCACGCTCCGCACGACCTCGTCCCCGTACTCTTCTGGGACCTCCCTTCCTCTGGGAGAACTGTCCCACTTCTCGATTCCAACAAAGACAACCTTCCTTTGATTCACTCGAGTCCATGTCTCAAATCCCTCTCCATACAGAATCACTCTCACTGGGGCTGACTGGAACAGGGATTTAGACAGGGATCAATCTTCATCTTCTCTCCTGCTTTTCTTTGTGTTCGAGTTGCCTTTCCCCCAAAGCCTCTCTTTAGCCTTCAAGCAGGGATGGGTTTAGGCTATTGGCTACTGGCTCCTCGTCCGGATATTCGAATCTATCCTCAGCAGAAGCTCTCCCTCACCTGCATGCCATACAGTTACTGCGAGGGTTGTGACTGACAGCCGGATCAGTCACCACTAACTCTATTCCTTAAGAGCTAGCCTCCAAGTGAGCTATTCAGATACTCGCCTCTCTGTTTTTACTGACTTGGTTAACGTAGGTCCTTCCTACTCAATTGAAATGGGCCCACCTCTTCTCAAGGGGCGGTGCCCCACCTCTTCTCAAGGGGCGGTGCCCCACCTCTTCTCAAGGGGCGTGGCCCCACGTTGGGCGCCACCTTGTTGTTGCACAGCACCCCCCCCCCCCCTTCTCTCTCTCTACTTCCTCTTCTGAGAGGAGGGAGATGTTGCTCCCAGCTCTCCGTCTAACGGGTGAATTGAGTTTCCTAAATCTGCCAGGATTTACCCTAACCAGAACTGAAGTAAACTCTGTTTAAGCTGGGTGCGAGAAAGACTAGCCTGGTTTCTAATGACCTCCATCCAGATGTCCCACCCTTTTTCACTCTGTGAATTAGCCAGATAAAGCAGCCCAGAATCAGCTAGTTTCACAGAGCACACCTGTTAACGGTCGCTCTTTCTCTTATTACAACTTGCACTTGTTATTGAACCAGGTTGGTTTTAGTGACTCGGGCGAGTCCCAAGGGTGTTGTTTTAGTTTTGGCTAAAAGCAACCTATAAAACATTTTCCACCTTCTCCTCCCAGAATCAAACTTCATAGCTATTTTACAACCATCAAAGAACTTTAAGGTGACTCATTAACTGAATGTCCACAACATCTTTTAGATTTTCTTAATGCTAATTATTTTATTAGTAAGGCAGTTTTGCAAGGGTCAGTACAGCTTAAATCAGTAGCAGAAATAATCAAATAAGTAAAATCAATAATCTAGCCTATCTTTCCCTAATGCTGACACTGTGAACTAAAAAAGAAAAACTTTGAGAGAGACGGATGGTGTTTGGCATTTTGAACCCCAGAACTGGCCTGATGATGAAAAAGGTGTTGCAGCAGCAGGAGGCTCCCAGTACAGGAAGAGTACTGAGTCAGAGCGGCAGATCCCGGGCCTCAGGGTGACTTCCTCATGCTCGTAGCGGCCCTCTCCTTCTTGTCTTGCAGCTCTGTAGCTCCTTTCTCTTCGTCTCACGATCTTTCTGGTCTCTCGAGATGTAGAAGGGCTGGTCTCACGGAAGGAACACACCAGTTCTTCCTCTTTGCCTTTGTTCTTTGTCTTTGTCTTTATCTTCATCTTTGCCTTGGTCTTTGTCTTTGGCTTTGTCTTTGGGGTCTCGAACCCAGCTGAGAAAAGTGCAATTTGAAGCCACATGTTGCGGGGCTAACGGGTTGGTCCCCATGTGCAGAACAGTCTTCGGTTCTGTGGCCCCGGCTCTTCTTCAGCTGCAGAGTTCTTTGTCCATCTCGATCTTGGCTCGAAGCTGCCTGAAGGATCCAACCAAAGACTCCTCTTTTGCCTTCACCTTATAAAGGGTTTATCCACCCTTTTGGTGCATTTGCATTGGCTAACTTTGTTGCTGTGCCTGTTTCATTGGCTGACTGCTTGGACCGATAATCTCATATTCATCACCATCTTTGGACATGACCTGATGTCTGTTCTAATGTCCCAAGTTGCTCAACAGTCCTCTTGTGTCTAACCTTCTCTTAGGAAAGTTGAAGTTTAGCAATAAGGCGTTGGACACCTCCGCTCTCCCATCAGTTCCTCTTTCCACCTGACCCTTCACCTACCATCTACCTCTAACACAACATCAGTGACCTTTAGTTACAGTTACACATTTTACACCATTTCCAGTTCAATGTCAAAATCACATTTATAACCTTTTAGTTTCTCTGATTTAGCATTCACTTATAATATTATAATAACCATTACTTATTAGTTACTCTTATTATAATCATGATGTGAGTTATTACAGACATTTCTGAAAAGAAACCAATAATAATTCATTATTCTAATCATTTGACACCATGTTACAGTTACTTCTTTCACCTGTAAGTATTTCAATAAGTATAAGAGTAAGTGTAAATATTCTTATAATCAAACCAACATCAACCACCGGTTAAACCAATATTAATTATCGGCTTAATCATAAGTTATCATTATTAATTTAAGTATTTTACTCTGGGTTTTATTCAATTTCTCAAAACGTCTAGATTTTATTCTTTAAACCTTTAGTGCCCAAAATGAGCAGTCTGAACTATTTTAATCACTGCAGGCTGGAAACTTCCTCTTTTTCCAGGAAACCTGCTTTTCCTGTTTCATAACTCTCCTTCTGTCTGACTATGATTTTTTATGATTAAATAGAAAAAAGTAGAATTAAAGCAGGACACAATAACAACACACACAACCAGATTAATTTTATTACCATCTGACTCTACTGTTGGGTCTTGATGTCACCTGTATAATCAGTTTTAAAGATAACTTTATTTATTGTTATTATTAAACTAAAATCTCCAGCATGGGGAAGTGGGATGAGCTCGACTTTTCTCGACAGGCTCCTAAAGATGCTCCAGGGTTGTGGACAATCTTCACCAGTTTTGAGACGGTCAAACTATTCGGTTTGGCCCCCTTTGTACGCTGGCCTTTGCCCTGTAGGTCAGTGAGCCTCCAGAACTTACCTTTTTTTTTTATTATTATTATGCAAAAGTATGAACAGTTGCAAACGCATACTGACTGTCAGTATAAATCGTTACTGTTTTATCTTTCATAAGTTTGCAAGCTGTGGTAAGTGTGATTAATTCTGCAGCTTGGGCTGAGTAATGTGAAGGGAGCTTTTCAGCTTTTAGCATTGTCTTATCAATTACCACTGCATACCCAGTTTGAGTTTTCCCTAGTTCATCTTTTTTCGAGGAACCATCTACAAAAAGTGTTTCACCTCTGTCTAATGGTAGATCTTTTAAATCGCTTCTACTTCTAGCTGTTTGTTTTGCTAAAAAGGTGATAAAAAGGTCATATTTATCTGCAGTAATAGTGCTGATACCGCGTGTGGTACTTTTAGCGTTAATGGATGGAATAGTACAATAGAAGCACTAACTTCAACAGCCATGGAAGCAGCAATAACAGCCCTCACACAGTGAGGCAATGCACACGCCACACTATCTAGTTTAGAGGAGTAATATGCGACCGGTCTCATTTTATCACCATGTTGTTGTACCAGTACCGAGGTCATGAAATGACCTTTGCAGTCCACCATCTGAACAAAAGGTTTTTGATAATTTGGTAAAGCTAGGGCAGAGGTTGACAAATGCCTTCTCCTCTACGTCTGACCATTTCAATGGAGAGGACATTTTGAGATCTTCACTGTACATTAATTTGTTTAAAGGTGCCACAATTTCCGCATAATTAGGCACCCAGCTTCGACAGTAATTGGTCAAACCTAAAAATGACATCTACTCAAAGGTTAGATTACACAAGATTTACCCCTCTGTCTCTCCAATGTGTGACAGGTGTAACATGTCTGAAGGCACACTGTCTCATGCTTTTTGGTCTTGTCCTTCACTAACTGGTCTTTGGTCAAAAATATTTGATTGGTACTCCAAGGCATATAAGACTCTCTTACAACCTGAACCAGGACTCATAATCTTTGGATGCCCTCTGGTGCCGGGGTCTATACCTGCTGCTACGCGGCAGCCATTGAATCTGGGACTGATGATTGCCAAGAGACTAATCTTAAGAAACTGGAGGTCCTCTGTTCCTCCTTCCTTCCACCTGTGGGTGACGGACATGATGTCCATGATACAAATGGAGAGACTTCGGAAAGGCTCTAAAGACACTTTTTCATGTTACTGGAATCCCTTCTTGGAACACTTTGCGAAGACCAGACTAAGCTGATCAAACCCTTCTATGGTCTGTCCCCTCTGCCGCCCCCCTATGTATGTGTACCCTTATATGTGACTGTGTATGTGCTGTGTGGGTATATATGTCAACTGCAATGTTTTATGCTTTGACCTGTGCATCTGGGCTTTGTTTTGTTCTGTCTGTTTAACTGTATGTTCTAAACTTTGAAAACTTAAAATAAAATTTATAAAAAACTACAAAAAAAAAACTAAAAATGACATTTGTTTTTTGTTTTTTTGTTTGTGGTTTTGGCGCTCGGAGAATCGCTGTTTTTCTATCCTCCATGATGGTATGCCCCTCTGCACCCAAATTATGACCCAGATATTTTACTTTTGTCTTGCATAGCTGTAGTTTATTTTTATTGACCTTATGACCCTCTTCAGATAAATGTATCAGAAGCGCCAAAGTGTCTTGCAGACAGGTTTCCCTGTCCGGAGTCGCTAATAAAACATCATCAACATATAATAAAATTTGGCTCCCTCCTGGAGGTTGAAATGTCGACATGCTCGCACTCATAACTTGTGCAAAAATTGTAGGCTTTCACAATAGCCTTGGGGCAATCTGGTATATGTGTACCTTTTTCCTTCAAAAGTAAAGGCAAACCAATATTGACTTTCTTTTTCTATTGGTAAGAATTTATATTATATTATTATCACCGCATTTCCCTTTTTCCCCCTTTTTACACATGGCATTGCCCATGTGTCACAATTAATAATTACTGAATTTGTTAAGTTCAGCAACGTAAAACATTTCTATTTTATTTCTGTTTGGCTAAAAAAAATGACCATATTTAATTTAAATCAAATCTGAAATCCGCTAATTCAAAATTTGTCCTTTTTAATTTAATGACCATCATTCAAATCCAGATTAAAATCTTGTAGACTGAAGTCTAGAAAGTATTGCTTTTTACTCATAATCATTTCATAGTTTCACCTAACCTTGCAACCTTACAATGTAAGTTTTTTTAGATTTTATATTAGTCAATAATTTCATCCGTTACTCAATTCTTTATAGAATTAATTTTCATTCATAAAAGCATCAATAAAAATTACACAAAAACCAAACCAATTTCAATCAATTTTGAGATTCTTTATAGGATTAAACTCTAAATTAAATTCGAGTTAAATTCAATTATCAATTATTTTCAATATTTAGAGGTGTTTAATTTATTTCCACAGTAGTATTTCTTAAAATTAATTATTTGTCACTTGTGAGGTTTAAACCTAATTTTGGTAACGTTAAAATATATATATATTTTTATTTATGTATTTATTTTTTGCACCGGTATCGCACAGAAATTCAATTTCTTTTATGATTCTACTTAACGTATCCCAAGCTGCACATATGCCCACCATTTCATCAATTTGGTGTGGTGGTTTGTCTTTTTGGGGTGTGATAAACTCTGATCATGCTGAGGATTATTCCTGTTTGAGGTCTCCTCACTCCACCACCCCTCCTGTTGTCCCGTGCAGCAATCTTTGAAGGGCAGTTTCTTGCCCAGTGGCCAGTACCGCCACAAATCCAGCAGCCATTTGGACTGCGTGGATTTTGTGGGGTATTATTTTTGGTTCGTCGCCTATTGCGACCTCCTCTGTCTCTGCTTTTTCTGCGGCCTTTCATCGGGCCGTTGGAAAAGGCAGAGGTTCCTAAACCTCCAAATTCATCCAGCTGAAAAACATCCGATCCTTGGTTAGGTTTTTCAAGGATTTTTTCAGCATGAATTGCCCACGTGGTTAATTGTGAGACGGGGACAGTTTCAATTTCAACCAGGTGTTTTCTTATCCATCCCCCAATTTCAGGGTGGAAGCCTGTCAGCAAAGCATTTTTCAGTTGCTGCTGATATGCACTGGTGTCATCTTCATTAAAAGTTATCCCACTATGCATTTTAAAGTCTTTTTGAAAACGCAAACGGAAATCATCTACTTTTTCTCCAGCTATTTGTTTTATCCCTGCCAAGTGGCGGTAATTTGCTTTTTTGCGAAAATTTCTTTTGACTCTTTGACATAATGGATCCCATTGTGCTTTGAATGCTTCACTCAGTTCTGGATTAGCTCCCACAGGGTATTTTATTGGGCCTAATCTACCATTTTGATCAATTATTTTCCCCGTATAATTCCCTCTTACTTTTGCCCAGTCTTTCCCTAGTGAGAGCATTGCAGCTTCCCCTGCTTCTATCCCATTTAATCTATAGGAATGAATTAAGCCAGTCATGTCTTCTACCCATATATCGGGATCCTCTGCTGCAGGTGTTATTCCTTCCACAGCATTCCTGGCTTCTTCTAAGGTCCAGGGTCTGAAAACATATAAGTCTTGTGCCCCTTCATCTAGTGAGGGGTACAGTCGTGCTGCTGGGACCGCAGCGGCTGAGACTGGGGCAGACAGAGCTGCTGCAGCGGCGGGGGAAGGGTTGGCTGCAGGAGCTTGTGCTCCCTGCATCCCTGCACTGTTACAGCATTCCGTGTTCTTTCTTTCCTTCTTACAAATAAGTTCTCGGATTCTTTTAACCATAATTTAGCACAACTCAACTCTTCCTCCTTTTTCGCCTTTTTTCTTCCTCTTTTTCCCATTACGCTGTTCTCCAAAGTTTTCACTACAATTTGCCATTGTTCAAATTTTAATTTCCCCTCTACTCCATATTTCTTCTTCCATTTTGTCATGTATACAGTGCTACCAGGAAATCTGGACAGCATGTACTTCTCATCCCCTTCGGGACCCTCAGCGAGTGAGGAATTACAAAAATTCGTGTTTCCCATTATTTAAAGTACTTGCAATTTTAATTTGAAAAATTGTTTATTTACCTTTGGTTTGCTATTTTAGCTTCAAAAATTTATTCATTTAAATTTGGTCCAGGTTCGTTGACTCCTAGGGAGTCCTATGAACTGGAGTTTGTTTCAGTAGGCCAGCAATTAAAAATACCTTGTTGTGGTATTCTCCGCTTCAACTCTTTCGAGTGGGAGAATCTTGCCTTTGCATCCACAAGAGGTTTGCTGCTTACAACCCTACTGTTTTATATGAGGTAAAATACTGAGTGGTATTTAAACCTCCAATCACTCTCACTTTCACACTTTTTGTCACGGAAATTAAGCGCCTGTCATCGCCGGACTCCGCAGTCCGTTAACACGGGTATTAGCCAGGCCCCGTAGCCTAACAGGACAAGGCCTCCAGCCTTGCAGCACCAGGCTCCTTCCTGCCTGTTTCGCGAAAATTTTGCGCTAGGACTTTCGCTGTCCTACGCGGATTTTGTGCATTAATTAGTTACCTGTTAGAGTCTAGAATTTACAGGGTTTTATATACGCGCAATGACCCCCAGTCACTCGCCACTTTTAACCAAGAATCACTCACCCCTGTTGCCTTTCCTTGGAGTCTCGTCAACCTTCAGATCCCAGCAGGCAGAGTGTCAGCCCTTGAACAGGTTCTGAAAAGCTTCCACTAGGAAGCTTGCCGTGCACGGTCTCTACTGGCATCTGCCTTACCTGCTGGAATCCTTCCGGTATGTTGAGATCCGGCTCGAAGGACCAAAATATGTCAGAGTTAACACCTATTAAACACAGCAAATAACACAGGAAAGACGAGAGAAAGTTAGATTCTTAATACTCGCGAGGAGAACAGGCAGAGAGGTGCTTTCAGTTACAAATCTCCTACTGCTCTGAAGCACATTTGCCTGCCCCTCTCTTTTTATTGTCTTTAGGATCCCTAATCACAGAGAGCGGTGTAACTCTAAAGGGAGGGGGAAAACACTTCATCACACAGTCACAGCGCCAAGATTATCACGAACTAACACAATCTATCTCGCACTAGCTTATCTAGTTCCTGACCCAGGATCAGACAGGACAAGTTGTGAATCTTCTCGGCGATGGTTTTATAACTATCTAAGAGGTCAAAGCAGGGCGTTCTGTGAAGAGCTGTTGTCACTGCTCTTCTTCAGAGAGGCCTCCTCTGAGGAAGGAAGCAGAGTGGTTAACAATATAGAAACATTTCTAAAAACATATGACTAAACTAAATAAGTAAGACACTAAGAACATAATAAAATAGTTGATAATAATACAATTTACCTAACACTATTTCTCAGAGCAATGGTGGTAAAAAGGTTGTTTTAGGGACCATGTTGTTTCAGAAAAACCATGAGTTTCTTACAGATACAAGAGGCCCAATTTTTATTTTGTTTCCCTTTGGAATCAATAAAGTATTTTTGAATTTGAATTAAATTCATGGTGTTAAATCAAGAAGTAAATTTCCTTTTAAATCATTATTTATAAAAATAGACATTTTAGAGTAACTGAAGATAACAGTTTTTTTTTAATTGTGCTATAAAATGGCACGTATGAAGTCATACCTGTAATTAACCAGGTATGGCTAATTACAGCCCTCTGGAGCAGGGGTCCTCAAACTACATTTGGTCGGGCCCTCTGAACAATACCAGAGAGCATTCAGATATATTTTTCATTTATTGTATTTTCCGGTTTATATGTGGATTTTTCTTCAACCACCAGGGTGCTCTTTAGCAGGAAGTGTGTTCTGTAAACTGTGGGTGTTTTGTTTTGCATGGCTGCCATCTGTTGGACTTTTAGGGAACTGCTTGACTTTTATGTTATTTAATCAGTACGGTTGTATGCTAGCGGTAGAGCAGATTAACACACGTGTCTGTTATGAACGCCGTATCCAGATTGCATTCTTCGAAGCAATGCCTGTTAGTAGCAGCTTATACTTCAAAACGAGCCTTTATGTTAACATATGAGAAATTAATATGTTTTAGTTACATTCCCTCAATGGAATATACTAGTTAGTCCCAGTGACCGTTTCACTCATGGTTTTTGCCCATGTGCTTTCTGGGTAAAAATCAATCGAGAAACGCATCCGCCCGCCCCCGTCAAAAATTTCCGCCCCCCCAACAGAGAAGGGAAAAGTTATGTGGCCCTCACAGGAAAAAGTTTGGGGACCACTGCTCTGGAGCAAGCTAGCTTCAAAGGATAAATTGTCATGGTAGCATGTTTTGTCACTTTTGTGAGACTGAATCAAAGGCTTACAAACCAGGAGATCCGGAAAATTTCGGCTTGATCCACTATCCTGTTTTCTATGTACTTTTTTATAGTGCTTAAAATTATTATTTATTTTATTATTATTTTGCCTTTGATAATTACTTGGGTATTTATGATGCAAAAAGTGAAACCCAAGCGTATAATTTTTTTTCCAAAAATAAACAATATATATGTATTTAAATTTAAAACCTTGTATCTAAAGGGTTAACAGGTGCCTATGCTTTCATAAGCAGTGATACATTAGGAGAGATCATTATTCCCCCCTCCCGCTCAATGTGCGTTTTTACTTGGGTTATTACGGTACAAAGTTTCTACACATTCTCGCCCTGATCAGTGTTGCCTTTGAGGTCTGTATGCACTTTGTTAATCGCTGAAGTCTTGTGTAGCAGAGCCTGACTTTAATGCTTTTTTATACTGTCATGAATCACGTAAAATTCTTTCAGACTCCAATGAAACTGACTTAAAACAACTTTTTGTTGCTAATCTCTTCTAAACGTGCGAAGTTTTGGGTTAAAAATAAAATATTTTTTGTATTAAGCTTTTTTTTATCAGTCTTCAAAGAAGCAACACGTGTGTTTCTGTTTAATAAAGTAACAGCAGCACTGTTTTTCTTTCTTTTCTTTTTTTTCTATTTTTACACAAAACGTTTCCCAACTTCCTTCTTATTTCCGAGGCGCACATAAACGCAACAAAAAGTCCCACTCAATTAGCAGTTTTGGTCCGTGAACGAGCAGAGTTGGTAAGTTTCTCCACCGATGACTAACTGAACGCCCCGCTGCTCCTCCGACACAAGACCTGCCGAGGGCTGGGGGGAGCCCGTGAGTTTGACTTCTGGATTTCGGGGGATTTGGGGTGGGTGGGGGGACAAACGTCGAAATGGGATTCGAGCTGGACCGCTTCAAGGGGACCGTAGACCCGGACTTCAAATGCAACTTGTGCAACAAAGTCCTGGAGGACCCACTAACGACTCCGTGCGGCCACGTCTTCTGCTCCGGCTGCGTGCTGCCCTGGGTCGTCCAGCAGAGCAGCTGCCCCGTCAAGTGCCAGCGCATCTCCGCCAAGGAGCTCAACCACGTCCTGCCGCTGAAGAACCTCATCCTGAAGCTGGAGATCAAATGCGACAATCACGCCAGGGGCTGCGACGCTGTGGTGACGCTGCAGCATCTGGCCGAGCACGCCGAGACGTGCGACTTCTCTCCGGCCAAGTGCGGCAACAGAGGCTGCGAGGAGGTGGTGAGCGCTCGGGACCTGGACGCGCACATGCGGGAGGCGTGCGAGCATCGGGCGGCGGGAATCTGCGAGGGCGGCTGCGAGCTAACGCTCACGCACCGGGAGCAGAAGTCGAGCGGCCACTGCTGCGTGAGAGCCCTAAAGGCGCAGAACGGCGCGCTGCAGTGCAGGCTGCTGGTCCTGGACAGGGAGCTGAAGAAGCAGGCGATCAGGGCCAACCAGAGGGAGAAGGCGCTGCTGGCCCAGCTGTCGGCTGTGCACGGCGAGCTGCAGATGACGGCGCTCAAGTACCAGAAGAAATTAACCGAGTACAGCGAGAGGATCGACTCGCTCACCAAGACCGTAGCTTTCTCCTGCAAGGTAAAAGTTTCTCCCCTGAGAGTTGTACCTCTTAAATGCTTAAATTCCAACCACATTCCATCTTTTATTATTATTGTTATTATTATTAAACTCATAAAGTTTTGAGGAAACACTCTCCCTCAAAACTCTGACATTTAGCAGGCAAAAACTTATGACCCGCACGAAGGTTTCATTACCACCCTTAGCAGTCTGTAAAATCTATTTCTGAACATATTGTCACTTTAAAACAAACAAACAAACAAAAACCTTTAGTAGTTATTATTGGACCTCCCTGCCTTTGAGTTGATCTCCATCTCTGCTGAGAATGGAAGATGGTTTGGAAAAGTCCAGTTTTCAGAAGTTTGTTCCTTGTCTGTCTGTCAGTTGTGCCTGTGTCCCAGCTGGAGTGCCAGTGTGGGGTTGAGTGGGGGAAGGGTCAAATATTTACTGCTGGGTTCCACTACTTAGACAGTGTTACATTGCAACCACAAGTTTCATCATATTATTGTTTTTATGAGGGATCCATTAAAATAAGAAAAATGTGATGTGCATTTGAATTTGAGACTTTTGAGTTTGTTGGGGGTTTTCCCCCTCCCCCACCACTTTCTTCAAATTTGTATCAAACGTTTGTGCACCAATTTTTTTTTTTTTTGGTGCTGCTGTCAGTTTGAAGATATTGATAAATATTTCCAGAGGTCATCAAAGGTCGACCAGCCACCCCACATTTACAAAATCAAATAAATTTGGTGTCAATCAAAAGTGCTACAAAAAATTTTAGCTGCATAAATTTCGGACCACACTTAATTTTTATAAATTTTGTTTGATGTTTGTTGTAATTTTTTTTATTTTATTTTATTTTGCATTTTTTCCCTAGTTGACCTCTAAAAACTTTTTTTATGAAAATCTTAAAACTTTTAACAGCAAAAACGAAAATTTTGCGTAAGCATGTCATTTAACTTGAAGGCCAACATCACTGAGGTCTGAAATGAGTTCTTTAGTGGGACATAACTCTAGCTCATTGGAACTGTGATGGAAAATCTTTGCCAACATCTATTTTTGTAATATTGTCAAAAATTCTTTCTTGGATTTATGCCTGGACTTTCTAACTCTACTGCTGCTATCTTGCTAATAGGGCTGTTGTAAACAAAGTTTAGCATTTAAGTAATTTATGAATTTATGTTGTCTATTGATCGAGTACCAATTTGTAAGGTTTGGTGGTAGCTACTTAAGCTACTACCAAATTTAAGTAGCTAAGGCTGCATATTCTCTGTATGAAAGAAATACAAAAAAAAAACCCCAATTCAGTTCCATTTTTAAAAAATAATCATTTTGCTTAAAATGCGATACAATTCAAACGTCACTTTTAGACTGAAGTTTTAAGTATGAGAAAACTTTCTAATAGGTATTTCTAATCTATTTTTTTCACATTATTACTCTTCCTGATCAACAAGTACATGTAATATTAGCCAAAATGTATTTCTTTGTCATGAGATGCCAGATTCTGTAGTAACACAGATAAAAGTTCCAACAACAACAAAAATGTCCCCTGTTAGCAGTCACAAACGTAGCTTAAAGTGATCCCACACTTTTAACAGTTTTCGTCTCTTTCTTCGTCAGAGCTTCTTTCTGCCTCCATCCACAGCTGCTAATAGCATTTGGCATTTGTCAGCATCTCAAAGACTGAATGGGGTCATCAGGAAAGCTGGCTCTGTAATGGGTCTGCAATTGGAGACCCTGGAAAATGTGGTGGAGAGGAGAACGTTGAAGAAGCTGTTGTCTATTATGGCCAACAAGCTGCACCCTCTCCATCACACAGTTGACAGACAGAGGAGCACTTTCTCACACAGACTGCTTCAGCTCCGTTGTCGCAGGGACAGATACAGGAAATCTTTCCTGCCACAGGCTATCACTTTATATAACAAACGTTAAGTTACCTTCGTACATATCTGCCCATTAATCGATATTGTACAGATTGTTTACAAAGCACTATTGTACAGACTGTACAGATTATTAATTTTCACTGTTCATACTGTACAGAATCTTACATTTTATATTTTATGCATTTATCTTTTTATTTTATTTTTTTTTATATTGTAATTTGATCTGTGTGTATGTGTATGCTGCAACTGCACAGTAATTTCCCGGTTGGGATGAATAAAGTACTTCTAATTCTAATTCTAATACAAATAATTGTCTGGCCGGAACACAGTGCGCTAAATAGAAAAACATAATACAACAGAGCCTTGCGGCAGACAATATGCACTGAAGAACTTTAAAAGTTGAGGTCCTTTAATCTTTTGATGAATTATTACTGCCCTAGTTGCTTTGCTAGTTGTAATTTTTAAACTGTGTGAGCAGCCCCACCTTCACTTTGTACACCAGGAACTTTGATGTTCTTCTGAGATCAGAAATATTTCCAGACAGTCAAATTTGTCTGATGACAGAGAAAAGTCTGATGACAGAAGTCTTTCAGCCAGCTGATGAACAGTTCCCAGCACAGTGGGGTGGGGGGAGTTTGATGTCATGTACTTAAACCATTGAAAATGCCAGAAAGTAGCCCAGAATATCTTCAGATGTTATTTCTCGAACCTTTAAGGGTTATTTACACAGTAACTGATGATTATCTTAACAGGAAACAACCGTTGGAGGCAGTGCACCACCAATAATCTTCCCTGTGAAACATGTTTAGAGAATGGAACATGTTTAGAGAATGGAACATGTTTAGAGAATGGAACATTTCAGAATTTCTACACAGAGTAATTATCTTGCATATTGAAGGTGGTGTAAAAATAAATAAGATAACATGAATATTTTGAAGATTGTAGTTTTCAAAATGGTGAAATTCTGTTTTGGTTTTGACACCTCCAGATCTTTGACTAAACTTTTTTTATGCTAACTAAAGATGCCAAAAGAGTTATCTGCTTCAGATAAGATGTTGCTGTGTAAACATTAGCCATATTTCAGTTTGACCAGTCATTTTCTTTTATTTAGCCCATACAATGTAACTTGAGGTTTTATTTAGCCCATTAGTCCCATCCAAATTTAGCCCAAACAAAGACGTTAAAAGTTTGGTCAGCCCATTTCCTCATCCCAAACCACCTTTCTGCCATATGCAGGTATTAATCACCTGTCAACCAACATTATGTTGCACAGACTTTTGTCTATTGAGTGGAAATTTTCACAAGAGGAGGAACTACCCACAGCCAATTAGCAAAACCTAACATAAGAAATCCAGATTTTATCACTATAAATCTAAAAATAAAACGGTTTGAAAAGGATTCTTGTGATTTTGATTATGAAAGATGTTACAGACTGTTGAACCTGTGTTTGGTGGCTGCTGTTGCTGCTCTGAACAGCTGAGAGGAGTGGTCAGAATGTGATCAGGCTTAGTTAGGAACTCTAGCTGAGAGGGGAAGGAATTTCCACCGACAGCTGACCCACTTACATGAATGTTTTCGAAACGTTCCTTTTAATTTTACATCGCCTTCGACATTTTTATGTTGAATCACTCCTTTTTATCTTTCTGTTCATTTGTTTAGCTTCACAGCTTCATTTGCTCACTGGATGGATGTGGTCCAAGCCAGATGTTCCAGTAGACTGGTAAATTGCGCAGCAGAAGCACCGAGGCGAGCAAATGTTGAAATCGCTCACAGTGATATAATGAATGCTCACTGGTTTTTATTAATACCTAGCTATGGTTTACATTACAGAGGCAAATTGGTCCTGCCGCTGAGACATACTTTATGTCTGTCTGTCTTGTTCTGTCATTATTACGTAAACGGGAAATTAACACTTTAGGCACAACTTGAATATCCATAAAAGTCCCTGAAGTTGTTTCAGAGGTCATGCTAAAGAGGAAGGACAAAATGGAGGCTGGAATGAGAGGAAACAATATTTGACAGCGCGGTTAGTCTAAAAGGATTTTTCCTTCCACAAAAGTTTTCACTGGATCAAATCAAACAGTGAAGTCTGTTGTTTGCTGCACAGTTTGTGAAACCGAACAACACATGTTGAATTAACTCTGCCGAATCGCTTTCAACCTTATCTCTCCTCTGTGATCTCACAGATGAATTCCCATCACCTGTAGTTACATCTGCTTCTCATTAACCATACGTCATTGGGAATATTTTGACTCTTCATGGTAGGAAAAGCCCAGGCTACAACGTGTGCGCTAGCCTTCCTGTTAGCCGTCACTCACACTGCCATGGATCTGCAACATGCTAAATGGAGTGAATCCGTTACAAGGCGGGTTTCACAAATCAGCATGTGGATGGAGAGAAAGGTGTGCTACAGATTTGTTATGACATATTAACTCAGCTGAGAAATTAGTTTTTCACTGCTTCAGAAAGAGCACATGCCAGAAAGCAGTGAGTTTTGACTATTTCACATGTAGTTCATTGACTGTTATCACCACAAAAGGAAAGACGTTGATTTATATCCATTATTGGTAGTACAACACCAAAAAATCATGTTCATAAATAATACGTTTGTCTCTCATTTAATCGGACACAAACTGTCAAAACTGTTCATTGAATATTCATGGGTTTGAAACTAGTGGCAAATATCTCGGATATTAAATGTGGTTTGACTTTGAAATTCATTGTGTGTTCGGACATATTATTTTATCTCGAACTCAGAAATTCCAACTTCTTCAGTAGAAATCGAGTTTGATAGCTAAATATTAAGCTACATTTTTTTCTTATTTTTAGCTAATGATGCTACAAGCCAAGTAAAATGTTTATCTTAGTTGCTTTTGTACATTAGGAAGAAAAACTGACTTACATTCTTCACTTGTGTGTTGTGTAGGGCTGAATGTAGGGCTGTTTTAAACAAATATTTTAGTAATCAGGTAATCTATCAATTATTCTTATGATTAATCGGATAAAAAATATGATAAAATAAAATATTAGTAAATCTAGCATTACACCAGTGTTACTGTTGGATATCAACATCAGTCCAATTTTTCATATTTGAGCATACCTAACAGTTACTTTTCTGTAGTTTAGAAAATTAACTTGTACCAATAATAGCTCACTTTCTAAGTTAACCTGAAGAAAAGTTATACAAGAATCTGAAATTATATTCAAGTTAATAATAAAAGAGGCAGGCTACATTTATAAAAAAAAATGTCTGTGCTCCAGCTTTTAGTTTATGCATTCATCTTCAGTCAATCTAATAGATGAACACTCACCTTGCCCGGCCATTTATAGCTTTTGTGTTTATGTTAGCAACGGGATTTCACACCTTCGTTTGTCACACATAGAAACTCATCTACCAGCTACATAACGTTGCAATGCGCTCTGCCACACATTTGTTGAGACCGGGATGATATGAAATTAATTTCTGGTTCGTCCATAAAGCTACACTAACACTATAAGCATCAACTACAGCGCAGCCGCCCACCGTGTTCAGTATATCCGCTCACCTGTATAAATACTCCTGCAACACTCTTCCCGCCGTTCGGTTTGAACCAGCAGCTCCCGGAGAAGAAAAGCTGCTGTACTCCAGGCATCGTGGCAGTCATTTTAAAGATGCTTCTTGATCCCCCAAAAAAGATAAAACCCTGGGCATTATCATCAATCAATAAAATCCCCACAGGCCGAACTTGAAAATTGGACGTTATGCTTCTAACACTTAGTTTCTGTCAAGAACTCATAGGCGGAAGTAAGAGCGCTGCGCAAAACAAATAATGTCCCAGCCTGAACATGGTGTGCTAAATAACAAAACATAATTTAATGAAGCTTCGAGGCAGATAAATTTTCCTCGAGTAATTTTAATAATCGAGGTAATCGAAGCGGCCGTGATGAGGATCAGTGCCTCCAAATCCGAGGCCATGGTCTTGAGCCGGGAAAGGGTAGAGTGCCTTCTCCGGATCAGGGGGTGTGTCCTGCTCCAAGTGGAGGAGTTTAAGTATCATGGGATCTTGTTCACGAAAGAGGGAAGAAGGGAGCGGGAAATTGACAGGCAGATTGGCGCAGCGTCTGCCATGAAGCGGGCGCTGTACTGTTCCGTCGTGTCGAAGCGAGAGCTGAGTCAAAAAGCAAAGCTCTTGATTTACCGGTCGATCTTTGTTCTCACCCTCATCTATGATCATGAGCTTTGGGTCATGAACAAAAGAACGAGATCATGGATACAAGCAGCCGAAATGGGTTTTCTCCGCAGGGTGGCTGGGCTCTCCCTTAGAGATAGGTTGAGAAGGTCAGTCATCCGGGAGGGAATCAGAGTAGAGCCGCTGCTCCTTCAAGTCGAAAGGAGCCAGTTGAGGTGGCTCGGGCATCTGGTCAGGATGTCTCCTGGACGCCTCCCTGGTGAGGTGTTCCGGGCACGTCCCACCAGGAGGGCCCCTGGTCCCTCCAGCGTGTCCCTTCAGGACACGCTGGAGGGACTATGTTTCTTGGCTGGCCTGGGAATGCCTTGGGGTTCTCCCGGAGAAGCTGGATGAAGAGGCTGGGGAGAGGGAAGTCATGGGCCTCCCTTCTGAAGCTGCTACCCCCACGATCCCTGATGAAGCAGAAGAAAATGGATGGATGGCGGTAATCGAATCATTCAAGCAATCGTTTCAGCCCTAACTGCATGATATTAGAAAATTGTATGATTGCAACAATATTGGTAGATATGATGATTATTTCCGCCATTAGATATTGCGCATTTTGGGCAATATCATTCGTGTAATGTGTTAGCATCTGTCACTGTGAGACTACGCCCAACTGGCTAAATATAGTATCATTAAAATTTTAAGTGTTTTTTTTTTCTCTTTTGTGCATTCAAGTGCATTCAATCATATTTTCAGATTTATTGATACTCTCACTGAACAAAGACTGGAGAAAATTGTAAAAATAACAATCAATGCAGACAGCTTGGGGATATTTTAAACATTGGAATTTATTGTGACAAAAAAAATCTAAAATCTTTTAAGAAATTTATCATGATAAATGATTCTATAAATGCACACTATTAACACATTCACAATATAATGTGCAGCCCTAATGTTCAGTGCTTGGGTTGGTTGTGTTCAGGGTGTTTGTTCCTCATTCAGATCAACAGTCCATTTCTTGACTGTTGATCTTGATTCATCTTCAAGGTAACACTTTTTTCTTGCATGAAACTACATTGAAAATCCCTATGATCTATTTTCATCATATCTGTCGAACTTAAATCTTCTGTATCTCATAACTATATATACTTATCTTTTCATATTGTTGGTGTAAATGACAATTTTAGACTTTTTTTTTACCACTTAGAAAGCCCATCATTGTAACCAGTTGAGCAGTAAATGTGATGGTTCAGTTTGAGAACCTCACAGAATGAACAACATCATAGAAAAGAGAAACTGGAGGAGATTCCTTATGAGATATTAGCTTTTTCAATCACCTCACGCATCACTTGGCTGACACTGCGCTGCTCGGGTTAGGCTTTTCTGCCCCAGACGGAGGATTTCAACTTCTTCTTTTTGTAATAAACCAGCCAAGAAAAGAAAACTGTGAGCTGACCCGAGTATGTGGAATAACTGACTAGTTTTCTATGAAGGTTCTTAATATTATAGTTCTTAAGTGAGCCAACTAGAGCAATAAAACAAAGCAAAAAAAAACAAAAAAAGCCTCTGATCTTTTCTTTTTCTGGCTCTCCTCAGCGCTAGAAGTGCTGTCACATTTTCCGTTCTGCTTTCCACAGGAATTAATGGACTGTTATGAATTTATAAGCATCTTTTTAATATGCTTATAAATAATTTACTTGACTTCTACTGAATAGGATGAGAGTAATCATGGTCTCAATCTAATTAGGCTGATTTTTGTCTAATTTCTCTACAATTCTCCATGTGATGGTTTAATTAACCATTGCAGCCTGTTGGGAATTAAAAGACTTGATTTTTTTTTAATTATGACAGAAATGTCAATAAAGAAAGCTTTCAGCACTTTAATAAAAATTAGAATAAAGAAATAGATCTGTCAGGTTTCTGTTTTCTTTCACAGTCACTGTGCAACGATTGCTCTAACTGTTCTAAAATCTATGTTTAGCTAGCTTAAACACCCTGGATTACAAGGTTACAGAGTTCTTGCTCGTGCTCACGTGTCAGTGCTTTGTAAATCAATATGTTCCTTTTTGTTCTGCATGACAGTGCCTACTCTATAATTAGAACTACTATGCTGAGCGGTATACCGGGGAGAGAGGCGGCTTGATGGTGGACTGACTTGGAAAGTGTGACACATGCCGAGGGGTAAAGCTCACCAAAAAGTGGCAGATGAAACATGTCACAGACCGTTTCCTTCTTTTTCCACTGAGCCTACAGTTAAGATCATAATTATTAATATTCAACCTAGAAGCTTGTTTCTTATAAACACAGACCAGCTTTCTGTGTGTTTCTGGCAGTTCGTGTAACAAATTTTATTTGGTAGTCAGCTTCAAGTCTTTGAAGTTGGAAGGCCTCCAGGCCATCACCCTGATCTTTGAACAGATTATCTATGGAAGTCAGGACTCCAGCTGGGCCACTTGAAAAAACATTACTTCTAGTCAGAAGAATATGTTTTTCTTCTAAGAAGAAAAACATATTCTTTACTTTAATTGTAAAGAATATGTAGTAATTAATTGTAGTAATTAAAGTAAAGGATTACTTTAATTACTACAATTAAAGTAATCCTTTAATTGTAGTAATTAAAGGATTACTACAAATCTAAATTTGCCAGGGAAAGTAGAGGTTTTATGTAAAATTGACTTTTTTGAGCTGTTATGTTATTCCCTCATTGAAAACATCTAGGTACATCATTAAAAACACACTTGTATGTTTATATTGTCCTGCGTGGGCAATATAGACTTAGAATTTTATCACGATATTTTGCGTTTTGTGGTATTACTGTATTAACAATAAAAATGATGGAAAAACACAAGACAGAAGGGAAGACACAATAATGTGTGGCTGAATTGGCAGTCTGTGTCACAGCATGCTGTGGTGGCAGCTGAAAATAATGTTCCCTCACTACTACCCTAAGTCCAGCTTGATAAAAAATAATTAATTTAAAGGCTGACTCTGAGTTTCCCAAAGGTTTTCATGTCATGTTACTTGTGAAAAAGATGCAACAATTTTTTCTGGATGACAAATTGTCATGCAATAAATTACAATATTGTTATTTGAGACCATTTTCAAATAACATAAGAGTAATGGCATAATAATGCAAGTACACATTCTCAAATATCAATAAATTTTCATTTAGCATTGGAACTGGAAGACATTGTAAATATCCAAAATTAAACAAAACAACAACAAAAAATGGATACTAAAGTCTCTGTGAACAAAATTGCTCTTCCAAAAAAGAGATTAGTTGAGACTGATATACCAGACTGAAGACCCAGATAGCACAATAGGAGTGAAACAACATTGAGACAATGTCAGGCAGAGACAGACATTGAATCTACGTTGAAGCCAATTATGTTGAAACGAAATTGAAAGTGGTCGGTGACTTGGATGTTGAATCAACGTTAGGGTTTCAACCATAACTGACACTATTTCAATGTTGATTCAACCATCATCTGCATGTCAATTTGCATGCATATTTGTGTTGATGTTATATTGATTCAGTTAGGAATCAACGTCGATTCAACCATCATTTGAATGTGGATCTGCATGCAGTTTTGTGTTGATTTTATATTGAATCAATGTTAGGAATCAATGTTGAGTCAACCATCATTTGAATGTGGATCTGCAGTACATGCACATTTGGGTTGATTTTATATTGAATGAAAGCTAAGGAGGAGCTGCACAGTGGAGCAGTTGATAGAGCTGTTGCCTTGCACCAAGAAGGTTCTGGCTTCGATTCCCGGCCCGGGGTCTTTCTGCGTGGAGTTTGCATGTTCTCCCTGTGCATCTGTGGGTTCTCGGTACTCCGGCTTCCTCCCACAGTCCAAAAACAACCAATTAACCAATCAGGTTAATTGGTTTCTATAAATTGTCCCTAGGTGTGTGTGGTTGTTTGTCCTGTCTGTCTCTGTTTTGCCCTGTGACACCCTGGCGACCTGCCCAGGGTGTACCCTGCCTCTCGCCCGGAACATTAGCTGGAGATAGGCACCAGCAACCCTCCTGACACCACTGAGGGACAAGGGTGAACAGAAAATGGATGGATGGATGAAAGCTAAGGATTTATGTACATTTTTTGGTCTGATAGGTCTACATCATAACATACCACTAAAAGTTTCTTCACTGCTGTAAAGTGAAGATGATTAGTATCATGGGTATATGTCGTTTGAAATTATCTTACATTAACATATTACCAAAACTGTGTGTACAAAAGGTTAGAAATGACAACATGGGATTGATATAACATTTTATTTAAGAAAAGGGGAATAGATCTTTAAACATATTTGACTCCTTTTTGACTGTCAGAACAATAGTTTATTGTCCATGGAAGAACAGTATCCATGATGTTAAGCTTTGTACTGTATGAACCAGGGAAATAGTACAAGTTGGGGTAACCCAAATTTTACACAACCTTTGTGATCATAATTCAACATTGAATTAACATATTTTGCAAAATAGCCAACAGCGAAGTGGCTGTGTGATTGGAACATCCCACTCATGTAAATAGTGGGGGTGGACCGCTTCACTCCTTGAAGTAAGTTGTAGATGTTTTTGTGTCAACATATCACATAAAAACAGTCAGTAAGAATTTTTATGGACAAGTAAGAAAATGTACAGAAAGGAATCACCACCCTCTATCCTCTACAGTGCTTAATTTCAAATGTGATAACCCCCGCTCAGTAATAAAATGCTCTCACCCATAGCTCCAATGAGGAGGAGAAGAGGGGAATGGGTGCGGCAAAACAACATACATTGATTCAACATTGATCAGATGTGTATCAGATATCGGCATTTCATTCATTAGATTTGAACCACAAAACAACATTGATTCAATGACACGTTTTCAACATTGGTTACTTGGCTAGAATTGGATGGTTGTTTGATGGTTGATCCACCATCAGTTGTTGACCTCAACCAAAAATCAACCATTCTGACTATAGTCAGAATGGTTGATGATAATTCAACATTGACTTATAAGTCAATGTTGAATTATCATCGTGTGCTATCTGGGACTTTTGTTATCCAGTCTTTGGTGGAAAGAGAGAAACAAGAAAATCAATCAATCAAGCACATGAAAATGATCAAGCTTATTTTAATTTAAGATGTGATTTATTTATTTCTTATTGCAACAGGCTTACATGTGCTGGTGATTTAGTTACATAAACTTTGGTTTTAACCAACTTAATACTTGAAGATTGTCTTTAGTGTTGTGGTTAAGGACTTAAAATATAAAAATGTTAAAGAATCATAACATTTAAATGTTTGAAATGAGTTCTAATTCTTGCCGTATGATATATTGAATCCCAGTCATCATGACAATGATGTTTCTGTCCAGTTTCATAGGTTTGTCCTGGAGTTTACACTGTAAAAAATAAAACTTAGATTTTATGGTAAAACGCCGGCAGCTGGGGTTGCTGAAATTCTACTGTAAAAAAACAACAACAAATTTTACCCGTAATTGTTTTTTATGGTTGAATTTTGGCAACCCCAGTTGCCGGCATTTTACCGTAAAACAAAAATACAGATTTTACCCGTAATTGTTTTTTTACGGTTGAATTTTGGCAACCACGGCTGCCGGCGTTTTACTGTAAAACAAACAAACAAACAAAAAAAAAAAAAAAAAAAAAAAAAAAAAAAAAAACTGATTTTACCTGTATGTCATAAAGGAGTCTAACCCACATGCAGAACAACAGGCGGACAACAGAAATCAGTTAAATAAGTTTATTGTAAACACAAAATAATGATCAACAATCGGGTTCTGTGGAAAGTCTGCAATCTGGATCACTGGAGCACTGGGAGGTAAAAAAAAAAAAAGAAGAGAGATGGTGAGTTCAGGGGATGTTGAAAATGGCAGTGTCAGAATAAATGGTCTTACTTGGGTGGAGGTAGGTCTCGTCTGGGGGGAAGAATCACTGTGGTTACCTTGATTTGGTTCAGGTGGAGGGTTGTTGCTTGACTGACGAAGAGGCTGTGGTGGAGGGCGGAGAGGTAAGCTTTGGATCACAGAAGGCGAGGAGCGAGTGAGACTGACAACAGGGTAATCCAAAGAGGTTTGGTCTACTGCAGAGGTGTCAGTCGAACTCTGGCAACCAGTGGGTCCACAGCATCACAAGGAATAACCTGAGGAAGAAGCACAAAGGGATATCACTTGAAGTCCACAACAGGAAATCACAGTGAGAAGCATGGAGGGCTGGAGTACCAAATACTGGCTAACACTCTGGATCTGAAGTGTCGGCAGCTCCGTCCTCATATACTCCTCCAGATGATCTGATTAATTGCAGCTGTGCAGGAATCCCGGAATCAACGGCAACACCCTTGGGAGGGAACAGCCTCTTGGCACCCTCTGGTGGTAAAAGAGGGGGAAATCAGCAAAAAGGAACCATTCCAACAACCTGGGTTCCCAACACCATAAATTGTTTTTACGGTGGAATTTTGCCAACCCCAGCTGCCGGTGTTTTACCGTAAAATCTAAGGTTTTTTTACATTGTGGGGTTCCCAGAATTCCACCGTTAAAAAAAAAAAAATTGCACACGCCACATGCGCAGCCTGTCGCAGCACCTCGTGCACCTCTGGATGTTTGTAACTCGGCGCGTATCGCGCAAGCCGCCGTTCACACAAACTGGACGATCTAGAAGATGGTCTTCCAGGCGGCTACAATGTGAACACTTAACTATAAATGCCATACTGCTGTCTTGGCTCAAAAACACGCTCAACCCAAACTGTCAAAACCGCAACAATAACTCAGCCTTCAGTCCCTGACATCATCTCTGTACCACAGATGGAGAGAAAAGGGGTTGTGAGCTGGGCAGCTCAGTTGATACAATCAGTGTACCTGTAACTAGTCCGGCTCCTTTCCTGATTTGGTCCGGTTCATCTCCAAGACGAGGAACAAAATATGCGTCCAGTTTTTGGCTTTTCTTTGCTCTCTTTTTTCCATCCTTTTCACTTTGCCGTTTCATGGAGCTCAACTCAGGTTAACTTCATCGGCTGGTGACAAGCTTTACCCAGAATGCACTTGGAGACAATAAGGACGATCCACTTGTAATTTAATGTGTCATAAAGTTAAATGTAAGTGAAAATGAAGCCAGTCACGTATATGAGAGGCCCCATGGGCCAAAACTTACAAACTCTTTTACACGTACTATCAATCTCTCTTACACGTACTATCAAACTTTCTTACACTCACAGTCAAACTCTCTTACACGTACTATCAAACTCTCTCACATTTGCTATCAAACTCTCTCACATTCGTTCGCTATCAAACTCTCTTACATTCACAGTCAAACTCTCTTACACGTACTATCAAACTCTTGCAACGGAAGTTAACTTAAAATTTCAGTTTCTGATTGGACCCCAGGCAGGAGTAGGCGGGTTTTCATGGACAGAAAAATAGCTGAGCGGCAGCGACTAACAGAGGCAACTAATATTTTAAATGACATCGTTAGCGCTCCCACAGTAATGTCAGCATTATCAGAAGTGTTTAGAAGCTGACAGCCAGCATCGGAAACCCCATCTATCAGTGGGATAAGGCTAGCCGTCTCTTCGGAAATGGCAGTAAAGCCAGCCTGCACTCGATTTTAATGTGAGCGACAGCACAAGTTAGGGCGCTCTCTTTTCAAAATAAAAGCGCATCTCCAGTTTATGTGTGATTCACACATCAAGTTTCTCTCCTGTGGCTATAACAGGTGTTAATTAACCCTCTATGGCATGACTTTATTTTTTTGGGGAAAAATATTTTCCTGTATTCTTTTGGGAGCTTGTTGGTCCCTAATTACATATCAATCATAAAGTCGGACCCTGACACCTCCCGGAACCGGATTCGGGTTTGTTGCCTCAGGGCAACATTGCACTACAAGGGGTCTAAAACGCCAAGTTTTCTACAGTGATTATGAGAAATGAAATACAAATCAAACAAAAACTATATTCATAAAAAAACCTTTTTTGACAAAAATAAATCAGACATGGTTCCAACTCACCAAATATAAAATAAACAACTAACTTTCATTAATGAATGGTACATTTGTGCAAATTACTAAAACGAGCATTTGTGTGTTTGTACATGGGTATGTCTGGCAGAGTTAGAATCACTAAGGATGTTGAAATTAGTCTTTTTCCCTATTATATGTTAAACATCAGGAAGGAATTGCTTGCTGATGTGAAAAAAAGTGTATCACATTTTTGGCACTTGATTATTGGCGTACCTGGGAATCACCATCTGTTTATCTGATTATCTATGGGTTGTAGCGACCAGATTCACATCAGTGACAGGACTTAGGGCTGCAGGTTCTTTTTATAAGAGTTTGTAGTTCTGATTTTTTATTGGTAGAATTTGAGCCAAGCAAAGGACAACATTTCCACCAGCTCCCATATCTGATAGATTTGGTGGTGGTACGGCTCGCCCTGTGTAGATTTTCAAGTTGTAAGGAACACCATCTGCACCAGCCATATGAAGTACCCTGCAGACCCGTATATTTGGGTTTAGCAGGTATTGCTTCAGTCTTTGCCTGCCTTGGAATGGGGCCCATTTGTTCATTGATGACCAGCTCTTCACCCTTTGGGACTGAAGTTAGTTTTGAGGATAAACAAACAATGAAATAATGGTTGTACAGTGGATCCTCATGTTTTCATCGGGAATGACCCCAGATGAATCATGCACATTTTGTCCATGAAACGATCTTCCATCTATCTCCTGTTGCCGTTAGTCAATAATAAAGTAAAAAAAAATTGGCCTTGATAATTATTTTGTAATCAATTGCATATCATCGCATTAGAAGAATGTTGTCTGAGCAAAAGGGCCCTAACTGCGCAATGTTGCCCTGAGGCAACAAACAAAAAAACAGTTTTAGCATATAAATTATTTAAAAAATTGTCTTGAAATAATGCTTCTTTACATATTCACAGATATTAAAATATTTTTAGAGTGACCCAAATTTAAACATGAAGAAAAGTGATGTATAACTTACAAGTAGGAGGCAAGGTGTAGCATGCACCTCCGCTTCATAAAAAGGACTGCTCCTCTTCTAAGTAAAAGGTCACATGAACCTCAATACCTCTTTTATATGGACAAAAATATATCTGGAGGTATATTAAATCATTCCCCCCAAAAAATAAAATAAAGGAGCAACGTGAGGTAAAGAAATGTGGTTTGTTGCCCGAGGGCAACGCCATGCCATAGAGGGTTTTAATTCACAAAATGACATTATGTATCTGAAAAAAAATATATAGTGTGGGCAAAAAATCCTGTAAAGCACATATGTGCAACCTCAGTTAAAATTGGTCTTATAGTTGTCCCTGTATCATCCTGAAGTGAGAGAAGTACCTGGTAAGGTATTGTTTATGTAATCTGAAAGATTTTTTTGCATGTCAAATGTCAGCAATTTTGATTGAGGTAGCAGATATGTGGTTTACAGAATTTTTTGCCAACATATGTTTTAATTTATTTTCAGATACATGATTTCCTTTAGCAAATCAATTAATACAAAGTTTTACATTTTTAAAGCCGCATGAGAGAAACCTGAATCAAACATAAACCGGATGTCCGCTTTTATTTTGAAAAGCCTGCCTGGGGTCCAATCAGAAACTGAAATTTTAAGTTAACTTCCGTTGCAATCAAACTCTGTCAGAGTTTGATAGTACGTCCAAGAGAGTTTGACTGTGAATGTAAGAGAGTTTGATAGCGAATGTGAGAGGGTTTGATAGTACATGTAAGAGAGTTTGACTGTGAATGTGAGAGAGTTTGATAGTTTGATAGTGAATGTAAGAGAGTTTGTAAGTTTTGGCCCATGGGGCCTCTCATACAAGTAGCACAACATTTTATTCAATATTTTACACCCACCATGTCACTAAAATCAGTCGGTCTTGTAAAGTTTTTAGCAACCTCAGTCAACAACGACTGGAGCCAGCCTACTATCTAATCTTCTGGGGTACTATATTATATAATCTTACATACATCATACTCAACAGCAGAGGGCCTCCCTTTTCCAGCTCTCGTCAGTCATGGTAAAGGGTTGTATCTCTGAAGTCATATGCTGCCTCCCATCTGGGCCCCCCCTAGGCTGCTCGCTGTCCCCCCGTAGCTCCGCCACTGCTGTCAACCAAAACTCCCAGTATTTTACAGTATTTTCTAAAATATGGTAAATGTCTGTCAACCACAACTGCCGGTATATTACCGTATTTCCTAAAATATGGTAAGATACCGGCAGCTATGGTTTTCCCTTAGTAAAATTGGCCATCACCCTTTACCCAACTTCACCTTCGTCCAAGCAGCAGGGCCTACCATACAGTTCTCTAAATGTGACAAATCTATGGTCGACCTAAAATTAAATAATCCCAAATACATCATTTAATCAAATTCTCTCATAATGATGGTGGCGTCCGCTGTAGGAGTTTACCCTACAATTGGTGGATTGCCTGGTCTTCCTTTGAGATTTCAGTTTGATATATCAAAGTCATTATAGATGTAATTATTAAACAACAAACCAAAGTATCACACCAGCATTCTAATCTATGTAAATTACTTTTGCAGTCTGGTTTATGGTTTTACATTATAGATATAAACTCAGCAAGGGGTGCTGTGGTGGCGCAGCCGTGAAGTACAACCCATGTATAGAGGCCTTAATCCTCATGCTGGTGGTTGCAGGTTCAATTCCCAGCCTGGCGACGTTTGCCACATGTCTTCCCCCTCTCTCATAACCCTCCTTCCTATCAAACTACTTTCAAATAAAGGCCACTAGACCCAACAGAACCTTTAAAAAAAAACATCATCAAAATTTTGAATTTTGGCTGATTAATTCCATTCATTTTAAGGTAATTAGCTGCAGGCAATATTACAATATTTCTTTTATGAATTGTATAAATACTTAGATTTTTACAATAGATTTCTCTGTTTTCTATATTTCAAAATCACCTGCAATATATGTTTACATAATTATTGTAATTCCATGTGTTTTCTACAGTAATTAAGTGCTTTTTATATTAAAGTCAGCAACTGTAACTATTTTACCATTTTTTTGCCGTAAATTTACGGACTTATTTTGCAGTGGTGACTGATGGCGATTCCATGCATTTTCTACGGTAATAAAATGTTTCGGATTTTACGGTCAGAGACTGTTGTATTTTACCATTTTTTACTGTGAAATTTACGGACTTTTTTTTACAGTGTACTCTGGCAGTACACACAAGTTAGCTACCAGATTCTGACATATTTTATTGGTCAAAATAAATCTGATTGTTGGTCAAAAATGCATTGATAAAAGTTGACTAGCAATTGAACTGATTCTGCCTCTTTCTAAAGTAAAAAAATAGCTGGTATAGTGGGACTCAGCAGTTTTAAACTCAGTGCAATCTAAAAAATAAGCTTTGTTCTTCTTGATGTTGCACACTTGAAAATTAATCAGTGTGGTGTTGCGCAGGTTCTTTTATTTTAACAAATGCTGTGGAAACATGAGAGCGTCAGTGAGCGCCTTCGCTGACCAGCCGTTGCTGCGCTTAATTGCCGTTGGCTCGCTCACAAACAAATATTTACCACGAGTCAAAGAACAAATATTTACAATACAAGTCAAATAATTAACAAAACACTTCCACACTCCGCCCTAGCCCACCTTCCCCACAAGAGACACAAACAGCAGCGCTAATTGACATTTACCTGTGGAAACATGAGAGCGACAGTGAGCGCCTTCGCTGACCAGCCGTTGCTGCGCTTAATTGCCGTTGGCTGGCTGCGTCAGGAGTGCTGCTCACCGTGCTCTATGTGCCCACTGGTGGCGAAGTGTTGTCACTGCAGTCCAGTGCATCTCAGGAAGATAAGTGCAGCTGAAGAGCACAGCCAAGATAAGAAAAATGGAAGCAAATAAACAAACAGAAAGGGGGTGGGGGGTGTGATTACTTCTGATGTCCATTCTCTCACATTGAACAACTCTCTACATCAGTGCAACAGTTTGGCTTACAAATATAATTAAAAATTATGCTTTTCACATCTAACAGACACCTTAGCTTCTCACTGATAACTCTGTGTGCTGTCTCATTTCCAGCCCTGCTTTCAGTAACTTCATGTTTCACTTTCCAGTCAAACACAAGCCATGGCTCTCAAAAGGTTGAAAAACACAAACTGATGCAAAAAAGCCTAAATGTTTTTTTTTCTCCTGTCATTTCAGCCACAAACATTTAGTTAAAATATCTACAGTTATATGTTTCTGTCTCTGCTGCACTCTGACTCTCTGCATCCTGATGTCACTGCATGGATTCATGTACAGACACTACAGTAATTTACAGTATAGGAATGTGAAATTAGTGAATTAATAAAAAGTATCTTTTTATTATACAGAATGAGAATTTTAACAACTGATTTTCAGATGTATACATTATTATACATCTCAACTCTATTTACTGCATAACCCATTTCCTACAGCAAAAGTTTTCACTCATTTATTTTTAAACCTCTCCTCAAGCCCTTTTCTGATTGTCTCTTAACCATTACCCTTATAAATAGTGTGGAAATAATGGAAAAAAATTGAAAAGTTAAAAGAAAATCAACCTGAAATCAGTCTTCACCCGTTCTCCTTTCTGGTTCTATTAATTTTTATATCTTCACACCCTGAAGCTTCACTTGGCTCTCCTATGTCTTCCCTGACCTGCTCTTCTCGTAATAAAATAGTTTATTTTTAAAGAAATTAAAACCGGTTAATACCGGTCTCTTAACCTTTCTTCAACAGCATCACTATTTTAGCACTGTTATTCTCCTGAATATATAATATAATATAATATAATATACATGTTAAGTGGTAGAGTATGATCAGTATGGTAGAGTGTGGCCATTGCTCACACTGACATTACACTTTAAACAACAAAAAAGGCTCATTTTGCTGCTGTTTCATTTACTTCTGAAGAAGAAAAATGCACAATATGTCTGTAAATAATTTTAGGATATTATAAGGAAGTGCTGAGATATACCGTTTTCCACGAACTAAAGTATTTGTCACTTTGGCACAAGCACAGTGAGAAACGTCAGAGGATAAAAACACTAGACTCAGAGCAAAACTCAGATGTCCCAGCATGTAAACGCACCATCTACACACAAATCTGGGAGCTTCCCCCGAAGCGTGAAATGAATCTCAAAAATAGTTGTGCACTCGTAACCGGATCTGTGTGTAAATGCAGTTTTGTGTGTGCGTACCAGGTGATTTGTGTGTACTTTTTCAACATGTATAGGCGTAGGAGAAGGTTTATTTTATTTTTAAGGTTTACAAATCCAGTATTACACACACACAGATATTTTTACACACACAAAAATCCTTTTACAAACGCACAAATCTTTTTACACACGCACAAATCCTGCTACGCACGCACAAAACATTTTACACACACACACAAATCTTTTTATACATGCACAAAACATTTTACACACGCACAGATATTTTGAGACTATTTTCACTCCATACCTGAGCTCTACAAGGGCATCTTACGACACTTTCCAGTGGCAAGTTGCTCTCAATAATAGGTTAAATGTGTGATTCGGTTCGGTTCTAGTCCAGTGGGGAGATTATGCTGTTGTGCAAGATCTGAAGCACAGCAGCTGTGGTTATTTCTCTGCTGATTTGCAGCGACACTCAGCAACGGAGAACCTCAAGGTTCTGGTTCTGATGGACTAAATAAATCCAGATATTTTATTTTGTCTTATAAATAAAATTTCCAGGCCCAATCATAATGATAAATACTCAGATCATGAGCTTTATTATTTTTTAAATTCAAACGAAAAATAAAATTTACATCACACCAAACTAATATTGTGTAGTTCTGGTGTTTCATACTGTCGGCACAACTCAGATCTATGACAGATCTCAGATCTTCTCTGCTTTTCCCATCTTTAATACAGTCAGTTCTTCAGAGAAATCAGCTGCTAGCAGCGCTGCTAATTCACGGTCATTCCGGTACAAAACTTAACGATCTTGTTCCTGTCACTCCCCGTGATTAAACTCACGATTACGATAATCTGTACTGAGCAGCTCTCTGATAGCAGACGGTGTGTCCGAAAACAAGTTTTACTAAATATTGTATTATAACCGAAAAGTAAGATGTAACTTCTATCATGAATATAGATTAGCAAAAAACCCTACAAATTACAATGAAATAATGCTATTTCTGCTAGCTGCCAGAAGTAACACCCAAGATATTCATATATTTAACTTGTCCCTGTACCTTTTACCACACTTAACAGATGAGTCAGTCAGCAGCAGCTCTAACCCACGTACCTCCTAACCTGCCCTCTCCTAAGTGAAATTAAAGCTGCAGTAACTTTTATAATTTTTTTCACACATTTGTTAAAACTGTCATTATGTTGTGACAGTATGGTATGAGAGATAATCTGTGAAAAATCTATTTCTTCTGCTTTCTATTTTGCACGTTGCTTTTGACTGTTGCTTGTGGGGAGAGACATTTCAGTAAGCTAAAACTAATAGAAAAAATTTAAGTAACCTACTTGCATACTGTATGTGGACTGTTGGATGTAAAATTCATGAGCAGTAAACATTGTACTAGTTATCAGTATTGAACCAAAGAAAGCAAAGCAGTTGCAAGCTGTTAAAATTGTGACGCTTTTTATGGGTCAAATAGACTCAAAAAATTGTAAGAGCAGCTGTACAGGGAAGGCCCAATCTAATTTTTTGTCAGGGGGCCCAAGATTCCTGGCAGCGCCCCTGCACTCAGGATTGTTACAGAAAAGTTTTCATCTACACGAATCTGCACCAATTTGACTCTGAGTGTTGTTTTAAACAGGCGAAACCCACAGGCGGCAGTGTAGCACAAAAGAACTGTCAGCCAATCAGATCATGACTTCCTGTTAGGAATTAAACATGCCACCAGGAGGTTTGTTTGTTTGCATAGATAAATAAGACAAACTACTTGTCAGGGCATTAATATGTAAAATAAAAGGTTTTTTTAAGCTTTACATCATGCTATGTAATTATTCTCTCATCAAAAACACACCTGGAGTGTTGTCTTATTCTTTCATGTGTTTTTGAGAAATCCTTTAATCTCTCGTGGCAACCATTCAGCTGTGCAAAATGCTTGGAGACGCAGTACAGCAGGGGTCCCCAAACTTTTTCCTGCGAGGGCCACATAGCTGTTCCTTTCTCTGGTCGGGGGCCGGTCTCAGTTTTTGGAGAAAGAAACCTTAGAAAATTCTTGTCTGGGGGGGGTGGGGAGGAGGGAGGAGAGGAGGAGGAGGCTGTTCGGTCTTTGAAACTGTCGAGCGGGGGGGGGGGCGCGAACCGTGAGTGAAACGGTGACTGGAACTGACTAGTATATATTCCATTGAGGGAAAGTTAGTTTCACATCTGCTCAAGCCCCCTGGTGGTTGAAGAAAAATCCACATATAAACCGGAAAATACAATATATGAAAAAAAAAACACTGAATGCTCTCTGGTATGAGGAGGCGGGCCGGATCCGGCATTGTTCAGGGGACCGGACCAAATGACGTGGCGGGCCGGATCCGGCCCGCGGGCCGTAGCTTGGGGACCCCTGCAGTACAGTATTACTTATTTTCCAGGCAGAGTGGCATTTTAGAGCATAATTAAGTAATTATGTTACCTTCAGTTTGACTTTGTAATGTAAGGTTTTGAAATTGGGCTTCTGTCTCTTTAAGAAACTCATGCTCTTTCTGAAACTGCCTTCAGTAAGTCATTGCAACATGGCTCATCTATTAACTCCTTAACAAGGAGCTAATGCTCTGAGAAATGGCTCCTATAATGAGCTCAGCAGGTCCACCAGGTGTTTGCTAATTGCTGCTGGCTAGTCTGAAGGAGCTGAATGGGGGAGTCCTGGAGGAGGGTTGCACTGTGACACAGAAGCTCAGAAGCCTATGTCCACCCATGTGTTTTGATTGGCTGAATGGTTGCCATGGAGGTTAAAGGACTTCTCACACATTCATGAAAGAATCAAAGCAACAGTTCAGGTCTGCTTTTGAGAATGAAATTATAGACAGAATGAAATTATAATTTCTTCTGCCATCTGTCATGTAAAGGTGAAAAAAGTCGATTTTATACACTACTGCCTCTTTGCGCATTTGAGATTAGCTAACTAGCTCCAGTCAGTTGTAAAAACAAATCTCATTGTCACAGTTAAGTTTTCCAAAAGTAAAGAGCAGGGAGAATATTTGTCCAAACATACGCCTCAACCAAAAATTTACAAACAAATGACCAGAAAAATAACAAATCAGATCCAATATGCTGCCACCATGATAAAATGATAAATTGTCAATTTATTGTTTTGAAGGCTGAAAAAACATCAGTCAGCTTCTTTCTTGCAGTAATTTGTCTGCTTGCTCACATGTCTCTCTCTCCTGTCTTTCTGTAGGAAGACAACACTAAGAGCCTGACAGTTGTCCTGCTCCGAGAGAGCGGATCTCTGGGTTTTAACATCGTAGGAGGAAGGCCATGTGCGGTAGGTTGAAACTGACAACAGCCACTCTGGTGTTTCACAGTGACCTGGAATGAATGTTAGAGCAGAAGAATGCCAAGCCTTCTCTTACTGACGCGGGTTCAGATGCTTGGCTTTAGCGTTTTGTAGCTGGTGAAGAGATAGACCGCACCACCAAGTTTTATTGTGTTTATTTATTGGTTTGGGCTTAGCGGATTTGGCACGGGAAAAAAAATGAATAGAACTGTAATTACATTTATGGGAGTTAAATACAGGGTTACGGTTATGACCGCAGTTGTTTTGTCTTTAATTGAGGGGACTTCGGTGGTAAGGTAAGCACAGAGGGAAAAGGGGTCTTTTTATCCCTGGCTGAACTTTTCACAGCCACTGTTTCCTACCTTCAGGCTACGAGGTAAAAGGCATTAACGATGCCACACGCTCTGCTGAGTGATGGGCTGGAAATATCTCCGCTTCACCTTCCATTCATAGGTTTTTTTCTGCAGCCGAGTTCCTATTTACGTGATGTGCTGGTTTCTGCAATTAATTTGAGATTGTTTTACTTTCCCAGCTACTGTCAACATTTAAAAGGTTCTGGTAGGGAGATGAATATACAGGTTTTGTATATTTCATATGTCTGGTTCCTTGGTTTTGCTTGTTAATTTTAATCAGCCATTTATGTGGTCTTTAGACGTCAAACATCCTGCAGAGCTCCTCACATCCTTTGAGCTTCATATTTTGACATTACAACTTTAAAGTACAGTGTACGTATTTTGTGTATTTAACACAAATTAGCTAATACTTGCTGCTCTGAATTAAAGTATTAAACTATTTTCAATATAGTGCAGCTGTTAATTGGATATTTCAGCAGAACAGAACCTAAGTTGTTTGTTATTCAAGTTAGATTATCCAAAAAAGTGTTTACCACTGCAAAATTCAAGATGGTGGCCATTTTTCAAATGCCAATATTTTTCACAGATGAATACATCTGGTGTCAAATCATACATAATTGAACTTACAGAAAGCATATTTGGTGATGATTTGACCAAATGTGAATATTTTTTCAAGATTCTCATCATGGTTGTCATGGAAAATAAATTTTTGCTCTAAAATCACCAATTAGATAAATGTGTTTTGGTGTCAAACTATATAGATCATTGATCCTGATCTTGTTTCCTTTTTCGGCTGGACAGTTTTCAAAATTTCCATTGTGGTTGTAATAGAGAATATATATTTACAATTAAATTGGCAGCAGCTATTGCCAGAGGTGGGCACAGCTAACCAAATATTTTGGATCATTAACATCTAACTTGCTAAACCAGGGGTCCCCAAACTTTTTCCTGTGAGGGCCACATAACTTTTCCCTTCTCTGGTGGGGGGCCGGAGTCAGTTTGTAACAGAAAAAGTGTGACGATTGCAGGAGTGCCTAAATGTAAAAAAGTATTGTTTTCCAGAAAGCACAATCAAATAACCCTCTCTGGGTTCTTCACAGAACAAAAGTCAGGAAATAAATAATAACATTATTAATGAAATAAATAATAACCCTCTCTGGGTTCTTCACAGAATGAATCCAGGAAGGATTATAGTCTGTATTTTCCGAACTATGAGCTGCACCGGACTATAAGCCACAATCCCAAAGTTTTTTTTTTTAAAAACCAGTAAACATACACATATAACCTGCAGATATCTCTTCTGCTCTAGATTTTACACAAAGTGTAAACAAAGTGCTGATCCTTCGTGTCTGCTACTAGCATGTGCTAAATGAAAATAGGCGCTTTCCTTCTTCTTCTTCTTCTTCTTCGTGTGAGAGGAGGGTGAGTGGAGAGCGGAAGAAGGGCGAGAGAGCGAGTGATTGTATTTCTATATCTTTGGCTTTTTTCTTACTGTTTTTTCACTGGGTGTTTATGTTAATTGTTTAGTTGTATTTTTGTGTTAGTTTTGTCACGTTTTAGGGGTTTTTGGTTGAGTTCGGGTGTGGCCGTCAGGCGCGCCTGGCTGGCCGGCGTCTGACGACGCCATGGTTGTTGTTGGTGGGGCTTTCTCCGCGCTGACACGGAAGAACGGCGTTAAGGTGGGCGCTGGTTCTCTGTGCAGCGTGGAGGAAGTTTGTTTGGCGGTGGGAGAAGTAATCGGACATGGGTCCATCAAGTCGGCAGCTCGCATGAGTGGAGCTGTCGTCTTGTTTGTGGAGAAAGAAGAGCAGGCTCAACAGTTGGTGGAGGTAGGCGTCTCAGTGAACGGCTTGTTTTTACAGGTGACGCCGCTAACATTGCCTTCGACTAACGTAACTTTATCAAACGTACCTCCATTCATAAGTGACGAGTTTTTGATCAAAGAGCTGTCTCGGCACGGGAAGGTGGTGTCACCGGTGAAAAAAGTACCTTCTGGGTGTAAATCACCGTTGCTAAAACATGTTGTCTCCCATAGGAGACAACTGTTTATGATATTAAATCGGAGGGATGAGGAACTCAACCTTCGATTTCATGTTAGAGTGGATGATTTTGAGTACATCTTGTTTGCTACGTCCTCTAACATGAAGTGTTTTGGCTGTGGTCAGGAGGGGCACATTGTAAAAATGTGTCCCGACAGGGCCGGGTAGGCCCCGTCGAGCACAGCGAAGCAGCAGCCTGCTGCTGCTGAGCGGGTGGGGAGCCCACCTGGTGAGGCCGGGCCAGCGGAGGATCCCGCTGCCGCGGCGGGGGGGCCCGCGGCGGCGGGGGATCCCGCGGTGGCGGCGGAGGAGCCCGCTGTAGAGGAGCAGGCGGAAGATACTGTTGAGGTGTCAGGAGTGGAAAGTGTGAAAATGAGTGTAGGTGTAGGAGAGGATGAGAGCACAGTGTTGTGTGGTGATGGGGTGAATGGCGGTGGTGATGGGATTAATGGTGGAAGTGATGGGGTGAATGATGGTGAGGGTGAAAGTGAAATGAGGGAGAGAGATGGTGTGAAGGTGAGGGGCGATGAGGAGCATTTAGGGTGTGGGGATCAGGGAGGGAAAAGAGAGGTACAGGTGGAGGAACAGAATGATGCAGAGTTGGTTTTTGGAACTGGAGTGGCAGGAGAGACAGGTGAAACGGAGGAGGCGATGGAACTGGAGGCTTCAGCCCCGTTAAAGAGGCGAAGTAAAAGGAGGAATGTGGTGACGGCTGTACAGGCCAGCAAGCAGGCCTGCAAGCTGGCTGCAGAGAGGAAGGAGGTGTCGGACAGCAGCGACAATGAGAGCTGGTTTTCTGACAGCAGTGAAATATCTGTCACACAAATGAGTTGCAAAGTACCTAGATACCCTGTAGAGTCTTTTAGAAATTTTTTAAAATTTCTAAAAGATCTTTAGAAATTTTCAATCTTTATTCAGAGGAATAAAGATTGAAAGTTTTTTTCCTGACTTAAAATTATTTTATTTCTCAGCAAGGTATCACATCAGGAACAAAGAGGTATCAGGTTTTGCAGACACAGAAGTTTTTAGATTAAAGAAAATATTGACTAAAGTTAGAAAACAACTTTGATTTTAAATGATGCACAGTAGTATTTTATTACTTTTTATAGTTTTTGGTGTTGTGTTTTTAGCTTCTTACCCAACATGGATTCTTTTAAAATAGCATCATTGAATCTTAACGGGGCGATGGAGGCTGAAAAACGTGCTTTGATTTATCAAATGCTGAACCAAAAGAAAATCGACGTAATCTACTTGCAGGAAACGCACAGCGATCATTTAATAGAGACTGAGTGGGTCAGAGAGTGGAGGGGGGAGGTCATTTTAAGTCACGGCACCTCCCAGAGTGCAGGGGTGGGCTTCCTCTTTTCTAGAGCGTTCACCCCAAACTCCATAGAAATTGACCATGTTATTCAGGGGAGGTGTCTTTTAGTCAAGACAAAGTTTGATTGTTTTACTATAGTTTTTATTGGGGCCTGCCATAAGCAATGCATAAGGAGAGCAGTGACTGACCTGCGAAGCAGGTCAGTCACTGCCTCCATGCATTGTATGGCAGGCACCTATTGTTCTACACCCAATAGAATGTCTGTTTATTATTGGGGCCTGCCCATAGCAATGCATAAGGAGAGCAGTGACTGACCTGCTTCGCAGGTCAGTCACTGCTCTCCTTATGCATTGCATGGCAGGCACCTATTGTTCTACACCCAATAGAATGTCTTTTTATTATAGTTATTTATTTTTCTTCCGTTACCATTAATGCGGCTCGTACCGCTGCGTGTACCCCCACAAAAGTGGTATCAAAACGTGCGGCTTGATCCCGGCATTGGAGCTATTATTTTTATTGGGATTCTGTGTAAAAATGACAACATAAATTGAGAAAAACGAAAAAACTGGAGTCTGAGGAACTCACAGCATCACTAAGATTTCTCTCTGAAACACACACACAGCACAGTGGAGGTCTGACTCCAAAACTCTGTTTAATTCCCCCTCACAGGCACAAATAGCGGCCTATTGATCTCAAAGTTGGTCATGAAATAGATACACATGCCTGCTCCCGTAAAATGTTTTCAAAATTTTCCTAGGGCTTATGGTTTTTTGTCAGGGCCCTGAGACCGACGCTGGGTGTCTCACAAGTATAGAAACCAGGGAGAGAGCCAGCCCAGGTGCAGATAATTAATTACCATAGTAACCTGTCCTAGACAGAGGCAGTGAGTAATCTCACAGCGCTGAATCAGATCTCACAATGCATTGTGGGAAGAATACATATTTCCTGTGACTTTTCATGTTTTGCTTACATAAAATTATTATTTGTCTGAATTTTTGAGTGTAAATTAAAATCTTTACTATGAAAATTGAAATTGTTTTAGAAATTAACTATTACCAACTTTCTTCATGTTTTTTATTTTGGACCATGAGTGAGAAGCTTATAGTCGTCCGTCTCGCTTTTCAATGGTGACACATATATCATAATATACCTGACAATATTCACAGCTACTCTGTTCTAGTGTTGGGTTAAGTATGTCAGACCTGCTTTTATCTATTTTTCATGACAAATTTGAAACGCTGGGTTTAAAGGGATGGGCACAGGTGGCAGGCCCCTTAAAATTTCTGCTGGAATTTTCTAGTTAATATTTATGCTCCTATCACCAATGCAGAGAAAAAGCGTTTTTATGAGAAAATTAGGGAACAGTTGGGTGATTGTGGGTCTGAGGATTATGTTTTTATAGATGGGGATTTTAATTGCACTGAAAACGAGTTTTTAGACCGTAATCATGCAGAGCCGCATCCAGCAGCCCAACATGCTCTGCGGCGGCTGGTCTCGTCTCATGGCCTGGTGGATGTATGGAGAAGGATGCATGCAGGCTCCAGGCAGTACACATGGTCCCACATTAAAGAAAATAAAATCTCCTTAGCCCGTCTTGATCGTTTTTATTGTTTTAAACACAATTTTAATGTGTTTAAAACATGCCAGATTTTACCAGTGGCTTTTACAGATCACTCGTTGCTTTTAGGTAGTGTTTTTATCAAAAATATTTTACCTAGAAGCGCTTACTGGCATTTTAACTCACCCTTAACTTATGATCGGAGTTTTAAGGAGGTTTTAAGTTATTTTTGGACTGATTTTAGAGAAAGAAAGTCTGATTTTACCAGTCTTAAACAGTGGTGGGACTACGGAAAAGTACAGATAAAACTGCTGAGTCAGCAGCACACTCTCAATGTCACCCGTGACATTACCAGATCTATTAGAGATCTGGAGATAAACATAGTGGAATTAGAACGACTTAGTGAATCCACAGGAAATCGAGAGCATATTGAAGCTCTCAAATCTAAAAGGCTAATTTTAGCCAACCTGCTGGAGAATAAAGTCCAAGGCGCATTGGTCAGGTCCCGGATCCAGAACATCACGGAGATGGATGCTCCCTCTAGCTTTTTTTTCAGCTTGGAGAGGAAGCACGGGCAGAGGAAGCTGATCCACTCTTTGCTGTCGGACACGGGGCGCCAACTGAGTGAACCAGGTGAGATCAGAAGGAGGGCTGTGGAGTTTTACCGTTTTCTGTTCAACAGTGAATACAAAGAGAATGAGGAACTGTTCCGGGAGTTCTGCGACGAACTACCCCAGGTCTCCGAGGAGACCAACTCTGAGCTGGAGCGCCCCCTGGGACTCCAAGAAATCCACACAGCCCTCCTCAATATGCAGGGCCAGAAGTCCCCGGGCGTTGATGGGCTCACGGTGGAGTTTTACAAGGCCTACTGGGACATTCTGGCAAAAGACCTGCTTGATGTCTATAATGAAAGTCTGTCCACCGGTTCACTCCCCTTGTCCTGCCGCAGGGCGGTCATCACCCTGCTGCCCAAAAAGGGCAACCTGCAGGACATTAAGAACTGGCGCCCTGTGTCCCTCCTCTGCACGGACTACAAAATCCTCTCCAAGGCCCTGGCCACGAGGCTGGGGAAGGCTATGGAGCAGGTCATCCACCGGGATCAGACCTATTGCGTCCCCAGCAGGTCCATGGTAGATAACATCTACCTGATTCGGGACGTTTTGGAAGTCTCTGGTTCATTGGGTTTACAAACTGGCTTGATTTCATTAGATCAAGAAAAGGCATTTGACCGCGTTGAACACAGCTTCCTCTGGAAAACCATGAGGGGGTTTGGGTTCAGCGAGGGTCTCATTGCCAAGATCCAGGTACTGTACAGTGACATTGAAAGTGTGCTCAAGATCAACGGCAGCCTGTGTGCTCCTTTTAGGGTGTGTAGAGGCGTTCGGCAGGGCTGCGCGCTCTCGGGGATGCTCTACGCACTCTCCCTGGAACCCCTCCTCCAGAAAATACGCTCGAGTGTTTATGGTTTGGTTTTACCTAGTTTTAGTAACAATATTGTTTTATCTGCCTATGCTGATGATGTTGTTGTTTTTATAAAAGATCAGCAAGATGTGAATGTTTTAACCGAGATAACATAAAAGTTCTCTACACTGTCTGCTGCGAGGGTGAACTGGGGTAAGAGCGAAGCCCTGGCTGTAGGCGAGTGGTCTGCTGGGCTCCCGGTTCTCCCTCAAGGTCTTATGTGGAAAAGAGATGGTTTTAAATATCTTGGTGTGTTTTTAGGAGATAAAGCTATTGTAAGTAAAAACTGGGAAAACGTCGAGCAAAAAAATCAAAGACAAGTTGTCTAAATGGAAGTGGCTCCACTCCCAAATGTCCTACAGGGGCAGAGTGTTGGTTTTAAACAACCTTGTTGCATCACAGCTGTGGCACAAACTCAATGTTTTAGACCCACCTTCTGGTTTATTAGTTAAAATACAGTCAGAGATGGTCAACTTTTTTTGGAACGGTCTACATTGGGTGCCACAGTCTGTGTTGTTTTTATCAAGAGAGGAGGGTGGCCAGGGCCATGTCCACCTGGCCAGCAGAACAGCAACCTTTCGTTTGCAATTTATTCAGAAGTACCTGACAGGATCTCCTGTGTGGAGGGATGTGGCCAGCTGTATCCTCAGACGTGTTAATTTTCTGGGGCTGGATGCTGCTCTGTTTTTAACTGATTTTAGTCTTTTACAGTTAAAGGGGTTGCCTCAGTTTTATCATGGTGTTTTTAAATCCTGTGCTCTTTTTAAATTGGAAAGGGCAAAAACGCATGATTCTCTGCATTGGTTTTTAGAAGAGCCTATGGTCTGTGGGTCCAGACTGGATGTGTGTCGCGGCGCCATACCAGGACTGTCGGAGGCGCTGTGCAGGTCCAAGATGACGACCATAAAACATCTGGTGGAGACAGCTGGACCGGATCTCTCCAACACCCAGGCCGTTGCTACTCTGCTGGGGGTCCGGTCCACTAGACTTGTGCAGCGCTTCCTGGACCGTTTGAAGGAGAGGATGACAGCCGGGGAGAGGCGTCTCCTGCAGCTCCTCCACGAGGAAAAAGCTTCGCCAGACCTGACAGACCCAGTCCCTGATGTGACCCTGAACACCAGTTTTACAACGGACAGTGGTCCCCTGCTAGCCAGCAAGCGACTGACAGATGAGCCTCCAGAGTACGGGTCCAAAGGTACTCTACAAAAACTGTCAAAGTCTTCAATGAAAGAACTCTACAAAAAAGACCAGTGTGCGTGTGGGCAGACCGCCTGGGAGGACAAACCCCTCAGTGGAGGGCACTCTACAAATCGCCGATAAAAAAACGGACTGGCGACCTCCAATGGAGGATTTTACACGGCGCCATTGCTACCAACTCGTTTTTATCGGTTTTTAGTCCAGGGGTTTTAAATGAGTGTCCTTTCTGTGGTCTGTCTGAGAGTGTTTTTCATGTTTTTATTGATTGTAAGAGACTGATGACATTTTTTTTATTTATTGATGAGTGTTTTTAGCTGTTTTGGCATTGTTTTTACCAGTTCTTTATTTATTTATGGACTGCGTTTTAACAAAGCCAACAAACCAAAAGGTCAGATTTTAAATTTTTTAATTGCTGAAGCCAAAATGACGATTTATTTATCACGACGAGACAGACTCCAGGCTGGTCCTCATCTGGATGCCGTGGCTCTGTGGAAGTGCAACGTCAAAGCTAGGCTGAGGCTGGAGTTTTGCTTCCACAGAGCCACTGGGAATATGAGAGCTTTTATACAGCTATGGGGTTTTAATGATGTACTGTGCACCATTTCTAATCAGGGAGAACTAAATTTTAACAAGCTGCTAATGTAAATATTGTTTTTATTTGGTTTTCATTAACCTGATTATTATGCAAGTTTATTCTTAAATCATTGTAAATAAACGTTTTGTTAAAAATCAAAAAAATCTTCTTCTTTGTCTTCTTCTTCTTCTTGTTCTTTAGATTTCAATGGCACCTTGCATCCATTATTGTTGCACTACTGCCATCTACTGGATCCTAATATCTATACCTCAAATTCTCATAATGATCCCAGTATTATTTAAAAAAAACAAAAAATCTTCTTTTTCCCCTCAATGCTATTGCTATTCTATGTTATTCTATGTTCTCAAATTTCAATTCCTTATTAAAACCTAATTCCGTTTTAATGGGTGCTTTCTTCTTTTATTTCCAATTTTGATTTCCAATGATTCACTTCCTGCTAAAGAGCCCCCTGGTGGTTGAAGAAAAATCCACATATAAGCGGCTTATAGTCCAGAAAATACGGTATATGAAAAAAACATCTGAATGCTCTCTGGTATTGTTCAGGGGGCCGGACTAAATGTGGAGGTGGGCCAGATCCGGCCCGCGGGCCGTAGTTTGGGGACCACTGTGCTAAGCCATCTTAATGTTAGCCGACTTTCTCTTAGTCTTTTACACGTCTTCATGTCCTTCTACTTGACGATAGGTGTGAGATTCACTAAAAGCAAAGTTCTGTTTGTGATTCTGATACATATTATTTCTTTAAAATTGAATGAGTAAGATGACCATGGTGGAAAATAAATGGCGTCCATCTTGAAAAATTACCATTATTTTGAAATTCAAGTGGCTAATGGGAAATATGAAACATGCACATGTTTCAGGTTGAATCCATACTTCAGTTTTCTTTATTTCGAGATGTCAGTGCGAAGGAACTAAATATGAATGCATGCCACACTTCTCAGATTTATATTTGTAACATTATGAAAACCATGTTTAATTTTCCTTCTCCATCACATGTATACACCACTTTGTGTTGGTCTATCATATTAAATGCCAGTGTGATGCGTTGAGGCTTGTGGGGTTTCATATGATACATGGGAAGAAAGTTGAGGGGTGTGTGAAAATGTTTTTGCTAACCACTGTAGTTTGTTCACGGTGTCTGGGAAAACTTGTGGTGAGCAGACTTGTTAAAAATGCTCAGCAGAGCCTTGTAGAATAAAACTGCATTTCCTGAAGACCAATTATCATTAATTACTGCCTGCCCTGAGGTTTCTGTAGTTGACTCATTAAAGTGTGGTCATGCTGCAACAGCTCAGCAGGTGTGTGGGACATGTTTTATGTGTTTTCAGACAGACTGCCACGAGGGGTTGTTAAGTCAGATTTAGCTCTGGCTGTTGAGGGAGGGGGTCAGCACAGCTGTGCTGAATGCAGCCTTCCTTATGAACATGCCAACTTTTTCAGGCCTGTAGTATAGGAGCTAGTTCTTAGAACGAGGAAGTAGTTAATGCCAAGAGAAATGCTTTTACTGAAAACCAGGGTTAAACTATGAATACACTCTGAAAACTAAAAGGTTGTGACGTAGTTTGCAAGATAGTTTGAAAGTTTGATGTTGAATATCAAATATGACTTAATAATATTGGCTAATATGAAAATTATTCATGGTAATTTATCTACCTAGAAACACACTTCAGTTTTTAAACCACACAAACAAGATTCTTTTTTTTTTTTTTTTTGTGAATATTCTTTTCTTTGGTCTTGACCACGAGTATATTCTACTTCCCAACCAACCAATGTTTGGCATTTAAAGTTCATACTTCTAGATAACTAGTTTATCTGTAAGATACACCAACACAGACCTGGTTTTAAATATTCTGTAATTAGTGTGGAATAAGCATGACCTAGTTGCTGTTCAGAGTCTAAAGAGAAAACATTACCATTTCAAAATTACTCTGTTCCCAGTGGTTTAAGTTCCTGATCTGAATGATTTGCAGTAGCTGTTTCTTCGGAGGACGTCCCCCCCATTCCTTGTGGTGCACTGCTGATTAACGATTACATTTCCGGTCATGAAGGATGCTGACGGTCATGATGTGAACACTAGGAGCTCTGCCCAGCACTATTAATAACATAATCTTGTTTTGTTAGCAATAATTGGGTAATATTAGCTTAGTGTGCTGCCAGATGCTCTATAAGTAGGAAACATCACCATCGTTGGCCAATAAATTATTCAGCATCATAAGCATTTGAAAAATTGCAATTCAAAAATATTTATAAAATGTATAAAAAACGTTGTCATAACTTAATATAAAGTGATATATTGAAACGGTAGTGTTTTCCCTCAAGGTTGTTATGCAGTGAGGTTCCTGCTCATGCCTAAAATCTGACTGGTTGATATCCAGTCAGATTAAGAAATTATAATACTGAGAAGTTTTTTTTATTTCAGACACCGAATATAGATCAGTTACACACAGGGCAATGTTTTCAGGCCTGTATTTCTTCTAATTATGGTGATTTTCTACATTTTATATTAGAAGTTGTATCAGACTATTAATTTTTTTAACACTGAAACATGAGCTTAATGAGAAGTATGCTTAATATCTGCTTAAGAGTTATTTTTAAAAGACTCTTAAAAGAGCCATATTTTTTAATTGGTCTAATTCTAAATAATGCTAAAGAGAGGCTTTGTTGATCCCAACCACTTTTAAAACATCTGTGCTCAGATCTGAAGAGTCCACGTAAGGTTTGATTAAATGTTGTCAACACAATTAAATCTGTTATAGCTCTTTAGTTTAAAAAGGTTTGACGCATATGCTAATTTTTGCTGTATATCTAGTTGTGATAATCTTAGTATATTTTCTAGTATATTTTTAATTAGTATATTTTCTTTATTTTTTCTTTCAGAGCACAAAAAGATTTACTAGATAGGTAATGTAAAAGCGGTGGAGACTTCAAAAGCTTTTGTAACTCAGTATTATTGGCTAGCCTGTAAGCTTTATTAGCTATCTCTGTCAATTCAAGAACTAAATCCTGTCTTATTTCAAAACTAGCTACTCAAAATTTGCGACAGTTGTTTTTGTCAAGATTAAAGTTTATATCTGGGGCTGATTATATTACTAATGGGATTGTTTTCCTTCCATTTATCTTTGTTGTTTAAGACAAAAATTCCTTTAAAAAAATTGGTCTTAAATGCTTTTTTTGGCCAGGTTTTTCAAATGGGAACTGCATTTTTTTATTGTTTATGGGGGAAATAACTGCAATCTGCTCAACAGGACGACAATGACGGCACTTCAAATGAAGGGATCTTTGTGTCCAAGATTGTCGAGAAAGGTCCAGCGGACAAGGAGGGAGGCCTTCAAATCCACGACAGAATAATGGAGGTATGTGACGAATGCTGTGGTGTTTTTCATGTGAAAGTGGGCGACAGAAGTCGATGTACACTAAACGTCCACCAGGAGCGTATCAGCGACCTCACAAAGCTGCAGTCCAAGGTGACACATGAAACCATGAGTTGCGTTTTTCGGGTTTTGGTTTCAGTTATCTTCTGTTTCAACAAATACTCTCTCAAAACAAGACTCATCTGGAGGTCGCATTGTTGTCAAGTGTAGCATCGCTGTAGATAAAACTTTGGTTTTCTTTCACTGAGCTTTGTATTTTCTTCATTTCCCAGTCGGCAAATCCTTTCTGACAGAAGCCGCCGTGTTGCATCCTCCCCTCTACCTTTAAATGCAAACTTGTGTGGAACGGGCAGCTCACCCTCGGAGGTCAACTTCAGGGACGATCTGAGCAACTCAAAATCACAAAGGTTGCTTTTACAGAGAAAGCTAGACTCCCACATAATGCCTGCATTGAAATGAGGAGGTCTGTGAGGGATTGAGAGTGTGTAGTTACCGCGTGCCACAAGATGACAAATATGGTTTGTCGCTGGCTTTATTGTCAAACCTCAGCGAAACCAGCCCTGCAGCACTTTGAACGGCACATTGCTCACAGAGATGTTTGTGGAAAGTGTTTATGAGAAAAAGAGAACATCTGGGCCATGTTGATCACTCTAGCCTGTTGTTCTATATACAGGAAAAAAATGGCCCAGCTTCTCTGGTTCAGGGCTCAGAATGCTCTTAAGTAATGTTGCAGAAAGAGAAACAGTGTCTTACAAAAGTAATCACTCCCCTTAAGGTTTCGACATCTTGTCACAAAAATCACTATCTGTGTTTCCATTACAAATGTGTGCAAAACTTTGCTGATTTTCCACTAATGTTGGAAAAACACTACTTTGCAATTGTGGTGTTTCCATTAAATGAGAAACGCAATTAAAATCACATGTGAATAAGTTTGTGTTAATGTGATAAGTCATGAAAAAACATGACGCTCCATCATCCTCTAACTACTACTCCTTGTGTTCTTCTTCGTGGTTTGTGCCAGTGGAAACATCCGGTTGTTGATCATGTGTAGTGAAAAAAGTGTTTCCTTTGCAGTTTTGCAAAATAAACCAAAATCTATACGGTCAGAAAAACCACTTGATCCTAGTGCAAAAGTTTTATCCAAAAACGAGAGGTTTTTTTATGTTGCTGTGTTTCCATCAAACAAATTTATTTTCAGATTGTCAAGTTGCTCAATTATATAGTCAGTGGAAACGTAGCTACTGTGTCTTACCAGGATTTGATGATACAGTCTATGAAAAGGCATGCATAATTGTAAAGTTGAAACATGATTTTTGAACTTTGAACCAATAAAAATGTGAAAGTCACATTTTAGTAAAGATTGTCTTCCTTAGTCAGATTTAATCTCTGTATAAATTCAGCTGTTCTGTGAAGGAATCGGGTTTGTTGGAGAATATTATTGAACAATCATGAAGACATCAGAAAGGTCAGATTGTGCAATTTGACATATTGAAAATAAATTTTCTTAATAAAAACACAGCAATTTCAGAAAAACTAGTTTTTCTACAAAATTTTTGGCACTAAAATGAGTTGTTTTTTTCTTTTGGCTGTATCAAAACTGTTGCGGCCAAAACTGTTATGAGCTTTTGTGCCTTTTTTTTGCAAAACTGCAATGGAAAAACTGTAATCTCATCACGAGTCATGTGATCCACAACCGGATGTTGCAACTGGCACAAACCACAAAAAAGGAGACAACAGGAAGTCATAAGAGGAAATACCACAATTGCAAAATTGCATTTTTCAACATTAGTGGAACATCAACAAAGTTTTGTGTACATTTTTACTGGAAAATGTACACAAAATGTACTGGGGCAGTGAAAGTATTGAGGAATACTTTCTTTAAGCTGGTCAGAGTTGATGGGAAGGCCGGACTTTATTGGTAGAGTGACAGGAAGGTTGCTATTGGTAAAAGGAAGCCTATCGCATAACATTCTAATTAAAATGCATGGAAATCTGTTGTAACATGACAAAATCTGGAAAAATTCATAGGATTTGAATAGATTTGCAAATGACTGTAAGCAATAATGGGTTGTTTGGGCTTTCATATAATATAGTTAAATTTGTAAATTTACTCCAATGCTTAGTTACAACAGCAGCTGACCTAAGCCGATAAGAGAACATATCACCATCAATATTGGCATCAGTACGTTAGCCAAATTTTGTGATCGATAAGTGAAACTGGGCTGATGTTAACAGCCATTATTTATTTCCATTTTGTTGCTGTTTGTGCATATTTTTATGAGAAAGCAGAGAAGCAATGTAGGCAATTTTTCAACAAGTTGAATATTGATTATCGGTAGAGATGTGCCGATCAGGTTTTTTCCTGCCGATTCCGATTCTGATCACTCATGAGGGCCGATCACGGCCGATTACCGATACCGATCACATAGCAATTTTTTTTTAATCATAAGCACTACTGGTTACATTATCTGGAAAAAGGAACCATGAATTCACCTTAATTTAGACAAAAACTTGTTTTTGATAACTTCTTCCAAGAAGAAAACAAAACAGGCATTTTGCAGATTGTACTGCTATCAGTAATACTATCTTTAACAGACTGAAAACATATGAAGGCTCTGAAGAGGGTAAATAATGCAAAAAGTCAAAATAAAACCTCTCAACATTGCCAAAAAATTCAAGTATAAAACTTAACATTCAAAGGCAAAAACAGGATCCATTACAATAAACAATCCTGAGTTACTGAATAAAAACTTCCTGATAGCATGGCGGCTAGCTGATTACTGCTAGTTCTGTTTCCGACTGAACGGAATAATTATGCTGAACAGGGAGGAGATCGATTATTTTTTCAGAGATTATCTGTCTCATGTTAGGACAGCGAAAGTTTTAATACGTATGTAAAATTTATTTTTTTAAGTTAGATGCTGCAGCTTTAAGCAGAGGTTCGGTGTGAGAGTCACTACCAGGTGGAGCAGAAGCGAAGCTCCGTCTGTCAAATATTACTACCTGTAGCGTAGCAGCAATTCAACAGCGAGAGCAGAACCAGCGTCTTACATCGCAGCTCGAAGACTTAAATAATTTTGCGGGTTATTTGTTTAGCTTTCTGACTGTCATGCTGCTAATCCGGGTGAGTGTTTGTAGCTGTGCGCTGCTTTACCTGCTATCTGATCCTCCATATCTTTTTTTACTGCAGTGACTCTCGATGTAGCCAAACTCCGTCAAGTATGGCATTGTTTTTATGCCATATTAGATTTTGTCGTGGATGCATTTTGACGTGCTTCAGCCCCGACCCGGAGGAAATTTTCCGCCACAAACTTCTCCATTCACTCAGTGCGTTATAGTTCCACATCGCTTAGGATTTGTTGCTACGCGTTTGCGCAGTGCGAAGGAAAGAGGAGACCAGCTGCAAAGGCAGGCTGCGAAATGAGATGCAGGTGATCGGTTTTTGTGATCGGCAACAAGAGACTGTGATTGGCGATCACCGATCATACACTTTTTCACGGAAATCGTCCGATTATGATTGGTGGCCGATCGATCGGCACATCTCTAATTATCGGCCCATGTTTTCACATCTCTACACCAAAAAACGGTACTTTATCTCCTTTTTATGAGGTTTTGTGCTAGTAAGTAGAGAACAGTTTATGGGAGCGCATGTATAAAGCATGCATATGCACAAAATATGTGCGCTGCCATATTTTACCCACAAGTCATATATAAAAAATGAACCTGCCGTGAAAATTTTTGTGGACAGAAACAAACTACAAAGCACCAAAACTCACCTAAATGCACTTAAATCTGACTCCATTCAGTGTGACTGAACCCAAAGAGCATCAAACCCAAAGCTGTTCATGATTTTATTCTTTTACTGTTTAAACGTAAATGGTGAAACTGAACCACATTTATCCTCAGACAACATAACACACACATTAAATAAATTAAATAAAAACAAAAGGAGTGTAAATAAACCTCACTTAGCTCTAACTAGTACATTTCCTCATTTTCTGTCACATAAATATGTAACTGCTCCCAACCCCACTAAGGACAAGGGTGTGCAGAAAATGGATGGATGGATGGATAAATGTGTAACTGTGCATCAGCCTGTGTGCCGCAGCGCATGGAGAGCATGTTATCTGTGGGACTCTTTCATTCTCACTGAAAAAGAAAATGGAGTCAGATCAGGAGTTTAACTCCAAAGAAGACAGATTTGATTATTCTTAAGCTGCTCAAAGGTGTGTCACGTAATTGTGGAGCCCTTTGTCTCTGATGGAGAACATTGATGATCGGGAGGGAGTGTGTGGTCAGAGATCATATTGATCTGCTGGGAAATGATGATGGTTTATGAGCGTTTAGCTCTGTTCAAAGCTTAAAGACGGATTTGTGTGTTACTGGTGCAGCTGGAGCTGCTGCAGGGAAGACAGTCATCCTTCATTCGAGCCATACCCACTTTATGAATGTGCCTTTATGGACAGAAAGAATCTCTATTCTGTAAATGTGCAACTGATGCACGCAAGTTATCTATTTAGAATAAACGTCCACATTCCCCACTCAACTAAAGGACTTTCTGACACGCTCTCTGTCTTTAAATCCTGGCTGAATGCTCTGCTCTTCAAACAAGAATTTCCATTTGAATCTATTTTTCTTTTTTTTTTTATTTGGATTTTTTTTCTTTGAAATGTATTATTTTTATTTTTGTGAGGTGATCTTGTGCCCTGAAAGCACCTTTTTAAATAAAATATGTAATGATTACTATTATAAATACTAGAGATGTGCCGATCAGGTTTTTTCCTCCCGATACCGATACCGATCACCCATGAGGGCCGATCACCGATACCGATCACCGATACCGATCACATTATTTTTTTTATTTTTTTTTATCATAAACACTACCGGTTACATTATGTGGAAAAAGGTACCATGAATTCACCTTAATTTAGACAAAAACTTGTTTTTAATAACTTTTTTCAAGAAGAAAACTAAACAAAACAGGCATTGTGCAAATTGTACTGCTATGGATAATACTACCTTTAACAGACTGAAAACATGTGAAGGCTCTGAAGAGGCTAAATAACGCAAAGAGCCAAAATAAAACCTCTCAACATTGCCAACAAAATTCAAGTATAAAACTTAACATTCAAAGGCAAAAACAGGATCCATTACAATAAACAATCCAGAGTTACTGAATGAAAACTTCCTGATAGCATGGCGGCTAGCTGATTACTGCTAGTTCTGAGTGGCTGTTTCTGACTGAGCGGAGTAATTATGCAGAACAGGGAGGAGATCGATTATTTTTTCAGAGATTATCTGTCTCATGTTAGGACAACTAAAGTTTTAATACGCATGTAAAATTTATTTTTTTAAGTTAGATGCTGCAGCTTTAAACAGGTTCGGTGTGAGAGTCACTACCAGGTGGAGCAGAAGCGAAGCTCCGTCTGTGAAATATTACTACCTGTAGCGTAGCAGCGGCTCAACAGCGAGAGCAGAACCAGCGTCTGACATCGCAGCTCGAAGACTTGAATAATTTTCCAGGTTATTTGTTTAGCTTTCTGACCGTCATGCTAATCCGGGTGAATGTTTGTAGCTGTGCGCTGCTTTACCTGCTATCTGATCCTCCGTATGTCTTTTTTACTGCAGTGAGCCTCGATGTAGCCAAACTCCGTCAAGTATAGCATTGTTTTTATGTTGTATTAGCTTCGCTGTGTTGATGCATTTTGACGTGCTTCAATTTTCCGCAGCAACACGCAGCAAACTTCCCCGTTCACTCAGTGCGTTATAGTTACACATCGCTTAGGATTTGTTGCTGCGAGTTTGCGCAGAGTGAAGGAAAGAGGAGACCAGCTGTACAGACAGGCTGCGAAATGAGATGCAGGTGATCGGTATCGGCAACAAGAGCCAATGATCGCCGATCACGATCATGCACTTTTTCACGAAAATCGGCCCGATTATGATCGGTGACCGATCGATCGGCACACCTCTAATAAATACTTATACTGCTGCAAGCAAGAACTGTTGCCATGGTTATTGCTTCTCGTGATGGCAGACTTCTGAGTTTTTATACTAATGTATTTACGGGTGGTGACAGGGTGGACCAGCAGCTGCTCTATTTCCTGGAAATTAGGATTTATAAAGCAAAGGTGCGCAGCACGTGTGAGCGCACTGCTCACATCAGAATTTTTTTGTGCTCCGCATTTTCTAAATTTGTCTGTACGCCAATTTCTAGTGTGAAAACTGCGCACTCTTTTGTACATGAGGACCCTGGTGCAGGGGTGCAACTACATATTATTCAGGTGGTACGTAAGGGTGAAGGAGCGTAGAAAACATATGGTCGCTCTATCCATATGAGCGACCATATGTTTACCTCCCACCCCCGAGACGAAGACACGTGAAAGGTAAAACTCGCTACATTTACATGTGCGCAAGGTGAAGGAGCGTAAGGGCGCGGTGAAGTGTATGCGAAGGCATCATTGGGGCGCTGCCCCCTCCAGACGGGGTTTTGACGCCCCCTCTGGTGCAGCGCCCCTATGCGTTGCATGCGCTGCATACCCACTTTTTGCGCCACTGCCCTGGTGTTTACACATTTGGTTACTTGAGAGCCAAATGCTGAGTAGGGCTGTACACTTATATCGATTCTACGATATTTATCAATATTTTCCCCCTTGGAAGATATCGATTTTTCATCTGCGAGTATCGATACCGGGGCTGGTTCTAGCCATGGATACATAAGGGGGCAGGTGAAAATGTTAAGTGGGCGTCATTATGTTTATACATATTAGGGGTTGATAGACTTCATATATTTTAAGGTGGACTATAAAATTATAAAAGTCGAGTAGAAGTCGACTCCTCGCACTGATGTCATAGAAACATAAGTGAACTTCACAGCAACTTACAGGCTGTATTATATTCACAGCAAATATTGACAAAAAAGCCCTTTAAGTACTTTATGCAGGAATAAACGTATAAGAAACGGAACATCATCCCAGACTTCTTCGTCAGCAGCGGGTTAAAGCCTGAAAAGTTGCACCAAGTCAGGTGTGACTTATTTTTCCACCTTGAACACCGGCTAGGACTGACGTTTGCACGTGCTGGACAGCTGCATATAGTCAAATTATCACACTGACCAGTGACACAACGATGCTTTTGGTTTGTGCATCACAACCCGAACTTATTATGAACGGATCCTGTTTAGTTACTGTTAAATTCTGCGCTGCCACCTGCTGCTCCTCCACCCTGATGCGCAGCAGGACACTCCGCTGACTCAGCAGCGGCTCTTTTGATGAACCAACATGCAGACTGCGGCAGAGATCCTCAGATTGAAGCTTTAACTTCGTTTCCAGATGTTGTCAAATAGTATTTTTATAAGAGCGTAAAGCTGCCAGGCTAGAAGCTTCAACAGCAAAGTGGTGCTGATCAGTTGGATGGAGGAAAAGTCCGACATCATTGTTGCACATTACTCCGGTAGTTTTTTTTCTTTAAAATAAGTTTTTCGCTACTATTTGTCTTTATGACAACAATCCAACAGAAAAGTTGCAGAGTGAGACAAGCGAACCAGAGGACGAGAGTCAGATTCCGAACTATGGCGGTCTAAAGTTTATATGCGGGGCACCGTGCTGCGCTAACCACTGCGCTACGCAACGCCCCTATTCCGGTAGCTTTTGCAAACGTTTGCAGTTTCCCTTTGATGAATTATTAACATTTTTACACAATTCGAACTGTCTCAGGAACTCCCCTAGTTCATCTTCTTTCATTTTCTTGGAAAAATTTGTTTGGAGCAAATGTATGCTTTACACCAGGCATCCCCAAATTTTTTCCTATGAGGGCCACATAACTTTTCCCTTCTCTGGTGGGGGGCCGGAGTCAGTTTGTAACAGAAAAAGTGTGACGATTGCAGGAGTGCCTAAATGTAAAAAAGTATTGTTTTCCAGAAAGCACAATCAAATAACCCTCTCTGGGTTCTTCACAGAACAAAAGTCAGGAAATAAATAATAACACTATTAATGAAATAAATAATAACCCTCTCTGGGTTCTTCACAGAATGAATCCAGGAAGGATTATAGTCTGTATTTTCCGAACTATGAGCCGCACCGGACTATAAGCCACAATCCCAAAGTTTTTTTTTTTAAAAAACCAGTAAACATACACATATAACCTGCAGATATCTCTTCTGCTCTAGATTTTACACAATGATTCACTAAAATATTTCATTAATTCCTGAGCAAATCGGTTTGACTGCTTAAAGTTAAGCCTAAAAACACAATAGTTTGATAAAACTGCATTGTCTTACCTGAGATTTGGAGAGTATTTGAAAAGGGATACTTTGCTTACATTCCTTGTGTAAATGTGCTATACGTGTTTGAACATTTTAGAATCAGACTAAGATTTTTTAAATATGCAACAGCCTTTATTACAAAAGGTGAGGAGTAATAAAGAAATCAGGAGAAAAAAAGACATACTTCGAGTCTGTTTTTTTTTTTTTTTTTCCTTCACCGCTATGTGATTCATGTTGTCACGGTTGCTAAGCAACATAACACGACGGTAGAGGCTAAGCTGAAAGCTACAGCTTCTCTCTTCCAGAGGACCCAAGGATGCAAAACCTGACTTCGGACACAGTTGTTCTTTGTTCGACTCCCCCTAGTGGTCTGGATCACTTCTGTTTTCAGCATTTTTTGTTTGCATCTCTTTTTGTTGCATGTGTTTTTCTCGTCTTTACTGGGTGTTTGTACCTGTTGGCCACCTTAAAATACAGTGTTGAAAGTAAATATACCTTCAAATACTGGCGTATGTAGGTTCCAGTATTTTTACTGTAAATTTAGTTTTACTACTGCATTCACTTTCTGAGTAAGCTACTGCAAAGAAAACTGTAATGCTACTTTTTAAAGTACAGTCTTAGTTTTACGATAGAACATTAATGAGATGCCACTCAAAGTCCATCAGGTTTTTGACGAGGGTGGAAACCTGAACATTGACAGTCACTTTTTCTTTTGAATGGTCTTTCCTGTCTTTTTGGATACCATCTTCCCACGACCGGCTTTTGTGCCCCTTTCCCAATGAAGCGACTAAAAAACAAAATCAAAAATGGGAAAATTCCTGAGAATACAAATAGTGTGACATTTTGAATACAGCTGGTATAATATATAAATAAAGCTGTTTTTAATTATGTAAAGAGAAAACATCACCACCTTTGTCAAATGTTAATCATAACTTGCTTTAGAACTTTAAAACCATGTCATTGTAAAAGAAAAAAAATTATAGGAATGGTTTTACCGTTGAATGAACTCCAAAGTCTTGGCTGCCTCATGTTGATATTGGAGGTTGAAGATGAAGAAGATGGACAACACTGTCCAGTCTGGAATGTTGGCTGGACCCTCTCAAAGATAATATGGCCTTCAATGCTGACCATGCAGAAAACTGCTTGCCACAGGGACTGTAATAAACCAAGTCCTTAATTGGAAGAACATAAAACAAATCCTCTTATTGATACAGTATGCATTTTAATGATCATCATAATAAAGAGTGTCCACTCTGCCAGGTAAAGTAAAAGCAAGGATCTTAAACTCCTCAATTCTCGTGCAAGTCACATCAATGTTGAAAACTGTAGGCTGGATTAAGTTACAGAAGTTGTAGAGGAATTCATGGTACTTTGCACTGAAGGTGAAGTGTGCTTTGAAAGTTCATCAAAAGCTACCTTGGATGATCTTGTGATCACTGATGGTGAAGTGTCTTTGGTGCTGCTCTTGTTTTCACCAACATGCAGGAGGAAAGGCTGCCTTGATTGCACAGCAATGAGGAAGGCTTCAACACTGGCTTGCATGTTTGACATAATGATGAGAAGATGAATAATAAAAATTATTAAATATATTTAGCAGCACAGCTACATTCAGATAGCAAACAAAGCCAATGAGAAAGTGATTCTACAAAGAAGTAGGATCATTAGAATAACCACATACATGCACATATCTAAAAACATGGTCCACAGTTTGACATGAGCTGTTTTGGATTCTTCTTGCGGCCTTTGGATGTAGGATGAAGCACATGAACCAACAGAAGAATGCCTGGTTTTCCCAGCCTGGAGGAACAACAGGATAAATAGCAGACACATTAGGATACTAAATAAACATTTTAAAGATAAGTGTGAGCAAAACTAACCAGACCCACCTGTGTGTGTGTGTGTGTGTGTGTGTGTGTGTGTGTGTGTGTGTGTGTGTGTGTCACCATCACAGTCATTCAAAATACTTTGTCCACCCGGTTTACCATGGAGAGCATTTTTCACCACCTACAACATAAAGCATAAAAATGTCAGAAATAATTACCATGAACACAACTCAGACATTAGGCATTATATAAATTAGTCAGCTTATAGAAACATTATGGAGAGGATTTCTTCTGCCAACCTGTCAGAAGAAATGTGTTGAAGTCATCATAACACGCTTCACCAACATGACGTACTAATGAAGAAAAAAAGAGGCAGCCAATATGTCATTGTTTATTATCATTATTATTTATAGAGACAAAAACATTTTGGCTTAGCTTTGATCGCATAGATCAAACCACAGGTCCAGCACAGCCATTCTCCCCATTATGCCGTCTATAGCCGAAAACTTCAAGAAAACAAGTCCGCAGCTAAATCCTGTCAACTCAAACGGCCTTTCGGACAGTTTTAATGTTCGTTTAACCATGTTCGTTTAAAGTTGGGTAACACTTTATTTGAAGGGGGTGAATAAGACTGTCATGACACTGTCATAAACACCTGTCATGAACATGAATAAGCCTTCATGAATATTTATGACTGTTGTCATAAAGCGTCATTCGGTAAATTATGACACTTTTAATACAAAGTTGACATTATTCAAAATGTCTTTGTTATGACAACTTGACATTAACCAAGAAGTCATTACTGATATCAATTTGTTATAAAAGTATTACTGATTGCACTTTAAAAATTAGGTATCTTTATGTTATTAAAGGTAAAATTTAAACAGTAATGATTTCTTGGTTAATGTCAAGATGTCATAACAGACATTATGAATAATGTCAACTTTGTATTAAAAGTGTCATAATTTACTGAATGACGCTTTATGACAACAGTCATAAATATTCATGAAGGCTTATTCATGTTCCTGACAGGTGTTATGTCATGTTTATGACAGTGTTATGACAGTCTTATTCAACCCCCTTCAAATAAAGTGTTACCGAAAGTTGCAGGATGGCAGCTCTCAAGGACGGGACTTGAGCTCCCCTGTACTGAACAGTCGTACCGCGATATCCAAACAAATAAACTTACGATAAGCATAAGTTGATACTCTTGCGCAAACAGAAAGTTAATGCATTCATAAAATATAATCAAAATCGAAAACATGATGGTCTTAACATGGAACTTACCTTGTTTTGTTTTGTTTTTGTTTTTTTAAAATTGATCTTTATTGAGATACAGAATACATAACAGTATAAACGCAGCATACATTGTAGTATAATGTCCGCCAGGGAGTTACAAACATTGAGACAATTCATCACCATTACATTTCTTAAATACATTAAAGAAAGAACAAAAAGAGCATGTTTTAATAGCTTTGGGGAACTTACCTTGTTATGATTAGCTCCAGACAAGACGCTATACTGCTGTCTCCAGGGCAAACACGTGACATCACAGATACGTTGCGGTTGTGGGAGCAACTCTTTAGAAAACACCATCTTTTTAGGGAAACTGACAAACCTATCTTTGAATTTGACTAAACAAGTGTTTAATTAACATTGTATTTTTAACATACAACACCAACACTGGTAATCTAACATTTTTGATCATGCTCTGTAGATTTCAATTCATTCCCTAAAAGATTTATTATGGAAAGTATTTTTTTCTTTCCGTTTTATTATCTTTAAATGGTGGTTCTCTAAGATGCAAATACAAGTAAAATGTCTTGCCTAGGAAAAAAACTGTATTGAACAATTATTTTGTGGTAGTTTACTGCCAGTCGTCAGTCTTGATTTTGACAAGAGAAGAAGACATCAAATTGACAATATCTTACCGTATTTTGGAATAACAGTATGTTACTGCTGGAATTCTGCTGTAAATTTACAGCCATTTCTAAGAGTGTAGAGTTCTCCAAAGGATCATAATTCCTCACAGTAAGTTGATGTAAATATCCATACAGGTCAGCCTGTGTCCAGTTTGAGTGAAAGGAGGCGCGCGCAATCCAGCTGAGGTAAAGCAGCGGCAGCGCGCAAGGCAAAGCGTAGAGGCGCCAGCTGTGTGATTGGTCCGCGCGCTGTTGGCTTTTAAATGCATAAACTATAAACCTATATATTATAAACCTATCCTTAAGGATAAATCGGCTCTACTAGTGAAATGCTAAGAGCAAAAGAGACGCTTGCTTTAAAAAGCAAAATAAAAATAAAAAAATAAATAAAAAAACGATTTATTTTTTCCTTTCCTAGAAACTTAAACAAGCAACAGTTAGCCTAGCAGCGGGGCTAGTAAAGCATGGCGGGCCGCCAGGCTTATAATACTCTGAGGGAAACCCTGATATATATATATATTTTTAATTAAAACCTTTTACTGACCTGTGAAACTTTGGGGCTTGTTTTGTAGCTGTAATATTAGTAAAACATTGTGCTCCTTTCGTGCACATTTAAGATTTAGACAACTGGGCAGATAAAGTCGCCGTCGTTGGCTAGCAGGGAGCGGGATCTCGCTTGAGTGAGGCTCATTTGAATACTGAATGCTGATTGGCTGTTTAGTAGCGGCTGAGAGGTTTCAGCTGCAGCCTGACTGCAGACAGACAGGAGAAGACCGCAGCCTGCTCAGCACGGTGCGCAGCAGACCCACGGATAAGGGAGATGTTCCGTTATTAGTGGCAAGTTTCATTTGAGGGGGCAAGATATTTGTTTGAGGGGGCACTGCCCTTTTTGCCCCAACTTATAGCCGGCCCCGATCGATACGTTAAATCATAGGGGTCCATAGGCTTATACATCTTTTTAACATGTCTGATTTGTGATGGCGTAGCAACAAGACTCCGCCTCTCCTAGTCTCACTTTTAACTTGTACTTAAAGTGCACATTATAAACTACACACCAGTTTTAAATTGTGTTAATAGGCCAAGTAAAACCGGAGATATGCTAAATTAAGAAAACCGTATTTTTCCGAATGTCAGAGAAATGTCAAAAACCGGCTTTTCCGGTTATGTGACAGGGAATGAGCTTCCAAACGTAAAAAACGAAACACAACATTAGATTCCTTTGTTTTTGGAAATCTCAGATCCTCAATAAATAACGATGGGCTGTGTTTTGTTGCTAAGAAACTTAGTAAAGTTGCTCAAGTCAGCGGAACGGTGTAGCCGCGGCACGAACGGAGTTGCGACAAATACAGTGAGACCACGAAATTAATGCAAAGTTTGGATATTGGAGCGACTTGTGGCATCCACTTCATAATTTCTTTTTATGGTGGTTTCTGTTCTGTATCTGTATTATAAAGGATTATTATAAAGGGCAAACACGTGACGTCACAGATACGTTGCGATTGTGGGAGCAACTCTTTAGAAAACACCATCTGTTTAGGGAAACTGACAAACCTATCTTTGAATTTGACTAAACAAGTGTTTAATTAACATTGTATTTTTAACATACAACACCAACACTGGTAATCTAACATTTTTGATTATGCTCTGTAGATTTCAATTCATTCCCTAAAAGATTTATTATGGAAAGTATTTTTTTCTTTCCGTTTAATATTGTCTTTAAATGCTGATTCTTTAAGATGCAAATACAAGTAAAATGTCTTCCAAACGTAAATCAATGTGCAGCAGGCAGTGGCGCTCTGTTTTGAGCTGGAAGACGAAGAGGGGAAACCCGCAGCCGGAATCCGCGGTGCTGTGAGGATTGCAGGTGTTCTATCTGTCATACCTCGTCAATCCAGTGCACGTCGTGGTAATGCGCATGCGCACATTGATGTTACGTTTCTTATAAATCCATCATACCTGTAGAAGTTTCATTTTGTGTGTTTTATTTCTCGGAAGTTTACGGTAAATAAAAAAATTAGAATAAGAAAAATCTAGTTATTTCCACGCAGTGTCCAGAAAGAGGTGTTGTTTGGCTTGTTGCCTAACAGCTTCGGTCAGCATCCAGCGTTATTCATGCTTTTTTTTTTTTTTTAGGACATATTACGTGCAGTTTTCTAAAGAAATATTGAAATATTAAAAAGGTAGATTATCTGTAGGGACAAAATATCCCGCAGGAGACCAAATTTGTAGTCAAATAGTATTTGTAGTAATAGTGATGCTAAACGGGACTAATGTCTTGTTTACAGTTTGGTAACAATATTGGAAACAGCAAAAGTCATTCATGTTAATATGTTTGATTAACATAGCAGCTTAATTAAATACAATTTGCCATAAACATCTGAGAAACATAACACACAGGTACAGTGGCGCCGCCAGAAATCTTGGGCCCCTTTACAAAATATTTGTTTGATCCAGACTTCTAAAAATGCTATGTACTTGCATTTTATTCAAGCTGCAGTACATAACTTTAATAAAAAATATGTTTTCTCCATATTTGTTGGAGCTGTCACGATGTCATAGCAGTTTGCTATGAGACAGATAATCTGTGAAAACAATCAATCTCCTCCATTTCCTTCCTGAATTACTATTACTGGTTAAAGTATAGTAGGAGATATATGTTGTATTTTGATCAGAACATCGTTTATCGTATTGTATCATGAGATTATTGTATCACTACTCCTCTAATGCTGAGGGAAGCAAAACAGTTCAGATTTTGCCATAAGACCATGTTGTACTCTTGTTCGTCTCGTTTCCCAATCTCTTGTTAAGGCTGTCATGAAACCTTTCCAGAGGAGAAGAAGTAGAGTGTCAACACAACACAGGAGAGCCTGAGGATGTTTGCTTAAGAGGTCAAAGGGTTATTAGACAGAAAGCTAATAAGATAAATCATTTCTTAGCTAAAATGGAAATGTACAAAAAACTGTGAGCTGATGTGTTTTAGGTGAAACCTGAGAATAAAAAAGGTTCTGATTTCTAAGTATTCTTCTGTTTTAATGGGTTGAAGCATAACTCTTTCTTGTCAGAAATGCCATGTCATGACACCGTTTGCATTTGTGTAAGTAGCGTCTGTAACCTCAGGTGATTGGGTCTTTGAAACTGTGGTTTGCATATCTGAAGCAAAGGAAATGGATCCTTGTCAGCAAAAGGTAGCTTCCTGTTCCTGTTTTGAACTTTTAGCTGAGACCAACTGTATGCAGTGGCGTCCTAGTTAACTTTGGATGTGAGGCGCAGTGCATGTAAACACAGAAACCTTTAAAATGTCATTTCTCATCCTGCCTTCTTGAAAGGTAGTTTTTTTCTCTCTCATTTTGAATCGGCCTGAAAACAGGTGATCTGTTTAATTCCTTTGTTTGATCCGGTGTAAATGTATGGAAGAGGATTATGACCACTGAAAATGAAAGAATTAAAGTCGGAATTCTGTAATAATTAATTCCTCAAACTTTCCTCTTAATCATTTAATCATGAAGGATAAATGTAGTGCAGTTTTCCTGCTCAGGAAGGCCATGTTAATACTCCACTGACATTTTCAATCCAGCCAGCTGCTGCCTTTCTGATACTTCTCTGATTTTTTTTTATCCACTTTATAAATAATGCTTGATTCATGATGTCTCTGAGTAAACAATTTTTTTGTTTTGTTTTTAATGAAGAATGCCAATATAATGATGAATGTGACTCAATCTAATATTATGGTGTACTAAGTTATGTACTTTTTACATCATTTTATTTCAGTACTTGGAATGAAGCACTTTAATGCTGAAAAACAGCAATTATAGTGTTATGTAGACTTCTAATTATCATTTAGTGATGATCCCCATCTCCACCCTCTCTGGTTGCTTCACCATTTTTCTTCTTTTTAATCTTTGCCATACATTACTATTTTGTGAATGAAAATTATTTGTCTTCCTTATCCCTTTGTGTTGACCACTTATCAATTTGTTTCTGTCCTGACTTAGGCGCTCTATAATTTGAAATGATTTTCTCAAATCTGTTCCCTGTCTATTGTTTGGAAATGACTCAGTTCATTTTGGTTTGATCAGATAAGAGTTGCATCAGAAATGTGCTTAGTGGAAACACAGCAATTTAAAAAAACAACTCACATTTTCCAGTAAAACGGTTTTGTGCTAGAATGAAGTGTTTTTTCTAACATATCAAAATAGAAGTATTTCGGGTTTTTTTTTTCTTTTACATCATACATCATATATCAACAGCCAGATGTTACTACTAGCAAAAACCATGAAGAAGACAACAGGAAGTAGCAGGAGTATGATGGTTTGTTTTGTTGCAGCTGTCACAGTATCACAGTTCATAAAATGAACTGTGATACTGTTCATTTTATGAACAGTATCATAAAATGATACTGTTTTATCATTTTATGATAAAACATAAAATGTTTTTATGTTTAGACTTGATTTACAAATCAAGTCTTTGATTTGTAAAATCAAAGACTACAATTTCCCAAAATGCAGCACACATAGCCACTCACTAGTAGGCAGGGCTTGTTGCTCCAACACCTGAATAAAATGCAAACCTCTGATTGGCTGATATATGATTAGTATTAGCACTGTGGCTGAATTATGAATATATCTCATGTACCTGTTTACATCTGTTGTTGCCATTATTTTTAATGACTTATCATGTGAATAATCTTACTTTCGTGTGATTTTAATTTCATTTCTTAAATAATGGAAACACCGCAATTGTGAAATTGCGTTTTTGTCATTAGCGAAAAATGGACAAAGATTTGTGCACATTTGTAATGGAAATGCAGCTTATGAAACTCAGAGAACCAACCAGAAACAGAAAACTATCATGTTTTCATCAACTACCATTATGCTGGTTCCAGTAAGTCTTTATGGATCTAACATGGGCATGAGGATTCACAACAGGCTGGGGTTCAGGAAGGCAGATGGGAGTCCCCTACCTGAGTTACAGGCTGGTATGAATCACCATATGAATACTGCCTTATTCAGACAGACATTTTTTTTCTCTTAAAACCCCAAGGTGTGTTTGCTTTCACTCTCGCCTCGTAACCCCAAAGCTGCCACTGTTTACTTTGTGGTTTCAAGAAAAAGTTCTGTTTCAGCTCTGCTCTTACAAACAGGCTTGTTTTCCTATTCACACACCCAATTGATTTGTTATCTCAATTTTGTTTTAAAATTACTATATAATTCTATATTTTCAAAGTCCTGGACCCTTTTTGTGTGGATGTAGGGACATCCACACAAAAAGGATGTGTGATGATTCAAAAATCATTCCACATTAAGAAATTTTTGTTTTTAAAGGGGCAGTGTTATGGAAAATCAACATTTTTGAGCTCTACATAATGTTATGTTATCATCAAAAACAGAGCAGGAGAGTCGCTTTGATTCTTTCATGCATGTTTGAAAAAATCTTTAATCTCCTGTGGCAACCATTCAGATGTGCAAAACACCTCAGTGGACCTAGCTCTGCCTTCAAGGACGAAGCTCCACCTCGAAGCTGCAGTTTCCAGGTGTCCTCCAGCTCCTTCAGATTAGCCAGTAGCAATTAGCAAACACCTGGGTGAACTCCTGAGCTCGTCATAGGAGATACTTCTCAGTGTAATCCTGGTAAGAAGATTCTTAGAGTTAATAAAGGAGCCATGTTGTGATGACTTTTTGAAGGTGCGTTTCAGAAAGAGCAGGAGTTTCTTAAAGAGACAGAGACCCAATTTGAATTGAATCAAGTCATATTTGACATTTTCAGCATTTTTATAACAACTGAACGCAGACATAGTTACTTATGTTATTAAATTGTACAATATGCCTGGAAAATACATAGCACTTTCCCTTTAAGGCATGTCTGATCCAGTTTTTTTTATCAGTCTTCGTGCCATCCTGTCCAAAATGGTGCTTAGGTTGTCGTCAGTGATGGGAACAGGTTTATTCTGTGTACTACAATGACTGGAGTCATATTGACACTAATATGTTGTCAGAGCGCATGTCATCGACCAAAAGTTGCTCAGCTCGTTATTGTTGGGGGGCACAATAACACATATTGTTGGGGGGCATATTAACCCTTAGGGGGATCACATGTTGTTTCTCATTCTGAGGGAAGAAGCAGGCCTTTGTCTGGCTCTTTTTATTGTATTTTAGATGCCCTGTAGATGGGATGAATCCAAACCCCGGGGCTAAGTGGGCCAATCCTCGCAGCGAGCCACATTCCTGTGCCCCGTGGTCCAGCTGGGGCCCAAGCGGGACACTAAATCAAATCTAACTTTAAAGAGTCCCTAATCAGCTTCTGGTGGTAGCCACTGCCCAATGCTGGAGCGGCTTTTAGGCATCGGAGACAAGCACATCTTTGTTTTCCACTGCACCATATGTGAGGTGGGTGGTGGCTGTTGGGGGTGGGAGGGTTCCAGGATGTGGAGTTGTCTCGGGGTGGAGATGGTGTGACTCCTGCCTTGTCTGCACCGTTCCGGGTTCTTTATTGTGTTTTCCACTCTGTTTAAATGGCTCAGCAGCTGAAAGGCCAGCCGGCACTTCATGATGTTTTTCGTGGAGCCATCCAGTCTGGGCGTACTGTAAATGTGTTTGCTCCGCTCCAGCACCATTCCTGTTGACTTCTTATTGCTGCTGGAGCTTAATTCACCACCCCTAAAATAAGTCTTAAAACGGACAGAAATAGACAGGTATAGTTAAGACCAATCATCCTGCTTATCAATCACTGGACCTAGAGGATCAGCAATGGTCGGCTCAGGTTGCTGCTCGTCACGTCGGCCCCTGACGTCAAAGCGCAGACTGCCCACTGACTCCTAATTAACTACCCTAAATTAAACCCAATAGACTGATTAACAGACCCTTAGCTGTGCTGTAATGGCCCGTTGTTTCCTCCCAGCTCCCTTCAGACATGCATCTTGGCTCTAGTTTGCTAATCACAGCCTCCTCAGGCTCTTTTTCACTAGTAGGACATATATTATTTTAATAGGCTGGAAATATTCTCATGTTTTAATCAGGTTAAACATTTATGCAAAGTTTTTTTTGACCAACATTATCAAGATCCCTGCATCCAGGTTATCTAGCTGACTGAGAACTTTAGTGAAGAAGAGCAGACGGGTCAGGAAAAAAGCTAAGAAATTTAAGGCAGAGTTGGATCATAAAACAATATCCACTTTAGCCCTAAACCTATCACCTACTACTACTATCAATCTAAGCTGACATGCTTTGTTTTCATACTTGAAAAATTATGTTAATTTTATTCTTTCCAATTCACAATAATGTATTACTTTTCATTGCCCTATCATATTAAATTCCCAAAAAGTACATTTTAGTTTTTGTGATAACAGAGCAAAATGTAAAAAAATTCTCATTGTTACTTTTCCATTGCACACCTCAGAGCAAAGTTTAGGCTTCTGTTTGTATTTGAAATAAGAATTTTAGCACGAGCCTTCTTACCTAATTGATTACATGCCATAAACTCAATGGGAAGACCATACTTTAACATTTGCTTAGTAACAGCAGTCATTCTTCTTTTATTCTGAGTAAATGCTCTAAAAATAACCCAATGTGTCAATATCTGAGACGATCCAGCAGGGAATTGCGAAAAAAAAAAGATAAAGCAAGTGAAATGGGAAACAGTGGCAACGACGAGGAGCAATCAGCCTAATAAAAGTGATGACAGTTTTCATCACATTCTTCTTCTACTGTGTAGACCACAGTTAAAAATGTTGTGCTACTAAATTGTAGAGACTGTCAGCTTGGTTTCTGCTGCATGAAAGTCAAAAGATTCATCCTATTCTTTTCTGTTAATTCTTGGAGCAAAAAGTAGAAACAACTTAGTAATATATGTCATCCTGTTTGCTGTCCAAGAGTCTTTAACACGGAGCCAGAGCAGAAAGAGCTGATAGCTAACATAAACACTAAACTGGGAGTGGTGAGTAAGGGAAATCACTAAAAGACAGAAACATTTTGCCATCTTAAATATAAATCACAAGATGTTGAGTTGCATGTGGTTTTAGTTGAATAAAAATATCAGCTGAACAATGGGTGCAGTTGTATCCCACCTGACACCACTACTGGATCCTCGTGAGAGCCTTTAATACCGTTAGCAATAGTGTGATTAAACACAGAGGGACTTTCCTGTTCTGCAATGCCGACTCAAAGTCCTGCTCGATGGCAGCAGACACCCTGACACATGTGTTTGGTTGAATGGAAATTGCTCCATGCTAACAGTAATTTAAACATGTGGCACCATGTGATCCAGCATTGGTCTTTCAGCAGATTATAGGCTTCATATTTTGCTCATCAATCAAAGCTTAAGGAGTATCCACGTCGTTCTCTCAAAGGAAACAAGTACAGTTCCTTCTACAGGAAGATGGAGACTTTACTTTCTCCTTTCCCGTAGTTCTGCATGACTTTAATATGTTATAGCTGTTAGTCATGTGCCAACATCATCACATTAGTGCAATAAGAGAACCTTATTTCTCATTATGTCAAAGACAGTTGCCCTTCATTGTAATTCAAAGTTTTATATTCAAAAGTGCCTTTCAGAAACCATTGCCAACATTGGCACCTCAACTCTTAATTAAAGGAATACAAATAAAATATTTGAAAACAAATCTTGATATTCCATTTTTACTCAAGCTGGTGGTAGCATCTACAAAAAGTTGAAAGTTTCAATTTTTGTTGGTTTTTGTTTTAGAATTTCATTTCATTTTGTCTTGAACCAGTCATTAATTAGACAAGTAACACTAAAGTATCAATGAAGTCTGAAAGGTGATGACCAAACTATCTCTTCGTCAGATTAGTGGAGGGGGTATACAGTATGAGGCAGCAAGTAAAGATTTTATCCTCAAAGTTTTTGTAAACAGAAAAATTGCCAAACATTTGAGTGAGTTTGACCAATATTGACGTCTAGACGACTGGCTCAGATCACCTCCAAAACTGCAGTCCTTGTGACTTGCTCCTATTCTGCGATGTCTCAGCAGCCATGTTACTATCAGCTTTTTTATGCACATTTTGAAGAAAAGGTTGATGGTAACAACAAAATTCTAAATTATTTCCTCAATTTCACAAAAAATGTTTTAAGCTTGCTTGAAGTGGATTTTAGTAAAAGAGTTAATGTGTCAAAGGGAGATGGAAACATTATTGCCAAATAAGTTCTGACATAACGAATTGCAGTCCCACCCTCCAGTACCGTGGGGAGAACTTTCCATTTTTTTGAGTGAGATATGTGGTTCTTGCTAGAACTATAAGTAGCATCAACAGCTGATGAAATTCCTCTTTGCGTAATGTGGTTGACTCACTCCTAAACAGTAGATGGAAACATGCCTGATTCACATTTTCTTTTTTGCAATATTTGAAAAGTTTGCTCAAAATTTGCATGACAGTTGGATAAAAACATAGCTAGTATGTATCAAAGTGATTCAAGAAAGGATCAGTGGTGAGCCACTCACAGGGTCATGGTGAGCTAGAACTTGTTGATGCAAATGGTGAACAAAGGCTAGCCATGTGTACAGGTATTGTTGCTCAAATTGCTCAAGGTGTTAATTGTTGTTTTGATTGTAAGATGCATGGGAGTTGTTGTATATGGTCTGCATTGCAACAGACCAGTCAGGATACAGATGCTGACCTCTGTCCATTGGCCAAAGCACCAGCAGTAAAGTATGTGGTGAAGCATCAGAAAGACTTTAAAGCAATGGAAGAAGGTGGCCTTATCTAGTGAATCACGTTTTTTCTTTTACATCAAACACACAGCCAAGTTTTGTTGCCAGGATTCACTACGGTGAAAATGCCAGCCATAGGCTAGAGTTTGATGTTTTGGCAATGGTCTGCTTGGAAACCTTGGATCCTGACATCAATGGGAGTGTTGCTTTAGCATTTACCACCTACTTATGCAACGTCACCGACCATCTACAGCCTTTCAAGAGCATTTGTGGTCTCTTTCATCAGGATAATGTTCCTGGCTTCAAAGCAGAAATAGCTCAGAAGTGACTTAAGAAGCACCACGAGTTTGCGCTGTTGAGGGTTTAGCGTTTCCTTGATCTCGAGCCAATTGAGCACGTATGGTGCTCAATTGGCACCAATGGGATGCGTTTTACAAATAATTCCAGTCCACAAAAGTCCCACCTTGCAGCTTAAAGTACTTAAAGGATCTGCTGTATCACAACTTCAGGGGTTTATTTGAGTCCATGCCTCAACGATTCAGAGCTGTTTTGGCAGCAAAGGGCGAGCCATCACACCACCATAATGTTGAAAATGTTTAGTATATATTTGGAGTTTCTGAAGATGCTGCTTAGCTATTCATATTTACCATTCAAAGCAATGACTTATCATGTGCTTATTTTAACAAAGTCTGTAAAAAGTAAGATTAAATTTTAGAAATAAATAAATTGCATTTGCTCTTCCCAAAAAAGTAATCTTCCCATAAGCCTGTCTACAAGGCTTGCTATAAAGAAATACTAACGTTTCCAAAGAGCGTCACCTCTGTGCCAGCCTGAGCCTCGTGGGGGTGTGATGCAGTCTGCGTTGGCTGATTAGGCCAACGCAGACTGCAGCACTGTGGCCTTGGCTCGTACTGCTGCCAGCAGATGTTGGGCTTTATTTGCCTGGACTCCATTAGGACCCAACAGATGCACAGCACACAGGGTTGACTTCATCAGACATAATTGTCTCTTCTGTAAATGACAGATGTTCAGTAACATCCAGACTAATTGGAAAGCAATCAAAGGTGCTGATGGGGGGGAGAAAAAAAATTGTGATACGCAATGGCTTAACATATCGACATACAGTAGCTCTGCAGTGTGAGAGAGTTGGCACACCTGAACTTGTTATTTTTTAATCACCCTCTGGCTGGGGAATATGATTAACCTCCTAGTTGTCTTCACCAGCTGGTTGCAGTGCAAAAAGCACTGTACCAACTAATCCCACGGCTCTCCCTCTCCACCCGGCCTCTCATGACATGCAGTTAAAATCCCATCAGGTCAGTGGCCAATTTGCAACTGTTGGCACCCTTCCTACCTTTTTTTCATGCAAATAGAAGGGCACCGCCACTCGTCAGCATGCTTCTGTTTCTCTGGCCTGTCCTCTTGTTGGCATAAGAGAGATGCTCTCTTTCAATTGTAACCACTCTCTCACTCATGACCTGCTTCCTCATTTGGACTCACACTCCTTGGAGGGAGAGTTGGAGTCAGCTCATTGAGCAAGCTTTTTGGAAAATGCGAGAAAAGAAGCGCCTTCCTCCAGACATTCCTGCTCATGTTTTTGCTTTTTCTTCTCTTCAGTTGATGAGTTATTCTTTGTGGGGAAGCATAGTGTGCTTTCTCTCACTCTCTCTCTCTTTCATTCAAGCTTAGCTTTCTCTGAGAAAATACAGGTGCTCTTGTCTTCAAGTGCACTCTTCTCTGTACTCTCATTCCATCTGTGTATTCACTGATAAATGCCACATGTTCTGAGCTACTGAGATGAAAAAGGAACTGTTTGCTTTAACCTCTTTTGTAAATATTTGAAAGGCTTAGCTTAAAAGAGTTTGAATAAACAGAGCTTGGTTAATAGCTTTTCAGTCACGAGTAGAAAAAACCCCAACAAAAATTAATACACTCTGTAAAATGGTACACTTTGTTGCTGAGGTCATATAGGTGCGTCCACAAAATTCCTGCAGACTTTTGACATACGATAGTGCTTACACAGAGAAAATAATTGGCAAGCCCGGGAGAAAAACCCCTGGACCACCAACTGAGTGGACGGTAGGCAGTGCCAAGGCAGATGCCAAGGTGTCAATAAAGATACCTTTTCTCCTCGCCAACAGAGGGCTGCTTTGATTAGAGCCCCAGCAAGACTAAACAGCTGTTAATCAGAGAGGTATGCCAGTGGCCGCCATTTTGCCTGGATGGAAGCAGATTTTCCTCCATAAGTGAGCAGAGCAGCAGGGTGATTGATATAGGCAGGGGGTTAAGGATGCCTCCTCGATGAGCAAACATTCCTGGCTAACTTTAATGAATGAAATGAAAAGAAGAATGTGTTTCCTTTTCTCATGTGAAAACAGTAGTACCAAAGCAGAAAGTTAAAGTTGACTTAGATAATTGTATAGTAGAAAAATACTTCCAATTCTGATTTGTAGACCACTGATTGTTGTGGGTTCTGATTTTTTTCTTTGATTGTGTGATGTGTACTGCGTTTTGCCATGCAGAAACCTTTAAGAATGTCATTCCTCTGTGTCTAGTTGTGCAAACCATGAAGGGCTGTTCTCTGTCTGCTGAGGTCGGGGTTCATCTGCCAAGCACCGGGTTGCCGTCATCACTCAGACACGACCCAGATTTACAACAGATATCCATTTGTCTTTAGTTTCCATATCACACGAAGTCACCCAACATTACTTCTGCCAGGACATGCACTTTAGGGTGATAACAGAAAAAAAAAACAGCAAGAGCTCGGGAATCCAGCTAGCTGATGGGACTGATTCAGATAAAGGCAGAAAAGGGAAAAGGCACCACTGAGTTTGTCCCACTCTTGGAAGTTCAGTTTGGCATTGCTCTTTAAACTCTTTATCCATTAACAAACGCTGAGATGAATTTGCCTGATTTTCCTCTGAACCTACTCTCTGGAGTTATTCTTGGAGTGAGAGAGGTCCATCTCTAAAATGGCGGCCCCTCTGCTCTTTAGCAATGCCATATCAGGCCAACAGCTGCTGTCTCTCTCAGTAAAGGAATGTTGACTTCTGGGGCTTGCCTTCATACACGCACCGGATCTTACACAAGGTCTGTTATTCGTGGGCTTGTGGCCTTGACTTTTTTTTTTTCTTTTAAGGAAACTCTTCTTGTAAGAAATCTAAACATTTATTAAATTTTGCCATTAAACTGCAAGGATCCCGAGTCTACAGTACTTTGCTGCCTGACTCCTGGCTTACCCTGATTTAGGAGACCTAAGCAAGGTATCTCAGGTAAAGGCTGCTCATTTCACTCTGTGGCTCAAATTCTTGAGCTGGAGCCAACGAACTGTGATCGCTCTCACAGCTGTCCCTTGGCACATCAAGATGAGGTCTTTTTATCAGATTTTTTGAGAGTCTGTTGGAAGCGCATGACTGCAGCCTGTTCTGTTCAGAGAAAAGAGCCTTGCGCAACACGCAAAGGGGATGGCCACCCAGGACAAATCCTGGAATGTTTCAGCTTCTCTCTCTGGATCTTGCTGTCCGCTTTATTTTCTTTATTTATCTGGATTTGGGGTTTGCGGTTTTTTTAAAAACATTATGTGTGTTAAAATTGCTGTGAAAATAAAAGCTGATGTCTGTCTGAATGTAAAAAAAAAAAGAAAGCTTCTTTGTCTTCATCTGGCCCACCTCCCAGTCCCGTACCTCCAAACAGCCGAGTCGTTCCTCCAGACAAACCACAAAGACAGGCTCTAATGCTCTGCTTCCAACAGAAAGCACTTCACCTCCTGTGAGGAGCATGGCCAAAGCTCTCACAATTCAAACTATAATTAGGAAATGCTCATAGAAGTGTCTCGCCCTCAGAGTTCTTGTTTCAGGTAAGGCAGTGAGAAACTGAAGTGATTCCAGACTGCTAATGTCTGTCTCAGTAGAAGTCTGGGCTCTGTTATTGTTTTAGTGCAAAGGTCCAAATAAACCCAGCGTGGGTCACAACCTCAATGATATGAACCAAATGTGCTGCAATTTATGACCTTTGTTGAGAGATTTAGCCTGAGAAGTGGATGAATGTATGTGAGCTGTGATAGACATTTGTATGGAAAACAGAACTTTATCTAGCCATAGTGCTGTCAGCTTGATATGCAATTCTAATTTATAAACTTGCCCAAAAACAAACAAACAAAAAAAAAACATTATTTTGTATTAAAGATGTACATAGTTTCCCTAAAGTCAATAAGTCCTTTCATCTATGACATCAAGTCTGGGCTTCATCATGTTAGACAGCTATATTTTTGAGGTACTGTCTTAAAAAATTACATTTATCTGCTAATCTATTAATAACAAAGCTAATTTATTTGTTTAGCACTTTTGCTAACTTTGAAAACTTGGGTTCCTCTAAATTTTCCAGAGAAATTCTGAAGTATAATTTACTGTGTTATTCTTGTCGTAAAATTTCAGTCAACTAAAGTTGGACAACTGTGTTGAAGGTTTGGTTATTTGGTTAAGAATTCTTCAGGTAGTTCAATGTTTACGTTCATATTATTATTTTGAAGTGGGTGAAAGCTGTTGATGCAGCACCTCCTTTTTTGTTAAGTAACTTTATTGAGCAAGTAGCAAGCATACAACAAACAAACGAGGTCTCAAAACACAAGAATAAGCAAACAACTCAAATACCCAAGGAAAACACCAAGTTGCATATAATTTGTTTAAGTTCACCTTAGTGATGGACTCTGTTCTGTTTTGAAGTTATAAATGTCAAGAAAAAAGGGAAAAGCCTGCCCTCTCATGTTATTTTAAGGTACTACAACGTAGTAAGTTTTGTTATTCAAAACAAAACTTATTAAACGGTAGAAATAGACACCGTTGGTGTAAATTACTGTTGAAATATTTCATGTATGGTTGCATTGCCGGTATGTATTAAGTTTGTAACTTTGTAACATTGTTTCTGTCTAGCGATAGCGCTCTAATGTGTTGTTATAAGGTAGAGTATGTTTATGTTAATTAGATCGGGTGCGCAGTTGGTAGCCTAGATGTACGCATATAGATGTGATATTTGGTAGAAATTGAATGTATTGTATTTTATGCTGCATATGATCACATATTTATTGTATTTTTTGTCTTCATTTCAGTTTTACCCTTTTAATTGTCATTAAACCTGCTCACAACGTCCTTCGGTCTTCAGAGTCGTGACATGAGAAAGGTGTTAGAAAGCCTTTGCATTAGACATGCACCAGTAACGGCACAGACTCAGTTTTTCTTTTCTTCAGATAAAAGCCAGAGTCTATCAATTGTCAACAGTTGGAGGGACCACATTTGGTTCCGGAAGCCACTGATCGAGCTCCACTTACTGGGTTGCTTCGAGTTGAGGCAATCTGTCTGCAGTGCACTCCTCAGGGCCACATACAGCTGATTCTGTGATGCTCTGGAATGGCTCCATTTCTCCGGCGTGCCATGCCTTCTCCAGCCCGAGGTTCCTCTCTGCCCCAATCACCCGCCAGTCTACCTCCCAGGACTCTGCGCCTAGTGAAGGAATTCTTGCTCTTCTTTCTGGAGTGTGTCTGACAACTGCCTCACCAAGTCAGTTCGCGTCTTCCTTCTATCTCAGCTCATTTTATCTTTCTTTGATTAGTCTCTGCAGACACCTGTAGGAGAAGCCAATTACTGCGCTCCGCCTCTTTAGACAACCAGCCATCAGTTCAGTGCATTTGAATTGTTAAAGAAAAAACCAACACAATACAGACCAGCAAAATACAACCAAAAATTCCAACAATCACATTTTCCCCTGTGCAACACAACACTTACATGAACAAATAATCAGGGGAGTTAATTGATCAAATACATGAAAATGTGCAATAAGACATTTGACCCTGTTGAGGAAAAATAACATGTCAGAGATTCTTGGTGGGTATCAACTTGGTTGAATTAATGCTTTAGCTTTAGCTTTAGCATTAGCGGTACCAGTGTTTATGATTAGTGGTTTAGGGTTAGCACAACTTACTACCTAGTTAGTGGTGATCACCGCGGGTTAGTGTTGAGTAGATGACAACAATTCAGAATTTAAATTTCTTATCCATCCACCCACTACCCACTCCATGGACCTTACCACAGGGGCCGCGTTTCATTGGCTAATGCCCATTTCATGTCACAGCACAGCTACCACGTGCGTGACCATCTCACAAACACAAGCTACAGTAGTAAACACATGCTAATATACATTGTGGACTAGCAGACCGGCAGAAAGTTTTTGCATCCGGACTCGAAAAAGAATGGTTCTCCACTGTCAGTGGGGTATCTGTTCAGGTGATGTCAGGTATCCTGATCGTATTTGTGGAACTAAAATTCACAGTTTTCCAAAATCTGAAACGGGATGCCTTGCTTGGATCAAAGCTTGTGCACGACCGCATTTGCAGCTCAACCGTCGTAGGATCAAAAGAACAAAGGAGTGTGTGCTGGTGTAAGTATTATTGCTTTGCTTTCTTTGTGTTTAGTGAATGGGGATATTTTGAGTGATTATTTATCCATTTGAGATTCTGCTTTACAGCTTCAGTAATAAAATCAGCCATTATGAAAACCTTTTAACTAAGTACCGCATAATGGCAGTACCGATACAACTTCTACACCTTATAGCCTGTATGTCACACAGTCTTACGTTAACTGAACAGATCAATATGCAATGTGTACCGTATCTGACACACATTAATGATTTTATTTTACCTGAAAAGGCTTTTTACTAAACTGTAATCGTGTTAGCCACGCTAGCACCGAGTACAGTGTATCAGGCCTAGGCACACTCAAACATTTGCCAACAACAGAAATCACTGATTCCAAAAGTAACCCTCAAAACCATGAATGCCTGACTTACCCAGCCTTGCAAGAACAATAGGCATCACTGATCTTGTCCACAGTATATTTATGCTGAGGGTGTGAGGATCTGCTGTTTTCCTCATCGACCGGTAGCATTTCGCTGTGACGCGCACAATGTTGGAGGCATCCCGTGGCTCAAACATCCTTATGTCGTCCAAAAAAGATAACATGAACTTGTTGGTTCCTCTGTCCATTGTCGTGGCTGATATTTTGTCGAAATCCGGCAGAAATGCTACACTAATCGACTCAGAAATACTCTGCAGAGTCAGTCAAAATGAAAGACGCCATGTTTACACATAGAAACTAAGCTCTGCGAGGCTTTGTTTGTGAACCATGCAGCCAGGTGGGATTTTAGGGGGCGTTTCTGGGCGGAGCTTGGTAAGGTCCATTGAGTCATCTGTTTTTATGTCTGTCCATCCATATTTTTTGTGGTTTTTGCAGGTTTCATACTTCAAGTGTGACCTCTGTAGGAATGTGCGCCATCAATTCACAGTGGAGTTATGAAAAAACTAATTTAAAAATAAATTGAAATTCACCTGGAAATAAATGCACTTTGGACACTTTGTTCTGGAAGAGTTTGTTCTAGGGCGCAAGACGGAGCCCCGTCCTATTTCACCCTATTTCACTCCTAAAACCAAGAACAGGCTGACTAACGAGGTCATTTTTACTGGACTTTATTTACTCAACATCTTTGGTTGGGGCGTTATAGGGTAGCTTTTTAAGCAAATACTCAAATCCTTACCAGAGCCAATTGTTTAAAAACCCATTGAGAATGTGTCTAGACAAATGGTTTCTCAGAGAAACCATTCTACTCAATGGTATTAAGTCAATTTGTTTCTCATCTTCCCTACAGCGACATTAAAAATGCTGAGTTCAGCGGTTTTGACCATTACATGTTATGGCATTTACATGCCATAACATATAAATGTACAACATCCAAAGTGGGGGGACACTGTTGGTTATCACAAGATACAAAAGAAATGGCTGCTTCATCAAGTGGTGAAAGTCAACACATCTCAAACCCTTGAGAGTCTGGTCTGTATATAATAAAATAAATTGTTGTTGATTTCAGGAAAAAATCAACCAAGTCACGGCACTCTCTTTGTCAAATATGCTGTAGTGGAGCAGGTCAGCAACGTTATATTTCTGGAGATAATATAATGTTGGGACCAAGTCACCGACAATAGACCCTTTTCACAGTGACGTCAGACAATGGCCGCCATAACTCAAACCTGGGTATCTTTACTTCCGGTGTGATTTTGCCTTGGGAACCAAGCTGAAAAATTCCCGCATTCTCATAATCTTAAGGATATAATAAAAGGTAAGTTTAATAATAACAGCATTTAAGTGTTAGATAGCTGTTATTAATCATTGTAAATTCACCATTCTCTATCTGTGTATAAAATAAACAGCCTCCGATCGGAGAGTAAACCACCTAGCAGCAGCTTTAGCCACATTTAGGAAAAAATATACTGTCAGTGCTGTAACGTTTAGAGGTTCACTTTCTGTATTTTATAAAACAGTGTTTACGTGTTAGATAACCGTTATTAGTCATTGTCAATTTACCATTCTCCAACCAGCCTCCGATCATGAGTAAACCAGCTAGCAGCAGCTTTAGCCACAGTTAGGAAACATATACACCGCCGCCTGTCAGTGATGTAACGTTTAGAGGTTCATTTTCTGTATTAATGGAAAATAAAGGACATAAAAATAACTTTAATCTGATTACTGGGTTTGAAATACGAGCTCGTTAGATTATTCGTTACCGGAAAAAGTGGTCCGATTAGAGGAAGGCATTACAAAGCAGCGGCGGCACCGGATATCTCTGCTTATAACAAACAAACCCCTATTTTATGGGATGAGTGGCAACTCCAGTCTATAATTTAAGAATCTGATCAAGATTAGAGCCTAAAACGTTATAGTTCAAAAACAGTAAAAAGTTCTGGTTAAGGAACAGTTATGTCACGTAGTTAGCTAGCTAACAAAATTCACTAATGCTAAGCTAACGGTTATGCAAAACAAAAATACCTACCTTCATAGTCAAACAGGGATTGTTCGGTAAAGAATTTGTAGCCTTTGTCTAATTTAGATTTTGTTGTCAGAGAAAATTGGTTTGCAAATCGTGATCTATCTTCAAATCTTATTTTAGCCAAATGTTTTAGAGACTGTGTAAACTCCATGCTCCGGTGTTCTGTCTGATCAACATATGCTGTCAGATATATACATATATATACATAAATATCTAAATTTCTCTTTCTATATATATGTCTCTATATAGATATATATGTGTCCATTTTACATATATATATATATATGAAATAGACAACTTTATCGTTACTTACTATGTACACCGGAACTAAGGATACACAGCTTCGAGCCAAAACGGAGGTTGTGTGACGTCATGTGAAAAGGGTCTATTTGACCTGGTCCCTCCAAACCTCTGGTCTGGTGAAGAAAGCTCAGCAACGTCTGCACTTTTTACGTCGGATGAGAAGAGGAAACCTCCCCCTTCCCATCTTCACCCCATTCTACAGAGGGACAATAGAGAACATACTGACCAGCAGCATGTCTGTATGGTTTGGAGCATGCAACTGGCAATGTGTAAAGAGTGTGGTGAGGACAGCTGAGAAAATCATTGGGACTGAGCTTCCTTCCATCCTTGACACCGCGCACAGTTGCTGCCTGTGAGTTCGGCAGAGCTCGGTCGATTATAAAATACCCCTTTCACCTTCAGTATGGTTTGTTCTCCCTGCTGCCATCTGGGAAAATGTTCAGCAGCTTCAAATGCAGAACAACCAGATTCTGCAACAGCTTCATCCCTCATGCCGTAAGACTACTAAACTATTTTTTATTGTTTTTCATATTGATACTTTTTAATTCTATTTATTTTATTATTATTGGAGCTTTGCAAATGTTGCTCAATATGTAGATTTTAAATGTACAACCAATGACAAAGTCTGTATGTGAATGTCTAATATTCATGGAAGGACAGCTCTGATCAAATGTCTTTTATCCATGTCCTTCCTCTGACTCTACTCCCAGAAAACCTCAAAGAATTGTGGGGTAATCAGACGGTGAGTCGGCTGTAAGTCGTGAATCTCAATGCAGACTTGTACTATCTGATTGTCATCTTACCCTGAAAAATTGCCTTGACCAAAGTTAAATTCCAAAGGAGGAGTCAGGCCCTAAATGTTGAAATTTACTGAAGTCACTTTCTAATCTGTGTTTGACCATATGACTGTAAAATGCTTTTAATTCAAATATTTAATAATAATAATAATAATAATAATAATAATAATAATAAATTTAATTTTTTAAATTAGAAAAAATCTCAAAGTGATTAACAAGATTGAGTTGCTTCTGATGAGAAAATACCTAAAGTTTTAGTTATTTTTAGTTTCTGACAATAATTTCTCAGAAGCCCTGCTGCCCAGTTACACAAGATGAGGAATAGTTCACTTTTTGTTTTTAAAAGAGCATACCAACACTATGAAGAAAAGGCCTGTAAACATACCGCCGCTGGTATGGTACAGCAATGGTCAAACATAAGATCTCAATGCAAGTTTTCTTCCATAACCTGCTTATTTATCTGCAGAAAAGGGATTAACCCCTAGAACCCGACGGACCCACCGGTGGGTCCAGCTGCCGGGACCTCGGCTCGCTCTGTAAACAAAGGCTCCACGTGCCTTTAAATTTTTTTTTTATTTTTTATTATCCGCTAAAAGAGGCTTTGATCTTTCAAAAACTATTCCGCATAAAGGTTTTGCCCAAAATGTTAAGTTTAAATTTATTTATGCCCCCTGAGGGTGTAAGAGGTCAACCATCTGAGTATTTTCTCAGATGTTATTGTTCTCATTTGTCTGGCAGTAATAGCAGAAAATCCTCCGTCATCCTTGAATGGCTGCTGCGGGTGTGCGTGCGTGCGTGTGTGTGTGTGTGTGTCTTTCTCTCTCTCCATCTAACGAGCCTCCACTGGCTCTGTTTTGCAGCCTATGAATTAAATTACATGATGCCGAAGCTCTGGGGGGCCAGACTGGAGGCTCCACTCACACAGTGATGTGAGTGGAGTGGGTGAAATAACTCTCCTGGTCTACCTCCTCCACAAAGATTCAGTGCCATCGTGTTGACATGACAAGAAGGTGCTCCTGACTCTTCCACTGTTTTCTCAGAAACGTTACCGAACCAGAAAACTCGAGGTCACGGTTGAATTTTGATGAAAACACAACAATGCTCCCAGCTAATGAAGTGTGTCTAGTGATTCTCATTTTTCTGCTGTATGTCTGAGGGCCAACACCTCAAGACTTGACCATTTTACCCATTGTGGGAAAGAAACTCTAGATTAATTTTGGGAGACGTCTCGTGATCTACATGTCTTTCACATCCAATAAACCTCAATGACAGTTTTCTCCACCTACACCACCTGGTTGGAAGCCGCCTTTGGTCCATCCCCTCCTGCTTTGACGTCTCATGAGGAAACCATTAAACAGACTCTTTTACAGCCGACTGAGCCGTTTGTCCCACTCTTACACATTAGAGAGGAAAAAGGAAAAAGTCAGCACGCAAAGCACAACTGTTCTCCCCACAAGAAACAAGAATCATCCAGCTGGAACCAGAGGACCAATGCTGAACCACAAACACATGATTCAATTTAGTCAATTGGTGCGTCTGCTCAACAAAAGCTTTTTATACAACCTCAAAAATACCTTGCTGTTGTGCTGTTCATTCCAGAGCTCGGCCTGCAAACTACAAGCAAGTGTACTGTTAGAGGAAAAAGGTTGGGGGGATGTTAGAAGAAGGGCAAAGAAGCTCAAGTAATGGAAAAAAAAACTGAGGACAGATCCAAAAGCATCTGGACTCTATCAAGTTAATGTTCAAATTAATTTCTAAACATATTCTTTAAACATGTATACCAACCAGCTGACTTCATCTTGCGTCAAGGTGTGAGGCAGTTCACAAGTGTGAAAGTTTGCTTTCTATAAGAACTGGCTCACTTCTCCCAGATAAAAACGGAATTACTGGATGTTCTTGTTGAACACTGACAACCCGCTAATCTGTTGATTTGTTCTCATTTATCAAGTTAAAAGAGAGACTTTGAAAACTTTTATGACAGATATCTGTTTCCTTTTCTCTTTCTGTGGCTGAATTTGTAATAAAGGAGCTTTTTTTTTCAGAATAAAGTTGTTTTTGTTTTCATAAGCAACAAATGTGAAAAAGTGGTCAAAAATCAATTACATTAGGATTTCTCATGCTGGTCTCCTTTAAAAAACTGTGTAATGCTGTTGGTGCTCCATTGAGTCGATCTCCATTCCATTCAGTAGCACCAATTGGCTGGACCTCTGTTGAATTAGGTCAGTCACTTTGAAGGAATGACTGACCTAATGACTGACCAAATTCACTTATCACTTATTTTATGTTTCATATTTTTATTTCATCATTTTGTATAAATCAGTTTTCACTATGATTTTTAAAGGGTTTACTGTTTTTTTGGGGGGGTTTTTTGTAGTTTGTTGAGCATGACTGATTTTTCTAAAAGCAACAAACAGGGTCAGGGCTGATGGCATTCTGGTTCTGTGCCGTACCTTGGAGAACAATATCATCTGGTTCTCCTAGAGATTCATCAGACATATTTAACTCAGAATCTAACAGACAAGCGGCTCCACGCTCCACGTTTAGGTCTCACGCAGTCACTCGGTGCCATCTTTACAGGCCACACCTCAAAAGAAACTTTATCCCGGTGGTTTTGTTGTGTTACCGACTGCAGTGAAGTTAGTTTCGAGTTGGATATTGGATATTCCAATATCTGCCAAGCAAGCGGTGTTTAGCTCAAGGTTGATCCAATTTATGAACGCTAATTTCAGCCAGCCGTTCTCTCGCTCCCTCCTCAGCGCTCGGAGGTTCACTTGGGGACTGTCAACACATTTCCGAACCAAACACTCCTGTTAAACAAATGTTAATAAATGCCTTGCCTTGTGACCAACTGATATCAAGAAGTGGTAATTCATGCTTTTACATGAGACCCTGTATTAAAATGTCAAGTCATATTCAATACTTAAAAAAAAACTTTAATGTTAAATATTTCTTCAATAGCTTCCATATTGTGTGCCACACTGACTAGAAATTAGTCTGTGAGGGGTGCTGTGGTGGCGCAGGGCAAAGCACAACCCATGTATTGAGGCCTTAGTGCTCATGCCGATGGTCGCAGGTTCAATTCCCGGCCTGGTGACATTTGCTGCATGTCTTCCCCCTCTCTCATAACCCTCCTTCCTGTCAAATAAAGGCCACTAGAGCCAACAAAACCTTTAAAGAAAATAAATTAGTGTGTAATTGTTGTACTAAACTGTATTTATGAGGCACATGCATTTTTATTCCATTTTAACAACATTTTTATTTTTGTTACCTATTTTTTTAGTATAAATTTAGTATTTCTCTTCAATAGCTTCTAGGTCATGTGACCTTTTGAGTCAAAATCAGTGTGAAATCGTTCTACCAGTCTGTACAGATGAGGTACACTCATTTTTATTCGATTTGACCCTTTTTATTCCCTGTCGACGCACAGCTCTACATTACCATGTCTTCAGGTGACTCTGAACCTCTGTAGTCACTGAATAGATGCTTAAAACAGATAAATGTGTCAAAACTTTCTGCAGCTGAACAGAAACAAAACTGAAGTTATCTTTGGACCTAAAGAGGAAGATTTGTAGATCTATAACTAGTGATGGACTCTGACCTGAACCTTCAGAGACAGTCATGAAGTCGGCCTCTATCACCTGAAGAACATTAGACGACTTATGTCTCAGCAAGATCTAGAGCAGTGTTTCCCAACCCTGGTCCTCAAGGCACACTGCCCTGTATGTTTTAGGCGTTTCCTTGCTTCAGCACAGGTGATTTCAATTAACAGGTCTTTGCTGAACGGTAATCAGCTGAATGAGGTGCATTGAAACAGGGAAATTTCTAAAACATGCAGGGCAGTGTGCCTCGAGGACCAGGGTTGAGAAACACTGATCTAAAGCAGAGATCTCTTTCTCGCAGCCCGCAGGCCAATTGCGACCCACAGGATGTTGTCTCTTGGCCCCCACCATGATATGAAAGTATAATATAGTGCGGCCTACAGGATGAGCGGACCTCTGAAGGAAGTCCCGCCTGCCGTTCCTCGTCATGGCTGACATTCGGTGCTAGGCTAAGCTACACTGACATCATGCACACTACGCTTATAACAACAGTGCGGCGGATGATGGAAAAGTCCGGTACCAGTTGCTCTTCCCCTGCAGTTGCCATTCCGGTACTTTCTATCATTACCAAATGCCCCGATCAAACGCAGAGAAAGGCGACTGCTACCGGGCTGCTCGTCATCCGCCGCGCTGTTGTGACAAGTAGAAGCAGTAATGATGTCATGCATGGAGATGTTCTCCATACGTTGCTAGCTGGCTAAAGACTTCTATGAAACGTAGAACAATAGCGACGCCAAGTGGAATAAACTAAATTTTGTCACACCCTCGTCATGTCTTTGTCAAAGCCAAAGCCTGCAGTTCTATGGAGGACCATCCTTACACATGAGTTTCCATCAATATATATATATATATATATATATATATATATATATATATATATATATATATATTTTTTTTTTTTTTTTCATTTCCCCTTACACGAGTTTCCGTCAAGTAATGTATATATATTTTTTTTATTTCCCCTAAACATGCGTTTTTGTCAAGAAAAATAGATATTTTGCTTTGTCTTTTTTTGCTTCTCCCTTTTCTGCTCGTTGTATTTCCGTTTGTTGTTTTTCTGCTGCATCGTTACATTAATAAGGAGAGCTGCCTTCTATGTCTACTATTGGCCAATAGACCTTTGGAACCAACATCACGTCACTGCATCAGACGTTGTGGGGCGTTTAGGTGCAGTTACTCGGTGCCATCTTTGCAGGCCACAGTCCAAAACAAACTTTATCCTGGTGGTTTTATTGTGTTACCAACTGCAGTGAAGTGAACCTCCGACTGCTTGAGGAGGGAGCTAGAGAACGGCTGGCCGAAATTAGCGTTCATAAATCAGATCAACATTGAGCTAATTGCCGCTTACTTGGCAGATATTGGAAAATCCAATATCCAACTCGAAACTAACTTCACTGCAGTCGGTAACACAACAAAACCACCAGGATAAAGTTCGTTTTGGTCTGTGGCCTGTAAAGATGGCACCGAGCGACTGCACCTAACTGCCCCTCTTCAAAAGACCCTTATGTATAGTTTAAGTTTGGTGTTGAGTATTACTCTTTGTATTATGTGTTTTCTGTTCAGCGTTACTTTTGTCCCTTAAGGCATACCATAATTAAGGGCAGTGATGACGTCAACACCTTGCCGTAGCCAACATTGCTGATATCTGGAGATATCCAGATATCAGGAAGTTGGGGAACCGAACCACTGTGTTATCACATGGGAAAGACTTGCAAGATATGTGTGTTCTCCTTATAAGTGTGCGTCATTGAGAAGTACGTTGCAATATTTGAGTGTTTACGGCAACAGTGCTACCAACTACGCCACTGTGCAGCCCCTACTTTCTACCATATACCATATATATTTCACATTCCTAGTCCCCTCTAAAGACACATAATTGCCTACTTTAATAAATGAACACCAAATACACCTTAAAACATGTCAATATGCACAATACAGACTGTCTTGGCACTACCACTAAAGCTAAAATCTACAGTCTTCCTTAGTGATACTGTTGTGGCCATTTATGTAACCTTTGCAAATTGTGATTTCTACTAATTTAGTTTTCTATTTTGGGAAGTTAGAATTTATTTAAGTTAGTTTAGATCCAAAATCTGTAATTAATTTGTTTATTTGAATTGATTAGATTATGTTGGTAATTGGTTAGACCCTCCCATTAATTTGAGTAATTAAAGCACAACGGGTGCGTGGTGGAGGCATTGTTTGGCAAATGTTTGGTGTGTGGACGGGAGGTTTCTTGTAAATGAGTTTTTGACCACTTTTCACTTTTTTGTACTTGAAACGTCACATTAAGTTTACTTTCGTTTTTGGCTAAGTTGTAGGACATTTTTGGTAATTATTTTGTCGCTAATTTTTTACAAGAAATAAAGAATATATTTTTTCAAAACAAATCAAGTCAGAAGTGCATTCAAATCAAACCACCTGTTAACACCCATGACCTTTGTTGGAATATTGGTTTTAGGAAACTAGAAGGCCGCGACAGACACAGCCAATGAGCGCCAAGGAGAAAGGATGGCCATTTGTGTGGACATTTTGATTTGTGTCATGTGTTGCTCTAGGTAACTTAAACAAAAAACAATGCATAAAACGGTTATTACATGTTGACTTTTTTTTACACCCTGATGGTTTCAGCACTGTTTGACTTCATCTGATGTTGTTAAAGCAACAGAAGAGGTTTTCCTGAAACTTAGTCGTCTGTCAAGATCAAGTTAATTTAGCTTTATTAGTTCCTGCATTCAGTAGGACGCATGCAATAAACAGGCCTGCAAAAATTCTTCAGGGTTCCTTTAAGGCACACTAGAGACTATTAGACAATTGTTAAAATAAACCACTTTCACCATAAATCAAACCTGACTAGCAAAAAAAAGAACAATCCCATCCCTGGAGGTAACTGGAGATTATCTGTGACATCTTGTGTTTTTTTTTTCCTTTCAAAAGTCCAAAGTCGTCCACTCCATAATGGTTTCCATAATAATAAAACCTATTTAGGTCCATGAGCTTTTCACGGTTATTGGATCTTAATATGTCAGCGTTGAACTTGGTGAGATTATGCCCTCTATGCTCTATAACAGATCTGCAGCCATGTTCATGTTTTTCTGTGGTTGAGACTCTCCAGCTGCCGACTCATCCGACCTCCGCAGCTCTGGAAGGGAAGCAGCTGGAAGGCTCACATGTCCCAGGCCCGTTATTAATGTGTGTGAGCAGAGCACAATTCAGGTTGCCAGTAGAGATCATGCTTATTACTGCCTCCGTATCCTTGATGTATCAGCTGGATCTCTTTATAGTTTTGAGAAATGAGCCTGGGTTGTAGTCAGGGTGGAGGGGGGTGTTGGATGTTCTGCTGCCTATTCAAACAACAGTTTTCCACTAGATAAGCTGGTCATGTTTCAACTGTTTGATGTTGGTGTGTCTTGATGAGTTCATGTGATATCGGGGATGAAGAATTCACTTTTTTCTCTCTCTTTTTTAAAACAAATAGCTTGGCACGAAGCTAAAGATTAGCATTTTTATAAGAGGTTTTAAGGGAGATCTGCTTTCTAGAAGTTTCTCTCCAGCTTTACTCACTAGTCTGTGTCCTACAGCTTTTGAGACCCTTTTATTTTATTTATTTTTTTATTTTTTATTTTTTAGGTTGAACATTTTCCAGTCAGGTAGAAATTACCCTCAAGCTTTCTCTTATTTGACTTATTTCTTGGACTTGCTTTCCAAGTTAAGCATCACAAAATAGGAGAATCAAAGCTAATTATTTTTTCTCCTATATGCTGACTGTACCGTTTCACCTTCCATGCTGTCTTGAATCAAGCCATCATCCGTTGGCTTGTACTGTGCATGGTGATGACACGAGCCTTCATGGCATCCTCCCCATCCCTCCATCCCCCGATATGCTTTAAGTCCAATGAACAAGAGTGTCATTCCATGCATTCTTCAGTGGAGGCTCTGTTCTCTCAGAATGACCTTCAGTTTATCTCTCCGTCAGAACATGTCTAGGAGGGAGTGAGTGGTGGGACCTGGTTAGGGGGTGGTAGCGTTACACACACATGTACACACAGTGGTCCTACAGCTCTATGAATGTGATTGTTCTGACTTCTAAGTCTGATACTTTTAACCATGTTCCAAACTAATGAAGCTTTTTGGATGATAATCAAAATGTCCGAGAAACCAGAGAAGTCCACTTGCCTTCTATTTAAGCACTTTGGATTCTTCCACACACTCAAAAGAACTGGTGGCTTGAAGAAAAACACAAATAATAATTTTGGTTTAACTCCTACTACAAATATCTATTAAGACAAAACTTACAAGATATAGGTGCTTGTTGTAAGTCAATGATCTCTTAAAGTTGATGAAAAAGTACTAGTTTCACTGGCAGGTTGTATCACTTATTGCATGGGTGGCAAGGTGGGGGAGAAAAGAGGGGACGTTTTTTTCTCCTTGGTCGTTTTGCCCTTCCCAACCATGGAGTCTTTTACAGCCACTGCGGTCGCTTGGATCGTCTCCATAGTAGCTCACTGGAAGCTCAAGTCCCCTTCCAGTAAAATATGGATCCAGACCATTACTACATGCGCTGTTGTAGATCAGGAGCTGGGCTCCACCGTTTTAACCTCTCAACTTTTAAGTTTCTACTCTGGTACTCAAAGTATCAGCTTTACTCCATTAAGTAATTTAAGCGTCATACACAGCAAGATCAAAAGAGTTAGATTTCCAGTGTTGGTGTTGTATGTTAAAAATACAGTGTTAATTCAACACTTGTTTAGTCTAATTCAACAACATGAGTGTTAGTTTCCCTAAAGAGTTGGTGTTATTCCAGAGAGTTAAATAAAAGCAATTCTGTCTGGTCTGTCCGATTTCTAAATTAACACTAACACTATCTCGGTCTGGTATTCAGGGGCGCGGTAAAGGGGGGAAAGTGATGACAATTCTAAGGGCCCTGACCAACAGGGTGCCCTCCACAATTTAATTATTTATTTTTTGTTCATAGAAATAAAAAAAAATCGGGGCCCTGTCAATTACAAAATTAATCACATTGTATTTTCAAAGATTGGTTTTAGCAGTAAAAATGTAATGTTCCCACTCCCAGATCAAAATACATATCCATATTTACCCTGAACTCCCCTATATGCGTTAAATGGTTCGTTCCTGCTTGTAGCGCTTCACCGTGACTCTGTTCAGCTGCAGTCAGTGGAAGACACCAACAATTGTGGCAGTTACTATGCTGCTAAGAAAAGTTATAAAGTCAGGTTTTCAAAATAAAGAGAGAGAGGGAGAGAAAGAAAAAGGCAAGAGTGTTAATTTATAACCCAGTTTTTCTCCGAGAGAGGTGAGTAGACTGTGTGAGATTACCAACCATTTAGCATAATTAGCTTAGCTACAGACTACTGTTTGCCTCCTTTTCACAAGCATTTGATGAATTAAGGGGAAAAAATTACCAACATATTCATATATTTAACTTGTATCTTTTACCACTTAACAATAGGTGAGTCAGTCAGCAGCAGTTATAACCCACGTCCCTCCTGACCTGTTCTCTCCTGAGTGAAATTAAAGCTGCAGTATGTAACTTTTATAGAAATATATTTTTTCCACATATTTGTTAAAACTGTCATGTTTTGACAGTATAGTATGAGAGGTAATCTGTGAAAAATCCATTTCCTCTGCCTTCTCCCAGTGCTATAAACAACCAGTCAGTGGCAGGAGAGTTTTAGTGGTGTCAGTCACAATCTCATATGGTGCTGCTCATCCTTCCTCCACCTCGATTTGTGCCATGCTGCAGATAGCATAGCACAGAACTGTGAATGCTCAGTTTAGTTAGCATAGCTACCAGTGACGACAGATAAACGGTTTCTTGTAATAAAGTTGTTTCTCCACCATTAGCACATTTAGCAGTGAGTGAATGAAGATGATTGACAGCGCTAAGAGTGTCCTACTAGTTTTGATTGGTTGTTTTGGTCAGAACGGTGCATTACTTTAACAGTAATAGTAATTCAGGAAGGAGATGGAGGAGATTGATTGTTTTCACAGATTATCTGTCTCATAACAAACCGCTACGACATGGTGACAGCTTTAATAAATATGGAGAAAACATATTTTTTATTAAAGTTATACTGCAGCTTGAATAAAATGCAGCTACATAGCATTTTGGGGAAGTGCTATGTATAGCCGAGAAACATAGTCCCTCCAGCGTGTCCTGGGTCTTCCCCAGGGCCTCCTCCCGGTGGAACGTGCCCGGAGCACCTCACCAGGGAGGCGTCCAGGAGGCATCCTGACCAGATGCTCGAGCCACCTCAACTGGCTCCTCTCGTGAAGAAGCAGTGGCTCTACTCTGAGTCCCTCCCGGATGACCGAGCTTCTCACCCTATCTCTGAGAGCCCAGCCACCCTACGGAGAAAATCCATTTTGGCAACTTGTATCCGTGACTTCGTTCTTTCGGTCATGACCCAAAGCTCATGACCATAGATGAGGGTGGGAACATAGATCGACTGGTAAATCAAGAGCGTCGCTTTTTGACTCAGCTTTCTTTTCACCACGACGGACTGGTACAGCACCTTCTTCACAGCAGACACTGCGCCAATCCGCCTGTCGATCGCCCACTCCCTTCTTTCCTCATTCGAGAACAAGATTCCCAGATACTTAAACTCCTCCACTTGGGACAGGACACCTCCTCTGACCCAGAGAAGGCACACTACCCTTTTCTGGCTCAAGACCATGGCCTCGGATTTGGAGACACTGATGCTCATCCTGGCCGCTTCACACTCGGCTGCGAACTGCTCCAGTGAGAACTGCAGATCACGAATTGATGAAGCCAATAGGACCACATCATCCGCAAAAAGCAGAGATGCGATCCTAAGGTCACCAGAACAGATCCCCTCAACAAAGGTGTTGCAGGGGATCTGCACCTAGAAATTCTGTCCATGAAAGAAATGAACAGAATCGGTGAAAAAGGGGCAACCCTCACTGGAAACGAGCCCGACTTACTGCCGGCAATGTGGACCAGACTCTGACACTGGTCATACAGGGACCTGACAGCCTGTATCAAATGGCCCGGTACCCCATACTCCCGGAGAACCCCCCACAGGGCTCCCCGAGTTACACCGTCCAACGCCTTCTCCAAGTCCACAAAACACATGTAGACTGGTTGGGCAAGCTCCCATGCAATAATTATTCTTAACCAAACTAAATAACATTTACTTTTAGCATGCTAAGTATTTTTGCTCTATTCACAAATTGTTGATAATGTGATTCTATGAACATGATTTATCATTTTAGAGTCGAAGGGAAATTTCCACCTTGATTAAATAATTTCATCTTATTTTTTCCTTTATAACTCTATCAACAAAAAGTCTCAGAATAATATACATGGCACTGTAAAAACAAAAATGTGAATTTTTGCTTGTATCTGTTTAACAACACTGGTTATTCTTCTGTACCTAATTCACTTGTTTGTTATTGACTTTTGCTCAGTTAAATTTCTTGCATGTACATTGTAAATTTGATTTTTATTATAGTTGATCATGTTGTTTTTTATGTTTCCTTATTTCCTTTGTTTCTCCTATAATTGATGGAGATATATAGATATTATGTATAATGATATATAGATATTATTTAAATGGCAAAAGTATTGTTTGTCTTAATTAGCTCTACATCCTTAAGAAAATAAAAATAATATGTTGTTTGATAAGATAAATTATCTTTTATCTTTTTATTGGCAAAAAATTGCCAGTAATTTATCTTACTGGCAAAAGTAATGCCAGTAATTAATAGTAAATAATAAAGACGTTGTGGTATTCTGATTTAATAAGGTAAGGTAAGGTAAAAAACTTTATTAATCCCATAGGGAAATTAAGATTGTCTGTTGCTCACACATTAATTCACATCCACACGCATTAAAAGTGATCTAATAAAAGAGCTTAAATACAATAAATACATTAAAAATGCTAATTACTCCGTCTCCCTCCCTTAACCCTCCCAGAAGTCACAGCATTTTGAAGCCTAATGGCCCGTGGGACAAAGGAGTTTTTAAACCTCTCAGTTGAACATCCCAGTGAAAGAAACCTGTCACTGCGGGAGCTCCTCTGTTTGGAGAAAACAGTGTGCAGGGGATGTCTTGTGTTCTCCAGGACTAAACTGAGTTTAGACAGTGTCCTCTGTTCCACCACTGTCTCCACAGACTCCAGGCTCACACCGACCACAGAGCCAGTTCTGCGGATGAGGCGATTCAGTCTCTGTATGTCCCTCTTCCTTGCACTGCCCCCACAACAAACAACAGCATAAAATATAACAGTAGACACAATGGACTTATAAAACATGTGGCATGTAGCTGAGTTGTATTTAAAGTCACAGGTGTAGAAGGTGAAGAGGAGGGGCGAAAGAACCGTGCCCTGTGGAGCCCCTGTGTTGCTGGTCAGAATGGTGGACCTACAGTTCGCCGTCTTGACGAACTGTGGTCTGTTGGTCAAATAATCCATTATCCAGCGCACCAAATGGGGGTCCACAGCCATGCTGTTCAATTTCTCCTGTAGTAGATGGGGCTGGATGGTATTGAAGGCGCTGGAGAAGTCAAAAAAAAGCATCCTCACGAAACAGCTCCCTCCATCCAAGTAGGAGAGGGAACAATGAAGCAAATAAAGTACAGCATCCTCAACACCCACCCTCTCTCGGTAGGCGAACTGAAGAGGGTCCTTAACGCTCTGCACCTGGGGTTGCATCATGTTCAAGACCAGTCGCTCAATGTTTTCATGACGTAAGACGTCAGAGCAACTGGCCTATAATCATTTGGCTCACTTGGGCGACCCTTTTTTGGAACAGGAACTATGCAAGATGTTTTCCATAGTGTAGGGACCACACCCAGTCGCAGACTCAGGTTAAAGACATGCTGTAGAGGTTCTCCTAACTCCACAGAACAGGCCTTTAGAACCCTCGGACACACCCGATCTGGTCCTGCAGCCTTACTAGGATGGAGTCGTCTTAGTTCAGTCCGTACCTGGTCAGCGGTAAAAGAAGGCGGATGAGTGGTGAGAGCAAATAGTGAAGGTGAGCAGGAAGTAACGGGGTGGCCTGGGGGGAGCTGAACCGATTAAAAAAAGTGTTAAGTTCGTTGGCTCTCTCAGGATCCCCATCCGCTGCAGTGCCACTCTTACCACTACAGCCTATTATAGTCTTCATACTGTTCCACACCTTTCGCATGTTGTTCTCACTAAAATTCTTTTCCAGCTTCCTCCTATATGTCTCTTTAGCCTCCTTCAGGCAGATTTTAAGTTCCCTTTGTATCCTCCTGATCTCTTCACAGTTTTTGTTCCTGAACGCTCTCTTTTTCCGGTTCAGGATAGTCTTTACTTCACTGGTGACCCAGGGTTTATTGTTGGAAAAACATTTAACTGTTATAACAGGGGCAACCATGTCGATGCAAAACTTCAAATAGTCTGTCATACACTCCACAGTCCCCTCAATATTCTCCCCATGAGATCCCACTACAACACTCATGTCAGTGATTGCAAGACAGTCTTTAAGAGCGTCCTCTGCCTCATATCATTATCATTATCAGCCTTAATAATGTAATTATATTAGCTGTGTTACCACCCCACGCCACTAGAGGCAGTAGAAGGCCCAAAAAGATGCGACTAAGGAGCATATTTAGAATAGACCCTTTGTGACGTCAGACAATGGCCGCCATAACTCAAACCTGGGTATCTTTACTTCCGGTGTGATTTTGCCTTGGGAACCAAGCTGAAAAATTCCCGCATTCTCATAATCTTAAGGATATAATAAAAGGTAAGTTTAATAATAACAGCATTTAAGTGTTAGATAGCTGTTATTAATCATTGTAAATTCACCATTCTCTAACTGTGTATAAAATAAACAGCCTCCGATCGGAGAGTAAACCACCTAGCAGCAGCTTTAGCCACATTTAGGAAAAAATATACTCTGTCAGCGCTGTAACGTTTAGAGGTTCACTTTCTGTATTTTATAAAACAGTGTTTACGTGTTAGATAACCGTTATTAGTCATTGTCAATTTACCATTCTCCAACCAGCCTCCGATCATGAGTAAACCAGCTAGCAGCAGCTTTAGCCACAGTTAGGAAACATATACACCGCCGCCTGTCAGTAATGTAACGTTTAGAGGTTCATTTTCTGTATTAATGGAAAATAAAGGACATAAAAATAACTTTAATCTGATTACTGGGTTTGAAATACGAGCTCGTTAGATTATTCGTTACCGGAAAAAGTGGTCCGATTAGAGGAAGGCATTACAAAGCAGCGGCGGCACCGGACATCTCTGCTTATAACAAACAAACCCCTATTTTATGGGATGAGTGGCAACTCCAGTCTATAATTTAAGAATCTGATCAAGATTAGAGCCTAAAACGTTATAGTTCAAAAACAGTAAAAAGTTCTGGTTAAGGAACAGTTATGTCACGTAGTTAGCTAGCTAACAAAATTCACTAATGCTAAGCTAACGGTTATGCAAAACAAAAATACCTACCGTCATAGTTAAACAGGGATTGTTCGGTGAAGAATTTCTAGCCTTTGTCTAATTTAGATTTTGTTGTCAGAGAAAATTGGTTTGCAAATCATGATCTATCTTCAAATCTTATTTTAGGCAAATGTTTTAGAGACTGTGTAAACTCCATGCTCCGGTGTTCTGTCTGATCAACATATGCTGTCAGATATATACATATATCTAAATCTCTCTTTCTATATATATGTCTCTATATAAGATATATATAGATATATATGTGTCCATTTTACATATATATATATATATATATATATATATATATATATATATATATATATATATATATATATATATATATATGAAATAGACAACTTTATCGTTACTTACTATGTACACCGGAACTAAGGATACACAGCTTCGAGCCAAAACGGAGGTTGTGTGACGTCATGTGAAAAGGGTCTATTACGCCGAAAACTACAGAATTTGTTAAACTGTGAGCTGCGCTGAAGTAAATAAAAGAGAGAAGTTCAATTATATGCCGACAGTGAAAATTCTTAAAAATGAAGATATCACAGATTTAAAAAGAAATTTAAAATGGAAGGCCGTGAATAATATAGGAAATAGCGCCCCCTTCACTGAGAAGGACCTCTCTGCAGCAAACAGAAAGGAGCGGGGACGGACCACTGTCAGTCTCATACCTTATATACTTCCATTTTTATTTTCTTTTGAAATCTATGACATATTTTCACCTATAGGAAGGAGTTTCACTCAGAATATATTTGAACTTCTTTCTTTTATTGACTTCGGCAGCTCACAGTTTTTAGCAAATTCGAGAAGGACCTCGCTGCAGCAAACAGAAAGGGGCAGGGACAGACCACAGTCAGTCTCTTACCTTATTTAGAAATGGGACCATTGCACTCCGGAAGTGAAGGGGGCGCTATTTCCTATAATATCTGCGGTCTCCCGTTTTAATTTTCTTTTTAAATCTGTGATATAGCTTTATCTTTAGGAAGGAGTTTCTCTCTCAGCATGTATTTGAACTTCTCTCTTTTATTTACTTCAGCGCAGCTCACAGTTTTTAACAATTTCCGTTGCTTTCTGTGTACTTCTAAATCTGCTCCTTTTTTGCATCTTTTCGGGCCTACTACTGCCTCTAGTGGCGTGGGGATGGTAGCACAACTAATATAAATACATTACTAAATCAGAATACCAAAGTTTTTATTATGTATTATTAATTCTCGCATAACTAGAACCGCAAAAGATAGTCCCTCACAAAACACCATACCTTTTAATTTTCTTAAGGAAGTAGAGCTAATTAAATGACATAAACAAGACCTGAAAGTGGTTCCAGTTTCACTCGTTGGCCAACCTGTTGAAACTATGGCAAATTTTAAATACCTTGGATTATTCCTGGACAGTCTGCTCAGTTTTGCTGAAAACACTGGCTACATTTTTAAGAAACGTCACTCTATCTTTTAAGAAGACCCAGTAATCTTGGGGTTAAGTGCAACTCGTGCAAAACTTCTAGTTAGTTAGAGGTAACATTAGCTAACATTACCTCTAGTTAAGTAATGTTAATGTTTAACAATGAGTTAAAATGTTAAAACTTATGCCCTTTTTCCACCGGCTCTACTTCAACACCCGGCTCGGCTCTGTTTCGGAGTGACCGCGTTTCCACCGGCCTACTTGGCTCTGTTGCAGGGTACCGCCTCCTGGAGCTACGTGCTGTGCTTTGTTACATGTGACCTAACGCGAGTTGTTGTTTTTCTGATACAAAAGAAGAAGAGAGAGCTGAGCTATTTTTTATAGCCTGGTTGAGATTTTTCTGAGACTAAAAGAAAATATGACAGTGGGAGGAAAGCTGCGATGTGGTGAGGAGGAGCTGATCTCCACCTTGCAGCGGCAGGAAAGCAGGTGGCTCAGACTGTTCAGGTAAGCTAACAATGATTTTTGTATTAAACTACGATAAAACTTGTAATAGTGCCAAATATACATGAGCTGATGTCAGTCAGGGTGTTGCAAATAACTTACAAATATCAGAATTAAGTCATAATATATTTCAATGTGTTTTCATGTTGGTAAACTGCCGCCACAGACCATCGTGGTTCTTCGTGCAGCCTTTGGGTTGTAGGATCTCATCAGTGTCCGTCTTCCTGACTGCTGGTCGGTGTTTACCTTCAGGATGTACAGAGACCTTCACCTTTCTGAAGCAGGAATCACATGAGCTCAATATGCTAAAGAAACATTTCTGATAAAAAAAAAAATGTGTCTGTTGTTTTTAACTTCTCAATACGTTTAATTATGATTCACCTGATGTCCAAGGTATACTGAGAACAAATAAAACCATATTCCTTCCAATCTGACTGGTTCTAGTTCCATGTTTTCACATTTTGGACACTAAGAATTTAAAGTTTAAACTCAGTCTTATTTATCACTAATTAAGGTTACAGGTTTTGGACACATTTTCTCCCTTTCTTACATTGAAGATTCTGCAGGAAGACAGATAAACAGTGAGTGGATAGAATGATGTATAAACTAGAAACTAACATGATTTGTATTTAGGGTTCTTGTTAATAGAAACCCTGATAATGTCAAAATGTTTGGTTTGCTGAATAACGTATTCAGTTTTGGATGGTTTCATTGATAATCTACAATGTTAAGTTCAATGAAATATTTATGTAATATAACATTATTTTCACTCTGGCTAAAGCTCCTCACATTTTGGGAGGATTGTATTAGGAGTTTGATGCCATATAAACTACAGTATATACCAGGGGTCCCCAAGCTACGGCCCGGGGGCCGGATCCGGCCCCCTGAACAATACTGGATCTGGCCCGCCTCCTCATTTGGTCCGGCCCCCTGAACAATACTGGATCCGGCCCGCCTCCTCATTTGGTCCGGCCCCCTGAACAATACCAGAGAGCATTCAGTGTTTTTTTTTCATATATATGTGGATTTTTCTTCAACCACCAGGGGGGCTCTTGAGCAGATATAAAACTTAGTTTCCCTCAATGGAATATATACTAGTCAGTACCAGTCACTGTTTTGCTCACGGTTTTTTTCCATTTGCATTCTGGGTAAAAATCTATCTACAAACACGAATATGTCGTCGGCAGTAGTCCAAGGTTTCTTTCTCGAAAAACTAAGACCGGCCCCCGACCAGAAAAGGGAACGTGAGCAGAAATAGAGACTTTGTTCACTGAGACACAACAACTTTTATTTTTCTGTTTGTCTCAATTCTCCATGGAGCTCTGCCATATCTGCTGTTAGCTGCTTCCTCCTGAAGGAGATCCTGTTGTTCTGATGGTCCTCCTCATCGATCTCCATCTTGTTAGCCATGTTGCTCTCCTTCTGCTCCCTGGGAAAAGTAATCAGATGTTATAGCTTATAGCACATAAATGTAGATAAATAACAGTTACTAATGTGGAAGTTACATACACATAAGGAATTATTTGAAACAGACATGTTACTTTATATATACATCCAAACACTTTTTTTTTTACCATCCAACCATACAGAATTATAAATAACTGGAATAGTGTAAATTAAAGACAAAATGTAATTACTTGTAAGTTTTAGACCTATGCATGCATACAGCCATGGATAAAATACCACTATTGTTTTCTTCAGGTTTATTGCTCATTCTACAATTACTAATTCATAATTTGATTAGAGAACTGATATCTAGCCATTTTACAATAATAGGATGTCATATAACATGTTTATTATCTCGCAGGGGGGGAAACTCAGATGCAACAGCAAAATGAGAAACAATCGAAGCACGTAGATTCACGCAAAGATAAGAAACAAGCGAAGGTAAAATGCTGTACACTATTGAGTTATTTATAACTGTAATGTGCAACCGAGTGTCTTCAGAAAATGCGCATGTTGTGTTTGAGCAATAAAAATACAGCAGACTTTGTGTTTTAAATGTCTTCCATGACTGTATGTATGCAACCTAAAATGTAGTACAAACCAGAGAGATATATCTACAAACTTCTCACCTGGCTGGAGAGCAGCAGCGGCGTCAGCTGCGTCTGCGTCGGTGTTCACCGTGAGGCTCTGTCGGCTCCCGGCTAACGAGGCTTTACATTCGCTCCACTACTGACAAAAACGACTCATTCCTCACGGCTCCATCGAGCTGGAGCTGGCGCTGAATATTGAAATCCGAAGCAAAGAAAAAAGCCGGCATCTTTTTTTAGTTAACGGCTTGTTTGTATCTTCCATCACTTCGTGTTGCAGCGAGTTTCAAACGTTGCGCCTTCATTTTTCTTCTCTCTCTGCTGCTCCGTCTTGTCCACGCCCTCAGCCAATCAGTGAACAGCAGCGAAGCTTGTGTCACCTACCAAACCAGGGCCGGCCCGGCTGGCCCTGCTCTGAAGCAGGACCCCAGTGTTGTGTTCAAGACCACCTAACCCAAGACCAAGACAAGACCAAGACTTTTAGGGTCCGAGACCAAGTCAAGACCAAGACCGAGGAAAGTCGAGACCGAGTCAAGACCAAGACCAGCGGCCGTGCAACATGACACAATAAAATGTAAAATATGATCAAATTGCTTCTCAGAATAATCTGAAAGATCCATATTCCCATAAAAACACCTAGATATTAAATACTTAATACATTTTACCAATATTAAATATTCCATTTCTGTGTTACAATGTGTGATGGTCTCGTGCCATCCCTAAAAACATAACACCCTGGGAATTTGCCCATATTGCTCATATAAGAAACCACCACTGTCTGCACCATTAAACATAGCAATTGAGGCAATGCCCTGACGGTAAATAACGCTCAACTACGAACACTGACCAAGGAGCAACAAGCAAGAAGTAACCAAACAGAAGGCGCTCACCGTGACTGTTTTCACTCTATCCCAGTACATGAAGCCAGGTAGTCTGACACAATGGCAGACATTACAGCTCCCACTTTGAACAAAAATAATCAAAGAGCAATGTGCATGCTCTGCATGCTCTTTCGTTCTTGTGTTTTAGTTATTTGTTAATTTAAATATCAACGTACATAATTAAATAAAATAATGATGCAGTGTACACAGATCATTACTAGAACAAAGAACGGGTGTTCTGTCAGGTCAGATCGTCATGCTTAACACGAACTCACGGTGTTCTGTCAGATCAGCATACGTTGTCAGATAGTCATACCTTAGCTCAGACATGCATACGCTGTCATTACCGTATGATTTTATTTAATCAGCAACATAGAATCATGACGTAGATCATCATACACTTGGTTATTAACAGTTGTATGGCATCCAGCTGCAGCCAGACCTACTTTAAATACACTTTGAAACCATGACAGCGCATGTATATCTATCTAGTTATCATATTCTGTCATATTCTAAACAATTTAATGACTTATTTTCGTCATAACTTGTTGCATATGCTGAACTGACAACTCCACTGACGGTCGGACTTCTTAAGGCGCATGCGCTGGCATGGTACTCACTGCATGTATGCTAGGAACATAGAATCATGACGTAGATCTGTTATTAACAGTTGTATGGCATCCTGACTTAGCGGTTAAGTGAGTTTTACACGGGCGTGTGTTGTAGCTGACTCCAGCTGCAGCCAGACCCTGCTTTAAATACACTTTGAAACCATGACAACACAAGTATATCTATATAGTTATCATTGAAAACAATTTAATGACTTATTTTCGTCATAACTTGCTGCATATGGTGAACTGACAACTCCTCTGACGGTCGGACTTCTTAATGCGCATGCGCAGGCATGGTACTCACTGCATGTTTGCTATTCTGACAGCGTATGGCTATCTGATAGAACAACGGCTCTCAGTGAGTGACACTCCAGTCCTATCTAATAAATAAAGAGCCGTGGAGAAGAATCGACTGTTTCTGAATGTCACATCACTATATTGCAGACTTTTGGACATAGTGTTGTCCCATATATGCGACAAGTCAGTCAACATCTCCGAACAATAATTCAGACAGTGAGTGACTTTTTTTCATCACAAATTCTTATGTGTCTCTGTACAGCTAGCTTTGCTAACATCATGTTAACGGAGCTTACCTTCTTTGAGCTACTTTTCTAAGTGACGAAAATAGTTAGACGTTGTCCCCATCGTCTCTGAAAGCGAAGCGCTGCTGAGTTAGCTGTGGCCATCGGATTTCTTACTATTTATGCAGCGCTATTATATTACTGACGATTAGACAAACATTTTCTGTCGCTGAGAGAAAACCACTGCGCATGTCCTGGAGCGCCGCGTGTGAGTGAAAGGTGGGGTGGGGAGGGGAGGGGGTGGGGGAGAAACACGTAGTTGCTTGGATTTTAATTGGTGTGTTTTGCATCCACTGAAAACAAAGATGTTAACAAATAAACTGGACAGTATGCTGCACGTTTAGTGGTATTTTCACAGTTGCGGTCTCGACTGGTCTTGAAATAAAATGCCGAGTCCTCAGAGCCCGAGACCGAGACAAGACCGAGACCAAATGCGGTCGAGTCCGAGACGAGACCGAGACCATCAGAAAATGGTCTTAAGACCGGACTCGAGACCAAGACCGATCTCGAGTACAACACTGCAGGACCCTAAAAAGCAGGGCCAGCCCCGTTGAAAAGGGCTGGTGGAAACGCATTTAAAGCGAGCCGAGCGGGCCGAGTAGAGCCGGTGGAAAAGGGGCAATTTAACTTAAGTTTTAAGTAATCTCAAGTTTTAACTGTTGAGTGCTTTAGCTTTTCATCTCCTCAGCTGGTTTGGTCACATGAGCTGCAGACTATTCTTTTAAGAATACTTTGAAGAGCAGGAAAAATAGTAGGTAAATAGTGGTGAAACCAAAAATAACTCTGTCTCAACTGTTTAGAGCATCCACCCTCTTTTTTTCGTCAGTTTGAGCTCATGAAGGCGTTACTGTGTTCCTCTGGTAACTATAGAACATCTATTAGAAGTCATTCATTGACAGTGCAATAATTATTCTTAGCCAAACTAAATGATAACATTTACCTGTAGCATGCTAAGTGTTTACTTGATGCACAAATTGTTAATATTGTGATTCTATTAATGAGTTTTATTTTATTGTTTTAGAGTCAAAGAAAAATTTCCACCTTGGAAGACAAAATAATTTAATCATATTTGTTCCTATATATAGGACTCTACCAACAAAACAAAAATGTGGATTATTGCTTGTTTAACAACCCTGGCTATTCGTCTGTGAACCTAATTAATTTGTTCGTTATTGACTTTTGCTCAATTAAATTTCTTGTATATGGTATTTTTATTGTTGTTGATAATGTTGTTTTTCATGTCTTATTTCTTTTATTTCTCCTATAAGTGATGGAGATATATAGATATTTTTTATAATGTATAAAGGTGTTGTTTTTGTCACCTAATTAGCTTTATATCCTGAAGAAATGGTATTTTAGAAGATAATTTATCTTTTACGTTGCCAGTAATTGCGAAATTAATAGTAAATAATAAAGATTTTGTGGTATTCTCGTTTAGTGACATAATTATATTAGTTGTGTTACCACCCCCATGCCACTAGAGGCAGTAGCAGGCCCGAAAAGATGCGACTAAGAAGCAGATTTAGAAGTACACAGAGAACAAATCGGCAATTTGTTAAAAGCTCACAGCTTTTAACAAATTGCCGAGATCAACTCAAAACCTTCCGCCATCGTAATTGAGCACCTATTGATTAAATATGACTGTAGTTGGAAAACAAACATCAGCATTAGCTTACCGTGCAACGTCTGGGCAAACGGAAGATCCTGGACGGACAGCAGCGGTCCACCATGTCTGAAAGATGGCCTCCGATGCAGATCTCCAAGGCTTGGCACTCTCATTCTCTCAGCTCGATGCTCCTTAGAGCTGCCTCTGGATATTGCAGTTCACTAACGATGTACAGTAAAATCTGCTCCTTATAGTTGGATCACAGCTGGTAGCTACGAAGGCGTCCCGAACCTTCAATCGTAAGCCAACTTCATCGGCCGCTTCGTCCAAACTATAAAACCCCCGACGGTGAAGCTCTGAGTCCATGAGAGCCGCCAGCTGAAACACGTTCTGTCTGAGCGGCCACACCAAAAATAAAGTCAGGAGTAATAACACTATTTTCTAATGAAGTTAATGAGCTTGAGCTTATTGATAACCCAGTAGTAGGTCGCCATCTTTCTTGAAGCAAAGTACAGGTGACGCTAACCAACCAATAGACCCTTTTCACAGTGACGTCAGACAATGGCCGCCATAACTCAAAACTGGGTATCTTTACTTCCGGTGTGATTTTGCCTTGGGAACCAAGCTGAAAAATCCCCGCATTCTCATATTCTTAAGGATATAATCAAAGGTAAGTTTAATAATAACAGCATTTAAGTGTTAGATAGCTGTTATTAATCATTGTAAATTCACCATTCTCTAACTGTGTATAAAATAAACAGCCTCCAATAGGAGAGTAAACCACCTAGCAGCAGCTTTAGCCACATTTAGGAAAAAATATACTCTCTGTCAGCGCTGTAACGTTTAGAGGTTCACTTTCTGTAATTTATAAAACAGTCTTTACGTGTTAGATAACCGTTATTAGTCATTGTCAATTTACCATTCTCCAACTGTATTCAAAGGAACCAGCCTCCGATCATGAGTAAACCAGCGAGCAGTAGCTTTAGCCACAGTTAGGAAACAACGCCGCCTGTCAGTGATGTAAAGTTTAGAGGTTTATTTTCTGTATTAATGGAAAATAAAGGACAGCTTCCAACAACGTTGTTTAGAATAGTATTTTAAATATTCTGGGGCTGATTATGTATCTCTGCTCATTTCCAAGCTCAAATGAGCAACTTCACGTTCAAACACAAGTCCCCCAAAAAACGCGACCAGTGAATCATTATTTTTTATGAGTTTAGAAAAAACAAGGCAAAAGCCACAAATAACAGTTGGGCTTGACGACATTTCTGTTTTTCCAGCAACAAAATGTGCATCTCCATGCACTGTTCATGTTTCTGTCGCTGCTAACTGTCACAGAGTCTCTCCCAAAGATGCACAGAAGGAATAAAAATAAATACAAAAGAAAATATGAATGCGCAGTGATTTGGATAAATAACTTTAATCTGATTACTGGATTTGAAATATGAACTCATTAGATTATTCGTTACTGAAAAAGTGGTCTGATTAGAGGAAGGCATTACAAAGCAGCGGCGGCACCGGACATCTCTGTTTATAACAAACAAATCCCTATTTTATGGGATGAGTGGCAACTCCAGTCTATAATTTAAGAATCTGAACAAGATTAGAGCCTAAAACGTTATAGTTCAAAAACAGTAAAAAGTTCTGGTTAAGGAACAATTATGTCACATAGTTAGCTAGCTAACAAAATTCACTAATGCTAAGCTAACGGTTACGCAAAAGAAAAATACCTACCTTCATAGTCAAACAGGGATTGTTCGGTGAAGAATTTCTAGCCTTTGTCTAATTTAGATTTTGTTGTCAGAGAAAATTGGTTTGCAAATTGTGATCTATCTTCAAATCTTATTTTAGGCAAATGTTTTAGAGACTGTGTAAACTCCATGCTCCGGTGTTCTGTCTGATCAACATATGCTGTCATATATATATATATATATATATATATATATATATATATGAAATAGACAACTTTATCATTACTTACTATGTACACTGGAACTAAGGATACACAGCTTCAAGCCAAACCGGAAGTTGTGTGACGTCATGTGAAAAGGGTCTATTGGGGAAGGTGTAGCCTGATGACGTGCCTCACTTCGTTTGCATTTATTTTTTTCTAAGTTTTGCGGGGAAATAGAATGTGATAAATAAGAAAATAAGGAAATGCTAAAAATTAATAAGGGGAATTGGAAAATGGTTAAATTAAAAAATAGATTAATGATAAATGGGTAAATAGATAAAGGGATAAATGAAAAATGGACAAATGAAAAATAGATAAAAGAGAAATTGAGAAATAGATAATCTGAAAAATAAATAAATGAAAAAATTGGCTTAATGAAAAAGGGAAATTGAAAAGTGGTTAAATGAAAAATAGATTAATGAAAAATGGTTAAAGGGATAAATGAAAAATAGATAAATGAAAAAGAGAAATTGGGAAATTGATAATATGAAAAATTGGTTTAATGAAAAAGCTAAATAAAGCTGTTAAATAAAAATTATTTATTTAACAACTTTTTTATTTATTTCACTCATTTTTGATTTATTTTACTCATTTTTTATTCATTTCACCCATTTATTTATTTATTTAATTTTGGCTAAAATGGCTCTCCATACACATTGGCCGCTCCGGCGCAGGAAATACGGCGGCCATCTTGGAGCGGTATACCCTCCTACTTTGCTCAATCAAAACAGCAGAAGATGCCTCAGCACTGAAGGATATTGTTGTTCGGATCTATGGATTATTGATGTCAACAGACAACATTTCACAAGTAAGATGGACATATTATTGTGTATATTTTGTATAATATTACTTTACTGTGTTTATGTCCACCGGTGAGATACCAGCTAATATTAGCTACAGTGCTTGGTGTAATACGGGTTCAGCCCCGCTATGAAGGCTAACTGAGATTCTGTAAATCTAAAAAAAATAATTATTCTCTAACATTGAGTTAGGTTATCTGACACAAGGGCCTATATTAGAAATGAAACAATATAACACATACTATAAAATTTATATTATGTGTTATAACATTCACCGGCAAAGTTTACACAGGTGGTAAAGACTATTATTTATATTCTTTCACTCTGTCAAAAGTAAGATACATCCTAAATCTTCTGATTTTGTTTTGAAAGTTTCCTAAAGACACGATGTGAGGAAGAAGAGGGAACTATCTTTAAAGAGAGACGGATTCACTGCAGCACGGATGAATCTCACATCGGATTTTGGACTCGTCGGCTGAAAAACATATATATTGTTTATATATATATATATATATATATATATATATATATATATATATATATTATTCACTATTAATCATTATTTATTTGTGCCATTATTAATCTTTATTTATTAGTGTTTGTATAGTTATATCATATATATTGATATTACTAAATAATTTATTAAATAAGTTATGAACGGGTGTGCTTTGTAATATGCTCTTCATACATCGATATCAGAATATTCCATTCCTATTCTATTGTTATAGCCACTAAGCATATTTAAATATGCTGAACTATGTATTAAAAACATACTTAAAAAATACAATTGTTTATAAATGTAGCTTTGATAGATGTTTGAATATGGTTTCCAGTAACAAAGTGTGTTATGATCGATTAAATGCGCTGATACGTCATTGTGCTGCTAAACACATAACGCTGAGTGGAGTGGTGGACCGCTCCAAGATGGCCGCCCTAAATCTCGTCAGCGACAATAGGCGAGAGCGGTCCATGAGGCGTTTATCCTTATATTATGTCTGTGGCTGCAGCGAGGTGTACTTGGCAAATTCTGTAGTTTTCGGTGTACTTCTAAATCTGCTCCTTAGTCGCATCTTTTCGGGCTTGCGACTGCCTCTAGTCGCAAGCCCGGGTGGGGGTGGTAATACAACTAATCTAATTACATTACTAAATCAGAATACCACAAAGTCTTTATTACTTATTATTAATTCTGGCATTACTGGAACAGTAAAAGATAAATTCCCTCACAAAAGAACATACCTTTTTATTTTCTTAAGGAAGTAGAGCTAATTAAATGAGATAAAAAAAAGAACTGAAAGTGATTCCAGTTTCACTTGATGGCCAACCTTTTGAAACTGGCAAATTTTAAATACCTCAAGTCATTCATGGACAGTCAACTCAACTTTGCTGAAAACACTGACTATTTTTAAAAAACGTTCTCAAAGACTCTACCTTTAAAAAGACTTTGGGGTTACCCAACTTGAGGTTGTGTACAACCTCTAGTTACCCCTAGTTAGGTAGAGGTTGTTAGGTAGAAGTCATTTTAACTTGAGTTAAAACTCAAGTTAAAATGTTAATTTTTAACATTTTATCTTGAGTTTTAACTCGTCTCAAGTTAAACATGTAAACATGCTGTGAAACATGTAATGAAAGAAGAACACTGTGAATCCAGCAAGCCGCAACTATCATTAGCTGCGCGGACGCTTAATGGGCATTTTGGGGTGAAGTTTGCGTAAAAAAAAGTCTTCTTTCATAGATTATTCAGCACATGATGCAGTGCATGCCTCTGCATGTGAATTTCACATGAAACCCAGTAGAAATGTGTGGACTTTCCATTCAACTTTCTTGCCTCGCAGCCCCGCTAAAGCCTGATGGCCTTTATGCCATGGGGCTAATTGGAGAATGCGTGTCTATGTAGTAAACTGTAGCCCAGGTCGCAGGGTGTCATAACCGAGCTAATCAACACTGGCTACTTGCAAATTAGCCACACATGCTGGTTAGCAGTGAAGGGTGTGGGATGGAGCTTGATGCTGTAAATGACTGAAGGGTCTGAATAATTCAGCTGTCTCTATTAATTAGCTTTAATTACAGACAGTACTGTGGAAAAATATTTGTATATTCTAATAAAGTTGAGTTTAAATAAGTGCAAACATGTTAAATAATGTATTAAATAAGTGTGTAAATAATTGTGTGCAATTCCAACATTGCACCATAACTCTTTGGAAAAATTACAGACTACAATTTCAACAAAATGGAAATATCGGCTGATAGATGATAAGCACTAGCACCATGGCTGAATTATGAATATTTATCATGTAACTGTTTACATCCGATGCTGCCATAATTTTTAGTGATTTATACCTTTTAGTGACCTTACTTATTCATGCAATTTTAATTGCATTTCTTATCTAACTGAAATACTGCAATTGCGAAATTGTATTTTGTTTTTTTTAAAAAACATTAGCAGAATAGCAACAAAGATTGCGAACAAGTGCAATGGAAACGTAAAAGTGGAATTTGGTGAAAAATAGGAAAAGGAAAGTTTGGAAAATAAAATACATTGGTCCTGCCTGTGTTGGTAAATCACACATATTGCAGTGGTGTTTGTGATTTTACTGTAATAAAAGCTGAAAAAAAGAACATTGTTGCAAGGGCTTTAAAATTAAACCTGTTTTTCAGCTGTTGTTTTCTGCTCCTCTCAACAGAACAGAGGAACTCAGAAGAGGTCCACTGCTATTATTATGCATTATGTATGTCCGAGTCCCAGTGCACATCCTGCATTTGTCAAAACTAGCTGCTCTGAAGTCATTGTGCCTCCTGAAAGCCGGCCAGCTGGTTACAACATGTTAACAACGGATTAAACAGTTTTAACTGCTGATAAAAGTGACAGAGGACACAAATATGTAAAGTGTGGAAGCCTCTACTGTATCAAATTGACATAGGAATAACAGAGAGTTGGCCATTCTAAGGTAAAAACCCAGCGCATGTTTTGCTGACTCAGCAGATGAGTTCCACACTGAAACTCCGGATGCTTTCTTTATTTTATCTTTCTGCTAAGAGTTGTGGGGGTGGAGAGTGTGCTTAAAAAAAAGAGGTCTACCTTATGAAACCACCATCAGATTCCCTGGGCTGCTACTGCTCTACTAATTAGCTGCTCAGTTATGCTTTAGGTCCAAACAACAGCAAAAAACCAAACTTTCCCCCATTTTTTTCCCCAGTGAACATGATAAATCTGCCTAGAGACGGTCCAGTTAAAAATCAGACGGCACCTCGACGAACTCTGTTCTGATTTCATTAACCGCCCGTTTGCAGATGAAGCCAACCCCAGCTGAAGTCGATATGTGGTTGATATACAGCGGCATCCCAGCTGATTTAGAGCAGTTCTGCTGCGATTGGGGGCTGCTGCGGGAGGCAGCCATGTTAAATTTGGCAGTGCTGATGTGTGCTGGGGGAAGCGGCCGCCTGAGGTAAAGCTTGCCTCAGCATCCAGCTGGAGCTGAGCTCATTCCTCCTGGTCTGAGTCAGGGCTGAGCGGAGAAACAGAGGATGTGTTTGTGTGGGCTTGAAATAGTGAGAGGTAACATTTGCAGGGCCTTATTAATATTCGGCGGCCCTGCGGTCGAATAGCTGGGGTCAGACATCATCGGTCCAATCAGGGAGAGCAATGATTAGTGGCTCTCGTAGTGACCCAAATATCTTTAAGTGTTTACCAGACTGTCTCTTCGAATTATGTTCATAGCTTAGCAGAAAAGAACGTGCTACAGCACTTTTGCAAATGAAGGAGTGAACTTAGGAACACTAACCTCACTCCTTTTTTTTTGGTAATGGTGCCAGCTTCACATCCTGAAGTTTATGTCTTTGACTCTCTCCTCTATTTGGTAAAATGAGTAGTAGCTTCACAAGCTTGGTCAAACATGTAAAATTAAATTTGATTTGTTCAGACAGTTCAATTGGGAAAATAACAGCCAATCTAAAATAAATGATAAACTGAAACTGACTAAAACAACAAGTTGACTACCCTTCTTCCAAATGGTTCAGAAAGTGCAATTAAGAATTGTAAATGTAATGTAAAATAAATGATAAAGCATGACCTTGACATTTAACTACTCTGGATCTAGGAACCTTGCCACAGACCCTTGCAGAAGCCAACATCATACTCTTACTAAAACATGGTAAAAATCCAACAGACTGTGCCTTCTGTAGGTCCACATCACTCCTAAATGGAGACGTTAAAATCTTAGCTAAGCTTTTGGCTTGAGACTGGATGCTGCCATGGCAGAAATAATTTCCTCAAACCAGACTGGTTTCATGAGGGTTCGCCACTGTCTCTCTAAGATGCACAGGGTTGTTAATTCTTCCACATCCCTAGAGACATCTGAGGTGGTGGTCTTCCTCGATGCAGCAGAAGCATTCAACAGGGTCGAGTGGCTTTATCTATTTGCAGTATGGGGTAAATTTGTATTTGGGCCAAATTTACATCATTATACAACTATTGTATACATCAGTCAGAGCATATATAATCACTAATAGACTAAGGTCTAGGTCTTAGTCTATTAGACCTAGACCTAGGTCTAATAGACCTAGGTCTAATAGATGGCCAAACATCTATTTGTTTGGCCATCTATTTGCCAAACAAATAGATGGCAAGGAATCTAGTCACTGCATTTCATGTTAAATAAGGCATGTGCAGGCAGGATGCATGGAAATAAGAATATTAATGTCAGATCAGTTTATGGAGAGCATCTATCAAGCCCAATGCACACACGGTTATCTAGGTCTTTTTCTGTATCCAGGGGTACCCTGCAGAGTTGTCCTCTAAGCACACTTCTCTTTGCTTTGGCTATCAAACCACTTTCAATTATACTTAAGACTTCACAAAGTTTTAAGGCAGGGGTTCTCAATTGGTCTATCGCAATTGCAGGAAGGTTTTGAGTCGATTTCGGCAGTAGGTGACAAACTGAACACTGCCAGGAGGCTGAGACCAGCACGTCCTCTTGGATCTTAGAGAATATCAAAATATTCACTAATATCAAAAATGTCTATAGTTTTATTAAAGACTAAAAAAGAACTCAACAAAAAATTAATAACCCAACAAAAAAAATTTCAGTAATTATTGTTTCACCAAGGTGTTGCGCAAAACATTCTTCAGACTTCTTGATGAACAGCTGTCCTTGTTCTTAAAAATTCCCCAGAATCAGTAGGCGATTCCTTCAGAGACACAAAGAAGAGGGCAATGTGACTCTACCCAACCTGATGTATTATTACTGGGGCCAAACCTACAAAAAGTAGTCAGTTTGCTTCAACAACCAGATGTTGACTGGTACCAATTAGAACTGAATGCATGTAAACTATCATCAATTCCTGCATTAGTTACCTCAAAGCTCTCTCTCTCCCCTAAGCAATACTCTTCATGCCCAATTGTTATCTCCACCCTAAAAATTTGGCCACAATTTAACCAACACTTCAATATGACAAACTTCTCTCTCATATTGTCATGATAACCATGTTTTCCTGGCAGCCATATAAGATCTTGTCTTAGTCCTATATAGATGGAATTTTTGCTACCTTTGATGCAGCACGTCTAAATTTTATTTCCGCTATCTCCAGATTCAAGAATTTGTTTGCAACATCAGTCCTAGCTTTCTCTATTAATCTATAAGGGGAGGAATGGACGCCATTTCGCAAACTCCCACTCAATGTAGGTCTCATCTAAAAAATATATACTAGCACTTCATCACTCAGTAACCCTCAATGAGATTGGAGCAGCATGGTCAGAAGAACTTGGAATAAACATCTCTGATGAGACCTGGAATCACACATTACATAGAGTAAACAGGTCAACTTCTTGTGCTCGACTCATCATAGAATTCCTTATAGTAGAGCCAGACTCTGAACTATATATTCTAAAGTCAGTGAAACATGTGCACATTGTCAGATAGCTAAGGCAAATTTTACTCGCATGTTCTGGTTCTGTAACAAACTGTGCAACTTTTGGTCTACGAGATTTCAGAGCCATTATATTACTTGAATTTGGTCTCAAACTTTATTGTTAATTGCAATAACTTATAGGACAGTAAAATGTATCTACTTGACAGGCCATATTTCAGTAATAATTTTATCTTGTTTCAAAAGTTTAACCCTTTTACGCCAGAGTTTCAAGCGTCTGCCTAAATAAACCTTTCTTATTTTAATTGTAAGTAGTTCTTTAAATGTCCTGTGAGATGATATACTTACCCATGTATCGATAACAACTGGAACTTTCAATATCCAGCAAGTTATTTTCGCAATATGCCGTCTATAAAACGAGTGCCCCCCGGATTAATTACCTCTCTGCAGCTGCAGCTGTGAAGTTGCCGTATTAACCCGATACTTGCTGGAAAGGGCAATGCCTCCCCTTTCAGAAACCGTTGGAATTTTTCAGATGGCGCTACGTGTGGCGGAATTACGGTACTGCAAAATTGGATGTGTCGCCGCCGACACATCCCGCCTAGAAGGGTTAATAAGCAAATTTATATCAGACTTGAATTGGCAGTTGGAGGCCATAAAAAATCAGTTCAGCGGGCCACAAATAGCCCCTAGCCCGCACTTTGGATACCACTGGCAAGCTGCATATCAGTATCTAATTTGGCACGTGAGAAAAGGATCTGATTTATCTCTGCTCTTGGACGGAGTGAGGTGTCAAAGCGTTTGTCGTCATGGGTAACCAATAGCTCTGATGAGCGCGCCGTCTCCAGCCTCTACATGCCTCAGAGGGCATTAGAACTGATAACTAGGAGCATAAAGCAGCTCTGAGACCATAAAAACCACATCCGTATCCGAACGGTAGAGCAAAGGCTCGTAAACAGCTTCTTATTAACGGCCTCCGCTTTAAGACATCCATGTTCTGTTTGCATGGGAATCAGCCACAAAGGTTTCTGTGTAGTTTGTGTCCCATTTGAAACACTGGTATGCTGTATTACAGACACACACACACCACCCCTCTCTCTAACGCTCCGGTTGTGTGTTTATCCTGGATAAGGTCGTGTGTTATCCTTACACGTTTTGAGGTCGGCCTTTAACAGCAAGTCTGAAGGTGAGGGAGGCCTCTGTCTAAACAAAACGTGTTTTACCTTCAGGTTGCTAGAAAAAAAAAAAAAGGAGGGTGGGCGGGCAGAGTTTGGCTGTGCTCTCAATCACATTCTGTGATACAAGTTTTTAATTGTGAAAATTTACTGCTGTATTTTTTTGCATGTGGGTGCTGTTTTCTTCCTTTCACTTCTGTGTGAATATACGTGTGTGTGTGTGTGTGTGTGGCTTGGGCCTTAAAAAGGTCCGCATTCATCCAGGGAGGCCCCAGCGGTGGCTAGAAGCTCGCCAGGCGTAGAACAGAGCGTCTGTTGTGTGATTGATCTGAAGTTGCGTCAGCTTCTTCCAGAGAGATGGCAGGGGGAAAAAAGAAACGCTTCAGTTGAACTCCTGATTTGTCAGCAATGTTCAAATCTGTCCAGATCCTGGATCATGAAGATATGATGAGTCAATAGGGATTAAACTGACTGTCAGTGATATAAATTAGCTAAAAGCCTCAAGCAAAAATAGCACTGTTTGTCTTTAAAGTCTTTTTGAGGAAAGAAAGTGCTTAGCGTCTCTTCATCTGCCAATAAAAACTTTAAAAACCACTGGGTTGTGTCACTAACCTGTTTCTGGGTCAAATCCAATTCAAATCAGACATATTTTATTCAACCCAAAGGGAATTTAAATCTTGTTGTAATCTATAGCATCCTAGAATCTTGAAAGTGTTGTTGTGAATGGTAATGCTCTGGGCAGGAAGTGATACAGTAGCAGTGAGTCTGTCAACAAATGTGAAGAGGCCTCTAACTGAAGACTGTTACTGTATGACAGTCCCATGATAACGGCTCAATTTTTGCTCTTTGGTCATGTTCTGCATCCATAAAGCCACATTCTCAATACCTCTGAGATATAATGTTGCCACAGTTATGCATCATCTTATGTTATAGCAGAGGTTCCCAAACTGTGGGGCGTGCCCCCTAGTGGGGGCGCCGTGTCATTGCAGGGGGCGCGGGAAGCCGTCTGGATGAAAAAAAAAACAAAACATGCGCTGGGTTTTTACCTTAGAATGGCCAACTCTCTGTTATTCCTATGTCAATTTGATACAGTAGAGGCTTCCACACTTTACATATTTGTGTCCTCTGTCACTTTTATCAGCAGTTAAAACTGTTTAATCCGTTGTTAACATGTTGTAACCTGTTTTTCCGAGCCGCCTTTAAACGCAACATGAGCGCTAAGATGCTCGCACTGGGTTTCCACCTGTGAAGGAGACCTGCTGCTGCTGTGCGGAGCTACGTAGGTTTGTGTTAGAATCACGGCAGCAAACCAGCAAAACGCAAAGAACTTTTCACAGTTTTTCCCTCCAAACTAACCGACTGAGTTGAGTAAAGCTGTTGGATGCAGGTAATGTTAGCTAAAAGATGACTAGCTAATATCAATACAGAACCTTAAGCTTAACAAGTACCTTGTAGGCTACCAATGTTGGTGTCTATTTTCAGCTACGTACATTCATTCAAAAAGTCGATTTCCCACCGTCACACGCATCGTTTCAACCAGACAGCCATTTGTAATCCATAGTGGGGGTGCAGAAGAAAAAGTTTGGGAACCACTGTGTTATAGTAACCTTGAGTAAAAATGCTAAAATCTGGGTTAAACCATCACAGTGCACAAAAAGCTTATTTTCAAACATCCTCATTGTAGCTTTAAAAGCTTGGTATCAAGAGTGTTACTTGTAACTGATTAGATTAACTGCACAATTTCTGTTTGTTTTTATTGTTGCTTCCAAAGCTGTTTTCATCATTTCAAATAATTCTAAACTTGATCTATTTTTTCCATCAGGTTTGTTGTGACTACTTGTGTTATCAGTGAGTGAAATCTAACTAAATCCAAGCATTTGCTTGGAGAAGCCGCTACGGAAAGCGAGTGCTTTTTAATCAGGTTGTTTTCAGACAGATGACTTGGATTAAAGCAACAACATGGCAATCAGGGTAATTGCATCATCAACTTTTCTGTAAATAAGATGGTAAAATTATCACACCAGGGCAGGGTTCTGTAATTAAATGTTTGTGTAACCTGGTTGTAATTCTCTTTTGCTTTAATTACACAAAATGTCTTTTTTTGATTATTTGTCTTATTCCTTATCTTACTGAAACACCTCTGTCATTGTTCTAACCATGTTACTTTAAGATTGAAGCCCCTCCCTTTTATTTCTTCTTCTGTGGTATTGTCTTTAAATTGTTTGTGCCCCTTTGCCCCTCCCCTTTTGTCATGTTGTCCTGCAGGAGAGGTGTGTGCGTTTTATTTTTCCATCTAAATACATTCAGTTTATTTATAGATCTATTAAGTTAATTTTTGTTATACACTTTTGTTTTGTGTAGGACTTGGAGCGGGCAGCCTTTAACAAGGTTGTTTTGTCTGTATTCTCGTCAGAAATAAACTGAGAATCATCTTTTAAAAGATAAACTGCGTCACGGCCTGTTCACTCAATAACCAGCACAACGCAGAAATGGATCCGGTTACATTTGCTCCAATTAGTTTTTCTCATCTAAAGAATATATGTTTTGATTACAAAACTTAGAATACTCTTGAAGTCCATCTTTCCTCTGAACTCTACTTTTAGAGATATCAATGCTGATTATCTTTGCTAGCTTAGCGTTCTTTACTTTGTCTTTTATGGTACCATACGGAGTATGAAGTTTTATAGTTTCAAAATCTTCACAAATAGATTGTGTTTTTAGAAACCCAAACCAGTTTTCATTTTTTTACTAGGTTGCAGAGTAAAACAATACCAAAACTGCACCCTCGCTTTATATATATATATATATATATATATATATATATATATATATATATATATATATATATATATATATATATATATATATATACCGGCAAAGATAGCTAATACAAAACTTTTTTTCAGAACTATGCTGCAATAGCACCTGTTTGTTTTTTTTGTTTGTTTTTTTGTTTTGTTTTTCAAAGCAATGCGTAACAACTTTTTTTTTTTTTTCCAAAATTTTGTTAAATTCTTCCCAAATTTTGTACTTGGACTTCATTAAATTGCTACACACAATTAAAACCAATTGATATACATTTTTAAGAGAGATGGTATATCAATGCTAAAGCAGGGTATTATAGGCCTGACGGCCCACCATGCTTTAGTAGTGCTACCGCCAGGCTAAGCTTTTCTTGTTTATGCTTTTATTAAAATAATAATGAAAAAAAAAGTCGTTCTTACAGAGCTTCAGTGAAAACTCTTTGGTGCAAAAAACTGATTGAAAAATCGATTTATTTACTGCATGTTTATGTCTGTTACGGCTAAGATGAAACGGCACTGAAAGCAGCCCTTTAAACCATTCAGACACGAACACAAAAGAGACACAATCAAAGCTGTCAGATGACTTATTACCCCGCGATAATATCTCAGAAATAGTCCAAATAGTTTGGATGTATTTTTATTTCTTTCCTACTTACGGAAAGTTTCTGTTTATATCATAGGTTTGTTGTGCCTTTCTATACTAAAGAAAAAGATATAAAACATCTGATATTTCACAATCAGATATTAACATTCATTAAAAAACCTTACATAACCTTGTATTAAAGCAGAAAGTACGACGGCCACAGTAAGAAAGGCTTACAGTATTCAATTATGCCGCATGAACTGATCAGTAGATTATTGCGAAGGAACGCAAAAGAAAAAAAATTCCCCATGTTCCCTGGAGGGCTCCGTACTGTTGCTCAGAGTGTTTCACTGGAGGAGCAGATTTATTCCTAAAAGATATGTTTATAGAAGACAGATTTATATTTTATGCATTTAAAGCCAGACGAATCACACCGCTTGTGCCTCTGCGCGTTGCCTCGCGTGCTGCAGGAGCTGGATGTCTTAAGTTAACCTCAGCGTGGATCACGTGCACCTCCTTTCACTCAAACTGGACACAGGCTGACCTGTATGGATATTTACATCAACCCCCTGTGAGGAATTAAAATTCTTTCCAGAGTTTTCGATCAAGGTAGTAACTCCTGAACGGTAGGAGTTGAACGTGTTAGCTCTGGTTGCACAGCTCTATGTGAACCGCAGGAATAACTTGTAGTTGCGCTGTCAGAGGTGCGTTGAGCAAGTGGTGAGAATGATTTATATTTGTAGACAAAGAATTTTGCGTTACACTTTATTTGAAGGGGGGTGAATAAGACTGACATGACACTGTCATGACAACTTGACATTAACCAGGAAATCATTACTGATATAAATTTGTTATAAAAGTATTATTGATTGCCCTTTAAAAATTAGGTAACTTTATGTTATTAAAGGTAAAGTTTAAACAGTAATGATTTCCTGGTTAATGTCAAGTTGTCATAACAAAGACATTTTGAATAATGTCAACTTTGTATTAAACGTGTCATAATTTACCGAATGACGCTTTATGACAACAGTCATAAATATTCATGAAGGCTTATTCATGTTCATGACATGTGTTATGTCATGTTTATGACAGTGTTATGACAGTCTTATTCAACCCCCTTCAAATAAAGTGTTACCAAATTTTGTGCGGCTATTCCATCTCAACACGCTGCCCATCGCCCAGCTCTGTCTGCGGCGATAAAGTTTCTGCATTTGTTCCTGGTTGGCCGTTGCGTTAGTGGTTAACGAACCAGTGCTGACCTCTTGCAGGTTCAGCCCGGTGTGAAGATTTCGCGCTCTTCTCGCAGTCACGCATCACGCTGGTTTTATATTATTTTATTCATATTATTTTTCCAGTTACATGAGACATCAAACCATATCAAATTCTTTGTCCACTTAGTCAGCCAGAGTTAATGTTCACGGCCACGCAGAGATCTGAGAAACTCATCCCATAAACTCGACCAAAATAGTTTCTGTGTCCCCTTGTTAAAAACTCAACAGACACGAAATGGAAGAGTTACTAAAGTTTAAATACCGTTTCACTGATGCTGTTTTCCCGTAACATAAAGTTACCCAGTAATATTTTTACATTTCCTTTCTACTTAATATCTTTTAATACAAAAACACGGTGGACCACCGGTGGACTGCCTTGGTGCCCCGACCACCAGGCTTAACAAGTTTTCTGGGGGAAACCCTGCTAAAGTGCATTTGCAGATCCACTTTTTGCCAAAGTGTGAATGCTTAGCTGTAGCTTGTGCCAACTGCTTAGAAGCTAAAAGGCTAATGCTATCTTAGCTTGTTTATATTACTCTACTATAAGCTAGTCATTAATCTTATTAGGCTAGGGCTGTCACATCACCACTCAATAATGGTGAGAAAACATTTTTTTTTTTTTCAAATCTGACTTCATTTTGGACCTCATCTGAGTTAGCCCAGATGAGGTCCAAAACGAAGAGGGTGCAGAAAAAAAATTGCAATTTCTAGTCCTGGGAATTCTGAAAAGATTACAAATTGATTTTGACTTTAGTCTTCTTAATTTTTGGAAATATTACAGTTTTTGAAAAATGAATTGATAAATTCTTATTTAAGCAAAAACCAGACAGCTAAACTAACTTAATACCATCAATTTGATTTGCAGAATTTTACACACAAACCTATTTTTGCTTAAATATAAATTAATGGAATTGGACACCATATGGAACCTGGTAAGTGTTTTAAATAAAAGTTCTATATTTTTACACTCTTCTCCTCTTATTAACTCTTTGCACGCTCTTCAGGACTCTGCCCACTCTGCCATGACGGATATCAAAACAACTTATATGCTCCTTTGAAGGCCTGTTAAAACGCAGACATCTGGTAGCCTAAAATCACTTCTACTTAATTGATTTCACTTTAGAAATGGACATAGGATGCTGTGTCATCGGCTGCAAACAGACAAGGATAGAAACCATGCTTTGCCTCTTGGAACTGGCACTGAGAACAACTGAATTAAAAATTGTTTCTGAATCAAAAATCATTTCAAAATTGAATCATTTGCTAAACACTGAAAGATTTGCATTTCTATGGGCTACCATGAGAGACTTTGGCACAAAAGTCTCTTATGGCACTCACCATAACCTTTTTGTAAAATGTAGATTTCCAAACTGCAGTCTGGGATATTTTAAATATTTACCTCTAGGTTGATCTGATGTAGCACAAGTTTTAGTAAACAAAAAAAGTAAATGTTTGCCTTTGCTCTCCCTCAGGCAAAATCACAAGACCTTATCTAAAATGTGTTGCAACATGTTGTTGTGTCAGTGTGCTGCTGCTATCTCTTAATTTGGCCAGATCTCTTGTAAGACGGCCAAACCCTGTCGGCAGGAAGGGAATGCATTTTGGAGAGGATAAGTGGGACTCTGATGGACAGATACAAGAGAAAAATAAACACAACAGAAAAAGTAAGCAAGCAATGGAGAGACATGAGCACACTGCAAAAAGGCCATCAATCAGGAGTGTTTTCCATTTAAAGGGCCCTTACTGTGGGCTTATTTAAACAAATTTAAAAATCCAGATTATTTTCTGTAAAAAAAAAATGCCTCACTTCCAGCATCCTCAGTGGCAGAAACTCAGTGGAATAAGACGCATCGAGTTTTCTGCGAGAATCTGCCAAACTATAAGAGGTCATTAATTCTACACTAATCCCACCCATATTCACCTAAAGCATCTGCATAATTCAGAACTGTGTTGCCTCAATCTTTAAGTGATCTGAATGCAGTCGGCTTGTCGAAGTTTAGAGCTCCTGCAATTTTCTGCCTTTCTTGCTGTTTTGACAATTTTTTACCCCTTGCGTCTTTTTCCAGCTGGTCTGTGATTCATATTATATCTCCCCTAATTCATAGCCCAGGTTTATAGCGTAGCTCTTGATGATGGCTGGATTTGTAGGAACGCTGCTGTCAGAGCAAGATATTAAGCTGATGTGTTGAGTAGAGATGTGCCGATCAGGTTTTTTCCTGCCAATTCCGACTTCGATCACCCATGAAGGCCAATCATAGCTGATCACTGATACCGATCCCATAATTATTATTTTTTTTAATCATAAGCACTACTGGTTAGATTATGTAGAAAAAGGAACCATGAATTCACCTTAATTTAGACAAAAACTTGTTTTTAATAACTTTTTTAAAGAAAAAAACTAAACAGGCATTGTGCAGCTTGTACTGCTATCAGTAATACTACCTTTAACAGACTGAAAACATATGAAGGCTCTGAAGAGGCTAAATAATGCAAAAAGTCAAAATAAAACCTCTCAACAATGCCAACAAAATTCTAGTATAAAACTTAACATTCAAAGGCAAAAACAGGATCCATTACAATAAACAATCCTGAGTTACTGAATGAAAACTTCCTGTTAGCATGGCGGCTAGCTGGTTACTGCTAGTTCTGATTGGCTGTTTCTGACTGAGCGGAGTAATTATGCAGATCAGGGAGGAGATCGATTATTTTTTCAGAGATTATCTGTCTCATGTTAGGACAGCGAAAGTTTTAATACGTATGTAAAAAAAAAATTTTTTAAGTTAGATGCTGCAGCTTTAAGCAGAGGTTCGGTGTGAGAGTCACTACCAGGTGGAGCAGAAGCGAAGCTCCGTCTGTCAAATATTACTACCTGTAGCGTAGCAGCGGCTCAACAGTGAGAGCAGAACCAGCGTATGAGGGGCCGTTTAGGACAAAATTTACGTTTTGTCTCTCACACACTACCAAAAACTCTCGCATACTCCAAAAAAATAGCCTCACACACTCAAAAAATACTAAAATGTCACACACACACAAACGTTACCTTTCTCGCTCACATACACTACTAACAGCTCGCACACACACACAGACGTTTATCTCTCACATACACAAGACTAAAGTTGAACACACACACACAGTACTAAGACTCGTTTTTTGAATGTGTGAGAGTTGTCACGGAAGAGGCGGAGCATAATTTTTGGATCAAACTGCGCATGCGTAGATCCTAAACTATAAGTTTCGATTGTTGACTCACTGTATGTTCTATTACTTAGTTAACGTTTGTGTGTATGTGACATTTTAGTATTTTTTGAGTGTGCGTGGCTATTTTTTTGGAGTATGCAGAGTTTTTGGTAGTGTGTGAGAGACAAAATGTAATTTTTTTGAGTGTGTGAGAGACAAAACGTAATTTTTTTGAGTGTGCGAGAGTTTTTGGTAGTGTGTGAGAGACAAAACGTAAATTTTGTCCTAAACGGCCCCTCATACCAGCGTTTTACATCGCAGCTCGAAGACTTAAATAATTTTCCAGGTTATTTGTTTAGCTTTCTGACCGTCATGCTAATCCGGGTGAATGTTTGTAGCTGTGCGCTGCTTTACCTGCTATCTGATCCTCCATATGTCTTTTTTACTGCAGTGAGCCTCGATGTAGCCAAACTCCGTCAAGTATTTCATTGTTTTTATGCCATATTAGATTCGTCGTGTTGATGCATTTTGACCTGCTTCAATTTTCCGCCGCAACATGCAAACTTCTCCATTTACTCAGTGGTCATAGTTCCACATCGCTTAGGATTTGTTGCTGCGCGTTTGCGCAGAGTGAAGGAAAGAGGAGACCAGCTGTACAGACAGGCTGCGAAATGAGATGCAGGTGATCAGTTTGTGTGATCGGCAACAAGAGACCGTGATCGGCGATCAACGATCATACACTTTTTCACGGAAATCGGCCGATTATGATCGGTGTCCGATCGGTCGGCACACCTCTGTCGAGCAGACTGAGTGAAAGAGAAAGAAAGAAATGGAACAAAACGAATGAAGATCTGGAAGGCTATATTACTTTTATCGTTACAAGAGTTAAGGAAGATGAATCAGCCGACAATGTTACTGCTTTGAACTTATCAGATAATTTTAGGATGGCGCTTCTGTTTCATCTCCCCCAACACCTCTATATTATTCAACTTATTTCTCTCCTTCATCTGTGTCTTTGCCTCTTGGAACTGGCACTGAGAACAGCTGCAGCCACAGCTGTGCAGCAGTCCATAGCAACACCCCGCTCTTCATCAGCTCTAGTGGTCACATCTGGTGCCATTAGCTCTACCTTCAGGTCATCGGTTGGATGCAGAGGTAGGATCGTGGTGAGACTGAGAGGGCCCCCTCCAACCCAGGTGTTCAGAGGGTTAGTCTTTGTGTTTGCCGGCTGGGCCGCCCTGTTTGTTATTACTGTCTGTGCCCTTGAGCACGCTGAGCCCAAGGTTTGTTGTCAGTGCAGTCTTGCTTCTTGTATCTTTTCCTGTCGTCGGAATACACAGAGTTTGGATAGGGAAAGCTGCCAGTTGTTTCAGCCAGCAACTCAGCTAGTCACAGGGCTGTGACTAATCTAAGAAGAGGTAATCATTCTCCCATAATTGGGGTATTAACATTGTTGCAGCAAAACTACACATCACAGAAATCAAATATTCTGAATTTTAACATTTTTGCGACATTATAACTATAATCTTGTATTTTTATTGAGCCAATGCAAAGTAAAGTATAAAGTATATGTGGTTAGCCCCTTTAGTCTTATAAAGTTAGCAACCAACTTTATAAGTCAACCCATAGTAGGGCTGGGCCATAAATCAATAGCAGTGTATATCACAATAGACGTGATCAGTATAAAAATAAATACGCCTGATAAAATGTTAAATAATTTAACAGAACTCTGATCCAGAACCGCACCAAGGAAAGACTTTCAGCAGCTTAACCTCTCACGGCTAACTAAGCAAGGGGGCACCAACTAACTGCTTTTCTCTTTGGTTGCCTAGCAACCACATGTTGAGTAACTTGAGCAGAAGCAGTTTCTTGTTTCGCCTCTGTGCTTCATAGCGTGAAGTGAAAACTGTGGATAAAACAGGAAAGGTCATATCTCTGGTTTGGCAGTATTTGAAATATTCAAAACCAAAACCTAATCAGTAATTATTGCTATTGACTGATGTGAAACCATAATATCATACTTTTTTCAGTCATATGGATCATTTGTACCCATAGGTGAATGGCTCACCTGTACATAATTTAGTCTCTGAATGTATAGCATTAGAGAACATCTAGTAGCATGAAGACCAAGGAACACAGCAGACAGGTGAAGTTTAATCCAAAATATTTAAACACTGAGCAGAAATGGAAAGTATCACAACTGCCAACTTACTAAAACCTGACCTTCGGCTGCAATTCTGGAATGGTTGCATAGATCTACAGCTCTGGTGGGAGAGTGTGTCAATGGTACAACAATTAGTCCACATTTCTGAAATGGTGCAAAGATTGTACCATCCTCTTGATGCAACATGCTAATGACTTCTGTAGGGATGCTTTTCTTCTGCAGGAACAGCAGAAGTGGTCAGTGTTTCTGTGAAGATGGACGAAACTCAAAACTGAACAGTCCTTGAACAAGAACCATTTACAGGTTGTGAATTGAGGAATTGAGGCTGGGTCAGAAGTTCAACTTCGAGCTGGACCGTGACTAAACACCCAGTCAGACCCACAGTGCATTGTTTCAAAGAGCATTCATGTAATGTATTGGGCCAGTCAAAGGACTAATCTATTCCATTTAAGAATTTGTGACAAGATGTATGTCTTACTCTAAAGATGTGCCAAGTTTTTAGAGACATAACCCAAAGAACTCGTCCTGGAAGTGAAAGGTACTTCTGTTAATTCAAAAATTGGCTGTACTGAATTTTATTTAGGAGTATAAGAGAAAAAGAGACCAAATATGAGCTGTGTGAAGCTGACACCCCACCCACGTCAAAATATTCAGCAAATAGTCTGGTTAGTGCTCCGTTTGTGCAGGTTTGTGCCGTTGAAATTTTCGTTTGTGCAGCTTTTGTTTTCGAGATATTAAAAGTTATAATTTTGGCCGATGACGTCACCGTCACCCTATCATGTTCCAAAACAAACCAAAGTGGGCTACTTCTTTTAATTCTTCAGATTTTCATTTGTTGTACAATGTGTACCTTTTGTTTTGAACTTCAATAAAGACTTAGAACAAGAAAAAATGTGTCTCATTTCAAGTAATGTTGAAACATTACTTGAAATGAGACACATTTCAAGTAATGTTGAAACATTACTTGAAATGAGACACATTTCAAGTAATGTGTCTTGAAATGTGTGAAATGAGACACACTTGAAATGTGTCATTTCAAGTAATGTTTCAACATTACTTGAAATGAGACACATTTTTTCTTGTTCTAAGTCTTTATTGAAGTTCAAAACAAAAGGTACACATTGTACAACAAATGAAAATCTGAAGAATTAAAAGAAGTAGCCCACTTTGGTTTGTTTTGGAACATGATAGGGTGACGGTGACGTCATCGGCCAAAATTAAAACTTTTAATATCTCGAATACAAAAGCTGCAAAAAAGACAGTTTTAACTGCACAAATCTGCACAAACGGAGCACTAACAAACTAGCCCACTTTGGTTTGTTTTGGCGCAAGATGGGGTGACGGTGAACTCTAAATGACCTAAAAAATAATTTTTAATATCTCAGAAACCAAAACTGCACAAACGAAAATTTTAACGGCACAAACCTGCACAAACGGAGCACTAACCATTCAGACTATTTGCTGAATTTTTTGACGTGGGTGGGGTGTAAGCTTCACACAGCTCCAAATATGTTCCTTTAGATTCACAGTTATGAACCATCTTGTCCTGGTATATGATAAAGTCTCAATAGCATTGATGAGCTACACCAACATTTAATTCCCTTTGGAATAAATAAAGTATTTTTCAATCTGAAGTTGAAATTGACAGTTTCTGATATTACATGATAGTTTTCACACCTAATAGTCCTGTAAAGTTGGATCAGTTGGGGACCAAAATTACAACATTTGTTATGTTTTCAGCTAGGTAGGTTTGCTTTCACATTGCACTGTGTCAAACAGACAGTGCAGAGAAACCTGTTCACCCCCTCACCTGTGGTGGCCCTGTACCAAGAACCACTGAAGAAAACGACACAAAAACCTCAAAAGAAGACCCTTCCTCACAAAATGTAAACAAAAATGGAGTGGTGTCAGATTTCTCTTTTGTCCTAAGTAAAAGACCAAAGACTTCTAGCGTTAGGCTCCTTTTGGTTCTATTAACCCAGAATGGCCTGTACTGTAGTCCACTTCCTGCTTTTGGAGCGGTCTCCGAGACCTTAGTCTGCTCTTTTGGTCCCCATCAGAGTTCAGCTGTGCATTTTCACTTCCCCAAACAAACCAAACTTTCTAGGCAAGCAAACTAGAGTTTGATTAAAGCAAACCAAACAGGGCTGGTGTGGATACAAGGCACTGTCTGTTCGCACCGTACTTTAGAAAATAATGTCTTTGTTCTTTGTGAGAAAAAGTAGATAACTGCCCTAACCAAAAATACTGAAACAAAAGGCTGCATGCTGTTTCTTAATGCAGGAAACATTTTTCTCTTGATGCACACCTATGACATGGACATCTATTCTCACAAGAGTTCCTTCTCCTCATCATACTTCTCGTCTGTTGAGGCACAGAAGCTGTTTTCCACCATCTCCACTCCCTTCCATTCCTTCATGTACACTTTTAGATGAACTCATGGCCCTGTGGTGAAATGCCAGCAAACTTGCTGTTACCGCAGAGTGCTGTTGGAGTCGCCTTCATTGGGGGAAGCTGGCTACAAGCAGTAAAGACCAAACTGGTGACAAATAAGATAAAGACTGTTGTGCACATGAAGGGTAGCATGTTGCATAACGGCTGAGTAACAAAAGGGTTTTTAAGGCTCTGAACATTGTGTAGCCAGAACTAATTCAGTGCACATGTGCTGAGCATCCCCCTCTGGCTCCACTGAAGTGGGGTTGTGATCCAGATGCAGATACAAGACTCTGAACTTAGCTAACCCCTCTGTGACGTAAGCATCCACGACGAGGACTCAAGCCCAGTTGTGTGATTGTGTCCCTGTCAGTGGAGGTTTGGACTATATATGTGAAGATGCACCCATGTATACAAATGACAATACATAAGACTCTATCAGTAAAGGGGTGGTGGGGACAGTTGTTGAAGACTTTAAAATGTCTTTGTTTTTTCTCCTCTGAGGTTTTCTCCTTGATGAGGTTCAAAATCCCCAATCTCACCCCCTTCCGAGAGAAACCCGTTTCCTGCCTTGGCTCTGTGCTGAAATCAGATCCCAGCAAGACTCAGGGATTGTTTTTTTTTTCTTTTTTTTTCTTTTTTTTGGCATGGGCTGCACGCAGACACTCACACTGAACCGTGGCTTCTATCATTTCCTCCCACCATCCTGGTCTCTCCCTTTTTCGGTTCGCTTTTGCTTTCATTTGACTGAATTCATAAGGAAGCATGGTCTCTATCAGGATTCCCACAAGAGCAGCTTTCATACTAACGAATCCTAGACATTTGACCAATGAAGCTGTGCACTCCGACTCCGGTACTCCATTGCAACAACATTCGGGGGTGGGTGTTGAAATTGCGTGTTTTTTCAGTGATTTCAGGGGCCGTAATTTGAGCCAGAGCTGTTCAGCCAGCACATATTTTAATGATGTTTAAACATCTCCAGATGGAATTTGAAACTGATCCAAATAAATGCCTTGCGAGGCCTTTGGAGATGATAATTCCTTCTCTCTTGAGCATGGTGATGTGTCGTGTTTTAAGACAGGTTTTGAAGTAATTCCCCTTCAATTTCTTGACAGCTAAAAAACTTCCCAGCTTTTTTAAAGCCTTGTCTTGATTAATCAGGACAGCATTCCTCTGAGACCATGAAGAGAAGTAGTTTTTTTTCTCTCTCTCTCTGGTTTGAAGCTAACTTTTTAGCTTGTACTAAGAGAAGCTCAATGGCAATGACTAAAATGGAAGAGCAGACCTATATGAACAATAATTTTTTTATGCAAAAAGAATGTCTCTGTGAGGAATAAACAGCCTGTCTGAGAGAGCTATGCACCAGCACTGCTGCCTCCTACGGTCTAATTTGAAGGACAACCGAGTAGGGCTGTAGCCAGCTGGACGTCAGCTTTTACCAACAGCCTGGAGCCAGCCCATCCGTGTGCTTCATGACAGAAAAAGAAAAAGAGGGGATCTTCTCGTCCACCTAACAAGTGTCCACTGCAAATCCCCAGTTACACTGAGAGTTGCCAGTTCTTAGAACTGATGACTGCTAATTATCACTGCCTTCTTTCCTCATCAAAAGTTACACAATAAAACTGTACCTTGTCTTAAACTTAGGTACATTTTGATTCTGGTTTTGTCCCACACCTCCTTGACAGAACATGATGGAAAATAAATGTACTGTTTCCCAGCTTTGCTCTGTGTCTTTTGGGAACAGGCTCGTAAAAAGATGACAACGAGCGTGCACTCTGGTCCATCTCCTTATTGTCGTCTGGTGTTTACATGCCTTGGGCCCTCACACCACGGCCTGCAGCGCTCTAATATCAGACCCATGAGTTAGTGTTGCCTGGGTTTAAAAAAAAAGCTCTGTTTTACCCAAGGAGTACCAATTGTGTGTTTCACGGATGGATTCACAAAACTCGCATTCCCTCTCCATGTTTGCTTGTGTTTGTGTTGTTAAGTGTGTGCATGTCTGTCCGCGGTGGAGGAGTGCTGCAACAACAAACTGGCCTCATCGTGGCATTAAAACAGTCCCACATTTTCAGGAAGGAAGTGAACACAACCGGTTGCCACAATGTTGCGTGCACTCATTTAACAGCAAATGCGAGTCAGCTGAGCAGTTCAAGGAGGCATCCTTCCCACGAGCTCATTAGAAACCAAAGCCGGTGATGGAAGCGGTGTTATCTCAGCCTTTCTTTGTCTCCCCCCACCACTCTTCCTTGGTTACCTACAGCGGAGCAGAAATGAAAGCCATATGCCAGTCCCAGAAACACTAACAAGTTAGCGAATCAAAAAAATAACCTTGTGCTTGGATTTCCATCCGCTCCTCATGTGGTGTTTTCCACTGAGCCCCTTCTGTGGACGACCACGGAGCTCTACGTCACCGTTTCACTTGTCTACACAGTCACAGCTGTTGTAATGCATACACAGGCCATGTAATTAGCCTCACGTGTTTTCGTTCCTTATGCAGGTGAGCCTCTATTTTTTTTTGTCATTTTTTCCCCTTGTTTTTTCTTTCTCTTTACTCTCTCTTGTACTTTGCACTTTGAATTGCCTTGTTGCTTAAAAAATGCTATAAAAATAAAACTTCTTCTTGTGCTCCCTAATTTGATTTCAGACTCGGCAGATGTTGCTGCTTGATCTGAACTCATCACAATGTCTTGTTGTAAAATCTTGTTTTCCCTGCTTTCCCATGGCTTGTAATTAGAAGCGTATGATGTGCTGGCTGAAGAGGAGGGGAGGGAGAGAAGTGATGTTTGGGATGAGGCATGGGGTTGTCTTCCTCTCCACCTTGCTATAACCTACTTGCAGGGGTGAAAGTAAGCGGGTACGGCAGGGTACTGCATACCCCTAAAAGATTTAGCGGGGGTACGCAGTACCTGCAAGAGAAGGGAGCAGCTGTCTGCTGTAAAAAAATCAATGGGTTCACTGTGCAGCCCTGAGTTCACCCACTAATCAGCCGTGACTGATTAGTTTTTCAAGAACAATCTAAAACACAATCAGTTAATAAATCGCTTTTTTCTCATTTTATATTGTTTCTGAACTGTTCGTGCTTTGCTAGAGCAGCGGTGCAATATGTCGCTCGTGGAAGGTTTTGAGTCGATCTCTGCATTAGGTGACAAACTGAACTACACCAGGACGCTGAGACCAGCACGTCCTCCTCTGACTCACTTATCAAAACGTCCGTAACTTTATTAAAGAACAAAAAAAAAAAAAATCAACAAAACGTGTTCAAATTAATGACCCAACAACAATAATAATCTCAGTGATTATTGTTTCAACAAATAAATATTAAGCCTGCAAACCTAATATAATAACGGACTGAATCTTATGTTTTGAACGTAATCTCTGGTTGGCTTGGGAAGCGCAGGAGGTTGCCATGGCAACGGGTGTGCTTAAATGATAGAGAGACGGAGAGTAAAAAGATGCGAGTGGTTTAGAGTTGATCACCTGTTCAGGTTGTTTTACCTTTGTTTACCTTTGCTGTGGCGCATCACAGCCGCTGTAATTTCTGAACGTTCAATAAACGACAAACTTGGACTAATTATCTCGTTCTTTGTTAGTATACGTCATTTACAACAATCATCAAACATGGTAAATATCTTTCAATTTTTTTTTTTTTTAATTTAAAACTACTTCCACCCCTGCCTACTTGTGAGTGTGTGTGTGAGCGTGTGTGTGAGACCAAGGCCAAATTAAAAGTTTGTGCATTCACATTCAATTAAAAGCCCCCCCAGTCCCTCTTTAATCTGCGGCTGCGGCGAAACAGCTGCATTTACTCCACACCGTGTTATTTCCTCATTGGCTGTTGAAAAAGGTTGATGCTTGTCTCCTCTCGGACGCCCTCACTTCCCCCTGAAACCAAATGGACACATAGACATCAATTAGACATAGAGAGAAAACTGCAGAGATACCACACCATCAGAAATAGTATTCAAATGTTTACACAACAGGCGGCATCACCCTCTTCGTGTCATTATTCCCTTATCACGCCAGGCGAAATAAGGCACAATTACAGAAAAAGGTAGAACGCGGCACAACAAGTGGGGCGGCAGGGGGGAAGTGAGTAGTGGCTGGTAAACAGAAACTTAGGGCTTGCTGCTCTTTGATGGAAGGAGACATGAAGAAGCCCTCAACACTCCCACTACCACAATTAAGCATTATTTGCTGATTGAATGCCAGTCAGACTTTCCACATCAGAGGCGCTGATGATCATTACCTACTTGGGCTGCTGTTTGCACACTGCTGAAAACAAAGGAGAGCAAACTGTTTGCTGGACAATGGCAAAGCTCTTTACTGTTTTTTATTTTATCTGTCAAACTGACGAAGGAACCGCTTGTGCACATTCTACATTTGGTTTCTCCCTGTGGCCCTACTAACCACAGGGTTTGGCTAAAGTCTAATTTTCAAGGGTTGTGCACAGCACAGTGTAATTTCTAGTAAACTTTGTAGCACAAAGTCCAACTCCCTTCAACATTCATTACGTATGGACAAAGTATAGGACAAGAGTAGAACAAGGGCCTGGCTTCTACTCGGTTAGGATTATATTTAATTGATGAAAAGTAAAAGTAGTGCACGGTGGTGAATTTAATTAAAAAATCTGAAAAGTGTCTTTTTATTCAGCAAATAAAAAGACACTTTTTATTTGCAGTCCATAAACTCGACAATATAGACTGTTATTGTCGAGTTTATCACAATATTCTCTGGTATTTATTGTGACGACAATACAATAGATTAAAAACTTATATAAGTTCTTTAAATTGTTTTCTGTCAATGGGTTATATTTCAGCAACTGAATTTAACTATAGTTAAAGCCCCAAATCACAAATATGGCTGATTAAATTTCACAAAGATCAGCTTACTATTTGTTCAATAAACTCCTTTAAGACAAGAGCTACAATAATAAAGTTTTATCAATAATTTAAATTGTGTTTGTTAAAGATATTGAAGTTTATTTCTGCTCCCATAGGTCAACAGTAAAACAAATGTAAACATCATGCACAGTTTAGCATGATGTTTGCTAAATTGTGCATCAAGATCCTTTAGGCACTAATTTTTTAAAAATCAAGGTGAGAATATGCATATCGAGACATACTCCAATTGACTTTAATAAATGTTATGTAAAGTTTTCCCTCAGGCAGGCTGTAAAATACCACATATTTCCCATCCACTTCACAATAAGCTCTACTTTGTGTTGGTTTATCACATGAAATCCCAAATGAATTCAATAAAGTTTGTGGTATGTAATGTGACTAAATGTGGAAATGTTTTTGTCCAAGACACTGTACTTGCACTTTTACCAGATATGAATGGGCCTCTTAATTTCTAAGCCTGTGCATGCATCATGACTCAACCACTTTTTGGGTGGCCAGTTTCCTCCTCTGTGAGAGGTAAGAGTAAGACAACAATAAGGCGGTCAGCAAAGCCAGTCTAGGCGCCTGATCCGTCCTAAATTTAAACCTGTAGACAGACAAGTCTAGCCAGTGGGCGGCCTCATTCCAGGCCCGGATCATCCATGGAACGGAGAAAGACAAACAGCCGACCAAAGAGTCAGCCTACCAGCCCTGAGGCTTTTAAGTCCATCCTCTGCCATTTATTCCCTTCATCTGTTTTCTCCCTTGACTCGTCTTCGATCTCTGACTTTGAAATTGCTCTTTAAAAATTCCTCAGCCTTTAGACCCTCCATTTGTGGGCGTAAGACAGCATATATTAGAGTACTTAGAGAATCATTGAGCTGACGAATAGCATGCTGTCAGGATTCACTTACTATTCCCCTTTGAAAAAGAAAACCTCAGGCACGTTGGAGGCGATGGGTTTATGAAGAGGCAGGAAACGTATACCACATCTGTTGGGAAGAAAGAGTTGATAGTTACTCTACAGATTGTCAAACTGTTGGCTTGTCTTTTGAATATTAAAGTAAACCCCAGTTGGACGGACAGATTGCACTGGACGTACTGGTCTTGGGGTTAAGATAACAGCAGTCTGCTGTTCTGGAAACCAATGTTCTTGCACATGGTTATCTTATCTCCTGTAAAAGAATTTGCCTCACAAATTGTGTAATAGAGAGTTCATGTGGTCTCGGTGGAAAAATGGAAAAAAGAAAAATCGCACATGTTCACTGAAACAGTGCTGCCATTGTGCTGCCTTTTGTTTGCTTGATTTTATTGCCACTCTGAGAATCAGCCTGCTGTTTATGTGACACAGAGAACTTTTGGTTTTTACTTGTAAGTAAAAACCAAAAGATGAGTGTGCTTCAGCTGCAGAACATGTAAACAGACCCCTCTGGTGCTGAGCCATAGGCAAAAACAATCGAAAGGGGGGGATCTATACGGACTAGGGCTGAAACGATTCCTCGAATGATTCGAGTACCTCGATTACTAAAATTCCTCGAGGAAAATTTACCTGCCTCGAAGCTTCGTTAATTTATGTTTTATTAGTTAGCGCACCGTGTTCCGGCCGGGACTTAATTTGCGTTGCGCGGAGCTCTCACTTCCGCCTCTGAGTTGTTGACAAAAGTTAAGTCTCAGCGGCATAAAGTCCAATCTTCAGGATTGGCCCGTGGGGATTTTATTGATTGATGATAATGCCCGACTTTTTATCGTTTTTGGGGAACTAATAAGCATCCTTAAAATGACTGGGGAATGCCTGGAGTACGGCAGCATTTCTCCTCCGGGGCTGCTGGTTGAAAGCGAACGGCGGGAAGAGCGCTGAGGTGAGCGGATAGCCTGAACAGGGCGGGCGGCTGAGTAGCTGATGCTTACCGTGTAAATGTAGCTTTACCGAAGAACCGCACAATAAATTTCATGTCCCGGTCTGAAGAAACGGGTGGCGGAGCGCATCGTACATGGCTAGTAGATGAGTTTCTGAGTGTGACCAGTGAAGGTGTCGTAAATATCCCGTATTGCTTCCCCCCGTGTTCGTCCCCCGGTCTAACGGTTCGTCAGTCCGCTGGTCTATTTCCTCCCCTCCACCCCATCTTACGTTCGTTCATTCGCCCTCTCCTCCCACTCCAGGCGGCATTTCCCGTATTTTCAAACCCAAAGCGTGACAGGTTAGGTGGCAAGGTGAGTTTAATTAATCTATTAAACTCACTGAAGATGAATACATAAACTAAAAGCTGGATTGTAGACATTTTTTATAAGCATATTTGTGAGCCTTCCTCTTTGTTATTAAATTCAATATAATTTCAGATTTTTCTATAACTTTTCTTCTGGTTAACTTAGAAAGTGAGCTATTATTGTTACAGGTTAGTTTTCTAAACTACAAAAAAGCAACTGTTAGGGATGCTCAAATATGAAAAATTGGACTGATAGTAACACCGACCGGTATTATGCCAGATTTACCAATATTTAATTTTATAATTTTTTTTATCCGATTACTCGATTAATCGTAAGAATAATCGATAGATTACTCGATTACTAAAATATTCGTTTACAACAGCCCTAATACGGACCATACAAGCCAGACTGCGTAGAGACAGACGAGATGTGTTTGTGTTCTGGCTTGGTCCACCTTCTTACCCCTCCCTTTCTCCTTTTTATCTCATCGTCTTTTCTATCCTGCCTTGTCTCTCGAATGAGAGACGCAGGAGAAAAATGAAGAAAGACGAAGACTGAATAGTCTTCATCTTTCTTCATTTTTCTCCTCCCTGTAATCAGCGCCTTTTGAAGTGGGCCGAGGAGATGGATTAGAGTGGGACCTACAGGGTCTTTGACCCGGGGTGAGTTGGGACGAGTAATTAGACAGGGAATTAAGAGGAAGCCCGGCCCCTCTCTCATGTCTCTCTTGTGAACTGTAAGCCCTGTGTAATGTTGTACATTAGAGTCCCACATCAGAAGACTAGAAGTAGTGTGGGGAATAGAAATTGAACATGGGATATCTTGGGTTAATAGACTGCTGATTCTAATAACTCAACCTCAGGACAGAGACAGGGACTCGAGTGTCAGGAGGCGTGGTTGGTGGTGGTGAGATAGAACGCAGGGACCCAGATGAAGATGATAATGATGATGAATTTAATGAAGGTAGCAGCTTGAACAGACAAAACAAGTAGGCAGCACAGTGAGCGTAAAATAAAGCTAACACTGGTAGCAATAGACAGAGCAACAGAGCCAACGCCGACACAGGACTTAAGCAGTTCTACTGTGACGACGAAATAATCAGAAAATCAGGACTAACAGTTCTACTGAGAAAGTGAACTGAAAACTACAACGGACGAGGAACAGACGAGGTATGACGTACGACGAGGATTCGACAAAAGACAAAGACAACAGGTGGGACTAAATACACAGGGAGGGTAATCAAGGAATGAGCCACACCTGGGAAGCAATCAACGGGGAAGACGCAGAAACAGACTTAGGACAGAAACTGAACACAGAAAAACCTTAAAATAAATACACGGATCATGACATCGAGTTTGCAACTTGAACTTGAGTTGCAAATAGGGCTGTTGTAAACGAATATATTAATAATCGAGTAAACTATTGATTATTCTTACCATTAATCGAGTAATCAGATTTAAAAAATGGTAAAATAAAATATTGGTAAATCTGGCATAACACCAGTGTTACTATATCAGATATCAATATCAGTCCAATTTTTCATATTTGAGCATCCCTAGCAGTTACTTCTTTGTAGTTTAGAAAACTAACTTGTAGCAATAATAGCAATAATAACTCACTTTCTAAGTTAACCTGAAGAAAAGTTATACAGAGATCTGAAATTATATTCAATTTAATAATAAAGCTCACAAATAGGCTTATATAAAATGTCTATGATCCAGGTTTTAGCTTATGTATTCATCTTCAGTGAGTTTAATAGATGAACTCTCACCTTGCCCCATACCTGCCAAGCTCTGGGTTTGAGAATACGGAAAATGTTGCCTGGAGTGGGGGGGCTTGGAAGTCCAGGGGAAAAAGACGACCGGTAGACCAGGGGACAAACGTAAAAACTGGGGGAGGAGGGGATTTGTGACGGAGGAGCCCTCACGAACCGGGACTTAATTAGGAGTCCGTGTTAATATGCGCACGTATACTCACAATCGCTTACTTCTGTTAAAGGTTAAACTGATGCGGTTCATCGTGGGTGCACACGCGGTGTTCCTGCTTCAGTTTGCATCCATCCTAACCTGTTTTCACTTCCAAACACTTTCCCAGTTTTTGTTTACAAGCAGAGTTATTTCCGGGTGTGGCGCGCCAGGAGTCAGGTGATGACGTCATCGGAACATACCGAGTGTTCTCTATTAAATTGATTATTGTATTTTTGATTACAAGTTTATTTATTTTCCTTATTATTATGATTTGTTTTGTATCCTTTAAGAGTTCATTTGAGTTAGAAGTAATTGTTTAATTGTTTTGTTTGCTTGATTGGTCTTTCTGTGGGCGGAGCCTGTGGCTTTAAAAGCGGGGCTCTGCGCCACAGGGAGGCAGTCTGTGGCTAGACTCCTGCCATATCACAGTGAAGGTGATGGACTCTTACCTTGAAGGTACTGTTGTTTTGTCTGTTTTTAACCTGCCTGGACGTCCCTGTGTATATATTCTTCACCTGCCACCTTTTTGCTCACTTGAAGAACTGAATAAATGTCACTAAAGTGATCTCTGGCCTTGGGCAGTCATTTTTTTGTTTGTCCAAGCATAAGAGAACCCTGTCACATATGGTGTCAGGAGTGGGATTATGACAAGCCGGAGAAGAGGAACTCGTCTGGTGAAGCAAAGATCTGGTCTGCGATCACAATCAAAGATGGAAGAACAGTTGGCTGACAAAGCCTGGGAAAGCATGCCAACGACTGATGGATCAGATGAGGAAGGTGAATCAAAACCTGGCCCCAGTGAATTAAGTGTGTCTGGCAGTGAGTTTCTCACTTTGATGAAGGACTTTATGGCAGGTCAGCAAAAGGGGGGGGGGAAGGGCTGCTGAATGAGCTGCGGAATCTTAGGATGTCTCTGCAGCAACCACAGCAAGTACAACGTCCTCACCTTCAGTCAGGAGTTGGTGCAGAGCAAAGTGATGATGATGATGATGACGACGACAGTGATCAAAGCCATCAACCTCTCTCAGTAAGTTACACCACTGATCCAAAGATTCCCCCTTATCAATTAGGAGAAGACCTTGAAAATTATCTGCTGCGGTTTGAGCGCATTGCCAAGACCTGGAGGTGGCCAGAGAGTGAATAGGCGTGCCGTCTCATTCCTCTCCTTTCTGGGAAGGCGCTGGAGGCCTATGCTGCCATGGATGAGGACCGTGCTCACTGCTACAAGGACTTGAAAACTGCTTTGTTAAAGTTTGACATTTCACCAGAGACTTACAGACAGAAATTCAGAGCAACAAGTATCCCTGCTGGTGAAACTCCTACTGAAACCTACCACCGCCTTAGAGGCCTCTACCGACGATGGATCCGTCCGGACCAGCATTCCAAGGAGGACATCGGGGAGCTTATCATCCAGGAACAACTGCTGAGTGTTCTGCCCTCTGATGTAAGGACCTGGGTGAAGGAACATGAACCTGAGGATGGTCTGACTGCAGCAAAGTTGGCTCTACAGTACACGAACGCACAGCGAGGAGGAGCAGCACGTTTCTCCAACCCTGCACCACGACCTGCTCAACCAGCTGGACATCAACATTATGCCAGAGAGCCAAGCCAGGAGGTTAAAGGTACCACCAGTTCTGTGAATCAACCATCTCATGCAGACTCGTCCCGTTCGGAAGTCAGATCGGGCGCTCCTCCAGCCACTACCTGTCATCTCCACTCCCTTTCGTAAGGTTGCAATGGACATTGTTGGACCCCTAGTGAAGAGTGGGCGTGGTCATCAGTACATCCTGGTAGTATGTGACTATGCAACCAGATTTCCAGAAGCTTTTCCACTACATACCATTACTGCTTCAGCAATAGTTCAAGCTCTGGTCCAGCTGTTTTCAAGAGTTGGAATCCCAGATCAGATTTTGACAGACCAGGGGACTAATTTCACCTCTAATCTCTTAAAACTCTTTCATAAACAGCTTGGGATCTCAGCCATCAGGACGACTCCTTACCATCCGCAGACTGATGGACTGGTCGAAAGGTTCAACCAGACGCTGAAGAGGATGCTGCAGAAGTTTGTGAATGACACTGGCCGAGATTGGGACCGCTGGTTACCATTCCTTCTGTTCGCCTATTGTGAGGTGCCGCAAGCATCAACCGGATTCTCCCCATTTGAACTCCTGTATGGGTGGGATGTTCAGGGACCACTGAACCTGCTGAGGAAAAGCTGGGATGCATCAGAGACCTCATCCGGTGCTAAAGGTGTGGTTCAGTATGTGCTGCAGATGAGAAGTCGGCTTGCTGAGTACCAGGAAGAAGCTGAAAAGAACCTACTGCAGGCCCAGCAGAAACAAAAGAGGTGGTATGACCAGCAGGCACGGCAAAGGGTCTTAAGTCCTGGACAGAAGGTGTTACTTCTCCTGCCTTCATCCACCAGCAAGCTTCTTGCAAAGTGGCAAGGGCCCTATACCATCAGCCGGCAGCTAGGACCTACCACCTATGAAGTCTACCATCCTGAAAAAAAGAAAGCTACACAGGCATACCATGTGAACTTGTTGAAGGAGTGGAAAGAACCATCATTTCCAGCTCCAGAAACATCATGCCTGTTGAGGCCAGTGGAGGAGGAAGAAGAGGTTCCTGGCATTGAAGTGATGGCTGAACAGTCAACCTCCAATCTCAGTCATTTAACTTCACACCAAGCCTCACAACTTCAGCAGATCTTCCAGAGACTGTCTCCTCTCTTTTCTCCTAATCCAGGCCGGACAACGCTGATTGAGCATGCAATTCGATTGAAAGAGAAGCAGCCAATCCGTCAACGCCCGTACAGGGTTCCACAACAGTTGGTGGGGCAGCTGCGAGATGAAGTCGAGACCATGCTAACATCAGGTATTATTGAACCTTCAAACTCTGAGTGGTGCAGCCCAGTAGTCATCGTGTGTAAGAAAGATGGCTCACTGCGGATTTGCATTGATTTCAGAAAGCTTAATGCAGTTTCAGAGTTTGATGCCTATCCCATGCCCAGGGTGGATGAGCTGCGGATTGGAAAAGCCAAGTTCATTACCACCCTTGACCTGTGTAAAGGGTACTGGCAGGTTCCATTGGAGCCCTCAAGCAGACAGTACACAGCATTTCGTACTCCTTCTGGTCTTTTCCAGTTTACTGTGATGCCATTCGGCCTGCATGGTGCTCCGGCCACCTTCCAGCGGCTAATGGACAAATTACTGCGAGGAAGTGAAGACTACAGCGCTGCTTATCTAGATGATGTAATCATTTATAGCAGTAGCTGGAAGGAGCATGTCTCACATCTAGAAAGAGTGTTGGAAAAGATTGGAGGAGCAGGATTGACACTTAACATTTCAAAGTGTGTTTGGGCACAACAGGAGACCAGATACCTGGGTTACCAGCTGGGGAAAGAAGAGGTGCGACCACAGATGGATAAGGTTGAAGCGATCCAAAAATGCCCTCGTCCCCGAACCAAGAAGGAAGTGCAGTCATTCCTGGGTTTAGCTGGCTGGTATTGAAGGTTTGTGCCTCATTTTGCTACACTTGCTTCTCCACTCACAAGTTTGACAGCTAAAGACCAGAAGAATCCTGTTGTGTGGACCAAGGAGTGTGAAGCTTCCTTTAACACTCTGAAAGCTCATCTATGTTCATCTCCTGTCCTCCGAAGTCCTGATTTCAGTAGGAGATTCCTGGTCCAGGTAGATGGATCCACAGTTGGCCTAGGAGCTGTTCTGGCTCAAGGAGACCCTGGGGAGGAGCAACCCATACTCTACCTGAGCCGCAAGCTGCTACCTCAAGAGGTGAGGTATTCTGTGGTGGAAAAAGAAGGCCTGGCCATTAAATGGGCTCTGGAAAGTTTCAAGTACTATCTGCTGGGCAGAGAATTTGATTTGGAGACAGATCATCGTGCCCTGACCTGGATCAACACCATGAAGGACAGTAATCATCGTCTAACTAGGTGGTATTTGTCCTTGCAACCTTACAAGTTTACAATCTGTCATAGGAGTGGCAGACTTAATAAAGTGGCAGACTTTCTTTCTAGGTTGCCGAATTTCGCCAACCTTGGAGAGGAGAGGGGTGGTGTGACGGAGGAGCCGTCACGAACCGGGACTTAATTAGGAGTCTGTGTTAATATGCGCACATACATACTCACAATCGCTTACTTCTATTAAAGGTTAAACTGATGCGGTTCATCGTGGGTGCACACGCGGGGTGTTCCTGCTTCAGTTTGCATCCATCCTAACCTGTTTTCACTTCCAAACACTTTCCCAGTTTTTGTTTACAAGCAGAGTTATTTCCGGGTGTGGCGCGCCAGGAGTCAGGTGATGATGTCATCGGAACATACCGAGTGTTCTCTATTAAATTGATTATTGTATTTTTGATTACAAGTTTATTTATTTTCCTTATTATTATGATTTATTTTGTATCCTTTAAGAGTTCATTTGAGTTAGAAGTAATTGTTTAATTGTTTTGTTTGCTTGATTGGTCTTTCTGTGGGCGGAGCCTGTGACTTTAAAAGCAGGGCTCTGCGCCACAGGGAGGCAGTCTGTGGCTAGACTCCTGCCATATCACAGTGAAGGTGATGGACTCTTGTACAGACAAAACAAGGTACTGTTGTTTTGTCTGTTTTTAACCTGCCTGGACGTCCCTGTGTATATATTCTTCACCTGCCACCTTTTTGCTCACTTGAAGAACTGAATAAATGTCACTAAAGTGATCTCTGGCCTTGGGCAGTCATTTTTTTGTTTGTCCAAGCATAAGAGAATCCTGTCACAGGGTTCATCACACTAAGTAACTCATCTACCAGCTATGAACCGCCACGACTTGCTCCGCCACCAGTTTGTTGAGACCGGGATGAATGAAATTTATTGTGCGGGTCGTTCGTTAAGCTACACTTACACTGTAACAATTAACTACTCAGTCGCCCACTGTGTTCAGTGTATCTGCTTACTTATATAAATACTCCAGCAGTGCTCTTCCCGCCATTCGCTTTCAACCAGCAGCTCCCGGAGGAGAAAGGCTGCCGTGCTCCAGGCAGTCATTTTAAGGATGCTTATTGGTCCCCCAAAAACCTGAGTGAAGTTGGCCCCCCCACCTTTTTCAAATCAGACAAAAGTGGTGTCAAACGTTTGTGCTGGTTTTGCAGCAAAATTTTTCATTTGTGCCACTATCATTTTAAAGATATAAAGAAATGTTTCTAGAGGCCTGACAACTAGCCTGACAGAGGCTAGTTTTCCCCTATGAGTGGAGGTGAAACACAGATATCAAGTCAGGTAATAGCTGTAAAATTTTTTGGTTCACTAAAGTATTTAATTTATTCCTGAGCAAATGGGTTTGACTGACTAATGCTAAGCCTTCAAACATAGCAGTTTAACTTAACTGTAATGTCTTACTTCCTGAGATCTGGAGAGTATTTGAAAATGAATAATTTGCTTACATTCCTTGCTATACATGTTTAAACATTTTATAATCAAACAGATTTATTTTTTACTATGGAACAGCCTTTATTACAAAAGGTGAAGAATAATACAGAAATAGAGTAAAAAAACAAACAAAAGTCCGTTTTTTTTTCCTTCGCCGCTCTGTGCTTCACATTGTCATGGTTGCTAAGCAACATAACACCAAGATGGAGGCTAGGCACCTAGCCGAAGGCTACAGCTTCTCTCTTTTGGTTGTCCATATTCGTGGCCTTATCTTCCGTAGAGCGGGCCGTTTCTCACATACATAATGAAAGGACAGACGCCTAATGGACCGCTCTCGTCTTATCAATACATATTTATATAAATATAAACATAAATAAATAATGATTAATACTGAATAATATTAAGCTATGCATGTTTAGCAAACACACACACACACACATCTATATATATAGGTTTTTTCATGTTTTCCACGAGTTCCAGCTTAAGAGTGATTGGGACCAAAATCCAATGCGAGATTCATCCGTGCTGTGCAGTGAATCTGTCTCTCCTTAAAGACATTTCTCCCTTCTTCCTCACATCGTGTCTTTAGGAAACCTTCAAAACAAAAACAGGAGATTTGGGAGGTGTCTTACTTTGACAGAGTGAAATAAATAATAGCCATTGCCACCTTTGTAAACTTTGCTGGTGAATGTTATAACATGCAACATTATGATTTTTATAAAATCATAATGAAACAAAATATTATATTGTTTCATTTCTATAGTAGGAGTAGGCTCTTCTAAGTCAATGTTAGAGAATAACTGAAACTTTTTAAGATAATAGCGGTTAGCTTTCAGAGTGGTGGCTGAACACCAAGCACTATATAGCGCTATGCCATCTAGCATTAGCTAGTATTTCGCCGGTGAACATAAATACAGTAAAGTAATATTCTAATCACAAAATATATACAATTGTTTGCATCTCTTTTTTTTTGTTTGCTGCATTTAATTTGTTTGTGTCTCTTTTTTTGTTTGCATGTTTTCTCTGTTGCTGCACATTTGCACCTGTCGGCCACCGTACGCTAGAGACCAAATTCTGTATGTACAATTAATCCACTCATTTTCAATTTTTAAATCCTCCCATTTTTTTCCCTCCATAAATGGCATCGTTTCAAGAGGTACCAGTGGGCATGCATTTTTCTCCAGACCAATCCAGTTCGTCTCCTGATCCTGTACAAGCCACTCGACCACAACACGAAGTTGTGCTGCCCAGTAGTACAGTTTCAGATTAGGCAGACCAAGGCCCCCTTTTTCTCTTGGGCTTAATAATAATTTCTGTTTGATTCTTGGTTTCCTCCTTTGCCAAATAGTTATTAATAATTTTATCCAAAATTTTAAAAGTGTGGGCAGGTATCCAAATAGGTAGTGCCTGAAATAGATACTTTAATTGCAGAAGTAAATTCATTCTCACTGTTTCTATTCTGCCCTGTTTGGTCTGGTTTAATAATTGTGTGGATACATTTTTTAATTCGATTTGCCAGTATTGTAGTTAAAATTTCCAAATCATAGCAGAGCAAAGTTATTGGTCTGTAGGACGAGCAATTTATGGGGTCTTTGCCTTCTTTGGGAATTATAGATATTATTGCTTCTGGCCAAGACTTTAGGGGGTTCTTATTTGTGAGGGTGTAATTAACTACTCTTTGTAATAGGGGCGTGACCTCAGCTTTAAAGTATTTATAAAATTCCACAGGGAATCCATCAACTCCTGGCATCTTGTTCTTAAAATTTTTTATGACCTCCTCAATTTCCTGTTTTGTGATTGGATCTCTCATTGCCCTGGCATCATTTTCAGTTAAGTTTGGTAACTTAATTTTACTCAGTTGACTCTTAATCTTCTCTATTTTGCTGTCTATCTCTTCTGAATCATAAAATGTCTCATAGTACGCTGAGAAAGCTTCTGCAATGTCTTTAGGTTGGGACAGTATTTTCTTTGTAAAAGGATTCATCATCTTTTCCACTGTGCAATCTGCCTGTTTCTTAAGCAACTGAAATGCTAGTAGCCTGCTGGCTCTGTTCCCTGATTCATAATACTTTTGATTAATTCCCCCTCTGCCTTATGCGTCAACAGAATATCCAGTGTTTGTCTGCATTCACCAAGAGATTTTAAAGTAGTTTCATCATTAGTCTTTTTATGTTCCTCCTCCAATTGTCGTATGTGATTTTCTAATTCTTGTTTTTTATCACGTTCTCTTTTGATTTGGGATGACAAAGAAATTAGCTTCCCCCTCAGCACCGCTTTTGCAGCTTCCCAAAGGGTGGAGACTGATACTTCCCCATTGTTATTGTGTTCCATATACTCTGTCCAGTCTTTCTTAATTCTTTGAACTATTTCTGGATAATTTAGAAGTGAAACATTTATTCTCCACTGTTTAGGTTATCATTCTCTAAATTTATTGTCATAACAACTGGACTGTGGTCTGATATTGTTATTGGCAATTCATAACTGTATGTGCATCCCTCTTTAAAACAAAAAAGAGATCTATTCTGGGATAGCTTACATGACCTTTGAGAAAAAGGTGTAATCATGCTCTTTGGGGTGGCTTTGACGCCATACAGCTACCAGCCAGCTGTCCATCTTCAATCAAGCTGGGCAGAATTTTAGCCTTCTGGGGCACTGGTCTCTGTTCATATGGGTATTTATCCATTTTGTGGTTCATCACAAAATTAAAATCTCCTCCAGCTATTATAAATCTGTCAACTTTTGTTGTCAGAAGAGCTAAAATGTCTTTGAAGAAGCTAGGATCATCTTCATTAGGTGCACAAATGTTTAAGAGGGATATTCTCACCCCTCTAATTGTACCTATAGCCAAAATGTAGTGTCCCTTTTTGTCTTCATACTTGTTCTCTAAAACAAAGCCTAATGATCTATGACATAAGATGGCAACTCCTCTCTGCCTGTCCCTTTCACACGAAGCACTGTAAACCTGTCCTATCCACGCCCTTCTGAGTTTTTTATGTTCCGTCTCATTAAGGTGGGTCTCCTGAAGCATTGAAATTAAACGGTTCAGTCTTTTCAGCTGGGTCAGAATTTTATTTCTCTTTAGTGGATTATTTACTCTATTTATATTATAAGTGATAACGACAAAAGCCATAGCTACATAGAAAGTATTGTTTGCTGAGAGACACAAAACATTAAAGAAACAAGAGTTTTCCTGAACATGAAAAACAACTGTGAACTTCCAATACCCCAGTGGTTTGCCCCTGAAATGAAGTGAACACAAAAATAACCATACAAACAAACTTTGGGGGTCCCCACCCCTGAACTTCTTTGGGCAGAGAGACAAGGCTCTCTGGGTATTGTGCACAAAGTGCCTGGGCGATGGTCCTCCAGGATGTCCCCGAAGTGTCCTCACATGGTTGTAAAGTTTGCTTCATCCAATTTCCTCCTTCTCCCTTCCCCACTGTTTTGTAACTTATTTTCCAACAATTATGTTATAGCCTGAATCTATATATTTAAGTCAATATTTTATAATAAATGATATTCCCTTACAGGTCTAGTCTTGTTTTTCTTTTATTCTACAATTATTGTCCATTGTCTTCCATATTCTTCATCACAAATTTTGCCTCCATTTACCTTATATCCAGTTCTAGACTTAACATGGTGACCTTACTCACGATCAAGGACTCTCTCCTCTCTGCTGTCACCATGGATAATGGCTCTGATCTCAGCAGGGTTCAGCTGTTGGCTTTTCCTCTTCTTTCCCTAGATTGTCCAGCCGTCCCGTGTCAGCTTCTAGTATCTCTCTGTCCTCCAGGGATGATTCAATGCTGAGATCTTTCAGTGTAGAGTGCACTGCTAGAAGTGAAGGGAAAAGCTTTGTGCCCCCATTCAAGAAGAGTTTCAGCTGGGCTTGGTATGGTGACTGGGTTTTAATGTTCTTTTCTTTTAGCTTTTTTATTACCTCTCGGACCTTTTTCCTTTTCTTCTGCAAGTCAGGTGAGTAGTCCTGGTCGCAATAGATCGTGTGCTCTTGGTACTTTATGTTTCTTTTCTTCCAAGCTTTTAACAGCATTTTTATTTTACATTAAAATCCAGAAACCAAGCTATAATGGATCTTAGGAGTGCCACTGCAACTTTAGGGTTTGGACCCAACGCTCTGTGTGCTCTTTCTAGTTTAATGACAACTTCTTGAAATTCTAGAGAAGTGCTCAGAAGCTCTGTGATAAAGTTCACCATGTCTTCTTTTTCTGCTCCCTCTGGGACGCCATACAGCCTGATGTTATTACATAGGAGTCTGTTTTCCATGTCGTCACATTTAGCCATCAGGATAGCTTCTCTTTCTAGCAAATGTCCCAGTGCTCTCTCCTGCCGTATACTTCTGTCCTCCGTTGCACTTACTCTGTCCTCCGCCTCAGTCAATCTTCTGTGCAGCCCCTCCATTCATTTCTTTAAGTCCTCCATGGATGATTCTACCGGTTTAGAGAGTTCTTCAGGTCCCGGAATGAGTCGGTGTTCTCCTGCCACAGTTTTCGTAATTCCGTTAGCATCGCTATTTCCCTACTAGCATCTCCTGTGGTTTTCAATGGTGTAGCTTCGGCTAATGTTAGCTGCTTGGAGCCTGCCGTAACGTCATCTATTCTACCAGCCTTCATGTCTTTCTTCTCCGTATTTTGACTGGAACTCTGTCCTCTTGAGCCCTTTCCTTTTAGTTTAGTACTCATTTATCACTTTTCATTACTTTATAGGATATTTATTGTGGGTCTGGCGGAGCAGCAAAATTATGCGTCCGTCTTCTCCATTGCCTTCCCGGAAGTCTCTCCTCGAGAAATTTTAATAATCGAGGTCCTCGAATCATTCGAGGAATAGTTCCAAAATAGCTGATTTAAAACAGAAGTTTTTGATTTGCATTAATGCATTAATATGGTATGTTTTATTTATTAACCAGAGATGTTCATGGTTCATCACAACCTGTAATGGTTCTCTGTATTGTAAATATGTCTACATAGATTTCTCTTCTTAAGTGAGCTTTCTAGGTAGCATCATTACTAAGACTCTTAAAGTTCTTCAAAAATAAAAGCAATTCCTGTTTGGTTCTAGACTGGTCATTGTCTACCTATGGAAGATGTTTTCAGCTTCTTCCATCTCTGTGTTTCTCTGTAACCTTAAATTATGAAAAAAAAATTGAAAATCTTTTTTTTCTCAGTAACAGCGTTCACACCAAAGAGTGCTATACTCAGCATGATGTGGTGAAGCTTATGCAAGGTGCATTCAAAGTTCATAAAAATCTTGTATTTTTTTTTAAAATTCCAACCAACTGGCCACCAGTAAAGTTGGGGAAGAAAAACCAAATGATTCCAGTTTGCCTACTGCCTTTTTTAGACTCCTTTCTAATATGAACAGTATAGTCAGCAGCTTTTGCACAAATCACACAACCCCATTCTTGCTTTTCTCTTTTTTTTCTTAGTTTATGCTTTTTCTGATGAGTGAAGCACTTAGTGCTACATTTTGCCATGTAAAGTGACTTTTTCCTGTGCATGTTGTTGAGAATAAGAGTTAGCTGCAGTCAGAGGAATTCTGCTCATCAGCTGGAACCAGGTACTGGGTCATTAAACGGAGTAACAAGAAGAGCACTGACGTGCCCAAATATGGACATTCAGTCATTTTGTTTCACCCTGTGAGATAGGAATATGAATCCATATAGGCAAGAAGTGACATCCACTCTAAAATAACAGACCCTAAACATTCCTTACCTCTGTCTCTTTGTCTCTACAGGTAAGAAAGTTTCCATCCTCTTCAAAGAAAAGTCGATTCTTATGTTCCAAGTAAGTAAAAATGTCACAATTTCGTGTTCTTTATCTGTTTCTCCATGCTACTTCCTGACAGCCCATGTCTCGGCTTCGTGTTTTATTGGCCGTGTGTATGGGAGTGTGTCTGTGTGATATCCCCAGGGTACCTGTTGTTTTGACAGGCTTTTGACTTGAGCAGCGTTCAAAGATAATGTGCAAATTGTAATCTAGGAGCTCCCATTCCACAGCCTGTATCATGCTAATAATGCTGCACGTCAGTCAAAAGTTGGCTGGAGATTGCAGACGCGAGCTGATGCTATCTCCCTTCATTCAACGGTGTGTGGCGCCACAAAAGAAGTCACTTACCATTGGTGGTTTGGCGTCAGGAGGAAGAATATTGGCTACGTGATAACGGAGACTTAACCTGCACTGACTAACATGTTTGGTAAATCCTTGAGTGTTTGCTAAAGCATTTCTACTGGTTGGGAATTAATTTCTTAGCAATAACCAACAAAATGATGAGCTACTCTGTGTGTTCTATCAAGAAAACTAATTAATTACAACTTTTATTGTCATTTCCATTGTTCATTTTTGACAAAAACGTTGGCTGATAAAAATGGAGAAAAAACCCTGAAGGGAAAGGAGGTCTTTAGGGATCCATCTGAGATGGGGAAGGACTGCTAGGAAGAGGATTCCTCCCAAAGTACAGACACAAAAACATCTGCTCACTTCCCAGTAAACCCATAACTTTCTGCTTGCATATCCCACCTGCCTTCCCTCGACACCCAGAAACATTCTGGAAGCAACGGGGCGCGGGGAGGGTCGGATGACATGTTTTTATCTGTTAGAGATAAAAACATTTACTCTAACACCGTGGGGAAGTTGTAGACATCCTTATTGTGCTGAATGAACAAAGTCAACAATAGATTTGCTCGGCCTCAGCAGCACTTCCAAGAATATGATAAAGACAAAATGTGTTGGAAGAAAAACTGAACCAACCTATTTGCTTTCTTTTTTTAAAAACAACATTTATGATTGTCCTATACCAAAACTCTATTAGCACCCTGTGCAGTTACTTCAGATTATTATGAAGAACTGAAATGAAAAATAATCTGAAAACCAAATGTGTAATTTGCATTACCTTCCAAATTCAAACTCACATTTCATAGGAGTGAGTACATTCAACATTTTAAAAGTTTACTCAAAATTTGCTTAAAAATTGGATGGAAACATAGCTACTTTGGAATACTCTCTGTGTTGTACATGTGAAAAACAATCTGCCATATTCTTCTGGGATGGCTGGAAAGATGGACAACTTTTCTTAAAAAGAAACACAAGCAGACCGTACAAAATTTTTACTAAGGTACATTTACATTCTGTCTGATGAATCTAAGGTTGAAAAATTTGACCATAATTCTAAAAGGTTTGTTTGGCTAAAAGCAGCATGGCACTTCTCCAAACCTGCAGTAAAGAAACAGTGGAGACAGTATTATGCTTTGGAGTTGGTTTACTACAGGTAGAGTCAAGGTGGAGTGAGGTAGCAAACAGCAATCATTATTGACTCCAACCCGCAGGTTTTTGCCAGAAAGATGAAGATGAACTTCAACTTTCGACCTGAGAACAACCTAAACCATACATAGAATTCAACAACAGGATGGCTTCACCAGAAGATGATTAAAGTGTAGCCAGAGCCCAGACTTGAATCTGAAGAAAGTTGTGCACCAGTGATATCTTTTCAGCCTATAAATGACAGATGTGGTCTTTGCAAAGAAGTTTTTTTTTTGCCAAGACTTAACCATATTGATAAACTTCTATCTGAACAACACTAAAAGGTACTGCAAAAAGGATGGAGTTAAGGTTCTAGCATTTTAACAGGGCTCTCTGGAGTTTTTGCTGGTAAGCAGTGTCTTATCTTATCCCTTTTTAAACCCTTAGACATTGCTTCATGACCAAATCCTTTTGCATTTCTTGCAACGGTTGATATCCTGTCTTGAAAGGAAAAATGACTGTGTCATCCATCTCCACGTTCATGGTGTATTTTAGCTCCTACGTTGTACAGAACATCTGAAATCGATTCTTTCCTGGGATAGCCAACCCCACTCTTGAGACCAGGGCACAGTTAGTGCTGTGCAGTCTCACATTCACCCTCATTTCCTTTCCAAACCTTCAGCCACTTTTGGCCAGACCACACATCCCCAAACGTTGATAGCTTTGCTGGCTTGCTCGCATTCTCCCTCGCACTCAACTGCGCAGTCATGACCTCAGATAGGGATCATGTTTAGCCTTGCTTGGCTGCTAACTGCTCTCAATTGCGTTTTGGGTTTACAATCCAGCAGAGGTTGAGGTACCCCTCAGTATTTATAAACCATTATGATTGCATTTGCTCAATGAAAGGATCTGAAATTAGCTTTTTTTTTTTTTTTCTGGAAGGTCAACAGAGACGCATCTACCATGCCAACTGGATTTGTACTGCATGTTCTGAACTTGCTCTGTTTCTGCAGTCTGGTCTTAGCCTGAGTGCCGGTGAAAACGAAGAGCGGAATGGGTTGAGCAGGAGAATGATGCAGTAAAACATTATGTGGGCAGCTGGATAAAGCACACAGTGCGACACTGGTAGACCTGACAAACCCAGATGTGTTTTTGACAGGTTTTTAACAGAGCACACAAGCAGCTAACAAGGTCACAGTTGACAGAAATTCTTTATCTTGAGTCTGCAGCTGTAAAACCGAGCAGTACCTGATGCAAAGTCACCTGATACAAAAAAGGTAACTTAATGACCAAATGGTCATATCTCCTAAAAGGGTCGGTCAACGCAATAGCCGATCTCTCTCTTGTTCACCTTGAAAGCCCAGAGGTCATGGGCTTTGCATATCACTGTTATTGTAGCAGAAACAAGAGGTGGAAGGGGTGTAGGTGTGCCATGTGATACAGAAAGAGGTGATAATGAGCCTTGTCTTATCCTTTCACATTCTCTCCTCCCCAACACTTCTCTGTGATCAGTACCATCTGCTGCTGTGATTGAGCGATGGACTTAAACAGGCTGGCAGTCTTCTTCAAGTTCTCTCTGTACATAAATACACATTTATTATTTTGTTTTTTTTTATCAGTTTATGAAGAAGGGGGAAGAAAGGGGACAGCATTCACTGATGGGCCAATAATTTACACGAGGGAGTCAGAAGTACACAGGAAAAACAGCTCTGGATCATGACGGGTAAGCAGTTCCAGCCCATCAGGATCCATGATGGCTTCACCTTGGATGCCAAGGCGAAGCCATTTACCATTGGTGGTAAGTGGCATCTGTAAGTGGCATCGGGGGTCGGCAATAAACTCACTGGCAGCATGATGACATTTGCTGGCTCGAACTCCCCATCACCCTTCAGAACTGCCGACTGCAGCAACGAAGCGTCCTTAATTAGTCTTTTTGAAATTAATACGGGGTCACTGACATTTTTTTTTTTTTTATTATTTTTTTGAAGAGACAAGGGAGAAAACGAGACAGGGTTTTGTTACAGAGAGGGATCGCGGGTTTAACTTTAGTGCCAACACAGCGAGCTGTTGTATCACTCCAACTTATCCCCCGTTGGAGTGATACACAGCTAGAGGGAAGCGCTTTCGACTGGATAAAAATCTTTCATGTCATTGTGTGGACACCTGAAGAGCAACTCACACAGCAGGGTGCATTCCTATCTGTGGGCATTGGCTTGAGAATCCTTCACCTATTCAGATGCTCTTGTGAAGGACTTTAAATATAGGAAGTGAACCTACTTTTAGATGGATAGAATTCATTTGAGTGAAAATCTGTCATTGGGTGTTTTAGTTGCCCCCTTTCAGATTAGGAAACAAAAGCTAACAACTTATAAAATACTTAATCCTCACTATTTTTAAGGAAATTCCCTCATCTACCACTTAAAGTCCACCAAGGTCCTTTCTCCCTTTCATCGAGTCCTTTCTCCCTTTCATCGAGAAAGTTAAGAACAAGTCTTCCCTTGTTGCCCCCAGCAACTGCGTAAAGGTTTTTTTGCTTCAGTTCAAGAAATCAAATTCAATTGGTGGAGCATCCTCCATTCAACATGGAGGAAGAGAGGTATCTCAGGAGGACTGGTTTAATCCAGATTTTTCTTATTACTGCTGACCTCTGGGAAGCTGTGTGTGCAGATCTAATTCTCCAAGACTCTCCTTTTCTTAGGAGAGGAACTGGAGGTGAGCCTTCTTTTGTGCTTCCCCCTTCCTCCATGCTCCATCTGGTCGAACTTCAAAGGTGACTGCAGTCATCTTTTCTTCCAGAAGCTTTGCTCTAATCTTCAAGTGCACACCTGGCAATCTGCGTCTGTTCAAACCCCAGTACTTTTTCTCACACTCCACTTATCTGCAGGGGGTGTTAAATGTTATGTAATCTGGGGATAAAGACACTTTAATCCCCAGCAATCGTGTCGCTCATGCATACACTGCTGGATATGTGTCTAAGCTTGCTAATTTGTTAATCAAACCCAGGTGAAATGGAATCTCCAGTGGAGATCAGAAGGTATGTCAGCTTGGTTGTAGAGGAGTTGACCTTTCTTTGAGGGAACATAGGACACAGACTAACATAATTATGAATTATTGGAACTGACACACACAGTGCATCCGGAAAGCATTCACAGCGCTTCGCATAGATACATCATCTCAAACAAATGTGTGTGCCTTTACAAATCAAGGTCCAATCAACCGAATTTACCACGCTCATTTTAGAAACATTTCGAAGATGATTGGTGCAAACGGCTCTATTTTGAATTTCATTGACAAAGTATTAAGCAAAGACTGTGAATACTTGTACAAATGTTCTTGGTTTTCTGCTTTTAATAAATTTGGAAAAACACCCTGCCCACCAGGTCAGATTGGTGATTGACCAGAAAACTGCAATCAGTGCACCCCTAGAAGTGGTGTGTAAAACTTTGAGGAAGTTAATTAGGTTGATACAATTTGGAAAGGCTGCTGACATAGGAAAATGTGAAAGAAAGTGAAGCAGTATGAATGATTTGTGATCAAGGAAACCTTTATTGTGTAAAAAAGTATTTTTTCAGGATCTCAATGTTCCATCCATCTATTGCTTTTTGCCTGCCTATCTATAGTTCATGCTTCCTCCCTACTTTTCTTCTTTTTTACATGTCATCCGTTTTTCCATATATCCTTCCTAACTTTCCTATCTCTCTACATCCCTATCTTATGGGCAGACCACTTTTATCTTCCCTTTTACCAGCTACATTTTATTTTTCCTTCAGGGGCTCTTTCCTTATAGATCCCATAGGTCTACACTGTAGGTTGACGTTTTTTGGATCACAACAGCTTGGATTGGAGTTTTACTTCTCATTTTTAATGCAGAACCCAGTTTCCTTTAACTTTATTTCTGGTTCTGTTAAACCAGAGATGGTTTTGTTGCCGGTCTGAGGAACAGAGAATTCAGCATGAAGTATTTGACCTCAGAGTGCAGCTCTGCTGTAAGCCTTCTCTGGCCTCAGGCGTTCCTTTCCTGGGAATCTGTTATAGATAAAGATCGATTTGAAGGGTTGGAACCATTTCCCCCATCCCGCCCCAACACACCCTTTGCTACCACCGCTCCTCCTCCTTCATGTCTCCCTTTCTCTAAAGTGTCTCTTCATCTTCTCCAGCAGCAATTATTCCTCAGCCTCCAATGCCAGAATGACTTGTTTACTTCTGGCCTCTGGTTGTCATTCAGCTACAATATACCCAAGGTTATTAATAGTTAAATAAAACTAACAAAATAACAAAAACTGAAATTGAGAAAACTTTTTAGTTAACTGAAATGAATAAAAACGATGATTTATAGGGAAAAACACAATTAACTGAGTCTATGTTGTACATTTATAAAACATACAAAAACATACTGAAATTATAGAAATATCCTTCGTTTTCTGATTATGAAACTTTACAAACTGATGTAAAATAGACTTTTTTTCTATGCACACAAGGAGTTTACATCAGCTTTTGGCAAATTACGGTAGCCAGACAGTTATTGTTCAACAATAATTTAATCTATTTTTATAAAATGGTATCCTCTGTTGTGCATTCAATACAATCAATGTATACATGATCGATACTTTTTAGGTGCAGAATTTCTGAATTCTGAACCTAAAATTTAAGCTAAGTATGTAAAAACTAAAACTACTACTAAAACTAATAAAAACAATTATTGAACTAACAATAACTCATAACTAGCAAGCACTCTCTAGAAACTAGCTAAAACTAACTGAATTAGACAAACAAAAAGTCACAACGAAATAAAACTAAACTATTATTACGAACCCAAAACTATTCGAACCCTGGCCACTGCACCGTGCCCCTTCAGGGTTCACACTCAGCCCTGTTAACAAACACCAAACTCCACCACTTATCTCCTTTTTTTCCACTTGTTCAGTGATAGCTCTCTCTGGTCTGCGTTTTCTAACCCAGCTGAGGGGAAAAAAGAGTTTTAACGTGTTGAAGGCTTTAGTGTGCAGAGGCAGATCTCTGAGCCTACCCGAACTCCCCCCCTCCCCCAACCCACCTCTCATGCTGCATTTCCCTCTGTTTTCTCTGCCTCGGGGTGGAAGCAGAATGAAAGAACGTGCTCCCTGGGCGCCGTGTACGCTCAGAGAATGTTTGTATACACCCGGCCAAGGGGGTCGGAGGGGTGTAGGGGGGGTCCTGTGCAGGCCTCGGAGCTATGAGGGCCTGCACAGGACCTCTCCGATCGATGTGAAGCAAGGGTGGGGGGAGGGGGATCCAGGTGTTTCCTCTATGCCCGTTGAAAAAGCAGGAATGGGTGATGCCAACCAGCGGGATCATTTCTCTTCTCAAACTTCTTTATTCTGTTTATTTTTCCAAAATTATACAGGACAACTTTTCCACCAGCATCTCCAAAGATAGTTAAAAATGAAAGTGTCTGTGTCTGTGTCCCCCTCCTCAGCTGTGTGGTATCTTTGCTCTGCCAAAACAAGCAGATTTCAGGTTTGAATACTAATTCAGCCCAAAAGTGTATTGCCTTGTGTTCACTTTTCTTTTTGCACTGTTCTCCGAAATAAATCCTAAAGCTGTACTTGGGAAAAGGGAGGGGCTCTTAATCCCAAAACAAAGAAATGTTTTAGCAGATTTTATTTTTCCCACAAATGAAAACAGGGATTTACAAGTTTTTAGATGGCAGCTTCAAAGGAATATTTATTTGTTCCTTTCAAAATATGCATTTTATGTGTAAACAGAGCTGTTGTCTGCTGGAGGAGGGTGGGGTCAGCCAGCCTTTTAAATCTGGATCAGGCCAGGTTCTGCTGCTGCTGACTCCTAAACTCCAAGAAAAAAAACCTATCAGAGGAAAGGAGTGACCCCTGGTGGGCAGAGTGTGCCCCTACAACGTGTTTCACTTCTCAGAGCCGATCTTTTGAAAACAGCATTTACCAACAGAAACATGTCAGTTGCAGTCTTCAGAATTTTCCGCCTGATGATTATCCACTGCACTTACTTTCTGTGTCTTCCCTTTTAACAAGCTGACTCCCCCCCCTCACCCACAACCACCTGTCAAGCTTATGTTTTATGTTTGACAAGAAAGCATTTAACCAACAGGCTCTGATTTATGGTGCCTCTGAAAGGTGTAATTTGAGATTTTCTGCTGGAAGCTTCTGGTTGAAAACAGAAAAAAACCTCTCCCTGTTGTAATGTCTTCCAAGGGGCTGATCTGGTGTTTCGATCGCGCATACACATTGCTCCTCTCTGTCAGAGAGACTTTTCCACCTACAGTTAGGTGATTGGGTGGCAGAATCCATTAATGGCGCCTCCTCCCGCGCCATCGCATGAATCACCTTATGAGTCTGTATTCAAGGGGTTGGCGAACGGCGGCGATAACAGCCCTGACAGATGCGCAAGATTACATTAGCTGCCCATAAGGGAAGCCAGTGGCACTCATCGGCAGACTGTTGTCTGCCATCGGCTTATTTCCTCCTCCCCCTGAAGATATTGCCTTAGCAATGGGTGCAATTAAGATGGTGTTTATTTTTAGGTGCAGCAGTCGACCTTCATCGAACACTGGCAGTCTGGTGATAAGGCCAAGAGACAGAGACTTGAGGTTAAAACTAACTTGTCTGAAGTATTTAGGGTAATCTAAAGTGAATTTATTATATTTCCCAGCAATCCAAATGAGACAGAGGTAGCGTCTAAATAGCAGGTGTAAAGTGGCACAGTTGTTCAAACACACAAAGCTTTTCAGTTTTGCTTGCCTTTGTTACCTCACTCCACTCAGGTTACTCTGCTGTCTATAACTGGCCCAGCACTTTCAGGTCAGACAGATTATATACCCTCACAGTCAACTCACAGCTTGGTGCAGCAACCGGCCAAGGTCCTATCATCCTCCAGACACCTGCCCACAGCAAAGGGCGTGGGCAGGGGGGACACATGTCCGAAACCTGAAAGATCCATAAATAGCTTGAGCAAAAATGTCAAACAATGATGTCATCAATGCATTACTCTAATCTGACCCTTTGTAACGAGTAATCTAACGTGTTACTATTTACAATCCAAAAATCAGATTAAAGTTACGTATCCAAGTTACGTATTTGTAATTTTATTTAGAAAACACATATTGTTGCTTTCTTCTTTTTCCTTGGGGAGATACGTTTCATGTGTAACAGCAGCGACACAAATGTAATCGATGGAAGGAAAAGAGATGCACATTTTTCTAGCTGATGGATGAATTTTTCATTGAGTAATCAAATTACTCTTTCAAAGTAACTATGCCATCCATGGCAATGAACTAACTACACTATATATCATATGTGTGTAGACCTGTCACAATAACAAATTTAGATTTTTGATAAACGATATTATTGTTGTTTTGAGACCATTTTTAAGTAATAAAATGTTAATGGCAAAACAATAATGCAAGAACACAATCTGAAAGATCAGTAAACATTAAATTATAATGAACATTTAACACTGCAACTGGAAGACATTTCAAATATCCAAAAATAAACAAAACGACAAATAAAATGAATTTTCAAGTCTTTGTAAAAAAAAAGAATGTCCTTCAAAAAAAGGTTTAGTTGAGACCAAAGCACCATCCTGAAAGCTTTTATCATACAGTTTTTGGTAGAAAGAGAGAGTAATAAAAAGAGAAACGATAAATCATGCCAATGGAAATTATTGAATTTGTTTTAATTTTTCATGAGCACGGAGCTTGGTTCATTGTTCGCGTTGAAGCACACACGCAGCGGCACGCGCCGACCCCGCCGCATGCGCAGTGCCTCGTGCACCTCTGGATCTTTTGTAACTCGGTGCGGATCACGCGCGCCGCTCTCCCAGGCGGCTCCAATGTAAACCTTAACTATAAACGCCATACTGCTGTCTTGGCTCAAAACAGCGACTATAGAGAGAAAAAATGAGATGTAAGCTCGGGGACTGGGCTGATACAGTTTATAATCAGTCTACAGTTAACTCGCACTTTGTGAATAATATTAGAGTTGCTACCTGTAACTATCCTGGCTCCCTGGCTGGGGTGCCAGTTTTGGCAGGTCTGAATCGCTGCCAACAAAAAACTCCGCTTCATCTCCAAGACGACGAACAAAATATGGGTCCAGTTTTTGGCTTTTCCTTGCTCTCTTTTTTCCATCCTTCTCACTTTGCCGCTCCATGGAGCTCCACTCCTGTTAACTTAGTCGTAAAAATGTCCTAACAAGTTTGCCATCTGTTGCCAAGAGACTGATAATGACATTGGTGGACGGCTGGTGACAAGTTTTACCCAGAATACCTTTGGAGACCATAAGGACGATCCTCTTGTAATTTTGCAAGTGAAATGTAAGAGTAAAGATAATGCCAGTCACATATAATAACATCTTATTCAATATTTTACACCGACAATGTCACTAAAATCAGTCGGTCTTGTGAAGCTTTAAGCAATCATGAGTCAACAATGCCTGGGGCAGCCTACTATATAATTCACTGAGGCTTCTTTATAGTTGAATGTACCCTAAACTTATTAGGAGAGGACTTGCCTTTAAAGTAGCAAGTGGAAAATATCAAACTTCAACGTTTTTCGCATCTGAGGTGAAATTATTGGGGTGCACAAATATGCCTCCTTCCACTATTGGAAGCCCTGGCTTAGAAACCCCACTGCCCCTCCTGGTTTCTACGCCTATGCCCACAGCATTCTGACCTCTGTGGAGTCGGCCAATTTAAAGATCTACTTTGCACAGCTTTTTTTAAGTGTACAGTGCCTTCCAAAAGGCATGCATCTCGAAACTTTCCACATTTAGTTGCATCAGAACCACAAAGAACCATGACAACTGGCCTTTACTTGCACTGCACTTTATCACGGGATAAAGTGCATGGGACATGGGACACTGCTGGGCTTCACACTATATTCAGTCATTCACACACTTGTAAGATACTGGACTGTAGCCTAACAGAAGCAAGTCTGCCATGCCACCAGGCCTTCTGACCACCACCAGGAGGCAAGGCGGGTAGCATCCACCAACTGACACAAGCCAATGGAGCAGGGATTGAACTGGCAACCCACCAATTAAAGATGAACTCCTACCACTGTCACCCTAGACTGCCCATTGCCTTCCTGTGCTATTACGCTCGATAAAAATTTCGCGACACAGCCTGGGTTTTCTGTTGTTTTCAAGGAGTGTCTCCCGTAGAACTTCTACCAGGCCAATCAGCAAAAAGGAGAAGTAATGAATGATGATTTCGATTTCCTGCTCTGTTTTAAAATTGTAGTCTGCCTGTAGTTTTAGCAATGGCAGCCGAGGAAGTGAATGAAGCTGTTCGCTATGTATTGGTCACACTTCCAAATATTGAATTAACATTAGCAGCCACCTCTTTCAGCTGAGCTCCTCTCTATTTGGAGGATGATGGTGGTTGTTTACAGCACAGATCATTTCCAGTAAGTTTCATGTTGTATTACACACGTGGCACCCAAACGTTATCGATTGATAACATCTAAAACTTCAACAGAAAACAATCCTCTGTGAAGCAATCATTTCTCTACAGCTGATAGCCCAGACATTCTCTATGAAGCAAAGTGTAGTAGAAGGAGACGGTTTTTACCAGGTTACCATTGCCCCAAAGATTGTCACAAGCCATTTTGGTGACTCAGTAAAATAATTCTAAAAAACTGAACTTTTTTTGCTCACATGCAGGGGAAAATGAACACCAGTTCAATGTTGAAGCACAGTGGTGGCCACATCAGTCTGGAGATGGAAAAATACAATGCAATGCTTGAGGAAAATTTGAGCAAAGGCTTGATTCTATATCGGGGTGTCCAAAGTCGGTCCTCAAGGGCCGGCATCCTACATGTTTTAGTTCTTTCCCTGGTTTAACACACCTGCATCAAATGATCGCTCATTAGAGGCCTAAGAGGAACATTGACCTGCTGAAAAGGTTGTTTCTACCACCAGGGAGAGAACTAAAACATGCAGGATGCCGGCCCTCGAGGACCGACTTTGGGCACCACTGTTCTATATCAAAAGTTCACCTAGTGGCACAACCACAACTCTAAACACACACCCTGAGTTTGCTGTCAGTAAAGTTTTGGGTGCATTGTGACGCAAAGTTGAAGACTTTTGAATGCTTTTCCAAGGTGCTATATAGAAAACACTGAATTCAGTTTTCCTTGGGGACTAGTAAAGTGATCTGCATTGGGTTCCTCAGATGTTTCAGATAGGTACCAAGAGACACTCCTGGATCCCAGCTATGGAAATGGAAGCAAGCGACTGAGCCGGCGAGGATGTGAAAGAAGGGATTTGGTAGATAGACGCTCCAACTCCCTTCATCCTCCCTCCCCCTTGCCCAGTTTGCTTGCTCTCCTGTGGCAATGCATTCTTCAGCAGGAAAAGCCGCGTTTCAGAGATCCATCTCTCTGACTTGCCTCTGATTCCTCTTTAATGCTCTCCATCTCCCCCCTCTCCCATCATTCCTGTTATTACCGTGGCAAGCAGCTGAGCTTAGAGACTGGGACATGCTGATTAGCATGGGGGAAAGTGAAGGTACTGATTATAGAGTGGAGGGTGTGTAGGGTGGAGGTGGGAGAACATGATGTTATGGTGCATGTTGCATATATTTTTGTGTTGCTCCAGGGTCATGGATACAACCAAACATGTTAGATTGGAGACAAAACTGGAAGCCAGATTGGAGCCTGGGCTCCAGCTAGCTAGGCTCCTTCTCCTCTCCTCTCACTGCAGACGCAACCAGCTTGGCTACTGAAACATCCAAACACAGACCTACTCACACACACATTGGGAATGCTTCTTGATATATGAGAAGGGAAGGAGGGAGGAGAGATGAGATGCCAGCAGGGGTAGGGTATTTTGGTGAGAGGCCCACGTTCAGACTGATGAGCTGCTGTAGAATGTAGCAGGCAAACACCAGGGTAGCTCCTCCTCTGCACTCCAGGGACTGAGCCACTGTTTTGACACATTCATTGTTTGCTAAAAGCCACACTTTCCCTCTTGTGTCTACTTTTGATCTAACTAATGCTGCTTGCTTATAGGGCAGCTGAGAAACTCATCTTTTCCCTTTTTTAATCATCCAACATCTGAAGAGCCTGCTTTGAACATGATTGTTCTTTGTTGCTTAGTGTTTTAGATATTACTTCCCAGGCCTATGATTGTCACCAGTAGGTGGCGATGTGGCTCTACAAAAGTTCCTCCAGAGTTCTTCTGTTTTCAGCAGCAGCCACAATTTCATTTACTGCTGTGATTTTTAGGTAAAAATAGTCACTAAAGGCATCTGAACTGACCCACTAGCTTCCATTTTTGTCATTTCCCCTTACAATGAAATGCAGAAATTGTCCTCGGTTACACTTCAGAGAGTAATCTTCACACATCATTGGTTTCATTTACAGAAAAGAAGCTCTTAGCCTACTTGAATAGTCCAAAAAGTTCACCATATGGGAATTTCCTGTCTGATTTCGAACCTTATAAGCACTATGGAAAAATGTTTTTGATAGAGAAAAAAAGACCCCTGCTGGGTTTCTTATTAGCTTTCTTTCTCATACAAAGTGCTGCATGGCAGGAAACTAATAATAGACACCACTAGGGGTGCACTTACAAAACGGTTGGCTGATAAATTGGACCCATTTTTTTATTTTTTATTTTGAATCTGAATCTGCAAAGGTCTGAAAATCAGCTACTGCCTGTCAGTTAGGTAAGTGAGCTAACTTACAGAGTATGTATGTAGTCGCTACATACATGGCTTACAACAGTCATACCACTGTTGCCAACTTAGAAACCTTTTCTCTGTGTCTCGAGACTTTTCAAACAAAATTGGCATCGGCCAAAATCGAAAACAGCAAGTCAGGCTTTTTAAGGATTGGTGATCGGCTGATCACCAATCCTTAAAAAGCCTGACTGCAATCAGTGCACCCCTAAATACCACAGTAACATGTCCTGGATGACATCATCATTTGTTAGCAAGCACTGCAAATCCACCTTTTGCCGCTTCTCTTTAAGTCTCTCGCTGACCATATGATTATGTACTTTTACAAACAAAAGCAGGTAGGGTGATCGCAACTGTGTTGTTGGCCTATGAGCAAAGCAGTATGAATTGCAGCTTGGCAGCTGAACTCTGTCATGTCATGCCAGGCATAAGCATTATTTTCCCCCTCTGCTTGCATGTTAAATGCACAGCAGGCAAGCATGCATGCGTTTGTTTTTCACTTTGTGTCATCTGGTTTGGCTTCTCAAATCCAAATCTCCATGAAAGTGTGTATCAGCCACTGGGGTAGCGGTTGGGGGCAGATTTGTGATGTAATCAGGAATTATTTTTGGTCCCACTGCATGTGGAGTGGCACCAACAGGCCAATGTGCAAAGTGTGTTTATCATATATTGTGCCTGCTGCTACCATCTTTAACCCTCTCCTGTTTGAACCGTAATCTCATTACTAAAGAATGGGCAGAGAGAGATGGAGAACAGTTGAGGTTCACCTGATCATTAGTGTTCATTGCTCAAAGCAGCAGCAGATGGAGTAAATCATGTCTGGTTACGTAACATGGCTGTGTGCAGCTGAGCCGGGTAAACAGAACAGAACTGTTGATCTGACTAGCCGGTAAGCATTAGCATATATGTCTATGGTGTTACTTCAGAGGGATTATCACCTATTTTTTACAGAACAAAGGGATTATTGGATCCAATTTGCATTATGTACCCTCTGACACCCCCGACCGGGGTACACTGAGGGGAAGCCTTTGACACTATTTTTTGGATACGGGTTACCATAGTGACAATCAGAAACCAGTTGTGTATCCTCGGTTACTAGGTCTGGCCCAGTGTTAGTTTTATCATCATTTTATCATCATTGTCTTCTCAGTTGCCTTTTAGACAGTCAGAGGGTCTCATCCACACACAGACTGATGGGTGGGGATGTGGGTCTACTTTCATTAGCCTGGTCACTGCTGAACTTTAGCAGTGAGCAGGCTAATGAATATTGCTTTCCTTTATTTTTACTTGTGTAGTCCTTCAAACTGCTAATTAAGTCTAACTACAATCAGACTTATGTGTGAAGAGTTCACAACCTCAAAGCGACCCATATATGCAAAAGAAGAACGTTGACATTATACAGTAGCACTCTGAGTGATAATAGACGATGCAGTCTATGAATTGATTTTGAAGTTGTTGACCAATGACCGACAGTATTATTGTATGTTGTATCATGTTATTGTATCAACCTTACAGGGCTCTCAGGTCTTCTGGTTCTGGTCTGCTCTGCATCAGAACCAGAGCCAAACATGGAGAATCAGCATTCAGCTTCATTTTTATTACTTGTGAATTCAGTAAATTGGGCTTTTGCCCAATTTACTGAATTCACAAGTAATAGCCTGTCGACAGACATTTCCACCTGAATGTTTGATCCCGGGCTGCACAGTGGCGCAGTTGGTAGAGCTGTTTCCGTGCAGCAAGAAGGTTCTGGGTTCAATTCCCGGCCCCGGTCTTTCTGCATGGAGTTTGCATGTTCTCCCTGTGCATGCGTGGGTTTTCTCCGGGTACTCCTGTTTCCTCCCACAGTCCCAAAAACATGACTGTTAGGTTAATTGGTCTGTCTAAATTGCCCCTAGGTGTGTGTGTGTGTGTGTGTGTGTGTGTGTGTGTGTGTGCGCATGGCTGTGTGTCTGTGTTGCCCTGCGACAGACTGGCGACCTGTCCAGGATGTACCCCGCCTCTCGCCCGGAACATTGGCTGGAGATGGGCACCAGCACCCCTCCCGACCCCACTGAGGGACAAGGGTGTTCAGAAAATGGATGGATGGATGGATGTTTGATCCCTGCAGCTGTTCCAAAAAAAACGTGCTCAGATTGCATTGCACATTCTATGTAATAATAAGGGATCATTTAATCTTGCTACATTTTTTCTAGAGGCATATAGAAGATAGTAAATTAGGATAAGAACAAATGCATGTCACCCTATTTTTAAATATATGTATTTTTTCCTGGAATACTTTTATAAGGTTCTGTAGCAAACTATTAATTTTTTTTTCCAAACAAGGTCAGTAATGAAAGATAGACATTTTAGAATCGTCTGTGGGCAACTCTTAGGGTCTCTGAGGGTGACATGTGTCCTGCAGGCCCTGTGTCAGCTACCTCTGATCTAAATAACACACCAGCACAGTCCTAGTCTATGTTGCATAGCTGGCTTGTTGCCAAAATCTGACCTAAATATCATCAAAGCCTTTTTAAGTATGAACACTTAAATTTAATGCAACCTCATCTATCAAACTTGATCTTTGACTTTCAGTAAAAAGTTGTTTCACAACCATTTTCTTTTTTTTTAGATTAAAACAACTTTTACCTATATATTGTTACTGTTTAAATAAGATTCTGACTCACAGACACATGAAATACATAGGTTGGTGTGAGTTTTACCAGTTACCACTGAGATGTGCTGCTGTCTGATATTTTGTTCCAGCTGTGACTGGCACAAAATACCACCTGACGTCCAAAAGTCAGTCGCTAAAAGAGAAAAGAAATATCCATTTTTGTTTTCCCTCCATCTTGTCCTGCACTTGGAAGCAGACTGAATGATGGGGTGGTGACTGAGAGCAGCTGATAAGGAAGTACACTCAGTGCTGGACTGAGGAAGGAGGTCTTTGTAGTGAGACTTTCTGACAGAGATGGATGAGGTTGAAAGAGTTTTACCTTCAGCGGAAGAGAGCCCAGACTCGCCTGGCACCTAGTGATAAATTTGGCACAAACTGTTGGGGAAAAATAAGAAGAGAAGCAAAGTGACGGAGAATAAAATGATTGTTTTTTGGAGCTCTTGTTATCTGCATCTGGTAGACTTTTTACAAAGGATGAGCAGACATAATGGACAGAACTGGCCAAAAATCAGCCTTGTAGGAGTCATGCTTTTTGAAAACTCAACAATTACGATCTTTTTCCAATCAGTAATTCCTACCAGATCACGTTGGTGTGAATGTTAGTACTGAATAAAGATGACTAAAGGTTTACTAGTTGTATAAGAAACTATGTATCTATCTACTACCTTGTGTTAGCTTTGGAGAGGCTAAAGACTAGCATTGCTTGGCAGGGCACTCACTGGATTTCCTATTCTCTGCTGTCCATTAGTACAGGTAGAGTAGCGTTAGCCTTAGATAGCCTAACAAAAACATGCCTAAGCCAGTATGAGTGAAAGGTGACTCATACTGTTTTTCAAAGAAAAATACATACAGCATCTGTAAGTGATATTAGATGTTCTTTTGATTCCACTAATTCCAATTTTTCACTATCTTGAGCATTTTTCATTTGCTCAAGTTTTTAAACTTCAATACTTAAACACTTCAACATGCATCAGATTGTTTTACAATAAAAGCAGGCCATATTAATGCTGTTCTTCTTATTTGCCAATGCCAGCCACTCTGTTACAATGCCAGCCTATCATTAATCAGATCAGTAGCTGGTTTCAGAACGAATGTGGACTCCTGTGACAAAAGAAGTAGCCTGGCAATAATCTTAATTTGGGCACTGATACTACATCATAAGCTTGTTCCAAAGTAAATAATAATTGAATATTTACAATATTGTACAAAGATTTTGTTTCATTTTTGTCCATCACATCATGTTTCTATTGGAGTTATCTTAGTTGAGCTGAACTGATCAACCAGATCAGCTGCAAGTTGTTGGACCACCAGTAACACTGTGAACCAGAAGTCCAGAACTATTGAAATTCAGACCAGTAATGCTCCATGGGTTATTTATTACAAGACTGCAAATTCAAAAGAAAGAAAAAGGAAAATCAGAGCCAGTAGCAGCATATAAGATCAGGCAACGTCCAGAAGACTCTGATTGGTCGATCCCTTTATCTTTGCTTGAGCAAGGATATTTTTTGTAATTTCATAATAATTGAGGTAGTTTTGCAGGAGCCAGCTGCTCTGTACCAGCTATTGTTATGTAAGGTTGTTCTTTTTCAGAGAGGTGAGTGGAGGTCATCCGGTGGTGGGGGATCTGCCCTATGGCAAGGACCTCTCACCTTACTGTCCTCTACATGCCTGACTGACAGGTACAAAGTAACCCCTGCGTGCCCTGAGGGCCTAATCTCACCCCTGTCACTCAGTCGTCTTGGACAAAGCCCCACAACCAACCTCTGCCTCCTCAAGCCGTCTGATCTACCACCATGTGTCCTCATTTAATTAAAGCAACAAAAAAGTCAGTTCTGTGAACTGTTAAGGTAATTGTAAACATGTGACTTAAAGAAAGGAAAAAAAAGGCTTGACATGCTCCAGTGAACGTGACTCCATCCAACAGGAGCTGCAGTCAAGTAGAGCCTGTGAAAGGTGACATGTGGCATCCTCATTACGGGGCTCAAATGTCTCTTTGTAGGTGTTGGGTCACCTGGCACAATCACATCAAGACATCTATTGACACATCCCACATATGAGGTTTCCATTTAGCAAATGTCATTAACATGTCCTTTGTTAAAAGCCTTGCTGTTTAGAGGGGAATCACTGGATCAGTGGCAGATAATGGGAGCATTGTGCACAAATGGAGTTCCTGGTGGATGATAATTGAATTAACTTCAGGCAAACCCAGTTTGCATTATCCTGAGCACGTGTGTCATGGGACACATTAGCAAGACATTTGTTGGCCACTTGTGATAATTTACATAATAAGGGATGACAAATAAAAACAAATTGTCAAAAAAAGGTCAAATTGTCTCAATTGCATCTGATCCTTACGTATATACAGTGCTTTGCAAACATGATGAGATTTTATGTGGGAAAGTAACAAGAAGCCAGATGCTTTTTACTTTAAACAGCTACTTCCCCTCTAAATAGCAAGGCTTTTAACAAAGGACATGTTAATGACATTTTCTAAATGGAAACGTGACATATGTTGCAGCACAGTCAATGCTCTTCACTCTGACACCTCTAAATAAAATCTATTTCAACCAACTGCCTTCAGAAATTACAAATAGTGAATGGAGTACATTGGTTTGTAAGTTATGAAACAACATCCAGAGATTTGATGGATCACAGAGCACTGTTCGGTTCATCTTCTGAGAATGGAAAGAGTACGGTATTGTTTTAAGGGCAGCTATTGGTCAAAGAGTCCACAAATCTGCACAGTAAAAATGCCAGTGTTGAATTAACACCCAAAAGTGTCTATATGTGTCCAAGTCAGCAGGTGTTAAAGTAACACTTTTGAAAGTGTTAAAAGATTGACACCCATTTTTTTCTTAAATTAACTTTGGTCTATAATGGGTTTAAGAAAAGCTAAACTTTCCATTTCTATGTATTGTTTTGAATATTTTCCACTGGATTTGATTGATATTGACACCTTGTGGGTCAATTATTTACTTTTTTAACACCACATTATGTTTTGTGATCAACACTACACTGGTGTTACTTTTAATATATGTTAACACCAGCACCGTGTTAATGTGACACTCTGTATTATTCAATTGAACACCAGCTGACTTGGACACACATAGATACTTTTGGGTGTTAATTCAACACTGGCATTTTTACTGTGTGGTGAAAGAGTGTCAAAAAGACAACCACTGTTGAATGAAAGTGTCAAAGTTAGAAAATGTTACGTGTTGGTTCTGCTTAAGGTGACATGAATCAGCTGATTCCTCTCTAGACTTTGGTGGGTGTTACTCCTTTGATACAATTCACTATCAGTGTACAATCCCAAAGGTCAGCCCTTATACTCTAAGCAGATTATCTCCATTATCCAATGGGACTTATGCATTAATTAATCTCACACATGTACAACTTGTCATTTCACACTTCTTAAAAGTTAAGTAAAAATGCTAAAGAGGAGGACGGTCCTCCTGCAGTACTGTTTGAGGCTTCTTCTTTTTTTCGAGAATATTAAACTTTGCTTTTTGCTAAAGTCTTTCCGTTTGTCCAAGGTTTTCTTCAACCACACACTTGATGAGCAAGCCATGATCAAAGCTCATGTTCAGAATGTGTTATCTAGCAGCCTGTGGAGCCTAACAGCTCTGAAGAGGAATGAACATCTTTCTTTGAAGCAGCTCACTGGTTCAGCAAATAAACGACAGAGTGGCTGTGATTCAGTCTTCACTGCCCAGAAGCCCTTTGAGGTCACTGCTTTGGATGGACCAAAGGGCCAGGGGGTCACACAGTAAAGATTTACAGACTGGTCAAGACATCTAGTTAGCATTACTAGCAATCCATCAAATTTCCTGTGAAAGACTAAAGATGGGGATCGGGGTAAAGCTCAACATCCGCCCTGCCACCCCAACTCCTCTGAGGCAGTGGGCTTGAGGAAGTCAAACTCAGCTGTCTATCAGGACACTGAGGAATCTGAGTGATGTCAACCAACATGTCTGTCACTTACCTCTCAGTGACCTCTGCTCTCACTGGGTGTTCATTTGGAAGATTGTGGTGTTTGTAGTGGGATTAGGCTGTAAGTCACTTTCAGTCAAACAGGTTGTCTCATTCTTCCATTTCATCTAAGGAACCAAACCAATTTCCCCATAACATGCAGGCACTGTTAACAAAACAGCTATTTTCTCTATTCCCTGTCATTTCATTGCAGCAGAGATCTCCTCAGTTGAGCCGGTCTTTGACTGTGGGCTGAGGAGACAAAGAGACAGAGACAAAGACAATTATATTCTGACATTAGACCCTCTCTGGCACTTGAACATGGAGACATTTTAGTCTTTTCAGATCATGAATCACTTAACACAATGAGCAAATTTCAAACCAACCACATCTGTTGGTTTAACTCTTAATACATGTTTTTTTTTTTTTTTTGCTACCAGTTGATAACTAATCATGTGTCCCAACATACTGGAGAAAACAGTTTTCCTTGAAATAGTTTTTTGCTTATAAGTCCTCTTTCATCCTGCCAACAGTGCTGTATGTGCAAACTGGTAACACTTGTGTAGTCAATGTTCAAATAAAAAATTTGAGATTTGAGTTCCAACCAGCCTGTCACTGGTCAAGGGAATTCTAGCTAAACCTGATTCCATGTTTAGCTAGAATTCATAACCCATAAGGTTAGTATCTCTAACCCTATGGGTTGTAGTTATTGTTAGCAGAGTTCCATTTTACAGACAATTTTGCCTTTGATTTAATGGGAAGACTAGATTCAAGATTTTCATTGCAGGGTCTGTAACTAATTAAATAATTAATGATGATTAACAAAATAAGCAACATTTTCAATTCAAAATCCTAATTACATGTATAAACTCAGCAACAAACATATTTACTGTTTTTAATTTGCTTAAAAGGGTAACAGTTATTTGGTTATGAAACCATTGGATTGGTGCCAACTGCTGTATTACCCATTTAGCTACCAGTGTTTCATTAACCCCTGCTCATATATGGGACTTCTTTGAAAACATGACTCTTTAGAAATGTCAACTGTATATGCTGACAATAGCATTTGGGACATCTGTTCTGCCGTAAAATGTTTTGCACTGAGATGCGATGTTAGGCTTGAATAGCTTTGTGAATCCTTTTAGCACATGAACACAGTAATCGTATTTGTCCAATCAGGACATTTGAAACAAAAATTAATTGCCAGAGGTTCAAGAGGTTTTGTCTCCACCACTGTTGTTTGCATACGTGGCTTGTGCAAAGTTGTGTTCAAACTTTTCACGTGTTAAATCTGTGCAAATAATTAATCAAAACTAACACAGTAAAATCCCAACCCTACTTCTGATTCAACATTTTGGAAAATAATCACTCCCAGGTGGTTCTTTTCCCCAATATTCTAACAAACTAAAAATGAAATGGTCTTTTGCATATTTTGTTTCTATTTTTACTATTGTTCCTGGGAAGGTAATGACGCATTGCTATAATTATTAGCTATTGATAATAACTAATATTATCAGTAACAATAATATTAGTTATTATCATTGATAATAATATTTCTGCCACAATAGCAGAAATAATAACTTAACAATGCACTTCTCAACCCACACATGGATCGTCTTAGCTGTGTTGGAAGATGAAAGTAGGACCCCACGAACTGAGAGCTTTGAGTGGAGTCCAGTCATCTCAGTATGGAAGAGGCTGGTTGAAATATGATCTCCATTTAATATCCCTCTTAATAACTGTGTTGACAAGCACCATGACTTACCCTCTGAAAGAATGCCTTGACTTTTAAATTATTGGCACTTAGATGGTATTTTTGCTCTACTACATCATAACAGTGTAGTGGAGATGGCATTAATGAAGCAAAGGGGTAATTGTCCAGATTCTATTATGGAGTTAAATGCAGGCAATGATGGGTTGCAGGGTCAAGACAGGATGCTCACTGCCAGCGCTAACCCCTGTGAATAAAACCACATTAATCAGGTAATTACCAGTCAAGCCTGTGTGGATGTTAACTTGGCCAACCAACTGGGCCTGTTTAGATACCCTGTAAATATCAGTTTTGTGCTCTGGAGAACTTCATGAAACAAGCAAAACTTTGCAGATTTAACCAATAGAAAACTCATAGTACACACCCATAAATTCATAATTACTAAGTGGTCTAAACAGTTGAATAAACCACCTCAGTATTCCCCAACAAAACCAAATCTTTTGTTGAAACAAAACAAAAAGTTGTTTTTTTCCCCAATGAGTATGACAAATTAAGTTATTTTGAATAAGCAAAAAAATATTGCAGCCTTTTATTTATCTGGATCTTGTATGTAGAAATCACCTGAGAGAGTGTTAAAACCAGTAAACAGGGGTTAAAAGCTTTTGTCTTTTTCTAGTGAAGCATATCACACAATATCTGTCTTACTAACAGCTAATCTTTCTCAAGCAATTGCATTAGAGAGATAGTGATGGCATTATTAGTGCTTTGACTCTCCAATTAAACAGTTTCAGTGGCTGTCATTCCTCCTGGCTGGGTCCCTGTTGGCCAAGAATCTGCCTTGCACAATAAATAGGAATACAAATCTGACAGCTGTCTGATAAATTATGCATAACCTAGTGTTTTTAGACTGCACACACACACATACACACGGATTGTCTTGCCCTGGTGGTACAGTTGAGATGGAACTGGAGACTCATTAAACTCCTCCACACATTTTGGTTTGTACCTCTGTCCCGCTTCCTCCTCTGAGGTTTCTGTCTCTTCTTCACACCTCCTTTTAACATCCCCTGTGTTAGTTTTCACTCCCTCTTGTCACTAGTGTTTGCTCATCTGGCATCTCCATTACAGCTCAGGCAACACAGGTCCTTTCTCCTCTCATATCCTCTTCAGACTTTAAACGATTTTTTTGTTCAGGACTAATGCATCATACACATTTCTGGAGATCAAGTTGTGGTCAAAGGCAACTCACAAAAGACTAAGCTGATCATATAACTGTTGCTTTTAATTAAAAGAACTTATCAATTTCCTGTTCTGTGTAAGCCATTATATAAGCAACTGAATTTCTACCAACAACTGGTGCTGTCATTATTCCCTATCTTGTTGACGTAGGCCAATAAAAAAGGCAACATTGATCACAATGTCAGAAAATTAATTGGATCTTGTTTTCAACAGTAAGTCTTCTCACATTTTAGGAGTATGCGTGTTGTTTTTGTTGCATTCACTTTAAGAATGTTGTGTGTGATGTTGGATCAATGGTGTGGAATTCAATGTTCAACTCTGCCACAGTAGAGCTATGTTTCCAATTGTCATGCAAAATTTTAACAAACTTTTCAAATGTTGCAAAAGAGATGGTGTGTAGATGGTGTGTTTCCATCTTCTGGTGGTCTTGTTTGCTCTTCTTGAGGGAGGGTCTAATGGTACTTTTCTACTTTGCAGTGGACTTGGATGAAACATGTAATGCAATGCTTTATTGAAATGTAGTGATAAACTTAATGGCCAGATTATTAATTATTTTCACTCTAACTTTCCTCATGTCTGACCTTAGTTTCATCCCGCTGTCTGGTCAGAACATTCCTGGTACTCAGACATCATGCGTTCTCACATTATCTCCTTGTGCCATCAGTGTCCAGTTTCTTTGTGTGTTGCTACGTCGTCACTCTTTATCCCCCCATCCTCTGAAAATCCCCCTCTACTCTGATGATGGAGAGATAAATAGTTCTGTGTTTTGTCATATGGCAGGTTGAAACAGTGCTCAGGTTAAAAACATTTAGCTGACTGCAGTCAGTTAGGGTCATGTTCAATGTGTGCATTACCTGAATTACATCTTGTTTTTTATGAGTAGTCAAATCTATTCAATACTGTGCACCACAAAATTATTTTGAAAAGGTTGTGTCTTAATCAGACTACATAGTCGTGCTTAAAGTTCCTGGAGGGCCACAACAAACCAGAAGAGCTACAACAGGCAAGGGCCATCTGGACCCTATTGAAAAACGGTTGCTAGCTGGAGGTGTGGCTGCTTTTGGCAACCCCAGAGGGAATAGGTCCCTATATCTTTGCTAGCAATATGTCTTTAGCATTCGTCTTGCTCTTACTTGAGTTGTTCAATATTTGAAAGTGTGGCCAACATGGACTGAACGGCTTCATTCACTTCCTCTGCTGCCATTGGCAAACTAATATCCAACAGAGGCAGCATATGATTCAAAACGATGCAGAAAATCAATGGCCTCTTTCTGTTTGCTGATTGGTTGAAATTCAACCTGATTCAACCAAGCACATCTCCCAAATGTGTTTGGCATTTGATATTTAGCTCAGTGTCATCTCCCTTTGGCATTCAACCAAAGGGAGAATCAAATAGAATTGCATATCACGATAAGATATGATAATATAAGAATTAAATTCCATCTTCAAATTCCAAGGCAGGCCAGGATGAAGATGGAGATGATGATTTTAATGACTAATCCACAGAACGGAACACAGGGAGCAAGAACGATTCGAGACATACACATGACGAGGATCCGACAAGAGACAAAGACAACAGGTGGGACTAAATATACTGGGAGGGTAATCAAAGAAACGAGACACAGCTGGGATCAATCAACAGGGAAGACACAGAGACTCACAGGGGAACAGACTAATAAACACAGAAAAACCTCAATAAATACACAGAAAACAGATCACAACACTGTGAGCAATTTAGTGATACAAATCTTGCTTCTTTATGTGAAGAGAAGCAAAAAAAATTTATCACTTTTATCGTCATCGCTATGGTTCCGCCAAAATATTCTGATAAAACTTTCAGTTCATGTCAACCACTCCTACTATGAAAGCAACATGCTGATTATTGCGCCAGACTGTGGTCACCTCCAGACATCTTTTATCTGTCAGACAAAAGCATGTTACTATTCATTATGAAACTTGCCTGATTATTTATCAGTTCCACAGACATGGAAGCCTCAGTTGATGTTACGTCCATGAAGAAAAAGCCCACATGTGATTCTCTCTGACAAGGCCACAGGTCAAACTTAATTCAAGCACAAACTTGAACCTTCATACATCAAACCTCCAACAATGGAGATGGAACCAGCTGCTGCAGCTTCTCTGCACTCCTAATTGCTCATTTATACACGTGTTACTGCCTCGGCTGCCGTAACCCTTCCTGTGGAGTTGTTGGTATCGAAGCACTGCCCTCCCTTTGCCAGCTTTGTGAATGGGATAACCTTGGCACGAAAGAAAGATTAGACCAGGAAGATCACTGGCTTAAAACTCAACACTGATCCCAGCGCCTCAGGCACCACAGTGCGGCTAATGTGAGTGGAGAATTAGTTTCCACACTACACTAGATGAAAGTCAGAGCCTTTAGGAGCCAGACGAGCAAAGCCCACTGTAATAATGACTGATTGTTGAGGTCACACAGACACCTTTGTTGTTTCCCCAAGGCAACTTTTTTTTTATCTACATCTTTTCTTCTGCGATGCCGATCTCATATCTAAGATATTTCCTGACAGAGCTGTTCTGTTATTTTCTACAGTTGTAGTTGTGGGAACAAATAGATGAGGATTTATTTGAAGACTGACATGGAGATTGTTGTTTATTTCAAAAGGGACAATGCACATCACAAAATATAACAGAGTTGGCCATAAAGGCTAGTTTTCATTTGTAGGTTACAATCAGTATAAATACATTTAATAATAATAATAATAATAATAATAATAATAATAATAATAATAATAATACAGACAAATTAAGCTTCTTCTGTAAAAAAAAACATATATACACACACAGACATATACATATGTCTGTGTGTGTAATATAAACCGTTAAACTTATTTTTATAGGTTTTATGCATTACCCAGGTGAAAAAAAGTATACTTCAAACATAGTATATTTCAAACATACTTACATTTGTGAAAGTACATTTTAAGTATACTAAGTATTAAGTGTACTACCTATAAATATATATGAAGTGTACTAAAAGTATACTTGTACCAATTTCGAAATCAGGACCTTAAACCCACTTAAACATAATTGTACCAAAATACACTTTTAATAAATATATTAAATAAAAGTATACTTTAAGTGAACAAAATATATATTTGCCCAAGTCTAAATATACACTTGCTCAAGTATATTTAAAATATATTTTGTGTATATTTTAAAATATATGCTCAAAATATATATTTTTTAAATTCACTTAACACTACTTTAAATGATTAATTTCACTATATTTTAAATTACGTCTCAGTGTAAATTTTAGGCTAATAAAGTATGCCCTTTTTTAAAAAAGATTTTCTATATTTAATCGGGTGAACCCCATTGAGATCCAGATCTCATTTTCAACAGGGACCTGCAACACGCAGCAACCTGATTACCAAATTAAACTAATTAATACATATGCAGAAGTATGTCTTTCAGGCATCTATAAAGTACTTTCCATGTAATTTTAGGCATACTTTTTAGCACCTAAAAAGTGTGTCTTTTTAGGTGCCTTAATAATCTTTTACTATTTTTGTTAAAATTGCAAAGAATAAAAAAATTATAATCATGATTTAATGCTGTTTAAGAAAGTACCTAACCCAATCCATTTTCAGATGTATGATGTAAGATCTATAATCAACAGGATTAGCTCCAGTTCACACTCCAGACCAGATGGTGGCGGTATTCCACACTTTCTTTTTTCTTTTTTTTCTTTCTTTTTTTTATTTTTTAAAAACGCCATAAAGAGAAGAAAAAACTTGAACTCAGGTAAGATAACAGACGCTGTTCAAATTCGCAATTTTTACTCGCATAATATTGCCTTAAAAGTAGAGAGGGCCTTGATAATAGTTACTAATTTTGGTAAATTCAAGCTGGTGACGTCCTACTCCGAGTTAGACGACAACACAACTGGACATCAACAGATGGAAATGAAATGTGAGTCACAAAAGGAGCCCGAAGGGACGAAGGCTGCTAACGTGTTGCTAGCTAGTGGTAAGTTTGCTTATTAATTATCTTCGTTTAATTGTAAACAGTGCAGTAAAGATATATAACTTACGTTGGTTTAATAAATAATTATTTTATCAATTTTATTGTGACTTGTATGATTATTTCTATAGCAATCATTCAGCTTCATGTTATAACTGCATGGAGGCTGTTTGTTGCGACTTATACTTATATTCATAAACTTAACCTGGTTTTAATTAAGCTCCATATGACAAAGTGATTGTCATATGGATGTATTGTGAGGTTGTTGTTATAACTTGTTCATCAATGTTTTTATCTTCAACATGTTTTTGCAGTCTAAGCAAATGAAGATGAAAGAGGAAGCCAGAGAGATCAGGTGTTGGGAAACCTAAAGGCTTTTCTGTCTCAGAGGCTCTGGCTCCACCAGATCACCAACCAGCTCTGAGGATGAACCTCCACATCGTCTTCATGGTGGAAGGACTTTTTTAAATATATTAAAAAGTATATTTTTAATATAATTCTGACAGAATTAATACACTCAAAATATCCTAATCAAGCTATTCAATACTACATAAAAAAAGTACTTCTAAGTATACTAAAAGTTGTAAATTAATACTATTTAAGTTCTATTAAAGTATACTAAGCACAAAAAAGTTGTTCCACAATAGTACAGTTTAAGTACATAAATCAAAGTATGTTAAAATTTAAAGTATACTTTTTTTACTAGGGTAATGTTGATAGCCACCCTTATAGGTGTTGTTATATGGATTTATTTTTAAAGGAAGCTGAATTATTTAGAGAAATGTTCAGTGTACAGGCTTGTGTGATCTGTTGCATTTGTGCTAAAAGAGAAATGCATTTGCTGGCACTCTGCTTGCTTCTCTGCTCTGACTGGGAGCATTTCAGAGATAGATATAGATCAGGGGACATATCTGGCTGGAAGAAATATCACTCTACACATTTTTGTTTATAAACCAATTTTCCACTATTTTGTGTTTATCTATGATAATAAAAAACCCCAGGAAAAGGCCAAATCTGGCTTATGCAGCCATACCCTTTGTTGGCAAGATGGGCAGCAGAGCTGACCAAAAGAAACTCATGTCGCTTTGCTTTAAGACAGCTATAGCAAAACGACATGCATTTCTTTTGGTCAGCTCTGGGTAAACTGTCTCCCAAAAGAGGGTCCAGCATAGTTTTTTATCTGCTTTATTTTGTCCTTTTGGCTTCAGGCATGTGTGTTTGGAGTAAAATAAACACAGTTGAAAGGGTGTGGGGGGAGAGTGCTGTGTCTCTTTGCTGGATTAGCATATCAGCACTGAGTGCTAATTTAACTGGGTCATTGAAAGATAATGCTTTAATAAAGCTGGAGAGTTTTAGATGTGCCATCACGAGGATGTAGCCCTTCTTCTGCTGTTAATCTGAAATTCTTTCAATTTCAGATTAAAGTTGCAGTGTGTAGCTTTTCTAAAGATATATTATCTGTCATTAGCACATTTAGCAGTGGTTCACAAGTTTGATTGACAGTACTAAGCCCCTCCTCCTGGCTCTGATTGGTTGTTTTTGGTCAGGAGCGGTTCATTTCTTCAGATGGCAATAGCAGCACAGAGAGGAGGTTGCCTGGGAAATTCATGGCAGGAGATCCTGCACTCCCTGTGCTTCCGACCGTAGTAATCAATGTTACTGGCCAGTTCATGCTAGCTTATAACAATTTAGTTTACTTATTGCAGTCGATTTCAACAAGCTTGGTGAGATTGCATAAAACTTCACTAACCTAAACAATTTCACATCCAAATGTTAGATAGCGTTTAGCAACTTAACTTACCTCAATATGTTTTTTTAATTTTATTTTTGAAAGCTAGAAGTTCATGCTTTTGTGTGGGGGGGGGTTGCACCGGAATCTGCAGGATTCGTTTTGTTTTTTGACCCGGTTAACTCAAATAAATCTTTTAAATAAGGCCATGGCTGACGCGGGTCTTCTGGATGACTACACTTGGTGGACTCCATTTTGGGTGTTAGTGATTCTGAAGGTGCTGCATACCTGCCTTGCTCTTCTTGAGGGACGGTCTAATGGCACTCTTAAGTACCCATAACTAAATCTACTTAAGTAAAGTACAGACACATGAACAATGTACTTAAGTACAGCAAATTAAGTACATTACATCCCACCACTGATCATAACATACTGTCAGAACATGGCCATAGTTTTAGCAAATATAAAAAAAAATTATTTAAGTTACCGACTGCAGCTTTAAAATGTGAGTCTGTAGCAGCACCCAGAGGGTGTCTGAAGAAACATACGTGTTTTGTTATGAAATGAAAAGCTTCCGTTGCTCAGCTTTTTTCCCCACATTGAATCTAAGGGTGCGTTCACACTGCAGCCTGAAGTGACCCAATTCCGATTTTTTTTTTACATAATGTGACCTGTATCTGATCTTTTCATGGCAGTCTGAACAGCACAGGTCGGATTCTTTTCAAATGCAACCCATATCCGATCCGTATCCGATTCAAATGCGACCTTATGTCCGGGCCACATTCATCCGAACTGAACATCAACAAATGTCACTAATCTGGGTCCTGATACATGCAAGCGGGAAGAAAAACAACAACCATGACGGACTACAATGAGGATTAAGTTGTTAATATGCTGCTCCGGTTGGACAACAACTTCAAATATGTAAGCTAAGCTCCACCGTTAGCCTCCATGTTTACTTCCGCAAACACTGAGCACTACTTACGGAGGTTGGCAGCATTGTTGGCAGAACACAGAGAACGCTGACGCTATTGCGCCCTCTACTGCGCATGTGGGTCACTTTCAGGTCGTTTGCCTGTTCAGACTGCAGAACACATACAGGTCACATATGTGTGGCAGTGTGAACGGCACGGCAAAAAAATCCGATTTGATAAAAAATCGGAGTTGGGTCACTTCAGGCTGCAGTGTGAACGTACCCTAATGGTGCGCCATAACTCCTTTTTTTCCCCTTTCCTTAACCTTCTCTATGAATTCTCAATGAGCAGCTGCTTAATAAACATAAAGGGGTGTGTGCTCAGAAGAGACCTGACCTCCGAGAGCTCAGCAGTGGGCAAGAGAACAATGGAGGAGGGAGGGTGTCCTTGAGCTGAGTGTTGAGACAGCCTCCAGCTGGGGGCGGAGGGGCAGTCGATCCCGTCAGCCAAAAACAGTCAGAAGAGAGTGGGCTGAGCAAGGGGAGGAACTGGGATTTCTGCTCCTGCCTGTGTGGCTGCAGGGGAGACCCTGGATGCTGGGATTTTCTCCACCATGGGATGCAGCCTCTGTTCTTTGAGGAAGCCTCATGAGCAATATAAGCTACTCTACGAAGTCTGCAAGGTACTGTAACCGTGTGCTTTCAAACTTAGGAAGAGTTTTTGGGTGTTTTTTTTTGTTGTTGCAATCTTTCTCCGGTTTTAAGCCATTTATCATCCCTGACTTGTTGTCGGTCTCGGGGGTCATTAGGTTGAGTTCAGTGGGGTGAAGTGGAAACTGTTGCCAGCTAAAAGGGGGTCTGAACTCTGGATGCTGGGGTCAGCGAGAGGCGGCGTGCTGTGCTTAACAGGAGGTAATGAAGAGGTGACAGCTCTCTCAATGACCCTGTGGATCTGTAGCCAACATCTGAACGCTGACTGTTCTTGCTTCACTCTTTCACCAAAGTTTATATTTAACAGTTGAGTGCTTGTTTTGCAAATTGTCTTTATGGAAAAGAAAATAGCGCAGGCGTTGTAGCAGATGCATCATTAACACACGGGGTTGAAGAGCATTCTCACACCCAAGGTGTGATTTGGCGTTCTTTTCCATTCTTTGGCGGCTGAGCGTAAACCCTGATTATAGGCAGAAACGTTTGATGGGTTTCACCAAGTTTTTTTTGTTTTTTGTTTTTTTATGCTGCAACATTTGCTCACGTCAGAGATACCACAATCTCCTGAACTCCAGCATATTGTTCTCATGCTTTAAAACTAGATTTACATTCACCCATCAACATGCATCAGCTGAAGTTTACAGTGTTTGTATCATTTATGTTTCTTGCCCTCAGAAGTGGATTGGTGTATACTGGGTGGACAAAACCTGGTTCATGACAATAAAGCGAGACTGTAGTGGTATTTTAAGAAAAAGCAACGATTCCCTTTTTATTGTTGTTTCCACCAATGGTAGAAAGAAGGTCTGGGATGTTAACGTAGGGTTGTGTATCATATTGTTTTTCATTTATCATGATACATTTTTTATAAAAATTTTTGATTTATTGTTGTCACGATAAATTCCAACTAATGATGTTTGAAATCCCCCCAAACTTTTGGCATTGATGGTTTTACTATTTTCTCCAATGTTTGTTCAATGAAAGCATTGAACAAAAAATAATAAATTTGAAAATGCAGTTACTGTGTGCAATATTTTTTATTCACTCAGTCATACATTTACCTAAAAAAGATTTTATAAATAGTTCTTACCGTCCCTTTTTATAGTTTTCACAATAGTGATAATGATATCACTACCCCAAAATTCTGAGCTAAAACTTTAAATCCATATCACCCACCACTACTTTAATGCACTAATAAAGATTAATTACATCAATTTCAATGTGTTCAAAATTTTAACACAATTTATTTATTTATTTTACATACACAGTTCCTGAACTGCAACCTTGGTATTCACATGTTTCTGATACACTCATAAATCTATGCACAAGCAACGTCTGCAAACAGTATCAGTAAGCTGGAAAGAAATGTTGCTGCTCAAGTTGTGCTAAAAGGAGTTAGCTTTCATCTCAATGCAATACATGCCAGTGTTCACATATTTAAAGAAGTATTTTTTTTTCAAAGAAGTCCAATTAGATTGTTAAATAACCTAAACACAGATTAAAAACAGTAAACTGGATTGTTGAGATCTATTTATTTAATAAAAAGCTTTTGAATTAAAAATGTTGCTTATTTTGTTGATGCATGGTTTTTCATTAATTGCAGATTCTGCAATTGGCACAATAAAAAATTAAATCTGGTCCCACGACAAGTATGAACATTTAATTCATTTCAAGACTTTGTTTTAAAGAGTCCTTAAACCTCAGTTTACAATTATTCACCCAAATTCCATTGTTAGTAAGCAGGTCCAGTCCTGAGGAGGTGGACGAGCCGCAGTCGGGTCAGATGAAGGGAGCTGACTTGTTACTGACAGCTTCAATGTGAACATGTGGTAGAGTTTGGCTTTGGTAGTATTTGCATTTTGCATTCACTGTATTTTAGTAGTGGATTCCAGTCCAGTCTCACTCCAAGACCATGATGAAACTGATTTTTTTTTTTTTATTAATGAATGTCTGTTGGAACAGATTTGTTGAAGAGGTGGTAAAACTGGTGGGTGCTGGTTTACTGTAAGTCTGTCTTTAACTGTTCTGATGTTACAGTCTAGATGTAAAACTTAGTTTGGTTGCTTTTAAATGTTTTTTTATTTTTTTTGTTCTAACTTGTTCTCTTATTTTTGATTTCCACTAAGATGTTTTTTTTCTCTCATGGGTCATGGGTTATTTTTTCCATAAATTGTGATTTTCATACTTGCTTTTTTCTAGGTAGCCACTAGTGTAATTTTAATTTTACTTTCTTTAGCAAACAGAATAAAAGTTTCTTCAATCTTAAGCCAGGGGAATCCCAAATGTGGTTCAGGGGCCATTTTTGCAGTCTGTGGACTGATTTTGTGTGTCCTGACTTGCAATTCAAGAATGATTGAATTTGATCAGAGTGGAAAAGTGTTGAGAAAAACAGAAGTAAATTAACTGCCAAAGATTTGAGAAGAATCAAAAGGTGAAGCTACCAGGAACCCATTATCTTCCAGTGCTGTCATATTCCAGAACTGCAACCTACGTGGAGCACAGAGAAGTACAAGATGTTCAGAGACATGGCCAAGGTAAGGGAGGCTGAAATCTGACCAACACCAAACAAGACACATAAGTTTAAACGTCAAGACAGATCTGAAGACGGATTTTCAAAGGTTGCATGGGTTCATGGCTGGATCAGTGATAGGCACAGAGCTCCACTTCACACCAGACACCAGCAAGGTGGAGGTGGGATACTGGTATGGGCTTCTGGTATTATTAAAGATGAGGTAGTTGGACCCTTTCGCATTGAAGATGGAGTCAAAATCAACTCCCAAACCTACTGACAGTTTTTAGAAGACACTTTCAAAACTTTTTTCATATACAAGAAGCATAGAATAGACACTACAATGGAGGCTGAAGTTCCATTATGCATCTACTTGATGGATTTGTGTACTACCACAGTAGGTCATATAGTAGGGTGCCCCGTTGTTGACTCGTGGTTGCTAAAAACCTTACCAGACTGATTTTAGTGACATAGTGGGTATAAAATATTGAATAAAATGTTGTGCTACATGACAGGCTTTATTTTCACTCTTATATTTAACTTTATGACACACAAAACTACAAATGAATCGTCCTTATTGTCTCCAGGTGCATTCTGGGTAAAGCTTGTCACAACGTCGTCATCAGTCACTTGGCAACAAATGGCAAACAAGAGCATTTCTACATGTTTTGAATTTGTGTTGTTTCACCAGTAGCCTGATGTTTCTGTTCTTCTCTTGGTTTGTTGTACTTCATGTCAGATGGACTTCAAAATGACACAATCGCTCTCTCTGGTGATGAAACTTGTTAGCTCCGCTGTTGCGGACATGTCTATGTTGTAAAGTTAAATTATCATGAGCTTTATTATTTGGGCCCGGTCATTAGCCCCGCCCCCCGGCCGACGCCGTCTTGTTCCGCTACTGCTTCACATGTTTGCCTGAGGAGCGGAGGCAGCAGTAAGGCGTCTTGTCTGGAGCTTATAAGGTAAGTTCCATGTTAAAATGATCATGTTTTTGACTATTTTTTATGGAGGCATTAAGTTTCTGTTTTCACAAGAGTATTGATTCATATACATAGTTTGCTTAACGTACATTTATTTGTTTGGATATCACTGTATATACGATTATTTATTATATTAACCGAACATTAAAACTGTCAGGAAAATCTGGAGGCCATTTGAGTTAAAATTATTTAGCTGCGGAGGTCGTTTCTTTAAGTTTTTGGCTGTAGACTGCAAAATGGGGGAGTGGCTGTGCTGGACCATTGGCTTGATCTATGCCACAGGTGTCAAACTCCAGTCCTGGAGGGCCACTGTCCTGCAACATTTAGATGTGCTGCTACTGCACCACACCTGACTCTGGACTCTGGAGAATGTATCTACACAATGAGGAGGCAATTAAGCCATTTGACTCTGGCTTTTGTACCTGTGGCATATCTAAAAACTGCCCAAATCTTTTTTCTTTGTTAGTGTGTCATGTTGGTGACTGAAGCCTGTTATGATGACTTCAACACATTTCTTCAGACAGGTTGGCACGACTTTTAATGTCCAAAAATTTTTTCTATAAGCCGACTAATTTCTTTAGTAATTATTTCTGACTTTTTTTATGCTTTATCTTGTAAACCAGGTGGGCAGAGTAATTTGAATGAATATGATGGTGACACACAGGTGAGTTTGATTAGTTTTGCTCACACTTCCTTTTAAAATATTTATTTATTATCCTAATGTTTCTGCTGTATTTCCTGTTTTTCCTTCCAGTCTGGAAGTCTTCCTCCTTCATGTTGGTGAAAACAAGAGCAGTACCAAAGACACTTCACCATCAGTGATCACAAGACCATCCATGGCCGCTTCCAATGAACTTTCAAAGCACACTTCACCTTCAGTGCAAAGTACCATGAATGAATGACCTTTGATGTATATTGCTGTTAGTGCTGTTTGATGTTTTGAAATAACACGGTGCACTAAATAATAAAAATAATTTAACTAAGCTTTGAGGCAGGTAATTTCCTCAAGGAATTTTAGTAATCAAGTTAACTCGAATCATTCGAGAAATAGCTACAGCCCTACTTCAGGCAGTCAGCTAGTTTTGTGGCCTTGCTTGAAAAGTGTCGATACGAAACCTATTGTTAAAAAAAAACTCCTTTTGACAGTTTGGCACAAGCCATCTGGGAACACAGCAAGCAGGAGGACAAAATTACTGTGATTAAAAGAGACTTAAATGTTATTCTTTTGGCCTCCACTTAAAATTCTGTGTTCTGGGAAATCATGCTAAATATGCTGTCCATACAGTGAAATATGGTGATGGGAGCATCATGCTGTGGGAGTACTTCAGAAGGTCTGAGTTTATGGGAAGGTAAACTACATATTAATACAATAATTGAAAAAAGTCCATCAAAATCTCCAGTCATTTCTAAATTTTTCACTTTTTACAATTTTAGAACATAAAATCAAATTAAATTCAAAAACTGAAAAATATTCATTGTTCACTCCTGACTGAAATAAAATGTAAAAAACAAAAGAAAAAATTTATATAATTATTTTCTTTAGATTGAAGTTTGCCAAAAATATTGGATCGTACCAGCTGAATACACTCTTCAAGATTTTACAAAGAATCTTAAAGACCATGTATAATTTTCCTTCCACTTCACATTTATGCAATCTTATCTTTTGGATTATCAAATAAAAGTTTTGTACAACATGTTGAAGGTTTTGGTTACAATGTGAAAACACGAGAAAAAGTTACATTAATACGTTTTTTGTTTTGTTTTATTACTGTACTTAGTCAGGCGTTATTTAAAGATACCTGACACTATAGGTGTAGACGTTCCCCTTATTTTGATAGTCTCGAGTTATAGCATTTTTTTCTCTCTTTTTTTAATACTTGACCTATTTGACAGCTGTGGATCCCTCAGCTCTCACTTCAAAGCAGCGGTAAGCGCCATGTGTAGAAGCAGGCTCACTTTCCTTTGTCAGTTACTTAGTGCAGAAGCTTTGGAAACTATTTGACAGTCACAGGTCAGTTAATCTGTCCAGAAGCACCCTGTTACATCTCTGGCGCCTCACTGCAGGTTTTCTAAGACTCTGAGCTTAATTAGAGCCTGAGCATAAGCTGCCAGTTCAGTCTGCAATCCTCGCTGGATCATGTTTCTACTAAAACTTTTGCTTTTTTTTTTTCTGATCACCTTTGTTTTCTGAAAATTGTAGACAAATAGCAATAAAAGTGATTGACCTGCAGGGAAATAGTTTTGCAAAAGAGCCTGCTGGAACATTTCCTCTAGGAAGCTGCCTAATTAGCCACATTTCTCAGTGAAGAAATATGTTACAGTCGTCTAAGTTGTCACCAGATGTTCTCAGTATGACCAGATTAATGGAGAATTGAAATAGAAATGTTTTCACAAGACTGTCCTTCATCCAGTCCGGCCCACCGTCAGTCTCTGATAACTTTTGACAAAATACACTAGTGTTGAGTAAGTCAACACTGATGTGACTTACTCAACACTAATGGTCACTAAGGCCATTTCCACAACATAAGGGCGGGAGAGGACTTGTGAAAAGGCAGTCTGGCCAGATTGATTCTGGTGCCAGTAATGAGGTCTGACATCATGACATCAACTGCATAAGGAGACAATGTGGGGACCAGCAGCGCCAAGCACAACCACTTGACACTTTTTAATAATCGCTAAGACTAGCCATGGTGAGCCACCACATTTGGCAAACCGTGGAGGAGGTGGCTGCAGTGCAGGAGAACTCACAGAAAGTCCTACTGTTGTCTAAAGCGAAAGATGGATGATATTTAGAGGGATAAATGATGCATCAAGATCCCCACAAGAGAAGCACAAACCGTGGATGGTATTTGGTTTGACACTTGCTCAGATTGATGATCTATAAATATCTTGATGAGTCTCCTTTGTTTTTCAAACTTTTTTTGTTTGCTTAGACTGTATACAAATGATACAACTAGCGATCCAGACCTTACTGTAATCAAGTTAGTCGTATGCTAGGAACAACAAATCCCTATATGAATCCATTTGCCTATGCGTGTGTCCATCCATCGTCCATTCACCCACAGCACTATCTTTCTGTCTATCCACTTGTCCAGCCATCCATTTATCATCTATTCCTCATTCCATCGGCCCATCTATTAATCTATCCATCAGCTCATTAGTCCATCTGTCAGCCCATTTGACAGACAACATGGTGGGAGATGATTGGAAAACGGATACATAAAAACATGTCAAAGAATTGTAAAAGACTTGAGACTATGAGGTTCATCCAGCAGGATGACGACCCTAAAAGAACACCTTCCCCTAGATATTTGTGGACCATGAGTTGCTTCATACCGATACATTGTGGTATTCTATTTGTTGTGTTTCCAGGAATAACAGGAAGGCCACTAGATGGTGGTATGTCAGCTATGTAATAGAGCAGTATGCACTGTCGTCTCCATGCTAATTCTGTGCTGACTGCCTGCAACAGTAACTTTCATTACAAATGTGCACAAAGATTAGTCTGTATTCTGTTCATTTTGAAGAAGCACAATTTTGCGATTGCAGTGTTTACATTGATAAGAAACACAATTAAAATGACACATGAATATGTTTATTCACACAATGAAGCATTAAAAAAAAACATGCCATGCCATCATCTTCCAACTACTTCTTGTTGTCTTCTTTATGGTTTGCTCCAGGAGCCACATCAAGTTTTTGATCATGTGACGTGATGGAAAAGAAGTGTTTCCATTCCAGTATTGCAAAATAAATAAATTTTAATATGGCCAGAAAACCACTTCACTCTTGCACCAAAACCTTTTAGTGAAAAACAAGAATTTTTTCTAAATTGCTATGTTGCCATTAAGCAAATTTATTTTCACAATGTCGAATTTCGCAGCAAATGTCACTTGTGCCTCTTTTTCACTGAGCGGTTGGTGAGATTTGACTAGGGTCATCAAGGCACTTGACCTTGGCCTTAGTATTGACTGATGTTTGATGTGCTGCTAGCCTTCATAGGGAATTGCTGTGTTTGTTGTCCGGCCCTGTGTCTAAAGAAAGGGAACCCTGGGGCAGCGGTGTGAGATAACACTGTTGATGATACAACCCTGGGTTTCAGTCCAGTTACAGATATTGGTTTTTCTGTGAAGCCCACTGTGCATTTTGCTCCATGTCAGCTTTCCTCACCACAAAGCAGAGAACGATGCTCTCTGCTGAATGCTCTTTACTCTGTCAGGCTTTGTGAGGAGACAATGTCAAATGTTATTTTTGTGCCAAATTATAATCATGACAAGATAATCAACTGTTTTTATCTGAAGTCTTTTTGTTGCCGAAAAGTCTGGCATTAACGTTGGGTTAAGCTCTCTGAGAGACCCACTTTATACCTTCATCTGTGTTCATCAAACTCTCAGGGAGGCAGCAGACAGCGTGCTGGAAGGAATTTGCATTGTTAACTGACCATCTTTGGATAACACAACATCCCATACTTAAATCTGATTTGTAAATTTCCTGTAAATAGAGACTGCTGTTTTTCAGCCTCACACTGTGGAGGGTCTTATTTTTGTTTAGTTTAATAAACAATATGTTTGGATTTTTTTAAGCACTTTTAAGTCTGAACATCCACATAGAGAAATTCACTATACTGATCACAGTTTGTTTTTTATGAGAAAGTGTAATGAAATGAGCTTCATTACTGGGACTATTCTTTACTTAAGACACTGTATAGCACTTTAAAAGCACTTTTTGCACTTTATGAACAAGCACTTTATTTAGAACTGCACTTTAAGCATAGATTTACACATAAATAATTTGCACACAAGAAGTTTTAACTGTATGAGTATTTTTAGTGATTAGCATGTAGCCTTTTGTTCTGGGGTCTGCACAGCTGCTCCTCATTGAGAAGTGAGGTGGTTGCCCATGAAGAGAGGATAATTGTTACTCAGAGCAAGGAGCTACTGGTGGGTAGTGATGGGCTATCTGAAGCCAGGTTTCCAGGCTTGTACCGATTAAAAAGGGGGCGTGTCCGACGAAGCCCCGCTCGAGGCTTATGTTGTCTTGCTGAAAATCACTTGACTGGCAGCAAACGAGGCCTTGCATTGCATGGGTCACGTGACTGCTTCATTTTGCGTGTCGGTTTTCAAAATAAAAATGCAATGAGCCATGCTGCTTCATGGGTTGTTGTCCATTTGGTCGCACATCAGAGGAGAATATTTGTCTTCAGTGGCCAAAATAAAATGAACATTGACCAACATATTTGATGTGTATTGATGATGGCACTCATCAAAATGTAATGTTTGTTACTGCTTTTCTCAATTGTAGATTATATATTTTTTTATAACTATATTATTGTGATTTTATGATGTAAATCTCTCTGAACTGTACTGTTGCTGAAATGTGCTACACAAATAAACTTGGTTGATTGTCTGAAATGGAGCCAGCAAGAGGAAAATCTCTGACATCTTCTGGGAATACTTTGAGATGATGGTTCACAATAAAATTCTTCTTAGATAACAATAATTAACCCTCCACCTCCCAATTTCTCACCTTCTGCAAAGTTCCACTATTATGTGTAGTCTGATTAGTAAAGATATATCAGTCTTGCACAGCAGAAACAGATTTAATCCTGTTGCAGAACTAAAATTCAACATGTAGCCAAATATAAGGAATTTTAGAAATCCAAGAAAAAGAGAACGCCCCAACAGACACTGCACTCCCAAGACACTAAAACGTCAAATGTCTTTATTGTCAAATCAGTCTGACATAAAAGAAAACCCAACATAACCACTGACATTCAACATATACCAGAATTAGATTGGCTATAAATAATTTTAATAAAACATATGACAGTTAAATATGGTTTCATTGATTCTCCTGTTACTAAACATGAGTTTGATGAAAACTTTGTGACAATATTGCATTTAGTAGTTTTTGGAAGCATGATCCAACTGAGTGACAAGGCTGTTACAATTTCACCAGCAGATGTCACTAGTGAGCAATGAATGAAGCATCGAGTAATGAACCTTTTTGCAAAGCAAAGGGTTGGAAAGGTTCATTGCTTCATGAGGCTTCATTTGCCCATCACTAGAGCAAATGTTTGTGCATAATCTGTTAAGTGTGGAGTGCTAATATGAAGTGACTCACCTGCCTTTTCTGTGTCCTCTCCAGGGTGTTTTTTCCCCAGGAGTCCAGACACCCTTTATAGGTTCCGGGAGAGGCCATTGAAAAGTGTGGAGGGGGGGGGGTTGTTTATGGGTTTTTGTGGTGTTTCATTATGGTGTAAGATAAAACATAAAATAGTTATAAAAAGTAAATGGAAATGTTTGTATTTAGTTGAAGGTATTTTATTGAAATAGGTGGAGATTGGTGAATTGAGATCCCCCTGTGAATTGGAAGTGGTTTGGTTCGTCACAGCTGGGACTATTTAAGCCTGCAGTTTCACTTGTGAAATGTTTGTTGATGCTGTGAGAAGAATAAACCACTGCTGTTTCCACCTGACTCTGCCTCAACTATTCTTCCTCACTGTAAAATCCAGATGCAAAAGGCTGCCTTGTTACAGAAAGGTTAAAATTAAATAAAAAGTGGATTAACACTGCTTTGCAAAAGGAATTACCTACATCCAGACTGCCACTCTAACCTCTCTATAGGCCCCCCTCAAAATAAGCCTTCAAGTGTTCATGCTCTCGATCATGTCAACAATCCTCTCTGTTCTGAAATGAAGGTTTTGAGGATTTTTACTTAAAGGTGTCTTTGATCATAAAGAGGAGCAGAGCAGCTTGGCTCTCATGCCTCTTCTAAATGCTTGTCTACATTGTCAGGTTCTCTGGGGTTCCACCCCGCCACACTGAAAGGCCTCGTTTCCCTGGCAGCTTCCCCTCTGTTCATCTCACTGCAAATCCCCAAGGAAGGAAGACACAGACTCTTTAATAACCCTCCTCTTTATTAAAGGATTATGTGGGCATTAAAAGGCCATGTCATAAACTCATGTTAACATCTGTTCAAAGCTTTTTCCACAACTATAAAATTAGCATACGTTGCTTATGTGTTGTTTTGAAGGTAGTTTTGTCCTTTTGTAAAAGGTGGATTTAGCAGAACATTTCTAAAATGCAATAATAAGACCAGTCTCCTAATATTAGATATGGACTTACCAGACTTGTAGTTCTAAGTGGCTCATTTCAGATCACCAATTTCTCAAATTTCTTACCAATACCTATTTAAAACTATTCTGATTTCTGTCAGAGCAACAAATAACAATAAACCTCTCTTTATATTTACTTAATGAATTAATAGTTGAAATCTTTTGACAGGTAAAGGTTTATATGAAAGACATAAATATTTAGTGTTTGATCTTTTGTAGTTTCCTTTTAAACTGACATTTAGCAACAGTTAACAGCTAACAGCAGTGTTGGTATTTTTTCCAATTTCTAAGTCCAATATTCACAGTTAATGAAGGTTTTGTTCACTACAGCCCCATCATTTGTAGTATTTTACAAGATAATATTTATGCACCATTTGAGAGGCAACTTAATAGCACAGCTAACCATTCTGTGGTGCTAACACTAGCTAGGTTAGCAAAGCAAAAAACAAAAAACATACTCTCAAGTACCAGTGGCCATTATTATTCCTTCTAGACTACCTGAAAGTTACATTTGTTTGTACTAAGAACAGCTTGCACTAAACTTTATCTTCTATATTGTCATTTCAAATGGATTTTTAGTTACAGAAAATGGTTAGCATTAGCAGCATGAGGAATTTTCTGATTGCTAAAATCAAACAATATTTATTTACATCTAATGAGGTTTTTGCTTACAGTAGCTTGATCTTTTATCCAATAATTTAAGTTAAAATTCATTGGCCTTGCTATCCTTAAGAATACAGCCCAGCTAATCTTTTATTGGAGCTAACTTTAACTCGGTTAGCAAAGCAGAGAATATTGCTTCAAGACATTCACTATAAATGATTAGTGTTTTATCTTCTATATTCTTATTTCAATTTGTTCATTAACCAAAAGAAGCTAGCACATGCTAATTTCCTGACTAAGGGCAAATTAATATTCTTACCTAATAAAATGTTTTCTCACAGTAGTTTGATCGTTTGTTCTATTTTTTGGATACTTTATCAGGGAAAGCACAGCCAAGCTAACTTTAACTCAGTAAGCAAAGCAGATACAATCAAACTGGAACAAAAGTGTCTAAAAACATGTTTGATTTTAGTATTATTAATCACTAAGGCTAATTTAAGATCAAAAATGTCAAGAAGTCACCAACACATGTATTATCATACAAATCAAAAATACAAATGATATATTAAAACTGATGCTTTTCCTCCAACAAATGTGACATTCACAACAACAGTAACTTTGAGCGTAGCATCAGTTAAATTATGAAAATATTTATTTCTCCCTCTTTCACAATTCTCATAATTAACGAATAATTTAATTTTGATTTCCCAGACAGTGCAGGATTAAATAAAGATCTAATAAAGCTGTTGCTGCCTCACTCCATCCACAGTAATGCAAAGACAATAATGAAAAATCTCGAAAAATCTCAACAGATGAACAGAAAACTGTTCATCTGCCAGGCAGCTGGCCTGGCAGATGAACAGTTTTCTGCTGTATGTTTTCCAGCCTCGGAATAGACAGGCAAACACACAAACTCCCACACTGATGGCTCAGTCCAACATTATTTGCTTCACAGAGATGAGCTGACATCACAGTTCAAAGCACAGCTGCCTCCTGCTGCCCCTAATTATTACCAACAGGCTGAAGAGCCATATAAGCTGCCATATGGCACATTGAGGAGAAATTAAATTCTAAATTAGCTGCAAAACAAAACCCAAATCCAGAGCAGGTAGTCATTTCCAGTGTTGCCTTAGAGGTCAAATGTGACATTTTAATGAAAGAAAATGGGCTGCGAATAACAAAGCCGCAGCTGTGTAAATTCCTCTTCTGACAGTGGAACAGAAGACGTTTGACTTCAATCTAATTAGCATTCTTTTAAGTGGAGAATGGCTGCCCTCCTGCTGTTAAAATAGATTTAACAGAAACCCATTTGAAGATGTACTAGAGATCCTTCTGCGTGTGTACACAGGAACAGAAGCATTGTGTTCTGTACGTGCGACCCAAACCTTCTGTTAGAGGTCTTCAGAGCAGCAAGCCTGTAAAGGTCCAGTGTCTCTATCTGCATGGAGGCCGTGCAAGCGAAGCCGAATGAGCTTCTCAGCCCACTGAACTGAGGCTGACTGAGAGACCTCCCGCCCCATTTGGTCCCCATCATTAAAAGCACCGATGCAGAATGCCTCGGGCTCACCAGGCTAAAGGCTTCGTCTCTGATTAGTTGTAAATTGTTACAACTAATCAGAGATGCTTGCCTGATTATTAGGCAAGTCTTAGTTTTGACCAAAGCAACATTTTTATACATATTTATAAACTCCACATTGTATAAACTTGAATAGAAGATACTTTTTTCAAGCAGTGGTACAGGTGGTACATCCAAAATACAATGGTCTGCATCTTTCAAGAAGACCAGGATTGTTATGCAGGACAATACTCCATCACATGCATCAAATTACTCCACTATGTGGCTAACCAGGAAAGGCCCTAAAGATGAAAATATAATGAAGTGGCCCCCTTCCTCACCAGACCTAAACCCCAATGAGAACCTGTGGGCCCTTCTTAATTGGGAGATTTGTGGTGAAGGAAAACAACACATCTCTGAACAGTGTCTAAGAGGCTGTGGTTGCTGCTGCACAAAAAGTTGATCATCCACAGATAAAGAACCCGACAGACTCCATGAATGGAAGGCTTACAACTGTTCTTGAAAAGAAGGGTTGGTCACTGATTTATTTTTTAAACCTCTGGTCAGACTGTGATCTGGAAAGTACTTCTATACCTTTGTGTCAGGTCTGCTAATAGCTGTTTAGGGTCTGGTCAGTTTTGCTCATACAAATGACTCAAAGTCTTCTGGAGAGAAATGTTGCAGGCACAAATGTAGGTTCTTTGGATGTGTTCAGCTCTGGCTCTCTCCCACTGCACTCTTCTTTCTTTTCATCTGGGAAGTGATCCAGATTCACCTCACTGTTTTGTTTTGTTTTAAATTACATATGGCATTATCTAAGTTTATAATATGATAAATAACTACTCAGACAAAGTTAGCCTTCCTGTGTTTACTCTGTAGATTGAAGTACAGAACAGACCAAACGATGTCATCAACCCATTAGGTGAAAAAATGGCGACCTCCATGGATGGAAAATAGAACAAAAGATGTACATTTTTTTGAAGTGATTATGAGTTTTGGCATATTACAAACAGTAATTTTTTTGTTAATTGGAAAATTACAACATATTTAAGCCAACATGTTCAACTAATTCTGGATCTCTGTAATGCCTTGTTGGAGTGCTGAGATTCCAGAGAGCTATGTTGGACTGCTGGAGCCTCAGTGCAGTGAGAGGGCAGCACAAAACCCCTTGTGTTCCTCAGCTGATGTGTAACGTCATACCTCGCTGTGGGAGACAAACTGGGGATGTCAAATCCTGGGTAAATTAGAGCAGCTCATAAAAGATAAAGGCAGCCATAAGACATCTTCTAAGTTGTGTCAGCATTTGTTTAATTGGATTTAAATACGGATCCACATTTTTGACTTGCAATACCATATGTACAGAATTATAAATTTGATTACTTTCACTTGTACTGTCAATCATGTAAAACCAATACAATTTTACTTTGTGCATTCAGAACTGCTTAAAGGAGTATAACAGCCAATGTAACATAAATCCTAAAGAAACTGACAGCAGTTGGTTGACTACATTTGTCAAACCTGTCAAAAACATGTTTCACAAAACGTCTTCAACAAACATTTCAAATGGATTAGAAAGTGCAATTACACATTCTAAGTATAATGCTAAATAATGATTTATGAGCATGACATTGCTCAGAGCACAAATTATAGAATTTGATTGGTGCATCTCCAGATTTAAACTCACAATCAAGAAGTTGACGGGTTTTTTCTCTGAACTTCCTTTATTTCTGTGCAGTAACCTACATCTTCTATTTAATGTTGTCTTGCAGAATTTATTATCCTTTAACTTTTTCACACAATAAAGTGGACGTAAAAAGATACATTGTTCCTTTTCCTATTAAACCCCCCCCCAAAAAATACAAAGTGCAACTCAAAAACCCAAACAGCAAAACAATCAAATTTGAAATATTTTATTACAAAGAAAGTCACTTTTAATAGTGACAATAAAAACAGTCCTTTTCTTCTTAATAAAATCCAAAGTTCAGTAATTGTCCTTAAAGAAAGTCACCAATCCGAGGCCAAGAAGCCATTTCCCCTTGATATACTCTTTTATAATATTCTTTATCTCACTTTTACTTATCTTAATATTCAAATCAACAATATTCTTTTTTGAAGCACTCTTAGCAAGAGTATCAGCCAACTCATTTCCTACCACACCAATGTGGGCTGGAATCCAAACTAGTTTTACATGAGAACCATGATTTTTAATCCTGAAAATTGAGTGAATTATTTCCAATATAATATCTTGTCTTGATTCTGAATTTACCTCTTGAATACCAATTAATGCACTACTTGAATATGAACAAATTAAAACCTCTCTTCTTTCCATTTCCTCAACCTATTTAATGGCTTCTAAAGCCATTAAAATTGCCATTAACTCATCTGTATACACTGTCAGTTTATCAGTTATTCTTTTACTTTTCATAAAGTTTAAATCTGGAACTACAAATTATATACTTACTTGATTGTTTAACATTTTAGAGGCATCTGTATATATTTGAATATATTCTGAATATTCCCTCTTTATATAACTCTCCACTTCCTTTTTCCCTATTGTCTCCCTTTTTAAATCAACTTCAGCCTGACCAAAAATTCATGATGGAATAACACGAGTAACAACCGCAGGACTAATTAGAAAATTATATATTCCAATATCTTTTACTTTGTTCAAAGTTATCCATCCAAAACTATTCATTTGTTTCTTTTCTTTTTCTTGACAAGGTTGCAGCATAACATGTGGAGGATGAGCATGACTATGTCTTTTAATATTTGCTCAGTAAGTCATGGCCAGCTGCTCTCCTGAGCTCCAGCGGCATCTCACCCATCTCAACCTGTAGAGTTGAGATGGAGTGGTTTTCATTGCTCCGCAGCAAAGTTTTAATGCCTTATAATTGTATTTTATCCATCTTTGCCAATAAACTATTTGAAGCTGAATTATATAAAATACAACCATAGTCAAAGATTGATCGAATTAGCCCAATGTAAACGGTCTTTAATACTTTCCTGTCTGCTCCCCATTCTCTGCCTCTCAAACATCTCTTTTTTTTTTTTTTTACTTTTTTCCACTATTTTACCTATATGTATTTTCCATGTGAGTTTTTTATCAAACCACATACCCAAATATTTAATTTGATCTTCCCTTTCTATAGCATTCCCATACAATTTAAGATTCACATTAATATTAACCTTCCTATTTGTAAAAACAACAAATTTAGATTTGGATGTTGAGAATCTAAATCCCCATTCTAAAGCCCAAGCTTCTACCCTATTTAAAGCATCTTGTAGTTTCTTGTTTATAAATTTTGTGTTTTTTCCACTCTTCCAAATAATGCCATCATCTGCAAATAATGAAACACCAAAAGATTTATCTATACTACTAAAAATATCATTAATCATTATAATAAATAGCATAGGAATTATAATACTGCTTTGGGGAGTACCATTTTCAACTTGATACTTTGAACTCATTTCCCCACCTATTTTTACTCTAATATTTCTTTCAGTTAAGAAATTTTTAAGCCACCTATATATTTGACCTCTTATACCTATTTGTTTAATTTTAATCAACAGCCCTTCTTTCCACAACATGTCATAAGCCTTTTCCACATCCAAGAAGACTGCTGTCACACTCTCTTTATTAATCTGGGCCCGTCTAATTTCATGTTCCAGACATAATGCTGGATCTATTGTACTTCTGCCTTTTCTAAATCCAAATTGATAAACTTTAATGTTCTCCTTAGATTCTAAAAAATAAATTAATATATTATTTACCATTTTTTCCATAATTTTACCCAAACATGATGTTAGAGCTATTGGTCTGTAACTTTCAGCTGAATGTGGATCTTTACCAGGTTTACAAATAGGAATAATGGATTCTTTCCATATATCAGGTAATATCCCTTCCTCCCAAATTTTATTATACAATTACAATAATATTTCTTTACTCGCATCACTAAGATTATTTAACATACAAGTAACTTGATCATTACCAGGAGTTGATTTACTAGAATTCCTCAGAGCTTTATTTAATTCTAACAAGGAAAATTTCATATTAATAAAATCATATTCTTCATCATCATGCAATAATCCAATATTTCGCTGTAGAGTAGTTTCGCGTCCTATTTTTTCTTTATTTAGATTCTCTGTACTATGTGTTTTTGCAAATATTTTCGCTAATACCTCAGCTTTATTTTCATTATTTATTATAATATTTCCACTATCTTATATTACTGGGAAAAAATACCCTTTTGAATTCCCAGACATTTTTTTAATAGTATTCCAAACCCTGTCAATGCAGTGTTTTTCCCCAAAGATTCACAATACTTCCTCCAATAATCCCTTTTAGCCTTTCTTATAGTTTTACTGACTTCTGCCTGCTTCCTTTTATAATTTATTAGATTTTGGAAACAAGTTATTTTCTTAAGTGTCTTAAAAGCTTTATTTCTTTAATTACTATTGAGCATTCTGGTGTCCACCAAGGAACCATCTTCTTTTTTTAATACCACTACTTCTAGGAATAAATGTTTTGGCTGAATTAATAATACATTTGGTAATTTCTGAGTTTAATTCATTTACATCTACATTTTCCAAGTTAACCTCACTCATAATTTCAAATTTACCCCAATCTGCTTTCTCAAACTTCCACTTCCCCTCAAATTCTGCCTGGCCTTGCTCTGTATCTATACCTATATTGACAAAAATTGGATAATGATCACTCCCCATTGTACATTCCTTAAATACTTTCCATTTACACATACCAGCACAAGATTGAGAAACCAAAGTCAGATCAATAGCAGATTCTTTACCCCTTACAAAGTCCACCCGAGTATCTTCTCCATTATTTAGAATTACTAATTCTTTTTCTTCAATCACCTCTTCTAAAATCCCTCCATTATATAATCATCTTGATCTCCCCATAAAGTGCTATGTGCATTGAAATCCCCACCCCAAACTATTTTCCCTAGGATTGTTTTAAGTTTAAACTTTTCTAATTGTTTACAAGGATTGTGCAAAATTATTTTAATATTCCCATCATTTGTACAAATTTCTACAGCAGTAATTTCTAGGTCTGACAATATTTGTAGCTGAATAAATTTTGTTTTCCTTTAAGAATATAGCACAACCTCCTCCACTCCCATTTGACCCGTCTTTACATCAGGGGTCACCAACTCCAGTCCTCCAGGGCTACCATCCTGCAACTTTTAGATTCATTTCTGCTCCAAAATGTCTGAATCCCTCACCAGCATTCATTCCTCTCTGCAATAGGCTGGAAACAAGCAGTTTATTTGATCCAGGTGTGTTTGAGCAGAGATGCATCTAAAAGTTACAGGATGGTAGGACTGGAGTTGGTGACCCCTGCTTTACGTAAAACTGAGTAACCATGAATATTAAACTGTAATGATGGCTTGAGCCACGTTTCTTGAATGCATATTATATCTGGTTTTGGATTTAAATTATTAATGAAGCCTTTAAATTCCTGACCATTTGCTATTAGACTGCGAGCATTCTATTTGTAACATTTATAGGCCACGCAGCTAACTGCGGCTACAAAAGCAGCATCAGAAGATGGTTCTTTTTGAAGGAGCCTGGGGTGTGAATGAAGACACAAGTACTGTTTTAGTTTTGGTGTGAATGTATTAGTGATTTGAAGAATAAAAAACAACAAACAATTACAAATACACATTGAGAGACAACTTAATTCCAAATGAATCAATTCAAAGATCAAAGTCCTTGTCCTTAGCTCGCCATCAGTTCAAAGAGGATCTGAAGATCTTATCCATCATGGGGGGGGAAAAAAACCAACCTTAAAGGCCAAAAAAAAGCATTAAGTGTTTTAAACAATTATGTGCAAACAAATGCAATTATTAAATATCTAATTAAAGATTTCAGTCAGGTTTAAATTTTAACCATAATTTAAATAGACAAAAAGAATATCAATCATATTTCCAACTAATCAATTTAAGGTTAAAGTTGAAATCAAAGTTCACTTTCAAAATATCAATCAAGGAAAATAAAATAAGTTAACTCAAATACTCAAGCAAAATGAGGAAAAGAAATATACTGCACAATATCAAATTAAATGTAGCTACATCCTATTTTCAATCTCAAGAAATCTTGCACAAACCCAACGGTTACCTTTGAGCAGAGAGTGCCAGACTACAATCTAGTGATGGGTCCGGCAACACCGACGCATCGGCGCATGTATCAAGCCCATAGATCAAAACCCGTGTCGGTGCGCGTATTGGTTTCAGCAAGTCATGTGACCAATACAGGAACTGTTTCGAAATGACATTAAAGCGCCAAACTGTGTTTATAAGGAAGCGAATCTGTCAAAAGCATTTGCCAAACAAATTCTTGATCTTTTACATTGTCATCAAAGGAAATGTTTCCTCAGTGTGGCACCATTTTGATCTTATATTGGAAAATAAATTTGTTTTCATTTTTGTCATTTCATCCGGTTCTTGTCAGTTTCTACTTGATCTATCTGAACCCAAATTGAGCTGAAACTGATTCTTAGTTTACTTTCATATTATGTTCTGCAGGTTAAGTGTCGCATATGTTTGACTAAATTGTCTTATTTAAATAAATCCACCTTTTCAATTCTGAGGCATTATGAGGCCAGGCATGAGAATGAAGTCCCAGATACACCTAGATAAACTCAGATATACAGTCATTCTACAAATTACTCAGTTGCTTTTTACAAATTATTTCATATACAGTGAACCCTGACTGTAATGCGGTTCACTTTTCACAGTATCACTGCTTCGCAGATTTTTTTGCGCAGTTTTTTTTTCCCACAGTGTTCTTCGGCCTTAATAACCATATGATTGGTAAAAACAGTCTCTGCGCTACCTGAGTGCCAATAACGTTACGGTGTTTAATACAGATTGGCCATTCAGGAGATGGAAACTGAAACTTCCAATGTCTGCTGGAAAAAAAAAAACTGGCCAGAGGCAGCAAAACCCGACCGGAGGTTCGTTTGATGAGATCCATCGTTCTGTCGTAGATACAGCCGTGAATCTCCCGGGGCAGGTTGGAGGAGATGCTTTAATGACATGACTGCGGATCACATTAAGGCCTGATTGATGAACACACACATCTGCTGACCTGAAAACAGGTTTTGTTCTTTGATTTCAATGTAGAGTATTTATTTATGCTGTGTAGTAATTGTAAAAAATAAAGGTAACTACTTCACGGATTTCGCCTATCACGGGTTATTTTCGGAACGCAAGCCCTAAGAAAAACAAGGGTTCGCTGTAAATGTAGTGTTTACTTCATTTTTTTCTACAGCAGGAGAAGTTTTTGTCAAAAACGTGTAACAGGCTAAATTTAAAAAATGTTGTAAAAACTTTTTTTTAAATAAAAATGTGTGGGGAAAAAACAGTCCACATTCCAAACACATTCACTTAAATTGTCACTTTATGGTCCATGTTCACATTCTTTATTGACTGTATATCAAATATATTTTAAATTTAACTGAAGATATGACATAATACAACATATAATATTCAATAAAATACAAAGACTTAAATCTTATTGTATAGACTAGGTCATCAAATCACTACGTTGCCTGTAGGAATTTTTAATGTCCAGCAGGTGTCAGTATTGAGTGACACAGTATCGACACAGTATCAATACAGTGTTGCTATGAGTCAAAACGCCTCATGACACCTCATTTACCCATCACTACTACAATCAGCTGTGAATTCCAGTGACAGCCCAGGTAGCAGTCTAATAAAACAATGCTCTAATGATCAATTGAGCAACATTTTTATGGTGCACAATACTGCTATCAACCCAGCAAACTCACCAATAGTTCAAATCAGTTGTTTCAAAGATTTGGGTGACTTTCCAGGATGAAATTATCAGCAAGACACCAACAGCCAGCCACAATCACAGTGGAACAGGTGATGATGTTCACACTGCACTGGAGGCGAGGCTTTAAATAAGTTGAACAGTTTGGGGCAACACAGGAAGTGGGCCCGCAACAATAAAAGTCTTTACTAACTGACTAAATGCGGGTTACACATTGTAATATTAGAATTATGTGATCATTTGAGATGCCTCAGGTTCAGACGATCCTTCACCCTGTCTAAGTTCATCATGAATTTTTTCCCTTTGACACTAAAAAAATTCGTAGCTGCTTTCACAATCATTTTTATTTTTTCAGTTTTACTTTTTGCTTGTTCTGAGCAATTTATGATATATGCAAGAAAAGGAATAAATTTTTCTAACATAATATTACACTGATTAATGTCTGCCACCGTCTTCCTCTCATAGCTTATTTTTGGTGCATTATCATTACTTTTCACCTGTTTCACTGCTTCAGCATAAGTAATTCTGTTTTCAGTTTTTACTTTTTGAACTTCAGCTGCCTCTTTCCTTACAGTGCATCCTGCATATGCTGCAGTATGATTTCCTCCACAGTTACAACATTTAATAGGATTATTTCCACACTCACCATAAGAATGTTCGCCTCCACATCACACCTCTGTTTCCCTTTACAAACGTTTGCAGTATGTCCATATCTTTGGCATTTAGAACATCTGAGCGGTGGTGGAATATATTGCCTTACATTAAAGCTCATGTAGCCAATCTACACCTTATCAGGCAGAACTCTATCTTTGAAATCCAGTAGTACAGATGTACTGTCCATTTTCTCCCCATTTCTAAAAGCCTGTAGTCGTTTGATGCCTGTAATTTTGATTATTTTTTATTTGATTATTATTTATCTTTTGATTATTTTCTTCAGCTCCTCCAAATTTTCTCCTACTGGAATTCCTGATATTGCTCCTTTTTCTTCCCCAACAACCTCTTTCCAGCACTTCCTTTTTACACACCATTTATAATTTTAGAGCTTTATTCTTTTGTTCAGCATTTTTACAAATGATAAGCAGACTTCCATCTCTTAAGACTTTAGCTAGTTCTACATCCCCAACAGCTTTCTTTAATCCACTTGACAAACTAATGGGGCTCACTCCAAACATATCCTGTCCAGTCTTAAATTTTAATTTAACTTTAAAATCTTCCATCATTACTTTCTTCCTTATTTCAATTCTTTCTTCTTCATCCTCAAGAGATCTTTTTCCAGTATTTATTCCCTTTTTAGCCTTTTCTCCCCCCCACCCCCACACCCTTCTATTTTCTACCATAGACCATCCTGTATCCATATTCTCATCCTCCGAAAGTCCCCCACTACTACTTGCCATCTTGATCCACTCACAACCCGGATTATGCCAAAAAAACCACCTATGGATTAATTTAGTAGACGCCAGTAAACGTTTAAACCCAATCCATGTCTTCTCGCCAGCCGACATCAGGAAAAAACCAATCCACTGCCAACTCCCAACTCCCTTCATCTTCTCCTTCCATCCAGGCTCCTTTTATTCTGGCTTCAATCACCCTCTGCTGACACCTGAGCACACTGATTACAGAACGCAATCAGTGTGCTCCGCCTCCTTAAACGGCTGCCTTCAGCCCAGTGCGTTTGGTTTGGGAAAAAAAAACAAAAAAAACAATCCAAGCATGCAAAGCACAACAAAAAAATTAAAAGAAAAGAAAACAATCATATTTTCCCCTGTGCAACACATAAATAGAAACCATTACCCTGTACCATGGTGTATAGCTAGTAGCTGTCTTGCTGATGTGCCCGATCACCACAACAAGAGGCAGCCAAGCTAACCAGTTGTGTGTTTATCAGAAAATGACTCCCCAAACACCAACTAACGTGTATGTTAGATGTCTGGAGAATCAGGAATTTCCTAATGATGTTCCACTGGTGTAAAACTGCAACTTTCCGAGATGCATGTTAGCCTGTAAATATGCAGAGAAACCTGGTAACATCCTGAGACTGAGTTCCTGTGAAAGCTTCCAACACATCAGGAATCACAAGCCAGATCATTTTGTATGATCTGCTGCTTGAAAGTGAAGCAGCAATCTTATGGGTTTTTTTCTTCTTCAGGTGTTTCACTGTTGTTTTTTGGGGTACTTATAAAGGCATGGTAGCATTTTGGTCAGATAATCCCGTTCCAGTTATGATTTACAAGGATTCTTAATTATTGCAATATAGAAAACGAGAAACATATAACATTTGTTGGTACTAAGCACTTGGTTTGCACTACACTTTATCTTCAGTATTGTCAGTTCAAACAGATGTATATTAAAAGAAATTGTTAGCATTACCAGCATGAAAATTTTTTCTAACTGCTCATGCAGCAATATTTATTTACATCTAATGATCAATATCTTGATCTTTTGTCCAATATTTAAAAAAAATTCAAATGTATGTGCCTAGATATCCAATAATACAACCAAACTAACCCCTTTTGGAGCTAACAACGGTCAAAGCAGAAAAACTCAAACCAAATATTTTCAAGTATCAATGGCCATTATTGATACTTGAGTAACACTTGTTCAGAAGTGTACTGTAAATGTTTAGTATTTTATCTTCTATATTCTCATTTCAAACAAATGTTTGGCAGCCAAAAACAGCTAGCATGATCAATTTGTTTAACTTCTAAAGCAAACTAATATTATCTAATGAAAACTTTGCTTGTAGTAGCCCATTTTAATCATGACTTAGAATGATTTTGAAAGATTGCTGTCAAGAAAACATGACATATTTTGTTGCAGGTTACTTAATAGAGGTAGTAGTTTTTGATTCTAACAGAAAAAGGATATTACAAAAATAATTCTACTGATACGTCATGTCACTAATCTTGATTTGATATTCAGCCAACTCGAAAATCAATCAAAGTCCATGCTGTTGGGGTGCCCGTTTAGAAACCTGAAAGAGGAGTATTTCACAAAAAAGAAAAGTAGATTTTTCAGAATCTGACCTGCTGGACATCAGTTTTCAATGGGAAATCGTCTAATTCCAATCTCTGCCGTTTGATAAGCGAATCTTCATTTAGATCTGGTCTCAGACTTTTTGAATCTCTGCAAATTCCAGGCTTTGTGCTTTCATCAGCACATGCAGCCTTTAAGTGGCTCAACCAGACTTAATTAGCCTCATCTCTGTGGCACACTGCAGCCTTTTGCTCAAATTAATCTTCTCAGGTTAATGCCCAGCACTCCCTCTACCAACCGTCTCTAACAGAAGGCAGATTACTTAGCTAAAAGAGGAATCCTGTATGCAGCCACAGCTAATGAACTCGATTAATTAAACTGAGACTCTTCCTAATTAATGTCTTATTGGGCTTGATCCCACTATGACCCTGTAACAAAAGGGAGGAAACTGTGGTTTACCAAAGAGAAGTTTGTACTCATTGATTTACTTGTTAGAGTCTTAATTAAAGAGTGATTACGTTTAGTGTGTTTCCACGGAGAGAGGAAAACATTTAATTATGTCATTTCTGTCTTTGTCCTGCAGGTTAATGGGAAGGACCTCTCAAAAGCCACCCATGAGCAAGCAGTGGAGGCGTTCCGCACCGCCAAGGAGCCCATCATGGTTCAAGTTCTACGCCAGGGTCTTTACCCCCAACTGCTCGCCCCCATCACAGACACCCAGGTGTCGGACATCAGTACCCAGACCGACATCACCCTCCAGCACATCGTGGCTCTCACCAAGCTGCCTCCCGCCTCACCCCCGAGGACAGAGCTAGAGGAGTATCTGCTGCCGGAGGAGTGAGTAGAGTAGCTGACAGCACTGCATCGCAGATTCATGGGAACTTCAGAGCGATCAAAGACCGAATACGGTCAAGGTCTTGGCATAGATTATTCTTCTCCTTAGTTAATCTTTTTTTTCCTGGAGTCTTAGAGGATGAACCAGGGAAATTCCTTATCCACAAATTAAAAGTCCATCTTGATGTAAAAGGAAACATACAGACAGAACAACGTTGCTGACACACCTGGTAAAGATGTGTTTGTGACCAACTTAGAGAGATCTTAAACTGCTCTTTTTGTGCACAATTTCTTAACCTCTTCTCTCATCACAAATGTTTTGTGTGTGTGGCCTGGGATGAAAACAGAATGTGGTTGGATCTAACAAACTCTAGAGATGTGTTGCACACTCGAACAAAGTGATGTCGAAACATACGGTGGTTGTGAAGTTCCTTTACTTTTTTTCTGAATCTGAACATACAAAACACATTCATCGATCCGACGTGCGTCACACTATGGCTGCTATGTTCTTCTTCTTCTTCTTCTTCTTCTTGTTCTTCTTCTACCACGAAACATAGGACCCAAGGCTGCCCTAAGCGCCTGTTAAAAACTGATCCCTTTCCAAACTCGCTTCACTCTCAGACAGAATAGCGACCAACATATGTGAATATTCAGCTAAACATGGACAATGAAACACAGTGCTTTTTAATAACAAAGCAAAACAAAGTATTCATAAGAAAGACAATAGACTCATATTTTAATGGAACGGGGGTTCCTTGATCTAAAGTCTCCAGCAACTGGTCCTCCACAGATGCACCAATCAGGTGTTATTTCTGGTCCGCTCTGGTTCTCTAAGATCTAACTGATCAGTCACCACTTTTTATTTTGTAACATAGAACATAGAAACATGTTCATAGAAAATTTTAAATTAATTTTACCTGCTGATAATCAATCAGCAGGTCAACTGATTCCAATTTCAGCTGTTCGATTGGTGAATTTCTACCTAGCTCTGCATAGACCTGTGGTTGAGTTAGCCACACTTTGAATTGTTAACCTGTTAAAAGATCCAGCCATGACTCAATTGTCCATCTGTTTCTATCCAATTGTCAACTGAATTTTGAGCAAACTTTTAAAATGACACAAAAATAACCAATTAGTAGGTGGAAACACCTACTAGTTGGTTGTGGGAAGAAACCGGAGTACCCGGAGAAAACCCACACATGCACAGGGAGAACATGCAAACTCCATGCAGAAAGACTGGGAATTGGGGCTGGGAATTGAACCCAGAACCTTCTTGCTGCAAGGCAACAGCGCTACCAACTGCACCACTGTGTAGCCCTATTCTGCTTCCAAATAAATTATATTCGCATGTCGCTAGTAGTAGCAGTTGTTAAGGAGACTTGGTGACCCCAAGATGTTACTCTTTGCTGCAGTTCTTCAACATTGAGTTTCTGAGATTGTTTACCTGAGATTGATTACCTCATCACTGTTAGGGTGGGCATTTATTGTATGGTTTATCATTTATTGTGATAAATTTCTTATGATAAAAATTTAAATGTATTATTGCCACAATAAATTCCAATTAATGATGTTTAAAAATCCCCAAAACTGTCCAGATTGGTTTAGTATTTTCTCCAGTTTGTTCAATTACAGTATTATTACATATCAGCATATTTGAAAATATGATTAAATGCAATTACTGTATACAAATCCCTCTTCTATATGAGAAAACCAATAATAAATAGTTCTTATTGTCATTTTTATTGTCTTCACAATATCACAAAATATCAAAATGAAACTTTAAATCTCTATCACTCATTTGGCCCTCGTCATTGTTGGTGCCCTCGCAGGTGCCAACCAGCATTTGTATTAAAGCTACAGCAGACACACGAAGTATAAACCTGGAGAATGTTATTTAAAGCGATCCCTCTGCTCTCATTCTGTTGACCGTGTTCAACCTCATGATTCATTTAAAATCTGACCTGTGTTCAGCCAGCTCCATATCCTCCTATCATGTGCAGCACAGCCTAATGGCATGTTTGAACCTCGACACCTTCCATTACTGAAAGATTGCTCTGGGATGTTTAGCGGGCAGTCGCTACATTGGAAGATAAAGTTGTCGCTGCGTTAACAGCACTCCAGCCTTCCTTTTATAGCACAGAGCAGTTTTGGTCTCTTTGGAGCGTTTAACTGAAACCGGCCCACCTGGAACATGATTTAGCGTCTCAGAGGTTCCCCAAGCAATCTGCTAGAGCAGATTTTTCTTTCTTTTTTTGAGTGGCTGTCTTGACAAAACTAGACAGAGTTCTTTTTAATGGTAGAAAATGTTTCCTCATCTGATCCTACATGCAAAGGGCTTAACTTTTCTTACATCCTGTTCAAGATCAAGTTTCTGGAACCTGAAAGGACACTGAAAAGAGTGTAGTTGTTAAGAATAAACCCTAAATTACAGATACAATTGCAAAGCAAAAAAATGAAAAACATTTTGGTGTAAATAATTATCAAATTAATTGTGATTAATTGATTATTGAAGTAATCGCCAACTAACATAGTAATCAAATAATCATTAACTAAAGTATATAGACTCAAAAAGGCCATTTGCTGAAAGAACTCAGAGCAGTAAGTAAGCCAAAACTGTACAAATAATAGATCCATTTTGCATTTAAAGATGAAAAAAACCTTCTTTGTCTGTAAATATGTTCTACCCATGATTAATGTGGCCTCGTTTTAACTTCAACTGGTTCAAATTCAGTTAAAAAAGAAAAACTTCTATGAAGTAGCTTTTGCTCAAGTCAAAATTTATTTATGTAGCACATTTACAACCTCAGCCGACCAAAGTGCTTCACAACAATCACAACATCACAGGTACACATACGATAAAACAAAAAATACAATTCAGATTGGTAAAAAATGACCAAAAAATAATGTAAATTTTGCTATCCAATTATTAATCAATAATAATTGACTAATTGCTATGTAATTAATTATTAATTAATTGGACAGCAATAAATTAAATAATGACAGACAGTATTTTTTTTAGCTGCACATGCCGTGTCGAGGACCAAGGCCTCCATACATGAGTTGTGCTTTGCCCCGCCACCATAGGACCCTGAATAATCAATCTTTAAAATATTGGTTAGTTGCCTCCCCAGTTCGCCTTAAAGTTTTTCACCAGTGTCCTGCCAGTTTATACGTCTCTCTGTTTCAGCACAGCTACTTCAGATTTTCCAACTACCTCCTCAACATGTCTGATGCCTGCTAACGAACAATCATTTGACTCAAGTGTGTTGAGCCAGTGAAAGTACTAAAACATGTAGTACTTTTGCCAATCCTCAAGGGCAACCAATCCTCAAATTGCCCTTGAGGATTGATTTTGGACACGACTGGTTTAGTGAAATTAAATCAATAAAAAGCAACGATAGAACTCACAGCCATGTTTAGCATTGAAAGTAAGAGCATTTCCACAAACAAAATGTGAACTTAAGGAACTAGGATTAAACAGCCGTGTAGCCATACAAAAACTACAGATCAGGGAGCGTGATTCAGAAAATAAAAGGCTGAAAGGGGGATATTTTGCAAAATGTACTATTTTGAGCTTTGTATCATTAAACATATACCTAGAGTCAAGGGAGGAAATTGCATTTCATTATTGGGGAGGACCATAAACAGGGAAATTTCTTAAGAGCAATTTTGGGGGAGTCGGCAAAGTCACAATGAAATTTCTTGAAATGTGGTTTAAATATTTTTTTGTGTGTTCAAGCTGCAGGACCAAAAATGACTAGTAAGTAACGATGGATATCAAATGTGTCTTTCTCAGTAAATAAACTGTTGAGACTTATAGAAGTCAAATTAAGACTCAAATGTTGTTCAGATATGAGTTTGGTTCAGAGTCACCGATCTAATCTCTGGTACCTTTATAAAAACCTAAGGCTTTAAGTAAAAAGAAGTTTTTATGACTTACTCCACTTAATAAAATTCCTCATAAATATTGATTTATTGCAGTGGCTGTCAATACAACTTATGTTTTACTTAAATCGTAACTTAAGTTGCTTTAAACTTTTTTTTTCTTGGTTTTTCCATGTCCTGGATGGCTGAGAACCTATAAATATGTAGAAATTGAATATCTGGGAAGTATCTTTTTTTTTACATTTTTTATTTTTATTTATTTATTTTTTTAACTGTCAGCAGCAGTAGCCCCTCTGCTCTCGGCTCCCATACAGAGCTGTCGGCTAGCAGTAACGCTCAGCTGCTCCCTCCCATTTCAAACTCTTCTTATGAAAGTAAGAGTTAGAGAGCTAAATATAATTGAAATATTGGCTACCTTTGACAGAAAAATTAGCTAAGTCTATGAAAGCAATGTAGCAGTTTAGCTAGTTTTGATTTCCAAGGCATAGTGTGGCAGTTTATCATGATTCAGGCAAAGTAAAGAAATAATGAACTGCAGTCTGATTTTTATTGTTAATGTGTTTCACTTTATTGAGCGGTGAAAGTAAATAAAATGTGTAACATATCTTTTGCTTTAAGTATTTATTTACTGGAGGGATTTTGTTTGTGCTGAAGAGCCACAGCTAACAGCTAGTTCTTCACTTCAGCGGTTCTGACTGAGCCTGTGCCGTCTAGCTCTGCTGTTGCTCCTCATACACATTGGACTGACCAAGGGCGTAGGAACACGTTTATCATTGAGGGGGACACATATCGGAAACCTGAAAGATCCGTAAATAGCTTGAGCAAAAATGTCAAACAATGGTGTCACCAATGCGTTACTCTAATCTGACCCCTGTAAGCAGTAATCTAACGTGTTACTATTTACAATCCAATAATCAGATTAAAATTACGTATCCAAGTTACGTATTTGTAATTTTTTTTTTAGAAAACACATATTTTTGCTTTCTTCTTTTTCCTTGGGGAGATACGTTTCATGTGTAACAGCAGCGACACAAAAACGTAAACGATGGAAGGAAAAGAGATGCACATTTTCTAGCTAGCTGATGGATGAATTTTACATTGAGTAATCAAATTACTCTTTCAAAGTAACTATGCCATCCATGGCAATAAACTAACTACACTATATATCATATGTGTGTAGACCTGTCACAATAACAAATTTAGATGTTTGATAAACGATATTATTGTTGTTTTGAGACCATTTTTAAGTAATATAATGTTAATGGCAAAACAATAATGCAAGAACACAATCTGAAAGATCAGTAAACATTAAATTATAATGAACATTTAACACTGCAACTGGAAGACATTTCAAATATCCAAAAATAAACAAAACGACAAATAAAATGAATTTTCAAGTCTTTGTAAAAAAAAAGAATGTCCTTCAAAAAAAGGTTTAGTTGAGACCAAAGCACCATCCTGAAAGCTTTTATCATACAGTTTTTGGTAGAAAGAGAGAGTAATAAAAAGAGAAACGATAAATCATGCCAATGGAAATTATTGAATTTGTTTTAATTTTTCATGAGCACGGAGCTTGGTTCATTGTTCGCGTTGAAGCACACACGCAGCGGCACGCGCCGACCCCGCCGCATGCGCAGTGCCTCGTGCACCTCTGGATCTTTTGTAACTCGGTGCGGATCACGCGCGCCGCTCTCCCAGGCGGCTCCAATGTAAACCTTAACTATAAACGCCATACCGCTGTCTTGGCTCAAAACAGCGACTATAGAGAGAAAAAATGAGATGTAAGCTCGGGGACTGGGCTGATACAGTTTATAATCAGTCTACAGTTAACTCGCACTTTGTGAATAATATTAGAGTTGCTACCTGTAACTATCCTGGCTCCCTGGCTGGGGTGCCAGTTTTGGCGGGTCTGAATCGCTGCCAACAAAAAACTCCGCTTCATCTCCAAGACGACGAACAAAATATGGGTCCAGTTTTTGCCTTTTCCTTGCTCTCTTTTTTCCATCCTTCTCACTTTGCCGCTCCATGGAGCTCCACTCCTGTTAACTTAGTCGTAAAAATGTCCTAACAAGTTTGCCATCTGTTGCCAAGAGACTGATAATGACATTGGTGGACGGCTGGTGACAAGTTTTACCCAGAATACCTTTGGAGACGATAAGGACGATCCTCTTGTAATTTTGCTAGTGAAATGTAAGAGTAAAGATAATGCCAGTCATGTAGCATAACATTTTATTCAATATTTTACACCGACAATGTCACTAAAATCAGTCGGTCTTGTGAAGCTTTAAGCAATCATGAGTCAACAATGCCTGGGGCAGCCTACTATATAATTCACTGGGGTAGGGATGTTTATAGTTGAATGTACATTAAACTTATTAGGAGAGAGCTCACCTTTAAAGTACGCGAGTGGAAAAATCGGGCGATTTCACAACTGAGGGGAAATTATTGTGGGGGACAAATACGGGTCCTTCCAATATTTTTGGGGACACATCCCTCCCTCAACCCCGTTCCTACGCCTATGGTTCTAACAATGGCGGGAGTAGACCTAAAAATGTATTAATTTTTTCTTAGATGTATGGCAAATTTATTTAGTTCTTTGTTTCTTTTGCCTTTTCATATTGATATTGTTTAAATACATAGGTTTCTTTTATGATTTCTTTTGGGGGGAACAATTCTAGACTTCCCCCTTGTCCCCTTGTATTTCCCTCCATTCCTGGAGGGTTGCTTTGACTCATTAATGCATGTTTGAGAAAACCTTGAATCGCTGCGCTGGAAAACACATAACAGCCCCCCACTCCTCCTCCCTTTAATTTGCAGGGTAGCATAAAGTTAGGCTCTGAAGCAATGAAAGGTCTGAGTCCATTATTACACTCTTCCAACGTGACGATGCATCAGTACAGACAGATGCAGTGATATGCCTACTGTACAAGCCTGTGGCTTCAGTGGTTGCTGCGGTTGATCAGGTCTAGATTCAGCAACATTATGAGCCCAAAGAATGAGGTAATCTGATTTTTGGATTTGCTCTCTTCACACCCCGTGAATGATTGCTTGTCTTGTCTCTGGAGAAAGCTGTGATAACAAAGAGCAAGCAAGCGTCACAGTCTGAGGGAAAATGTTCTTGCCAATCACCAGAGATGATGGCAGCTCCTGGGCACATTTAAACAACAGTTCTGCTCTTTTATAATTGCATATTCGCAAGCTGCTGCTCCTCTTTCTGTGTGTGTGGGAGACTTCACAGCTCCAACACCATGAGTACACATGCACCGTGACAGCAGGAATGTGGCCTCTAATGAATAATAGTGGTTTCTTTTAATTTTAGTCAAATGAATAATGTGACATGCTAATTTGCGATTAGCCTCTGGGTGTAGCTTATCTGATTTTAGACTGATTTCCTTCCTATTGCATTCCCTCTTCATGTCATTTTATTTTTAGACCCTGGGGTAAAATTAAATCCAAACACATTAAAGGGTTTCTGAGTTTTGGGCTCCGTTATAAACTGTGTCCCTAATTTATTTTTCACTCTTTTTGGATTTATCTCACACACACTCTTTCTTCTCCCAGGTCTCCACCAGAGCACACATATTTTGACCCCAACGATTTTCTGGAGGGCATCCAACAGGAGATGGAGCGCGAGGTACTTGAATACGAGGTAAAACTTAATCTCTCTTCTGTTTTATCAGTAACACGAGAGCAGAGATAGACCTGAGATGAAATAATCCAGCTGAGTTGCCTTTTTTAGTGACGACCATGTCCTGGTGCGGCCATTGTTAGCTATCAATGACAAGACTGGAGAAGCAGTTTTTTTTAAACTCCTCCTAACCCCCAAACCCTACCCACAGCACTGACATCATTACTTATTAGCAACGGGAGCCTGACTTCATGCAGAAACGAAATGGCTTGTCAGATAATATGCTGTCCTCACAATGTGTGTGTTACAAAGCTAACAAACCTAGCGATACAGCTAGCCAGACAGCTAGCTAACACTTGAAGTGGAAATAATCCAGTCCTCGACTGTTTTGTGGTTTTATTCACAACTCTATTTCATTTCGTTTTGTAAAGCCGTAACAAATTATGAGGGAAACTATTTATTAATTACACATAAAATACAAAAGGTGACTAGACCTCAACCAATAATAGCGTAGATGCTTTTTAAGGATGTACCTTGTAAAATTAGCTGAAGCTCATAGAAAAGCACATAGAAATAATTAGTTTAACAAAATTACTACATAATATTCAAATAATTATTGATAACATGAACCTATGTCCATGGAAAAATTTATTTAAAGGTCAGCCAGTAACACCATGCTTTCAGCCTGACCAGTTTAGACCAAATTATAAGGTCAAACTTGTTGAACGATGTCCACCAGGTGGCAGCAAAGCTCTGTTGTACAACTTTTTTTTAAACATATATTTATTGATTTTTACAAGAGAACAAGAAACATACATATACTCACTTACAAATATTTAAAATATAGACCCAGACAAAACAAAAACCAAAAGGACATACACACAGGGGAGGAGAAAAAATAAATAAAATAAAATAAGTTTGCAGCAGACCCTCAATAGACCAACCAGCATAAACATCAGTTTGTCTTACCATATGACCTTATAACAAATCCTTTTTCCACCCATCGAGTTGGATATCATTTTGACCCAGTCAAGTGTAAAAGACAGACCAGATTTCCCAAAATTTATCAAGCTTGTTCTTAGTAAAATAGCTGATTTTCTCAAGTGTAAAGTAAAACGTCATTTGAGTAAGCCATTATGAAATTCCACATAATGTCTCTTTTTTCCATGAGGATGCAATACAACGTTTAGCTTCCAAAAAGGAGACATTAAGTAAGGATCTCAAGTTGTTTGGGATAGCACAGTCCTCAGGATAAATATTTGAGATGCACATTTTAGGATTTAAAGGAACCTTTTTAATCATCTGACTAATCACAATCAATACATCCTTCCAAAAAGCTAACACTCTAGGACACGCCCACATACAATGAAATAAAGAACCTTTTTGGAAGTAGATTTAATGCAAGTGTCAGGAATATTAGGGTTAAAGTGATGCAATTTAACTGCAGTGATGTATTACCTAGTCAGTGATGTATTGCAGTAATTTGTAATTTGCGTTGGCAGATTGTGTATGAGTCGAAGTGCAGGCTTCTGACCACTCCTCACGCGACATGTTTTCTCCCAAATCTGTTCCCCATGTTTTTAAAATGTTGGCCAAAAATTCTTTACATTTGTCAACAAACAAGGAATAAAGAAGAAACACCTGTCCTCTGTCATATAGGTCAGTGGTCACCAACCTTTTTATTACCGCGGACCGGTCAAGACTTAGCAATTTTGCCGCGGCCCGGAGGGGGCGAGGTGACCGTAGGCTTCTGCATGTTGGTGTGTTCCCAGCCCGCTAAAGCCTTTATTTATTTATTTATTTATTTTTTTGCCCCGATTTTTCCTTTACGACAATCTTACAGCGTCCTGCGGGGTGTTACGCGGTGGGGTGTTGAATATGCCCGATATAACATCAGGCATATTCAACAATGTCTTGGCCTGATTCTTCTTCTTCTTCTTCTTTTTGTTTTATGGCGGTTGGCAAACAACTTTCAGGTGCATTACCGCCACCTTCTGGACTGGAGTATGAACCAGATGTCTAATCCCTATAATCTCCCTATTAGACCTGTTTTTCTAAGAAACCTAAACACAGAATTAAAAACCACATCTCCAGATGATTTTTGTAGCAGATCTCTAATATTTAATTTAACTTTATTCCTATTTAACTCTTCTACTAATTCCTCTCTTTCTAGATTATATTTATTACATTCCATAAAAATATGTATAACTGTTTCCAGCTTTCCACAAAAATCACATAACCCCGTACTATGTTTATTTATTATTTTCAAAGTACTATTTAACCCTACGTGTCCAAATTTTAACCTAGATATAATATCTTCCTCTCGTTTATTCCTATTTTCTTTTCTACACTCCCCCACTTTTTTTTGAATATTATAATAAAACCTTGCTTTCTTTTCACCCTCCCACTGTTCCTGCCACTTCTTCTTGTAATATATTTTGCTTATACTCCTTATCTCATTTTTACTATACTTAACTTCCAATTCAATTTCATTTCTCTTACTCGCACTCTTTGCGAATGTATCTGCTAATTCATTACCAACTATTCCGGTATGAGCCGGAATCCAAATAAATTTAACAGTAGATCCATTTTTTCCCATTTTATGTATTGATTTATTTATATCTATCAGAATGTCTTGTCTTGCTTCCGACTCTTGTTCCATAATACTTATTAATGCACTACTTGAATCAGAACAAATTAACACTTTCTTTTCGCTTAATTTTTCACTCCATTTTAACGCCATTGAAATAGCCAGTAACTCTCCTGTGTATACATTCAAACTATCCGTTAATCTTTTATTTTCCATAATGTTTAAATCTGGAATTATAAATGCTATTCCTACTCTATCATTTATCATTTTTGATGCATCTGTGTATATTTGTAAGTATTCTCCATATACCCTTCTTATGTATCCTTCCACCTCTCCTTCTACCGTTTGTTTTCCTTCTTCCAACAATGTTAAATCAACTTTCATCTCTTTTTGTATCCAAGGCGGATTACATGAAAAATCCACCACCGGGCTAATTAAACATTGATTTAATCCTATTTCCTTTACTTCTTTATTTATTATCCATCCAAAACTATTTACATTTACACTCTTAACACTTTCTTGGCATGGTTGTAATATATTATTTATAGGATAATTTCTTTTATGCCCTTTTACGTTTGCCCAAAACCCTACTCCTAATTGTTTCCTTCTTAACTCCAATGGCATTTCCCCCATTTCTACCTGTAGTGCTGACACTGGTGTCGTCTTCATTGCCCCACAGCAAATTCTTAACGCTTGATACTGTATTTTATCTATTTCTTTTAATAAGTTACCTGAGGCAGAATTATATACCACACTTCCGTAATCCATTACCGATCTAATAAGTCCAATATATGTTTTCAAAGTTTTCCTACCTGCTCCCCATTCTTTGCCTCTCAAACACTTCATGATATTTAATATTTTTTTACTTCTCTCTATTATTTTACTAATATGCATTTTCCATGTAAGCGTTTTATCGAACCATAAACCTAAATATTTGAATTTATCTACCCTTTCTACTTCCTTATCATACATTTTTAATTTTATATTAGCACCTACCTTCCTCTTAGTGAAGTTAACAAATTTAGACTTTGAACTTGAAATTCGAAATCCCCACTCTAGCGCCCAATCTTCTACTTTACCTAACGCTTCTTGCATTTTATAATTTATAAATTTTATATTTCTTCCCCGTTTCCAAATAAGACCATCATCCGCATATAAAGTCATTCCAAACTTACCTTCGATTTTACTAAAAATATCATTAATCATTATTATAAATAACATTGGACTTATAATACTACCTTGAGGAGTGCCATTTTCAGTTAAATATTTTGAACTTACTTCATTTCCTATTTTAACTCTTATACTTCTATCAGTTAAAAAATCTTTAATCCAATTATAAATTTTACCTCTTAACCCTATTTGTCTAATTCTAATCAGTAAACCTTCCTTCCATAACATATCATATGCCTTCTCAATATCCAAGAACACTGCCATTAAAACCTCTTTATTCACCTGTGCTTTTCTGATTTCATGTTCAAGCTGTACCATAGGATCTGTTGTACTTCTTCCTTTCCTGAAGCCATATTGATATGATTTTATTTTTTCTCTCGATTCTAAGAAGTACATTAATCTATTATTCACCATCCTCTCCATTACTTTCCCGACACAAGATGTTAAAGCTATTGGCCTGTAACTTTCAGCTAACTGAGGATCCTTACCTGGTTTACAGATAGGAATAATAATTGATTCTTTCCACTTATCTGGCAAAGTTCCTTCTTCCCATGTTTTATTATATAATTTTAGTAAAACTAATTTACTCCTTTCACTCAAGTTTTTAAGCATAACATAATTTATTTGGTCCTCCCCTGGTGTTGAATTTTTTGTATTCTTTAATGCTTTATTTAACTCTGTCATTGAAAACTTCATATTTATAGTATCATTATCAACCATTTCCTCATTTATCCTTTCGTTAATTCTCTTCCTTCTTTCTCTTTTTTACTAAGATTTTCATTACTATGCACTTTAGCTAAAACTTTTACTAATAATTCTACCTTATCTTTATCTTCTATAATCATATTTCCATTATTTTTCAATATTGAAAAATTGTATTCCTTTGACTTTCCTGACATTTTCCTAATTGTATTCCATACTCTATCTAATGCTGTAGTTTTTCCTAATGATTCACAATATTTACTCCAATAAAACTTTTTCGCATTTCTAATCTTCCTCCTGACTTCTGCTTGTTTCCTCTTATAACTAATTAGGTTTTGGAAACTGGCATCTTTTTTAAGTGTTTTAAAAGCCTTATTCCTTGCTTTAATTGCCAATGTACATTCTATATTCCACCAAGGGACTATTCTTTTCTTTTTAATCCCTTTACCTTTTGGGATTGCTTCTTTTGCTACTTCAATAATACTCTAACTTCTAAATTTAATTCGTTTATTGATTTATTTATATCTATATTTATCAATCTATTTTCACTTATATCTTTATATTTCCTCCAATCAGCATCTTTAAACCTCCATCTTCCTTGACTATTTACCGGTTCTTTTTCCGTATCTAACTCAACTTCAGTAAATATTGGATAGTGATCACTGCCTATTGTACTATTTTTATTTATTTTCCATTTACAACTATCTGCCATACCTTGCGATACTAGAGTGAGATCAATGGCAGATTCCTTACCACTAATCATATCCAACCGAGTTCCTTCCCCATTATTTAATACTACCAATTCTTTTTCCTCAATTATTTCTTCTAAAATTCCCCCATTATAATCATCTTTCTCACCCCATAAAGTGCTGTGTGCGTTAAAATCCCCACACCATATTAGCTTCTCTCCCCTGTGTTTAAGTATATTTTCTATCTTTGCTTTATCTATTTTCTTACAAGGATTATAATAATTTATAATTACTATACTTCCATTTTTTGTCCACACTTTAATTCCATGAATCTCTAATTCCGTGTCCAATTGTATCTTAATAAATTTTATCTTTTCTTTTATACATATAGCACATCCTCCTCCATTTCCATTTCCTCTATCTCTTCTTATAGTTGAATACCCATTAATACTAAACTGTAATGTTTGTTTTAACCAAGTTTCTTGAATACAAATTACATCTGGTTTCTCCTTTAATCTATTAATAAAACCTTTAAACTCTTGACCATTAGCAATTAGACTTCTAGCATTCCATTGTAATATTAAAATTATATGACTATTTGATTTGCTTCATTTTCACCTGATCCCTCTCCTTGTCTGAGTTCCTCCTGAATTCTTTCCCATGATAAATCCGTGACATTAAAGAATCTTACTGCTGCTTTCACTATTATTTTAATTTTTTCAGTTTTAGTCCTCGCTTGTTCTGAACAATTTATAATGTAGGCTAAGAACGGGATCAGTTTTTCTAACGTGACATTATTTTGACCTTTATCTATCATCTTCTTTTCTACTTTTGCTCTTTGATTTACCCCTGCACTTTTCACCTCCTTTACTGCTTCTGCATATGACATTCTCTTCTCTGTTTTTAGTTTTTGAATTTCTGCTGCTTCTTTTCTCACCATACACCCTGCATATGCTGCAGTATGATCTCCTCCACAGTTGCAACATCTTATCGGCTTCTCTCCACACTCCCCATAGGAATGTTCTCCTCCACACCTACCACATCTTTGCTTCCCATTACACACTTTTGCTGTATGTCCATATCTCTGACACTTGTAGCATCTCATCGGTGGAGGAATATAATTCCTGACACTGAAACTCAAATATCCAATCATTATTTTATCTGGTTTTTCTTTTCCTTTAAACTCTAATAGCACAGAAGTGCTATCCACTCTTTCTCCATTTCTAAAAGCCTGCAGTCATCTGATATTTGTCACTTCTCCTCCTTTTATGATTTTCTTTAACTCATCCAAGTTTTCTCCTAATGGAATCCCTGATATTACCCCTTTTATTCCTCTCTCTTCTCCCAATATTTTCCTCTCCATTACATCTCTTTTACAAATCGACTGTATTTTTAACGCTTTGTTCTTTTGTTCAGCATTTTTACAGATAATCAACAGGCTTCCATCTCTTAGCACTTTAGCTAATTCCACCTCTCCAATTACTTTCTTTAGACCAATAGATAACGTGATTGGACTCACTCCTGTCAAATCCTGCCCAGCTCTGAATTTCAAAATTACCTTGAACTCCTCCATCATTACTTTCTTTCGTGTCTCGACGTTTTCCTCCTCATCTTCGAGAGATCTTTTTCCTGTATTTATCCCTTTCTTGCACCGCAGTGAAGTTAGTTGCGGTCTTTCTTGCTCTTATCTTTTCCTCCTCCCCCTTTCTTATTTTCTACCACCGACCAACTTGTTTCCATTCCTTCATCCTCTGAGCACCCTCCACTACTACTAGCCATCTTAGTCCACTCACAGTCCAGATTATGCCTTTAAACCGCTCTTCCACTTCTTAGCTTCTCGTGACCGAACCACGCTCCGTCAGAGTTGCTACTTCCGTCCCGACTCGCCACCTCGGGCCAAAGACCGAAATCCCGGAATCCCTTGGCCTGATTACCGCAGCTTGTGGGGTTTTGCCTGACTGGGAGCGAGAACGTAACCTGTTGAATGTGACAGGCAACCAATCAGAAAGCGCAGTGACGTAAGAACGTAGGGGACTCACGGGATTCGATTGCGGAATCCCAGGAGGGGGGAGTGGAGGTGCGCGGGAGCGGGCGGGCAGCTGGCCAGTAATGCCAGAATTAATAGTAAATAATAAAGACTTTGTGGTATTCTGATTTAGTAATGTAATTATATTGGTTGTGTTACCACCCCCACGCCACTAGAGGCAGTAGCAGGCCCGAAAAGATGCGACTAAGGAGCAGATTTAGAAGTACACCGAAAGCTACAGAATTTGCTAAAAACTGTGAGCTGCCATGAAGTAAATAAAAGAGAGAAGTTCAAATACATTCTGAGAGTGAAATTCCTTCCTAAAGGTGAAAATATATCACAGATATCAAAAGAAAATAAAAACAGAAGTATAGGAAATAGCGCCCCCTTCACTTCCGGATTGCAATGGGCTCTTTGCACCTCAGCTTCTGCGTTCGGGGTAAAGCGGCTCGATTGTTTCCATCCAATACAAATATCATTTACATTAGGTGCTTGCAGTGCGTGGCCAAGGTTTGTACATCGATCCGAAGCCCCAACAAGTCAGCTGGAGAAAGGTTTTAAGATGTACGCCTCGTTATACATTCACTGATACGAAGGTGAGTTTTACTTACACTTTGTGGCTAACATTAACGTTAGCTTATGCTAGTAGGCAATATTCTCGGACATTGTTCTTGTAAAATGTGCTATTTAAGTATCTAAACATTCTAACGGACAATGTATTTATCTTATTTTCAAGTATATTATGTGTGTTTATTGTCGTTAGTGTCACAGACTAACGGGGAGGTCACGGTTCGGGCTTTTTACTTCCGAAGCCTGACGGAGCTCAACAAGCCTCATAGCTCGACAGTAGCGCAGCTCTGGTGTCAGAGATCTGGTTCAGCTGTTCAGGTTCAAAGTTGCTGCTTTTAGAAAAATATGACCGTGTTGCTTCATGTCTCCGTGTTATTTCGTTTTATTACCTTTGCATGTTTCTTGTGAAGAGCTCAGATAGGACGGTGTTTACAGCAGGATGTACAGGCGGATCAGTCGCTCGGCTGTCTGGCTCTGGTCTGCTCTCTCGTTCCCATAAACTCTTTCAGGCTGAATATAGAAGTGATTCCATGGAAATAACTCAGGGAGGCTCCTTTATTTACCATCCGTATCCCCGGTAGTTTTAGGCTGATCCGGAGTGAAGTGAAGGCTGCAAACTTTGCTGTGCGGCGTTAGCTGGTAGCGACAGATATTTACAAGCCATCTTCTTAATTCAGGATCGCTTGGAAATTAACGAAAACTTAAAAGCCCATTATATTAGGAAGACAACAATGTTAATAGTATTGTTTTTTTTTGCATCTGAAATACGACTTAGTCTTTTCTACCAGTCATGGTAACTCAAAGCGGAAAAAAGTGAGCCGCATTAGCTCCTGGAGATGTGACGTCAACGCCTTAGGTGCAAACAGCCCATGACCCCATTACCAAATAAGGTAAGAGACTGACAGTGGTCCGTCCCCGCCCCTTTCTGTTTGCTGCAGCGAGGTCCTTCTAGGCGGGAGGTATTGACCATAGACATAATATAAGAGTAGACCCCGCATTGACCGCTGCGGCGCAGGAAATACGGCGGCCATCTTGGAGCGGTATACCCTCCTACTTTGCTCAATCAAAACAGCAGATGATGCCTCAGCACTGAGGGATATTGTTGTTCTGATCGATGGACGATTGATGTGAGGGCTCCACAGACAACATTTCACAAGTAAGATGGACATATTATTGTGTATACACAATAATATGTCCATCTTACTTGTATATATTGTGATTAGAATATTACTTTACTGTATTTATGTCCACCGGCGAGATACCAGCTAATATTAGCCACAGTGCTTGGTGTAATACGGGTTCAGCCCCGCTATGAAGGCTAAATCTTAAAAAATTAATTATTCTCTAACATTGACTTAGATTATCTGACACAAGAGCCTATATTAGAAATAAAACAATATAACACATATTATAAAACAAATATTATGTGTTATAACCAGTGGCGCAACTGCACATTATTCAGGTGGATGCGAAAACATAAATCGGCGCCCCCCCAAGGAAGGAACGTCAGCGTAGAAAACATACGCTCGCTCCCCCCCAAACCCCACCCGAGGCGAGGATACGCTAAGTGTGAAACTTGCGCTAGATTTACCTCATTATGTGCGTTAGGTGAAGGAGCGTAAGGCGCGCTGAAGTGTATGGGAAGTGTGTGTTGTTGCGCAACATCCCCCCCCTCTCTCTCTCTCTACTTCCCCTTCTGAGAGGAGGGAGATGTTGCTCCCAGCTCTCTAACGGGTCCGAGAAGCCTCTAACTCCGGAGTATTACTACAGATGAGAATATAGAGGACATTCTGTTTAAGCTGGGCGCGAGAAAGACTAGCCTGGCTTCTAACGACCTCCATCCAGATGTCCCACCCTTTTTCACCCTGTGAATGAGCCAGATTGAGCAGCCCGGAATCAGCTAGTTTCACAGAGCACACCTGTTAACGGTCGCTCTTTCTCTTTATTACAAATTGCACTTATTACTGAACCAGGTAGGTTTTAGTGACTCGGGCGAGTCCCAAGGGTGTTGTTTTAGTTTTGGCTAAAAGCAACCTATAAAACATTTTCCACTTTCTCCTCCCAGAATCAAACTTCATAGCTATTTTACAACCATCAAAGAACTTTAAGGTGACTCATTAATTGAATGTCCACAACATCTTTTAGATTTTCTTAATGCTAAGTAAGGCAATTTTGCAAGGGTCAGTACAGCTTAATTCAGTAACAGAAATAATCAAATACGTAAAATCAATAATCTAGCCTATCTTTCTCTAATGCTGACACTGTGAACTAAAAAAGAAAAACTTTGAGAGAGACGGACGGAGTTTGGCATTTTGAACCCCAGAACTGGCCTGATGATGGAAAAGGTGTTGCAGCAGCAGGAGGCTCCCAGTACAGGAAGAGTACTGAGTCAGAGGGGCAGATCTCGGGCCTCAGGGTGACTTCCTCATGCAGTCCTCTCCTTCTTGTCTTGCAGCTCTGTAGCTCCTTTCTCTTCGTGTCACGATCTTTCTGGTCCTTCGAGATGTAGACGAGTTGGTCTCATGGAAGGAACACACCAGTTCTTCCTCTTTGCCTTTGTTCTTTGCCTTTGTCTTTATCTTCATCTTTGCCTTGGTCTTTTTCTTTGGGGTCTCGAACCCAGCTGATGAGAGAAATGCAATTTGAAGCCACATGTTGCGGGGCTAACGGGTTGGTCCCCATATGCAGAACAGTCTTCGGCTCCTCTTCTTCAGCTGCAGAGTTCTTTGTCCATCTCGATCTTGGCTCGAAGCTGCCTGAAGGATCCAACCAAAGACTCCTCTTTTGCACTCACCTTATAAAGGGTTTATCCACCCTTTTAGTGCATTTGCATAGCTTTGTTGCTGTGCCTGTCTCATTGGCTGACTGCTTGGACCGATGATCTCATATCCGTCACCGTCTTGGAGACATGACATGATGTCTGTTCTAACGACCCAGGGTTGCTCAACAGTCCTCTTGTGTCTAACCTTTTCTTAGGAAAGTTGAAGTTTAGCAATAAGGCCTTGGTCATCTCTGCTCTCCCATCAGTTCCTCTTTCCCCCTGACTTTTCACCTACCATCTACCTCCAACACAACATCAGTGACCTTTGATTACAGTTACACATTTTACACCATTTCAAATTCAATGTCAAAATCACATTTATAACCCCTTAGTTTCTCTGATTTAGCATTCACTTACAATATTATAATAACCATTACTTATTAGTTACTCTTATAATCATGATGTGAGTTATTACAGACATTTCTGAAAAGAAACCAAGAATAATCCATTATTCTAATTATTTGATACCATGTTAAAGTTACTTATTTCACCTTTAAGTACTTCCATAAGTTTAAGAGTAAGTGTAAATATTCTTATAATCCAGGGGTCCCCAAACTTTTTCCTGCGAGGGCCACATAGCTGTTCTTTTCTCTGGTCGGGGGCCGGTCTTAGTTTTTGGAGAAAGAAACCTTAGAAAATTCTTGTCGACGGGTGGGGGGGGGGGGTTGGAAGAGGAGGAGGAGGAGGAGGAGGGTGGGGGTGGAGGAGGAGAAGGGCTGTTCTGTCTTTGAAACTGTCGAGGGGGGGGACGACACATTCGCGCTTTTAGATAGATTTTTACCCAGAATGCAAATGGAAAAAACCGTGAGTGAAATGGTGACTGGGACTGACTAGTATATATTCCATTGAGGGAAAGTTAGTTTCACATCTGCTCAAGCCCCCTGGTGGTTGAAGAAAAATCCACATATAAACCAGAAAATACAATATATGAAAAAAAAACACTGAATGCTCTCTGGTATGAGCAGGCAGGCCGGATCTGGCATTGTTCAGGGGGCCGGACCAAATGACGTGGTGGGCCGGATCCGGCCCGCGGGCCGTAGCTTGGGGACCCCTGCTATAATCAAACCAACATCAACCACCGGTTAAACCAATATTAATTATTGGCTTAACTATAAGTTATCATTATTAATTTAAGTATTTTACCCTGGGTTTTATCCAATTACTCAAAATGTCTAGATTTTATTCCTTAAACCTTTAGTGCTCAAAATGAGCAGTCTGAACTATTTTTATTCACTGCAGGCTGGAAACTTCCTCTTTTTCCAGGAAACCTGCTCTTCCTGTTACATGACTCTCTTTCTGTCTGACTATGATTTTTTATGATTAAATAGAAAAAAGTAGAATTAAAACAGGACACAATTACAACACACACAACCAGATTAATTTTATTATCGTCTGACTCTACTGTTGGGTCTTGATGTCACCTGTGTAATCAGTTTTAAAGATAACTTATTTATTGTCATTATTAAACTAAAATCTCCAGCATGGGGAAGTGGGCTGAGCTCGACTTTTTCTCGACAGAAGACATAATCGGCACCCTCCAGACGGGGTTTTGGCGCCCAGAGGGGGCATGTGTTGCATGCGCTGCATACCCACTTTTTGCGCCACTGGTTGTAACCTTCACCAGCAACGTTTACACAGGTGGTAAAGACTATTATTTATATGTAGTTCTTTCAATAGTAAGATACATCCCAAATCTTCCGTTTTTGTTTTGAAAGTTTCATAAAGACACGATGTGAGGAAGGAATCTATAAAGAGAGACGGATTCACTGCAGCACGGATGAATCTCACATCGGATTTTGGACTCAATCTCAGCTACTGAATCACTGAAGCTAGAACTCCTCGGCTCAAAAACATATATCTTTATTTATTTGTGTTTGTATAGTTATATAAATATGTATTGATATTACTAAATAATTTATTAAATAAATTATGAATGGCTGTGTGCTTTGTAATATGCTCTTCATACATCGATATCAGAATATTCCATTCCTATTCTATTGTTATAGCCACTAAGCATATTTAAATATGCTGAACTATGTATTAAAAACATACTTAAATAATACAATTGTTTATAAATGTAGCTTTGATAGATGTTTGAATATGGTTTCCAGTAACAAAAAAGCGTGTTATGATCGATTAAATGCGCTGATACGTCATTGTGCCTGCTAAACACATAAGCTGAGTGGAGTGGAGTACCGCTCCAAGATGGCCGCCCTAAATCTCGTCAGCGACAATAGGCGAGAGCGGTCCATGAAGCATCTATGCTTATGTCTATGGTATTGACGACTCTACTTAGCATACGAATACCCTAGCATATGCAAAGGCGCTTCAGCAGACCCACGTGGATTCTCAGTCATTGGATGAAAAACAATGACATCACAGTTCATCATTGACATGTGATTGGCTGGTTGATGTGTGCCCATTGGACAGTACAGGACAGTCTTTATGAATAAACCCCACCCCAATCATTTGTAACGCTGTATTTAAAAAAAAAAATCTATATAAAAAATAAATGCTGTATTAAAATATATTCATTTGATATTGCTTATATACAACATGTTCATATATGAGGAACATAAATGAGGCACATAAGTTTTTTTCTTTATTTCATTTTATTTATTTTTTTTACTGTTTGCACACAAAATAAGACATAAATGCTTGTCCATTTCTGGACTATCTGGCAGTGGGTTTTTTTGTCCAAACATGATCCAACATTATGCTGCGTTCAGGACAGGCCCAACGTCTCTCCTGTAGCGTAGGCCCGACGTCACTGAGCTCCTGGTTGGGGGAACTTGGGTTCTCAACCTCACCACAGTCCATCCTGACACCCCCTCATAGCTGCCATCCTCCCAGAATGCCACCTCCTCTGCTGCCAGTACTCTCTGCCTTCCTCCATCAACTGTTAATACAGAACAATCATTATGAGCTACAGGCATCTTTTTGTCATTATGAAACTACAGTGAAATTGTTTGGCAACTTCCAGCTTAGTATGCGCACATAAGACATTAAAACAAAACAAAAAAAAAACAAAAAAAACATTATATTAATAAATTCTTACAAAAAATAAAAACTTTAATGAAAAAGAGAAAATACTTGGAAACAATTGTTAGAAAAAATAATTAAAAGCAGTTGGTAATAAATAGTAAAACATAATTCAACAAACTTTGAGGCAGATAATTTGCCTTGATGGATTTTAATAAATCACAGTACTTTAATCATTCAAGGATTTGTAACATCTCTAGATCTTACCTGCTTCTTTCTTGACCAACATCTGGATGACTGGCAGTAGGTCCTTGATGCAGCTGGAAAACATTGTGTGCATAGTCAATACATAGCATAATTATATTATGTACATAAACAATATTGAAGCATAAAATATCATCAACATTCTAAAATAGTAGATACTCACACACAGTTGCATCTCTGTCCTCGTCATGGACATCAGAACGTTCCTGAAGATTCTGATTGACACAAATGTGACTCCCATTCTGTGGAGTGTCTGTGGAAATAAATGTAAAAGTAAAAAATATTGTAGCAAATATATCGCTTCCTCAAAAATACAGTTAGGGCCAGAAATATTTGGACAGTAATGCAATTTTCGCGAGTTGGGCTCTGCATGCCACCGCATTGAATTTGAAATGAAACCTCTACAACAGAATTCAAGTGCAGATTGTAACGTTTAATTTAAAGGGTTGAGCAAAAATATCTGATAGAAAATGTAGGAATTGTACACATTTCTTTACAAACACTCCACATTTTAGGAGCTCAAAAGTAATTGGACAAATAACCATAACCAAAACAAAATAGTTTTTTTCAATATTTTGTTGCAAATCCTTTGGAGGCAATCACTGCCTTAAGTCTGGAACCCATGGACATCACCAAACGCTGGGTTTCCTCCTCCTTAATGCTTTGCCAGGCCTTTACAGCCGCAGCCTTCAGGTCTTGCTCGTTTGTGGGTCTTTCCGTCTGAAGTCTGGATTTGAGCAAGTGAAATGCATGCTCAATTGGGTTAAGATCTGGTGATTGACTTGGCCATTGCAGAATGTTCCACTTTTTTGCACTCATGAACTCCTGGGTAGCTTTGGCTGTATGCTTGGGGTCATTGTCCATCTGTACTGTGAAGCGCCGTCCGATCAACTTTGCAGCATTTGGCTGAATCTGGGCTGAAAGTATATCCCGGTACACTTCAGAATTCATCCGGCTACTTTTGTCTGTTGTTATGTCATCAATAAACACAAGTGACCCAGTGCCATTGAAAGCCATGCATGCCCATGCCATCACGTTGTGTCATGTCCTCAACCTCCATCGCCTTGTTGGAGTCGACATTCAGATAAACTCCTCTCCAAGATGACCACACAGACAAGAGGGCTTACGTTGACTCTTTACTGAAGCCAGTTGGAGTAGGGTAAAACTGAGAAATGAACATACAAACGTTCAGAAATAATACACAGTAACAAACAATACAGCACCTAAGGGTACAATAAATTTGCTCCAGAGAAAATATTTAGTGCACGGCTAAACGTTCTTTAAGGGAAATACTGCTTTTACAAACAGCTAAATTATTCTTAATAAACAAAAGATCCATTGCGAAATTTAATACATACCAACAGTGCTTTCAAAGACCGACTGAATCGAAGTTGCCGTGTTACTGAGAGAAAACCATGCTTAGTATTCTCCTGCCTTGTCTACTTTTTATGACATCATCAAAAACGGCAGGCTCTTAAAATGTAGTACCTAATCCTGCCACTAGATGGCAACAACTGAACACTTCTGTAGAATAAACCTGTGAAATGTCAATAAACTGGCACATAACAACACACTCCCCGCCTGAAACTTTACTTGTTTCACCATTAATAACATTCTCAACATTACTCTTCGGAAGAAATAAGCAAAACCGTTTCACTTGCAGGTCGCAAGAACAACTTTACGCCATCTGCACTTGTCACTCTGACCTGAACTTTCCGAACAAGTCCATCTTTACTGGGGTACACTTCAGCAATGATGCCCATAGGCCAAACATTGCGTTTTACTGCATTGTCTCTTAGGAGCACAACATCTCCTGGTTTTAAACTTCTGTGTTCAGATGTCCACTTTTTGCGAGGTTGCAGAGTAGATAAATACTGCTTGCGCCATCTGGTCCAGAATGTGTCTGACAGACTTTGGACCCTGCGCCACTGATGTCGAGACAAGTCTTTGTCATCAAAGTCCCCTACAGGTGCCGGACAAGGACCCACTTTCTGCGTTAACAATGTTGCCGGTGTAAGAATGAATGGATCCATAGGGTCATTGGAGACAGGAATTAATGGTCTGTTGTTCACAATGGCGGTGACCTCTGCCATGAAGGTTACGAGCACCTCGTGTGTGAGTTTGGAAGACCCCATCTGAAGAAACATCGAGTCCAAAATGCGGCGTGCGACACCAATCATCCGTTCCCACACTCCACCCATATGAGAAGAGTGTGGGCTGTTGAAGGTCCACATGCAGTCATGATCCGAAAGAAATCTCTTCACAGATTCTCCATCAATGTTTGATGGGATTCCTAGGACCTTTGAGGCTCCGACAAAATTAGTTCCTCTATCAGAGCGGATGTGCTTCACTGGTCCTCGGATTGCCAGGAACCTTCTCAATCCATTTATGAAACTGGAGGTATCCAGAGATTCAATGACCTCAATATGGATAGCTCTAACACTTAAACAGGTGAATAGAATAGCCCATCTTTTGCTCTCTGCATGACCTCCTCTTGTTCGTCGGGCTGCTACAGACCAGGGGCCAAAAACATCTAGGCCAATATTCGAAAATGGCGGTTCCATGCTGAGCCTGTCGGCTGGGAGATCTGCCATTTTTTGAACTTCACACCTTCCTCTGAGCTTTCTACATGTGATGCACTCAAAGATGAGCTTGCTCACGCACCGTTTGCCACCAAGGATCCAAAAACCAGCAGATCTGATGGCTCCTTCAGTAAAATGCCTCCCTTGATGTTGAATCTCTTCATGGTAATGACGAACTATCAGGGTGGTGACATGATGACGGCCAGGTAGAATCAAAGGTCTTTTTTCTTCAGAACTCAAGCTTGCTTCCTGAAGGCGACCTCCTACCCGTATAATTCCCTTCTTGTCAATGAATGGATCCAAAGACCAGAGTGGGCTACTCTTTGGAATGTTTTTATTAGAAGCAAGTAGTTCCAGCTCTTCTCCAAAGACTTCATGTTGAACAGTTTTAAGGATGACTGTGGTGCTGCAGTTGAGAATATCCACTGATAAGTGTGAGGAACACAAATGCCAGCCTTTACACTCAGTTGAGAGATTCCTCTGCTGCCTTTTGAAACATTGAATGATGTGGATTAAAGCACCAACTGCTTTAACAACTGTTCTCCAGCATGAAAAGCGATTGAAACGATGAGATCTAAGCTGCTGAAACACCACTGTTGACAGAGTTGTCACTTGTCTTATTTCAGGATCGCTTTCTGGCTCCAAAAGCTCAAATGTTTGATCTACAATTGAGGTGTCTTTTGGTTTGGACAAAAAGGTTGGGCCAGTGAACCATATTGTGTTTCTTAAAAGTTCTGCTGGGACAGGTCGTGTCGCAATGTCTGCAGGGTTGTGCTCCGTGTGCACATACTGCCATTGCTGTGGCAGTGTGCTGCGTCTGATTCTTTGGACTCGGTTGTGAACAAATACATGAAATCTCCTTTTCTCATTGTAAATGTAGCCCAGAACAACTTTACTGTCTGTATAAAAGGTGATTGTTGTGAAATGGATGTCAATTTCAGAGACAATCACCTCCGACAAGTTCACTGCCATAACTGCGGCACAAAGCTCCAGTCTGGGTATAGTATATCCAGGCCGTGGAGCAAGTCTTGCTTTACTTGCTATCAAACCCGTGTAGCATTTTCCATGTTCATCCACAGTCTTTAAATATGCAACTGCTGCCACTGCTCTCTCCGAGGCATCTGAAAACACACATAGTTCCGTGTGCTTAGCAGCAGATGGTGGCACATGTGTGTACGATCTAGGGATCTTAAAATGCTGCAGCTCTTTAAGAGTGTTTCTCCAGATCTCCCACAACTTCTCCTTTTTTGGGGGAAGGGGAGTATCCCAGTCCGGGGAATCTATGGTGAATTCCCGAAGGAGTGCTTTACCCTGAATGGTGATAGGAGACACAAATCCGAGTGGGTCATACAGACTGTTTACAGTGGAGAGGATTCCACGTCGGGTAAAAGCTTTTTTCTCCTCTTGAACTTGATAAGTGAAAGTGTCTGAATCCAAGTCCCACAGCAAACCCAAACTGCGTTGCACAGGCAGATTATCAGAATCAAGATCCAGGTCTTTCAGGTTTGCAGCATGATCCTCGCAGGAAAAGGCTTCCATCACCCTTTTACTGTTAGAAGCCAGCTTATGTAGCCTGAGATTTGAACAAGCTAGCATTTCTTGTGTCCTTTTCAGAAGGCTGATGGCATCCTCTGGAGAAGGAAGAGATTTCAGGCCATCGTCCATATAGAAATCGCGGACAACAAACTGTCTAGCATCCTCTCCAAAATCCTTTTGACCATCCTCTGCTGCTCTTCTGAGGCAGTAAATAGCTACTGCAGGCGAAGGGCTATTTCCGAAAACGTGCACCTTCATGCGGTATTCTGTTATCTCTCCTTCAGGGTCGTTATTCTTGAACCAGAGAAACCGGAGAAAATTGCGGTCTTCTGGTTTGACCGTGAAACAGTAAAACATTTGCTGTATGTCTACTGAAAAGGCAATTGGTTCCTTTCTGAACCTCAGAAGAACCCCAATGAGGCTATTATTGAGGTCAGGCCCTGTCAAAAGTACCTGATTTAAGGAAAGTCCGTTATGCTGTGCACTAGAGTCGAAGACAACCCTTATTTGAGATGGTTTTTTTGGATGAAAAACCCCAAAGCAAGGTAAATACCAATGCTCCTCCCCGGGTTTCAGTGAAGGTGCTTCTTCTGCATGCCCATTTTTAAAGATCTTTTCCATGAAATCACAAAACTGCTGTTTCATCTCAGGTTTCTTTCTGAAATTTTGCTGCAGTGAGTTGAGTCGCTTAAGTGCTTGTAAGCGGTTGTCTGGAAGCTGTGGTCGCCATGTCCTGAAAGGAAGAGGAGCCACCCAGTTGTTCTTTTCATCCTGGTGTACTTCTCTGTCCATGATTGTAAGGAATTGAATGTCCTCTATTGAAGGAGCCTCCAAGTCATCATCCTTTGTTTGGTGAAAGACATCAGCATCGGAGCCTTCATAAGTGACGATGCCTTTGTTTAAAGAAGAAACTGCGATGGGGTCATCATAGCAGTATCGCTCTTTAACTGTGAAACCCTGTGGGCATGGTTCAAATAAAGAGGGCCGTCCATTTTTTAAGATGTTGGTGTAACAGGAGGTCACCACAGATGGCTTATGGACATCTCCAATGCATACATCACCAACAATCACCCAACCCAAATCTAGTTTTTGGGCATATGGTGCATTATGCGGGCCGTTTACTTGCTTTCTAACCTTATGTACTCTGATAATGTCTCTGCCTAATAAGAGCACAATAGGAGCTTGCTCCTCAAGCTTGGGGAAATTCTTTGCAAGAGGTTTCAAATGGCTATGGTTCAATGCCACTTCGGGTGTCGGGATTTCTGAACGATTATTTGGAATCTCGTTGCATTCAATTAATGTTGGTAAAGAGAGCTGAATGCTGCCATCATTAGCCTCGACCATGAAGCCACGGGCCTGCCTGCCTTCTGTTTCCATAGTTCCTGCACAGGTTTTCAGGAAATATGGTGTGGCTATCCCTGATATATTGAACAGATCAAAAAATTCAGACCGTGCAAGTGATTTATTACTTTGGTCATCTAATATTGCATACATCTTAACTGCAGCATCAGGATGACCAGCAGGAAATACTTTCACAAGACTTATTTTAGAACAGGAACGTCCTGAGATTTCCTTGCCACAGATTTTCGTGCATGTCGTGGAGACAGCCATTTCCTTGCTGTCATTTATTCCCTCCCCGCCATTCTCTGATATAGAGGAATCTGGGGTACTCGACCACGGTGCAGTCCCTGGGTGTAGGACTGTAACATGTTTTTTACTTCCACACTCTGTGCAGATTATCTCTTCATCACAGTTCTTTGCCAAATGTAGAGCTTTGCAACACTTATAACAAATCCCATATTTCTTCAGAATTGCCTTTCGTTCTTCAATGAGCATTCCCCTGAAGGTCCTACATTTAGAAAGAGGGTGAGGTTTGTTGTGTAGCACACAATGTTTGGCTGGATCATCTGTTGAGACGGGCCTACTTGCAGATGGAATACTGGTTTGAACAGAGCCACAGTGCTGTCTAGGTAATGTCTTAGGAGAGACCCCGGTTTTCAGTACAGCGAAAGGCTTATGAGCATCAGTTCTCAGGACTGGCCTATGGTGCTCAGTTGAATCATTATGCAATGCTGTCAGCATGAAACTGGGGTCAGTTCTCATTTTAGCTTGATTACACACAAAATTCACAAAGAAACTGAATGGAGGATAGAGAACCATGTGTTCCTCTTTGTATTGAAATCCTGATGTTAGCCACTTTTCTTGTAAATAGAATGGCAACTTCTGCACAACAGGGTTAATGCCACGAGGCGTATCTAGGTAACTTAGACCTAGTAGATCACCATCTGCCTTGGCTGCCTCTATCTCCATTAACAAATCTCCGAGTTCTCTTAATTTGCGGTGGTCTTTATTAGAGATTTTGGGAAAACTCTCCAACCTTCTGAACAAGGAGTTCTCAACCACCTCTGAAGCCCCGTAACACTCATTTAGTCTGTCCCAAACTGCCCTGAGTCCGTACTCGGGGTAATTCACATGCACTGTTCTTATACGTCTAGCATGTTCTGCTGAGTCTTTCCCTAGCCATTTTACTAAAAGATCTAGCTGCTCGTTGGCTGAGAGGTTTAAATCTCTGATGGCACTCAAAAATGATGCTCTCCAGGCCCTAAAGCACTCAGGACGGTCATTGAACTGTGTGAGACCAGTGGACACTAACTCGCGTCGTGCAATGAATCTAACAAGGTCTGACATACATTTACTTTCTTCCCCTTGACTCATTTGTGGACCATTATCTTTGTAACTAGCATTCTGTAACAGAGGCAAGTTGTCGGTTCTTTTTCTAAAGTCCGTCCTACTGTAGAAAGTGTCTGTAGGATTCTCCAAATAATTTGTGTTTTGCTCAATCTTTGGCATAGATTTTCCAATTAATCTTGACTGTTTCCCAAAATGGTTATTGGATCCAACTGTCATGGTTAGATTCTGAGCCTGAGTTGCTATGGTATGTTCTGATTTTGGCTGCACTGGCAAGGCCATTTCTGGTGCATAGATTCCTTTATCAGAGTCATGTATAGATTCATGTTGGGTTGGTTTCAGGTCTGTATCACATGAATAGGTTTTTGTTTTAGGCATGCCAAAAGTGCCTTCACTGTGGATAGATCCCTCTACATATTCCTTTGTGCGTGATTCTGGATCCACATTTGGAACGTCAATTTCACTAAACATTTCACCATGCTGTTCCACAGCTGACTCCAAAACTTCTGCTTTAGCTTCTGCAGCTGCAGCCTTTTTCTGCGAACGAACTTTATCCAACGAAGCCTCCAAATGTGTTTTTTGAAGCTGTGTTGAGGCTTCAAGCTCTGCTTGTTGTATCCTCAGTCTAACCTCTTTCTCAACAAATGCTGCTTCAGCTTTTGCTGCTTCTGCTTCTGCACGTGCCAATGCTGCAGCTACCTTGCTAGCTGCCGAACTTGTAGACTGCTTAGACGAGCCTGAGATGCGTGATCTTGTTTTAACAGATCCTGATATGGAGCTTTTCCTTGACATAATGAAGACTGAAGCGCTTAGCTTACTTTTATGAACGGGTCTTTTCCAATTGACTAGTTCTTCCGATGTAGAAGGTGGTCCGCCAGAAAGTGTTGTTTTACTGTCATGTCCTCAACCTCCATCGCCTTGTTGGAGTCGACATTCAGATAAACTCCTCTCCAAGATGACCACACAGACAAGAGGGCTTACGTTGACTCTTTACTGAAGCCAGTTGGAGTAGGGTAAAACTGAGAAATGAACATACAAACGTTCAGAAATAATACACAGTAACAAACAATACAGCACCTAAGGGTACAATAAATTTGCTCCAGAGAAAATATTTAGTGCACGGCTAAACGTTCTTTAAGGGAAATACTGCTTTTACAAACAGCTAAATTATTCTTAATAAACAAAAGATCCATTGCGAAATTTAATACATACCAACAGTGCTTTCAAAGACCGACTGAATCGAAGTTGCCGTGTTACTGAGAGAAAACCATGCTTAGTATTCTCCTGCCTTGTCTACTTTTTATGACATCATCAAAAACGGCAGGCTCTTAAAATGTAGTACCTAATCCTGCCACTAGATGGCAACAACTGAACACTTCTGTAGAATAAACCTGTGAAATGTCAATAAACTGGCACATAACAACACACGTTGCCTCCATCATGTTTTACAGAGGATGTGGTGTGCCTTGGATCATGTGCCGTTCCCTTTCTTCTCCAAACGTTTTTCTTCCCATCATTCTGGTACAGGTTGATCTTTGTCTCATCTGTCCATAGAATACTTTTCCAGAACTGGGCTGGCTTCTTGAGGTGTTTTTCAGCAAATTTAACTCTGGCCTGTCTATTTTTGGAATTGATGAATGGTTTGCATCTAGATGTGAACCCTTTGTATTTACTTTCATGGAGTCTTCTCTTTACTGTTGACTTAGAGACAGATACACCTACTTCCCTCAGAGTATTCTGGACTTCAGTTGATGTTGTGAACGGGTTCTTCTTCACCAAAGAAAGTATGCGGCGATCATCCACCACCGTTGTCTTCCGTGGACGCCCAGGCCTTTTTGAGTTCCCAAGCTCACCAGTGAATTCCTTTTTTCTCAGAATATACCCGACTGTTGATTTTGCTACTCCAAGCATGTCTGCTATCTCTCTGATGGATTTTTTCTTTTTTTTCAGCCTCAGGATGTTCTGCTTCACCTCAATTGAGAGTTCCTTTGACCGCATGTTGTCTGGTCACAGCAACAGCTTCCAAATGCAAAACCACACACCTGGAATCAACCCCAGACCTTTTAACTACTTAATTGATTACAGGTTAACGAGGGAGACACCTTCTGAGTTAATTGCAGCCCTTAGAGTCCATTGTCCAATTACTTTTGGTCCCTTGAAAAAGAGGAGGCTATGCATTACAGAGCTATGATTCCTAAACCCTTTCTCCGATTTGGATGTGGAAACTCTCATATTGCAGCTGGGAGTGTGCACTTTCAGCTCATATTATATATATAATTGTATTTCTGAACATGTTTTTGTAAACAGCTAAAATAACAAAACTCCAAATATTTCTGGCCCTAACTGTACATAAGTAAATAAGTTAAAATTATTCTCAACCAGCCATTGTACAATCGGGAATCAACGCAGTGACTGTACATACCTGCTTCATGGGTCCGTCCTGATATCCGTCCGCCATGTTTTCGATCTCTACTGCTTACCACACTCTGCCTTGCTATACTGCATTATAACAAAATAAATAAAATAACCGGAAGATCAGTTTTCCTTACAAATATGCGAGTGTTCACTATTGACAAAATGTGAAATTATAACTTACTGAATTTCTCTTCGTGGACTCCCTAAGAGCGCCTCGGCACCGTGGTCTGAGGCCTAGCTGTTAAGGCTTAGCCATTTTTCAGGTCTGAAAAAAATAAAAGAAGATGCGAGTATTTTTAAGAGTTCAGAACATCACATGTAATAAAAAGAAACTACAGCACGAAGTCTCACCCTACACTTGTTTTGGCATTATGAAAACGACAGACCGCTTTCTGTAAGAAACAAAGCAACTGGCCTCGCTGCATGTGCTCGCTATTCATAAAAGCTTTCTTACCGTGAGTTCGGCCTTGTTGGACCGCCGCGGTGTCATCTGTTGTTTTCAGCCGGGACATTGCTTAATATCAAAACGATACTGAAAACTCCGTGAAATAGGACTTTTTCCACCATTTCACACAACGCACGGGCATTTTCGTTCATGTTGGGTTTAGCATTAGAACTCGTTAGCGCCGGTGCAAATCTCCCTCTGGAGTTTAATGGCGGCCAACTATGAAAGCGCATTACTGCCACCAACTGGACTGGAGTGTTAAATGAAAGTTGACAGAAAAAAAATACATTCTAAAAAGTTATTTTTTCAAAAGTTACATGACAGTATATTTTATTTTTATCATAATTAATTGCTAAAATGTTTTTAAATGTGTAGATGTTTATTTACTCAATTCTACTTTGAGCTGTCTCCTTTTTAGTTTATACAGAATATAATGATTCATCATCCATGAGTTATATTTAGTGCTTAACTAACAAAACTTTTAACAAAAGAATACAAATGTTTATACTCTATCAGAAGGTATCACATACTTTCAACCATTTTGTCCTCCAATTTAAACTCAAGAGTTAAGCAACTGAATACTGATAAATCATCTGTAGTTTAAGTCCTGTATTGTGATGTGGAATGGTGTCACTACCACTCCAATATAGCATGACTCTGGGTCTTTGAAGCTATCAGTGAACATTAACATTAGTTTGAATATTATTCACAAAAATACTTTATATACAATGAACCACTCTGGAACATGTTTTTTTTTATTATTATTATTGATTAAGTTGTGCAATTCTTTGATTAAGTTGTGTGGGAGGAATGTCAAAGTAAGATCACGTTTAACAAAAGTCTATTGTATGTATTCATGCATATTCTTCTTTTATATCATCAGTTCAACCAAACTAAGTTTTTCAGTGCTCCTAACACACATGTAAAATATATTTTAATGGATAAGATAGATTATTGTTTTAATATTCTTTCTCCAAACATACTTCTTTATGACATACTTCTATAACTGAACAATACCTACAGACGTCTCAAAATGTGTTAAACTGTTTGCCCCATTGCAGTGCAACACCAACATGTATTTACATCTCCATTTGAAGAAAAAGTCGAGCTCAACCCACTTCCCCATGCTGGAGATTTTAGTTTAATAATAACAATAAATAAAGTTATCTTTAAAACTGATTACACAGGTGACATCAAGACCCAACAGTAGAGTCAGACGGTAATAAAAGTAATCTGGTTTTGTGTGTTGTTATTGTGTCCTGCTTTAATTCTACTTTTTTCTATTTAATCATAAAAAATCATAGTCAGACAGAAAGAGAGTCATGAAACAGGAAGAGCAGGTTTCCTGGAGAAAGAGGAAGTTTCCAGCCTGCAGTGAATAAAAATAGTTCAGACTGCTCATTTTGAGCATTAAAGGTTTAAAGAATAAAATCTAAACATCTTGAGTAATTGGATAAAACCCAGAGTAAAATACTTAAATTAATAATGTTAACTTATGATTAAACCAATAATTAATATTGATTTAACTAGTGGTTGATGTTGGTTTGATTATAAGAATATTTACCCTTACTCTTATACTTATGGAAGTACTTAAAGGTGATAGAAGTAACTGTAACTATGGTATCAAATAATTAGAATAATGGATTATTCTTGGTTTCTTTTCAGAAATGCCTGTAATAACACATTATGATTATAAGAGTAACTAATAAGTAATGGTTATTATAATATTATAAGTGAATGCTAAATCAGAGAAACTAAGGGGTTATAAATGTGATTTTGACATTGAACTTGAAATGGTGTAAAATGTGTAACTGTAACTAAAGGTCACTGATGTTGTGTTGGAGGTAGATGGTAGGTGAAAGGTCAGGGGGAAAGAGGAACTGATAGGAGAGCAGAGGTGACTAAGGCCTTATTGCTAAACTTTAACTTTCCTAAGAAAAGGTTAGACACAAGAGGACTGTTGAGCAACTTGGACATTAGTACAGACATCAGGTCATCATGTCTCCAAGACGGTGATGGATATGAGATCATCGGTCCAAGCAGTCAGCCAATGAGACAGGCACAGCAACAAAGCTAGCCAATGCAAATGCACTAAAAGGGTGGATAAACCCTTTATAAGATGAGTGCAAAAGAGGAGTCTTTGGTTGGATCCTTCAGGCAGCTTCGAGCCAAGATCGAGATGGACAAAGAACTCTGCAGCTGAAGAAGAGCCGGAGCCACAGAGCCAAAGACTGTTCTGCATATGGGGACCAACCCGTTAGCCCCGCAACATGTGGCTTCAAATTGCATTTCTCTCATCAGCTGGGTTCGAGACCCCAAAGAAAAAGACCAAGGCAAAGATGAAGATAAAGACAAAGGCAAAGAACAAAGGCAAAGAGGAAGAACTGGTGTGTTCCTTCCATGAGACCAGCTCGTCTACATATCGAAGGACCAGAAAGATCGTGAGACGAAGAGAAAGGAGCTACAGAGCTGCAAGACAAGAAGGAGAGGACTGCTCCACGCATGAGGAAGTCACCCTGAGGCCCGAGATCTGCCCCTCTGACTCAGTACTCTTCCTGTACTGGGAGCCTCCTGCTGCTGCAACACCTTTTCCATCATCAGGCCAGTTCTGGGGTTCAAAATGCCAAACTCCGTCCGTCTCTCTCAAAGTTTTCCTTTTTTAGTTCACAGTGTCAGCATTAGAGAAAGATAGGCTAGATTATTGATTTTACTTATTTGATTATTTCGGCTACTTAATTAAGCTGTACTGACCCTTGCAAAATTGCCTTACTAATAAAATAATTAGCATCAAGAAAATCTAAAAGATGTTGTGGACATTCAATTAATGAGTCACCTTAAAGTTCTTTGATGGTTGTAAAATAGCTATGAAGTTTGATTCTGGGAGGAGAAAGTGGAAAATGTTTTATAGGTTGCTTTTGGCCCAAAACTAAAACAACACCCTTGGGACTCGCCCGAGTCACTAAAACCTACCTGGTTCAGTAACAACTGCAAGTTGTAATAAAGAGAAAGAGCGACCGTTAACCGGTGTGCTCTGTGAAACTAGCTGATTGCAGGCTGCTCAATCTGGCTCATTCACAGGGTGAAAAAGGGTGGGACATCTGGAGGCAAAGGTCGTTAGAAGCCAGGCTAGCCTTTCTCGCGCCCATCTTAAACAGAATGTTCTCTATATTCTCATCTGTAGTAATACTCCGGAGTTAGAGGCTTCTCGGACCCGTTAGACGGAGAGCTGGGAGCAACATCTCCCTCCTCTCAGAAGGGGAAGTAGAGAGAGAGAGAGAGGAGGGGGGGATGTTGCGCAACAACAAGGAGTACATGTTGGAATACAGGCTTTTTTGAGCCAGTATTCCAGAATGTTTAATCACAAAGTCCAGATTAGGAGACAATTTCAGAAGAGTCAAGAACAACTTAGTATACCATGAACATCTGCCTGTGATACTATAATGACCAAAATTTTACATGTGCAAATGATTGGAACTTTGTCATGATGACACAACTGATGCTTTATGTGAAGCTCAGCATTTTCACGTTTGCAGAAACACTTCTCTTGGAAATGTGTACAGCGATGGCTCTGTCTGCATTCCACCACACAATCTTGGATGAGCTTGACAGACATGCAATGTTGACAATATATCATCAGATTTACCCTGAAAATTGTACTTTGATATGCACACTTAAGTGTTAAGATTACATCCCTAAGTTGAGCTAAGTGTATTCAGTGCTGGATGGTGAATGTCACACTAAATTTGTTTCATTTGTGTGACTTTGTAACATTAGAACATTTTCAGCATTAATGCCTGTTTTATACTTAAATCTCATTATTTCTCAATTAATAACACTGAGGGGTTTTGGCCAGATCCTGGGTCTAGTAAACAGGTGAACAGAAGGTAAAATGGTTTAGCTACAACAGGAATGAGAGTCAAAAGGCCGGTGCTCAACAGTTGATTTGCATTTGCATGGCTCTCAGCAACTTCATTTAAATACGAAAACCTCTGCTAGGCACAAGGGGAGGGGGGTGATAGGGAAACACGGACACACAGCGTTTTTGACCATTCTTGGCAGTTCTCTACAATTTTCCACTATGACAAAAACCTCTTGTCGATAGCCCTCAATCTCCATGCGCACGGCATGGAGATTGAAGAGTTTGAAACGCAAGGAGGGGCTGTGCAAGTGAACCCAGCCCAGAGTGTGGGAGCCAAGAACAGATAGAAAAACATAAAGTTATGGCTTTATTTCTCATTGTCTTCAACGTAGAGTCTTTAAAACTACAAAATAAAATCTGAATATTTTTCTATATAAACCCTCATGCTTTAAGTAATTATGTTTAAATTATGATGCTCCCCAGATATTCATTTCTATCTACTTATTTGTCAATAGCTGTCAAAAAACTTTTCGTCCTGTGTTCTACATTTTCATTCGTGTTTGGTTATTCTAAATTCCCGTATGGTATGTTGGGGGTTTTACTGGATTTTCTTCTGAAATCGGGATGTTCATGACTGGAATCGGTTCGTGTGGTGTGTTGCTCCTACCGTGTGGCTCGAACCGATCGAACCTGTTGTACTTTTATCAGCTCTGTGGTCACAGAGGTTTGGAGAATCGGCCAACAATTCATAAATCGTGCTGTGTAAATCAGACTTAAGACTCACAAGCTCTACTCATCTCCTCTCGTCTCTACCGTTGCCCTAAAGCTCTCTGACTCTGGTCGCTATGGTAACGTTTACATATCCCTTCAAAATAAGATACAGATGTGCAACAAAAACGGCCCTAAACATTTTACTTTAGTGAAAATTTTAACTCACAATAACGACTAATGGGAGCTCTGAGCTTGTTTCTCTGCAACGAGACGGTCCCATCTGGGAGTGATGGGAGACAATGACACCCGAAGTGTTGCTTATATGCACAGGGAGCTTAGTCTCTATTTGGCAAAGCAGTTTGAAGGCTTCATTGCCTCATTAGCAGCCGGTCACCACATATCATGCAGAGCGGCTTGTAATGTGGGACTCACCTACCGGTCCGGGATAAATCCATTCTCCTGTCTCTTCTCTGGGCCTTTTCCCTTTGCAAAGAAACTTTCCAAAGACATTTGATCTGTTTCTTACTCATTTTGCTGCTTGTGGACTCAATGTTGGAGCTCAAGACATAACCCAGAGAATCCGGTTAAAGAATTTTCAAAATAAAATATCCTCCAGACTCAAATAATACATAAAACGGAAATATTTAATTAATTCTTGCATGGCCCGGTACCAATTGGTCAACAGACCGGTACCGGTCTGCAGCCCAGGGGTTGGGGACCACTGCATTAGATGATTAACGCAAGTGTAGCTTTACGAACAGACCGGAAAATTGATTTCATATCATCCCGGTCGCGACAAATGGGTGGCGGTGCTCATCGTGGCAGCACGTAGTTGGTAGATGACTTTCTGTGTGTCACGAAGGAAAGAGTCAAATCCCATCGCTGGAGTATTGACATTTTATGATAAGCGTATTTGTGAGCCTGCCTCTGTTATTAAATTTAAATATAATTTCAGATTTTTGTATTACTTTTTATTCAGGTTAACTTCGAAAGTGAACTATTATTGTTATAGGTTGATTTTCTAAACTACAGAAAACTTATTGTTAGGGAAGCTCAAATGTGAAAAATAGACTTAAGCTTTTTTTGTTAAAGGTAGCAAACATCTCATTCATATTTAGCTCTTTAACTTTAAGTTAATTAGAAGAGTTTGAAACGCAAGGAACCCAGCCCAGAGTGTGGGAGCCAAGAACAGATAGAAAAACTTAAAGTTATGGCTTTATTTCTCATTGTCTTCAACGTAGAGTCTTTAAAACTACAAAATAAAATCTGAATATTTTTCTATATAAACCCTCATGCTTTAAGTAACTATGTTTAAATTATGATGCTCCCCAGATATTCATTTCTATCAACTTATTTGTTCTTAGTCACCCAGGATATGCCAAAACTAAAAATGGCTTAAAAATAAAGCAACTTAGCAACTTATAATTTACATAGGCCATAACTTGTATTGGGAGCCAATTCAATAAATCAATGTTTATGGTGAATTTTATTAAGAGGAGTTACTCATTAAAGCTTTTATATTTTGTATACACCTTTAAATTTTTGTAAAGGTGTAGTAGAGATTAGATCAGTCAGACTGAACAAAACTCATATAGAAGCAACATTTGAATTTTAGTATTACTTCTCTGCAGGCTGCAGGGGCGGATCTACTGGGGTGGCAGTTGCCACCCCAAACGAGTGCCTTGCCACCCCTGTTGCCACCCCAGCTAGCGACAATGAATTCAATAAATAGCTATGGCAAGTCGGACATTAAGCGCCGACTTGCCATAACTCTTTTTTGAAACTCTTTTTTCCGACAACATTGAATGCAACACAATGTAACCTGACACCCACTGCTAAGTAGCGGGAAGTGCGAAAGAAGGACAGAGCGCGAGGCAGCATTGATGGATATATATGTTACTGGACTGGACATTACGTGATTTATCGGAAGCCCCACATGCGCCATTGCTGTCCATTGAGTCAGGAATATCGGTGGTCAGGAAACTACTACAATCACGCAAAGTATAAGAACAACGGACGCAATGTTTAGCAGTTAATTCAACCATAGATAATGGTAATAAGGGCTTCAGATTTCACAGGTGAGGAAAACGTTTTAATTTAAAGAAAATATTGAACAAGTGAGCAGTGGGTCAGTTATACTAGCCTAACTGTTGCTGGCCTGGTATTGACTTTGATAACCTTAGCATGTGCTGCGCAGTTCGGTGTGTTTTGGTTCCGTTAGCACTAAACAACCCGCCCACCAAGTCATCAGTAGAGCAGCTGTTTAAATCAGCTAATCAACCACCGCGGTGTTCAGGCGAAAACTTAATAATAATCACAATATAGACATTAAGCCTGACAGCATAATGTAACAGACTGGATGTTCTGTTTTAGTGTTTTTGCTACTTTTTGTGTGGGAAATGTTTGCTTTTTGGTTTTGATTCCCCTGATTGGTAATCTCTGCTCTATCTGCTCTTTGAGCTGTTGTTTGTCGGTTGCCATGGCAACGGGTCGTGCGTAATACCGACATACAGAGCGAGAAATGTCTGAATAGAAGTTGTTCGAGCTATTTTTTCTTTATTTCTTTATCCATTTGAATTTTGTTACTTTATTCTTAAATTTCGACCAATAGGCGACCAATAGGCTCTGTCCAGTCCAGTAATACATCAATTAGCAGGATTATGAAAGACGTAAAAATAATTAACTATACTATATTAAGAAATTGTATTTAAGCCTCAGTGCTACATGAAGATCATTTTGAAACAATGCAAGTTAAAACCAATATTTCGTGTGTGTGTGTGTGTGTGTGTAAATATATATATATATATATATATATATATATATATATATATATATATATATATATATGTGCCGATCAGGTTTTTTCCTCCCGATACCGATACCGATCACCCATGAGGGCCGATACACCGATACCGATCACATAATTATTATTATCATAAACACTACCGGTTACATTATGTGGAAAAAGGAACCATGAATTCACCTTAATTTAGACAAAAACTTGTTTTTAATAACTTTTTCCAAGAAGAAAACTAAACAAAACAGGCATTGTGCAAATTGTACTGCTATTGATAATACTACCTTTAACAGACTGAAAACATATGAAGGCGCTGAAGAGGCTAAATAACGCAAAGAGCCAAAATAAAACCTCTCAACATTGCCAAGAAGTTCAAGTATAAAACCTGACATTCAAAGGCAAAAACAGGTTCCATTACAATAAACAATCCAGAGTTACTGAATGAAAACTTCCTGATAGCATGGCGGCTAGCTGATTACTGCTAGCTCTGGTTGGCTGTTTCTGACTGAGCGGAGTAATTATGCAGAACAGGGAGGAGATCGATTATTTTTTCAGAGATTATCTGTCTCATGTTAGGACAGCGAAAGTTTTAATACGCATGTAAAATTTATTTTTTTAGTTAGATGCTGCAGCTTTAAGCAGAGGTTCGGTGTGAGCCTGTAGCGTAGCAGCGGTTCAACAGTGAGAGCAGAACCAGCGTCTTACATCGCAGCTCGAAGACTTAAATAATTTTGCGGGTTATTTGTTTAGCTTTCTGACCGTCATGCTAATCCGGGTGAGTGTTTGTAGCTGTGCGCTGCTTTACCTGCTGTCTGATCCTCCGTATGTCTTTTTTACTGCAGTGAGCCTCGATGTAGCCAATCTCCGTCAAGTATGGCATTGTTTTTATGTCGTATTAGCTTCGTTGTGTTGATGCATTTTGACGTGCTTCAATTTTCCGCTGCAACACGCAAACTTCCCCATTCACTCAGTGCGTTATAGTTACACATCGCTTAGGATTTGTTGCTGCGCGTTTGCGCAGTGTGAATGAAAGAGGAGACCAGCTGCACGGGCAGGCTGGGAAATGAGATGATCGGTATCGGCAACAAGAGCCAATGTTTGCCGATCACCGATCATGCACTTTTTCACGAAAATCGGCCCGATTGTGATCGGTGACCGATCGATCGGCACACCTCTAATATATATATATATATATATATATATATATATATATATATATATATATATATACTGCCACCCCTGAAAAAATTTCTGCCCCCCTCTTGCCACCCCATAAATATTTTTCTAGATCCGCCCCTGGCAGGCTGCTTACTTACAATTGCTTATGTTCAATTATGCATTTTACCTCATAGAAAAACAGTCAAATTTTGCACATCATCATTCTTTCATCCTTGTCTACTCAGAAGAAAATGCTCTGCGAGAAAGCAAGAAGGTGGCACTGATAGTTCAGCTGGTTTAGTTAGCATGCTGTCTAACCTCATCAGTTAGCTAATCCCACTTGTTTGTGGATTTGTATGACATTGGGTTAAATGTTAACCCAATTTAACATTTAACCCAATTTATGAAACATTACATACAATTCTGGGCCAAAAGAAGGGTATCACTCCAGATTTACCCACAAAATCACTCATGGCTTGGTTTTTTTAGGGGCTACCCCTCACAGAGCTTGCCCTTTGGCCTCTGAGACCAATGCTGTTCTTAACTTTGTCTGTGAGATTAAAGGTGAAACAGCACATTGGCTGTCTGCAGCTCACTGCATCATCCCTCATGCTGTCAGTGGGCCTCTAAGAAAAGCCGATGGCCTCCCTGCATCCAGCTGAAAGATTTATTACAGTGATTGATAGATTTGCGTTGCTCTCTGGCCCCATTTTGTGGTCAATACATTTACTTTGTCTAGAAACACACTTACACAAGCTCCCAGCTATTTTTCTCCTGCTTCATTGGGGGGGGAAGTAATTTCAAGTTTAATTTGTATCTAACCAGGAGGTGGATCTGTACCGAGCAAACATCCAAGATAAACTGGGCCTGACCATCTGTTACAGGACTGATGACGAGGATGAGGCTGGGATCTACATTAGCGAGGTAAAGGTTCCAGGGTTGTGCTCAGATCTGCTTTAACTGTGCTTTGTCAAAAGGAATAATGTTCACTTTAACTCATAATTTAAATCGATCCTTTAGATCGATCCAAACAGCATCGCTGCAAAGGATGGTAGAATTAGAGAAGGGGACAAAATCATACAGGTAAGAGTTACAAATACTAATGCTAGAAGCTTCAATTGGTTTGAATAGAACTAGACATGATTAGTGTTAAAAACAGAAAAACAGCCAATTTTTATGTTCATCCAGATCAATGGTGTTGAGATCCAAAACCGAGAGGATGCGGTGGCGTTGTTGACCACTGAGGGCAACCAGAACATCTCTTTGTTGGTGGCCCGACCAGAGATCCAGGTAATAAGCCTGTCAGGATATGTGTGGTATACTGGGTTTACAGGTTAGTACTGTAAACTCAGAGATTCACAGAAAAATTATCTGGTGATCGAAATTGGATGATTTTCATCTTTATCAACCCAGAAACTCAAAAATCTGCAAATCTTAGGTCAACTCATTAAATCCATTTGACCTAAGCATTGCCAGGTTGCAAAAGCACCAATACTCTTCAGTGTGTACGCCGTTACTGACGGAAGATAACTCACAGTGTTTTCACATCTGAGACTGGTAGATTCAGTTTCAATTAGGGACCAAAATTGCAACATTTGTAACATTTTCAGTTGGTGCAGTTTCACTTTCACACTGGACTGTGTCAAACAAACAAAGCCCTTGAAAAAACCTGATCCCATCACTCACCTGTGGTGAAGCTGAACCAAGAACCACAGAAGGAAGCAACATGAAAACCCCTGAAGAAGACATTGACACAACTTTCTTCTTCACAAAATGTAAACAAAATTGGAGTGAGGACAATTTTGTTGTAGGTTGTGGTTGTAGGATTTCTCTTTTGTCTGTCATTTCTCCTGCTAGCGCAGACACACACATTTGTTTTGGTTGTGCATGACATTCTGGGTACTTACTAGGGCTGTTGTAAACGAATATTTTAGTAATCGAGTAATCTATCGATTATTCTTACGATTAATCGAGTAATCGGATAAAAAAATATATAAAATGAAATATTGGTAAATCTGGCATAATACCGGTGTTACTATCAGATATCAATATCAGTCCAATTTTTCATATTTGAGCATCCCTAACAGTTGCTTTTTTGTAGTTTAGAAAACTAACCTGTAACAATAATAGCTCACTTTCTAAGTTAACCAGAAGAAAAGTTATAGAAAAATCTGAAATTATATTGAATTTAATAACAAAGAGGCAGGCTCACAAATATGCTTATAAAAAATGTCTACAATCCAGCTTTTAGTTTATGTATTCATCTTCAGTGAGTTTAATAGATTAATTAAACTCACCTTGCCACCTAACCTGTCACGCTTTGGGTTTGAAAATACGGGAAATGCCGCCTGGAGTGGGAGGAGAGGGCGAATGAACGAACATGGGGTGGAGGGGAGGAAATAGACCAGCGGACTGACGAACCGTTAGACCGGGGGACGAACACGGGGGAAGCAATACGGGATATTTACGACACCTTCACTGGTCACACTCAGAAACTCATCTACCAGCCATGTACGATGCGCTCCGCCACCCGTTTCTTCAGACCGGGATATGAAATTTATTGTGCGGTTCGTCGGTAAAGCTACATTTACACGGTAAGCATCAGCTACTCAGCCGCCCGCCCTGTTCAGTCTATCCGCTCACCTCAGCGCTCTTCCCGCCGTTCGCTTTCAACCAGCAGCCCCGGAGGAGAAATGCTGCCGTACTCCAGGCATTCCCCCAGTCATTTTAAGGATGCTTATTGGTTCCCCAAAAACGATAAAAAGTCGGGCATTATCATCAATCAATAAAATCCCCACAGGCCAATCTTGAAGATTGGACTTTATGCCGCTGAGATTTAGCTTTTGTCAACAACTCAGAGGCGGAAGTGAGAGCTCCGCGCAACGCAAATGAAGTCCCGGCCGGAACACGGTGCGCTAACTAATAAAACATAAATTAACGAAGCTTCGAGGCAGGTAAATTTTCCTCGAGGAATTTTAGTAATCGAGGTACTCGAATCATTCGAGGAATCGTTTCAGCCCTAGTACTTACCCAGAATGCCATGCACTTTAGTCTGCTTTCTGCTTTTGGAGCAGTCTCTGGTCCACTAGGGATTCACTTCAACCAAATCGAGACCTAGTTTTTAGGCGAACCAGAGATTGCTTTTTTGGTCCACTTCAGAATTCAATTGTGATTCACACCTCCTGAAGTAAACTGGGCTTGTTACCCGTTTTACAGTGATTGGTCATCCATGCACACAGTGTGAGATTACTGCTGCTTCTAAAGTGTAGCTTACAGGAAGTGGAGAAAAAAAAGATTATTAATGTTGCGTCTTAAATCTGTATCTAAATCCACCATAAAATTCTGATTAAAATGAAAGTTTCTGAAGCTTTTAACCAATAACCAATACACTGTATAATGCTTTTTTGATGACACATAGGCCTTGAATTTCAGAAGCATGTTCTCTGCTCCCTCAGTTTTCTTGTGTGTGTGTGTGTGTTGTTGTTTTTTTTTTTTTTTACATTTCCACTGTTTCATGTGTGTGTCTACCGATGCGTCTCTCTTCTACTGCTTATGGCATCCCAGCTGGACGTGGGCTGGATGGATGATGATAGGAATGACTTCCTGGATGACCTCCACATGGACATGCTGGAGCAGCAACACCATCAGGCCATGCAGTTCACTGCCAGCGTGCTGGAGCAGGTACACACACACGCACACGCACACACGTTCACAGCATGCTGAGCAGGAAGACACACAATCAATCTGAGTAATTAATGTTTGACTGGTTTCGGTTTTCTTGTTTTCATTGTTAACAGAAGGAGACTAGGAGGACATTGGGTTCATGGATAAAACGTTTTAATCTGTAACTAGTTTCTTGCAATATTTGTAGAGAAAACATGGGACTTTACTTTTGTGCAGTGTATACATCTTTTCACAGAATTTCTACATTTTGTTTGCAGGAAATACTTAAAGCTCACAAAGTACTGTGTGGATAAAGTACCTCACATAAAGGAGGAATAAAGCCCTAAAGTGTTAGCTACTACAACTAATTGTGAAAAAAAAGAAAAAAATTTCTTCCTATATCTCTGAAAAAAGAGAGCATCAAACACAACAGCTAAATGTTTGTCAGCTTAGTATTCTGGAGCCCAGTGTATATTAACACAACACCCTGGTAGAAAGACATCATCAATGATTTTTGTGAGGCAATTATAGGAGATCGACTCAAAAAGCCATCACTGAAGTCCATCATTCTAAAATAGGAAACATTGTTTAAAACTGAGAATGATTCAGTGGTTCTTAACCTGGGTTCGATCGAACCCCAGGGGTTCGATGAGTCGGTCTCAGGGGTTCGGCGGAGCCTCTGCCGCGGAGGTAAAGACACACTTGTGTAAAGTCGTGATGACGCCCCGCTTTGCCATCACTTGCTGCAGAGGATCACATTACATTGCTTAGCCAATCAGTGCTGCAGAGGAACACTTATTGAAGGAGTTCCACTCTCAGCATGGATTTGAACTTGTGTCTTTAATTACTTCAGCATAGCTCACCGTTTTTACCAAATTCTGTAGCTTTCGGTGTACTTCTAAATCTGCTCCTTAGTCGCATTTTTTCGGGGTTGCTACTGCCTCTAATGTAACTAATATAATTACATTACTAAATCAGAATACCGCAAAGTCTTTATTATTTATTATACATTTTTCATTATCTTAAGAATGTAGAGCTAATTAAATGATCTAAACAAGACCTTAAAGTGGTTCCAGTTTCTCTCGATGGCCAACCTGTTGAAACTGTGGCAAATTTGGGTCGTTCCTGGACAGTCAGCTCAACTTTGCTGAAAACACTGACTATATTTTGAAGAACTGTTCTCAGAGACTCTACCTTTTAAGAAGACTTAGTGATCTTGGGGTGACCCAACTAGATTCTAGTTGGGTCACCCCTATGTCTTGAATTTGGGGTGGGGTGGGGGGGGAATCATATTGATTTATCACTACAGAAGGGTTCAGTGAATGCACATATGAAACTGGTGGGTTTGGTACCTCAAAAAAGGTTAAGAACCACTGGTCTAGAGCTACAGGTTGATGTTAACGACAAACCACTTACTGGTCATCCAAGAGGTACATGTCAGGCCCTATAATGTTGACCGTATACTTTGAAAAACAAGTATGGGTTGTTTGGAAGGTACAAGAAGGAAATTCTTTCTGAAAATACAACTTTGCAAAATTGTATTTTCAGTTTAGGAATGAACAGGAACAAAGTCATTTTTTAACTAATGGAACAAAGTACAGATATTCAGGCATAATGAACAAAACCACAGATAGAGAAAAATTAAGACAACACATAAGAAGACCTCACACCAAGCACAGTGGTAGAAGGCACTACAAGCGGCTTATTTTGCAACTTGTACTACCTTTGGTAAGTATTCTGGAGTCAACTGTGGCAACAGAAGTTTGGTCTCGATATGGTCATTGTGAGGGACCAGACTCAAACAAGGACAAAAAATGTTCAAAGTAGAAAAAGTCTCGGTTTTAATTCTTCAAAAAATTGTTGACAAAATATTAAGATTTAAAGCAAGAATAAATCAAAGAATAAATAACAAATTTGGATTCAAATTAACTGAGGTCAACTGAACTCTAACTGAACACAAACAAAACTGACCTACCAAACAAAGAACAAAGGCTGCTTAAATAGGGGTGGAGTAACCTAAATTTACCACTTGAGGGAGGTCTGATCTAACAAAAGAACAAATAAATACAAAATTAACTAAAGCATTCTATAAACAAATAAAGCAAAACTAACTTTAACTTAGCAAACAATAAGTGAATATTTAAGTGACAAAATCAAATAAAAACAACTTGAAGTCTCCCCCTTCAGTCTTTCAGAAATGTGTAGATGGTTTGCCCCAGGTTCCTCCACCAGCTGGTTCCTATAAGCGGCACCTCAAACAAAAACAAGTATAAGTGAACCATTCAGGCAGACATTAACTAAAGTGTGCACCCATTATAAAATATATGTCTAAATGAAATAAACTATACTAATAAAGAAATAAATACTAACACTATGTGGTGGTGGTAGGAGCTTCCCCCACAGTCATGCAACTGGATATTGATTAAAAAAATTGTATGTAAATCTACAGGAGAATAGTTAAAACTCCTTAATTCAGACTGAACTGTTGAAGTAAGAGTAATAGCACATCTACATTATCAAATATCCTAGAATTTAATGCAGCTTTGCACTAAAAATTTAATCAGTTCAAGGTGGTGATCCCTAAGATGACTCTACAAAGTTAATTGAAAATGTGGATCTTGGTGTGCATCTGAGTTTAAGATCTTTTATGGAAGACTTTCCAAATTTACTTGATTTTTTGTCTTTGCAGAAGAAGCATGAGGAGGACGGGGGCACCACAGACACGGCTACATTGCTCTCCAACCACCACGAAAAGGACAGCGGTGTTGGTCGCACAGACGAGAGCACCCGGAACGATGAGAGCTCTGAGCAAGAGAACCTCGGTGACGATCAGACGACCACAGCTTCCAACACACTGGGCAGCTGCAGGAAACTGACCTATAGCCAGGACACCCTCGGCAGCACTGACCTGCCCTTCAGCGGTGAGTCGCTCATCTCTGCAGACTATGCCGACGCTGACTTCCTGGGCATCCCAGCCGACGAGTGTGAGCGCTTCCGAAAGCTCCTGGAGCGAAAGTGTCAAATGAGGAGTGGCGGTGCTCAGGGCCTGTTCAGCCTGGCTGCTGGGGGCACTGAGGGTCAGACAGAGGAGGGCATAGATAAGGAGCTGGAGTTGCTCAATGAGGAGCTGCGCAGCATCGAGCTGGAGTGCCTGAACATCGTCCGTGCCCACAAGATGCAGCAGCTGAAGGAGCAGTGCCGAGAATCATGGATGCTCCACAACAGTGGCTTCCACAACTACAACACCAGCATAGACGCTCGCCGCCACGAACTGCCGGACATCACAGAGCTGCCTGAGAAATCAGACAAGGATAGCTCGAGTGCCTACAACACTGGCGAGAGCTGCCGCAGCACTCCTCTCACTCTAGAACTGTCTCCGAATAACTCCCTCCATCGTGGAGCAGAGAATCAGGGCGCAGTTGGACTGTCTGGATCTGGAGTCTCAAATGGCAAGATACACAAGCCCCTCTTGTCCCCAGTGCAGGAACCCGGTGGCCCCAGGCGGTGCAGAGTCTCCTCTAAAGACCTAGACGGAGAGCTACAAGCCGAGAGCAAAGAGAGGAAGCTTGGGGAGGCGAGTAAGGGTGGACGAGGCTTTCAACCACATTCCCCTTACCAGCACGCTCACATCCCGGCCCACGCTCAGCACTACCAAAGCTACATGCAGCTGATCCAGCAGAAATCTGCAGTGGAATATGCCCAGAGTCAGATGAGTCTGGTCAGCATGTGCCGCGATGCAGTCAGCCCCTGTGACCATGAGCCCAGGATGGAGTGGAAAGTAAAGATCCGCAGCGACGGCACACGGTACATCACGAAGCGGCCAGTCCGGGACAGGTTGCTGAGGGAGCGTGCCCTCCGTATCCATGAAGAGCGCAGCGGCATGACCACGGACGACGACGCCATCAGCGAACTAAAGATGGGCCGCTACTGGAGCAAGGAGGAGCGGAAGCAGCACGCCATGCGGGCCAAGGAGCAGAAGCAGCGCCGCGAGTTCATGAAGCAGAGCCGAGTGGACTGTTTGAAGGACCAGAGTGCTCCCGAGGACAAGAAGGAGCCTAACATCATCGAACTCAGCCACAAAAAGATGATGAAAAAGAGAAATAAGAAAATTTTTGACAACTGGATGACCATCCAGGAACTGCTGACCCACGGCACCAAGTCACCTGATGGGACTAGGGTTTATAACTCACTTCTGTCTGTGACTACGGTGTGAGTCGGTACTGGCTTGGACAGAGAGGGCTGCCACCAACATGTGGCGTCACTGTGTAAATAGGAAATCAGAAAAGCCTTTTAGTTCCTACATTTTCATTGGAGAGTTCCATTAAGAGATGGCTGGGTTTCACTGAATGGGATTTTGCAACTGTAAAGCAATGATGTAACCTTTTCTAGTTTTCAGCTCTTTTGGATATTTTTTGGAAACTGCAATATTTGACTCTTTTTGGAAGGTTTTGAAAGGGTGTAAAAAATGTGAGCCATACTTTACCAGCCAGCATTTACCAGCCAGCATTTAATTTGTATAAAATGTATGGGTTTTTTTGTTTTAATTTTTCCCAGAAGATGCTGATTTCCCAAAGTTAAAGACCACCGGCGATGTACCATCTATCCCAACATGAAGAGAACGTTGATACTGATGTGTGTATGTACGATAACCTTTAGAGTAAGATGTGGAGTAAGCGTTTTATTTTGTGCTCTTGCTTTTGTAGAATTTTATGTATCGGGAAGAGAAACCAGCTTAACAAATCCCTAGTTAGCCTCACAATTTTAGTCCAATGAGTACAATGAGAGATAATAAATTATTGTTTTATATATGATGAACATTGAAATATTTTTGGAGTTTCATTTTTGAGAAATACTGAGGACCTAAACTAGTAAAAGCAGATCAGAAATCCTTGTAAGGCTAATTTTATTGTCATATTTGTATATTTGTACAGTTGCTCAAGACGCATTGATATTCATTGAACCCTTTCATATTTTGTGATGTTATAACAAAAAACCTAAGTACATTTTACCTGAATTTTATGTTATAGTCCAAAACAAAGTAGTGAGTCATCATGCAGTTTAAGAAAATTGATACATTGCACAGATTAGTGTTCAGCCCAGGCCAATAGTCTTAAAATGTCGCCTAATAAGTTGAGGTCACCTATGTGTAATTTATAATGAATAAAATGAAACTGTTCTGCATAGGTGCTGTTTCTAAAGTTGCAGTGAAAAATTAACAAAAGAGGAGAAAAGAAATATAAATCAGAAGCCATTCTTGGAGGACACTGTCTGGGCGCACAGATAATGTAGGCCACCACTAGCTTTAGCACGTTTGGGACTTTTATTAGATGAGGGAACATTTTAGCCATTTAACACCCACTTTACATGGTTTTGAAAGTGTGTAAAAAATGTGAGCCATACTTTACCAGCCAGCATTTATTTGCTAATTTCTTACTCATCTCTACAAGTGTTTTTTTTCCACAAAAGTCAATCAAAAGACACTAGTTATAATTTTATTATATATGTATATATATATATATATATATATACACACAACACACACACACACACACACACAAGGTAGAGGCTAAGCAGCTAGCTGAAACCTACAGCTTCGCTTCTCTTCGGTCGTCGAAGACCCAAGGATGCAAAACCTGACTTCGGACACAGTTGTTCTTTGTTCGACTCCCCCTAGTGGTCTGGATCACTTCTGTTTTCAGCATTTTTTGTTTGCATCTCTTTTTTGTTGCATGTGTTTTTCTCATTGTTGTTGGGTGTTTGTAAATGTCGGCCACCGTAAAATAGTGGTGAAAGTAAAGTATTTGAAAGTAGTACCTTCAAATACTGGCGTCTGTAGGTTCCAGTATTATTACTGTAAATTTAGTTTTACTACTGCATTCACTTTCTGAGTAAGCTACTGCAAAGAAAACTGTAATGCTACTTTTTAAAGTACAGTCTTAGTTTTACGATAGAACATTAATACCTATCCTGAATGAAATGCCACTCGAAGTCCATCAGGTTTTTGATGAGGGTAGGATCCTGCACATTCACGGCTTTTGTGCCCCTTTCTGGGTTAATCCCAATGAAGCAACTAAAAAACAAAATAAAAAATGGGAAAATTCCTGAGAATATAAATAGTGTGGCATTTTGAATACAGCTGGTACAATATATAAATAAAGCTGTTTTTAATTATGTAAAGAGAAAACATCACCACCTTTGTCAAATGTTAATCATAACTTGCTTTTAAACTTTAAAACCGTGTCATTGTATTTTGCTCATTGTAAAAAAATTATAGGAATGGTTTTACCATTGAATGAACTCCACTTGGCTGCCTCATGTTGATATCGGGTGTTGAAGGTGTAGAAGATGGAAAACACTGTCGTGTCTGGAATGTTGGCTGGACCCTCTCAAAGACTCAAAGACCACAGGGACTGTAATAAACCAAGCCCTTAATTGGAAGAACATAAAACAAATCCTCTTATTGATACAGTATGTATTTAAATGATTATCATAACAAAGAATGTCCACTCTGCCAGTGGACATTCTGGCAGAGTGGACATTCATGTGGAGTAAAGTAAATTCCTCAATTGTTGTGCAAGTCACATCAATGTTGAAAACTGTAGGCTGGATTAATGTACAGAAGTTGTAGAGGAATTCATGGTACTTTGCACTGAAGGTGAAGTGTGCTTTGAAAGTTCATCAAAAGCTACCTTGGATGATCTTGTGATCACTGATGGTGAAGTGTCTGTGGTGCTGCTCTTGTTTTCACCAACATGCAGGAGGAAGGGCTGTCCTGGTTCCACACAAATGAGGAAGGCTTAAACACTGGCTTGCATCTTTGACATAATGATGAGAAGACGAATAAAAAAATTATTAAATATATTTAGCAGCACAGCTACATTCAGATAGCAAACAAAGCCAATGAGAAAGTGATTCTACAAAGAAGTAGGATCATTAGAATAACCACATACATTCACATATCTGACAACATGGTCCACAGTTTGACATGAGCTGTTTTAGATTCTTCTTGTGGCCTTTGGATGTAGGATGAAGCACATGAACCAACAGAAGAATGCCTGGAGGAACAACAGGATAAATAGGAGGCACATTAGGATAATAAATAAACATTTTAAAGAGAAGTGTGAGCAAAACTAACCAGACCCACCTGTGTGCATCACTATCACAGTCATTCAAAATACTTTGTCCACCCGGTTTACCCCGGAGAGCATTTTTTACCACCTTCAACATAAAGCATATAATTGTCAGAAATACAGGGCTTAAAGTAAAAAAAAATCCTGAGCCTGGAACTTATAGTTATGATAGAAATTAACTATACCGTTGCTATTGCCACAGTTTAATAAAAAGTGTCTTTGAATAGTGCAAACAATTGCTTCTAACAATACAATTAACAAGCTAAACACTCAAACTTAAATAAGACTTCAGTACATTTCAACTGAAAACAAAATGTAAAATGTCTGTATGGAGTTAGATTTGTTTCACAATTATTCAATCAAAAAAATCATGTCAAAGCAAAAATCACTAAGTTTTTTTTAAAACTTTTTTTTGGTTGAAACTTTTTTTTTGGTTGAGTCTCTTTTTTTTGGTTGAAACTTTTTTTTGATTGAAACTTTTTTTTTGGTTGAAACTTTTTTTGATTGAAACTTTGTTTTTGGTTGAGTCTCTTTTTTGGTTGAAACTTTTTTTTTTTGATTGAAACTTCTTTTTTTTTTTTGGTTGATTCTCTCTTTTTTGGTTGAACTCGTTTTCTTGCTTAATACAACTTTATTTGCTTTGGGAAGCTTACATGAACATTCTGGGCGGGGCTTAAGGACGAGCGATGTAAGACGTGTTCCGAAGCATAGACGCCTCATGGACCGCTCCGGCGCAGGAAATACGGCGGCCATCTTGGAGCGGTATACCCTCCTACTTTGCTCAATCAAAACAGCAGAAGATGCCTCAGCACTGAGGGATATTGTTGTTCTGGTCGATGGATTATTGATGTGAGGGCTCCACAGACAACATTTCACAAGTAAGATGGACATATTATTGTGTATATTTTGTGATTAGAATATTACTTTACTGCATTTATGTCCACCGGCGAGATACTACAGCTAATATTAGCTACAGTGCTTGGTGTAATACGGGTTCAGCCCCGCTATGAAGGCTAACTGAGATTCCGTAAATCTAAAAAAATAATTATTCTCTAACATTGACTTAGATTATCAGACACAAGAGCCTATATTAGAAATGAAACAATATAACACATACTATAAAATTTATATTATGTGTTATAACATTCACCGGCAAGTTTACACAGGTGGTAAAGACTATTATTTATATTCTTTCAGTCTGTCAAAAGTAAGATACATCCTAAATCTTCCGTTTTTGTTTTGAAAGTTTCCTAAAGACACGATGTGAGGAAGAAGAGGGAGAAATCTATAAAGAGAGACGGATTCACTGCAGCATGGATGAATCTCACATCAGATTTTGGACTCGTCGGCTGAAAAACATATATATATATATATATATATATATATATATATATATATACACATGTTTATATATATATATATAATTCAGTATTAATCATTATTTATTTGTGCCATTATTAATCTTTATTTATTAGTGTTTGTATAGTTATATAAAATATGTATTGATATTACTAAATAATTTATTAAATAAATTATGAACGGGTGTGCTTTGTAACTATTAAACATATTTAAATATGATGAACTATGTATTAAAAACATACTTAAAAATACAATTGTTTATAAATGTTGCTTTGATAGATGTTTGAATATGGTTTACAGTAACAAAAAAGTGTGTTATGATCTATTAAATCCGCTGATACATCATTGTGCCTGCTAAACACATAACGCTTAGTGGAGTGGAGTACCGCTCCAAGATGCCCAGAAACGCATGCCTGCCCAAAATTGCATCCCCTCTCGCGGGAGCGCGCATCGCTCTGTTCTCTCGCATATTGACGAGAAAACGGACTGAAATATGACCGAAGAGGAAATTTTAAAGATATTTGTAACATTATCACGTTTCTTAACCATGTAATCCCTAAAATGGTGGGTTTTATTTCGCAAATTACTTGAAATAAATACGGTTTTTACACCTTTATTGACACATATGAGTCGAACTTTTTTTCAGCCCGTGTCTGTTGAAAACGTTCTCCGCAAATGGTTTGAAATTCTCTGTTTTTTCTTTTGATACCATAACAGCTTAAAAGCATTACAAAACAGAGGCCCATTATGTAGAACATTTTACATCATGCTTAACTTTCTAGTCTGTTAATGTAGGAGGGAATGCATTTTAATTCATGAGCCTGAAAATATTTGCATCCATCCTGTTGATATAAAAATTATAGCATTAGCTCAGAGAACAAGTGTCATTACGTAGAAAATGTAATGACACTTGGAGCTAACCTGGAGCTCTTTATTTCTCCAAGTTAGCACAGGGATGCATTTTTTGGCAATTTGCTTTTCCAGCCTGCCAAAATATGCATCCCCTCTTTATTTTCCTCAAATATTATTCTAGTGATTTAAAGCTTATACCAGCAGATCATGGAACTATTCTGTTTATGTAGAAAAAGTTATTTCACTCTTAACTCTTTATTTCTCCAGGTTAACACAGGGATGCATTTTTTGGCAACATGGATTTCCAGCCTGCCACGATATGCATCCCCCTTATATTCTCCCCAAATATTATCATATTGATATAAAACTCATACCAGTAGTTTACAGAACTACTCTAATCATGTAGAAAAAGTTATTTCACTCTTAAATCTTTATTTCTCCAAGTTAGCACAGGGATGCATTTTTTGGCAAGATGGATTTTGAGTCTGCCACGATATGCATCCCCCCTATATCCTCCCCAAATATTATTCTAGTGATTTAAAACTTATACCAGCTGTTCATGGAACTACTCTGATTATGTAGAAAAAGTTATTTCACCCTTAACTCTCTATTTCTCCAGGTTAACACAGGGATGCATTTTTTGGCAACATGGATTTCCAGCCTGCCAAAATATGCATCCCCCTTCTATTCTCCCCAAATATTATCATATTGATATAAAACTCATACCAGTAGTTTACAGAACTACTCTAATCATGTAGAAAAAGTTATTTCACTCTTAACTCTTTATTTCTCCAAGTTAGCACAGGGATGAATTTTTGGGCAATATGCATTTCCAGCCTGCCAAAATATGCATCCCCCCTCTATTCTCCTCAAATATTATTCTAGTGATTTAAAACTTATACCAGCTGTTCATGGAACTACTCTGATTATGTAGAAAAAGTTATTTCACCCTTAACTCTCTATTTCTCCAGGTTAACACTGGGATGCATTTTTTGGCAACATGGATTTCCAGCCTGCCACGATATGCATCCCCCCTCTATTCTCCCCAAATATTATCATATTGATATAAAACTCATACCAGTAGTTTACAGAACTACTCTAATCATGTAGAAAAAGTTATTTCACTCTTAACTCTTTATTTCTCCAAGTTAGCACAGGGATGCATTTTTGGGCAATATGCATTTCCAGCCTGCCAAAATATGCATCCCCCCTCTATTCTCCCCAAATATTATTCTAGTGATTTAAAACTTATACCAGATGTTCATGGAACTACTCTGATTATGTGGAAAAAGTTATTTCACCCTTAACTCCCTATTTCTCCAGGTTAACACAGGGATGCATTTTTTGGCAACATGGATTTCCAGCCTGCCAAAATATGCATCCCCCTTCTATTCTCCCCAAATATTATCATATTGATATAAAACTCATACCCGTAGTTTACAGAACTACTCTAATCATGTAGAAAAAGTTATTTCACTCTTAACTCTTTATTTCTCCAAGTTAGCACAGGGATGCATTTTTTTGGCAATATGCATTTCCAGCCTGCCAAAATATGCATCCCCCCTCTATTCTCCTCAAATATTATTCTAGTGATTTAAAACTTATACTAGTAGTTCATGGAACTACTCTGATTATGTGGAAAAAGTTATTTCTTTATTATCACTATTTCAAAGATACTGAAGGAAGTAAATTTGATATGCAACCTTGCTAAATGCATAGCATGTACAAATAATATTTATTTTGTTCTTACATAAATATAACATACATTTACATTTACATTTTTTAAGTACAGTCATAAAATCATTCTTAAACTCAGTTGCTTATGGTCCTAGAATTATTTTTTCGTCCTTACATGTCATGAACATGATGTCGCCTTCTCAAAGAATGATTTACGAAACAAATATTGATGATTAAGAAAAAGCTTTATGTTGACAAAACCCAATATCATCTTTAGTAAACAAATAAGAAACATAAATATTAATTATGTTGTTATTTGACCATTTTTATTTCTTTATTCACAGATCGCATGTGACAGATGCAACTGGTGGTACCACCAAAGCTGTGTCAAATTCCCACCAACCAACACAGACTACTGCTGTGCAATGTGCATCTAGATTTTATTTATATTTTAATTTTTTTTTATTTTAACATTATTTAATTAATACAGTTCAGTTCAGTTGTAGTTTTAATTTTTAATATAAGTATTTTGTTTTGTAAAAATGTTGCTGTTGCAAATATACTTTTGTTTCATTTAATAAAAATTTGATGTTATAGTTATGTAAGAACAAAATAAATATTTTTTGTACATGCTATGCATTTAGCAAGGTTGCATATCAAATTTACTTCCTTCAGTATCTTTGAAATAGTGATAATAAAGAAATAACTTTTTCCACATAATCAGAGTAGTTCCATGAACAGCTGGTATAAGTTTTAAATCACTAGAATAATATTTGAGGAGAATAGAGGGGGGATGCATATTTTGGCAGGCTGGAAATGCATATTGCCCAAAAATGCATCCCTGTGCTAACTTGGAGAAATAAAGAGTTAAGAGTGAAATAACTTTTTCTACATGATTAGAGTAGTTCTGTAAACTACTGGTATGAGTTTTATATCAATATGATAATATTTGGGGAGAATAGAGGGGGGATGCATATCGTGGCAGGCTGGAAATCCATGTTGCCAAAAAATGCATCCCTGTGTTAACCTGGAGAAATAGAGAGTTAAGGGTGAAATAACTTTTTCTACATAATCAGAGTAGTTCCATGAACAGCTGGTATAAGTTTTAAATCACTAGAATAATATTTGGGGAGGATATAGGGGGGATGCATATCGTGGCAGACTCAAAATCCATCTTGCCAAAAGATGCATCCCTGTGCTAACTTGGAGAAATAAAGAGTTAAGAGTGAAATAACTTTTTCTACATGATTAGAGTAGTTCTGTAAACTACTGGTATGAGTTTTATATCAATATGATAATATTTGGGGAGAATATAAGGGGGATGCATATCGTGGCAGGCTGGAAATCCATGTTGCCAAAAAATGCATCCCTGTGTTAACCTGGAGAAATAGAGAGTTAAGAGTGAAATAACTTTTTCTACATAAACAGAATAGTTCCATGATCTGCTGGTATAAGCTTTAAATCACTAGAATAATATTTGAGGAAAATAAAGAGGGGATGCATATTTTGGCAGGCTGGAAAAGCAAATTGCCAAAAAATGCATCCCTGTGCTAACTTGGAGAAATAAAGAGCTGAAAGGATTTCACCTTTTCTATGTAATGACACTTGTTCTCTGAGCTAATGCTATAATTTTTATATCAACAGGATGGATGCAAATATTTTCAGGCTCATGAATTAAAATGCATTCCCTCCTACATTAACAGACTAGAAAGTTAAGCATGATGTAAAATGTTCTACATAATGGGCCTCTGTTTTGTAATGCTTTTAAGCTGTTATGGTATCAAAAGAAAAAACAGAGAATTTCAAACCATTTGCGGAGAACGTTTTCAACAGACACGGGCTGAAAAAAAGTTCGACTCATATGTGTCAATAAAGGTGTAAAAACCGTATTTATTTCAAGTAATTTGCGAAATAAAACCCACCATTTTAGGGATTACATGGTTAAGAAACGTGATAATGTTACAAATATCTTTAAAATTTCCTCTTCGGTCATATTTCAGTCCGTTTTCTCGTCAATATGCGAGAGAACAGAGCGATGCGCGCTCCCGCGAGAGGGGATGCAATTTTGGGCAGGCATGCGTTTCTGGGCATAACACCGGCCTAAATCTCGTCAGCGACAATAGGCGAGAGCGGTCCATGAGGCGTCTATCCTTATATTATGTCTATGTTCCGATTGGTTAGCGCTGACTAAAGCGGATGACTCCCTGAGATCTCAGAACTCTGTCCCGAACTGCAGGGCTTCGGTGACGGGACACAGAATGTGAATGGTAAGTAATCTTCACAAAATTACACCGTTTAGCAGCTTCTAAAGTGTCCACCCTGTTTCAAAGAAGAAATCTTACTCATCTTATGACGACAGTCACATATTTTGTCTGCCGCGATCCCCAGTAGCATATTGTGCTAGCTAATGTTAGCACTAGGTAAAGTTCATAAACTAGGCTTGTGTAATATTCGCCTGTCTTTATGTTGAATTCGTTAACCAGCGCACCTCTGTCGAGTGGCATTAAGCGTGGAAAATACCAAATATATCTGGAGGAAATATGTGTTAAAAACTGTTGTGCAATCCTCAGTGTGTGTGTGTGTATTAACTAGCATTGAAGCTAAAATGGGAAAACAGCGGATCGTTAAACCAATGTTGTCAGGTCCACATTAATCTGCACCACACGTCAAGTGACTGTGCAGATGATTTATTTACCAAGCACATAATCAGTGCTATCGATGAGGGGAGGCAACGTAACTCTTAAATATGTACATTTTCTTCCAGATGTAAAATGTAAAACTAAGCTGGTAGGTCACAGGCCGAAGGAGGATGTTCACATAATTTCTGTTTTTTATTATTTGATGGGTGTGTGTCCTGTACTTAGTTTTATTCCGAATTAGATGTAATATGCCTTTTGCTGTGTTATATTAAATTAAATTGGTGTTCTCCTAATTCCCCATTCTAGTATGACCAGCAGAGTGCAGCTGAAGGAGGACAGGCTTGTAGGTCTTACGGATTCTTCCAGCTGCTAGAGATGAATCAGAGCATGAGGATGGAGAGACCAGCAAGTGTTGAGTCAGAGAAGGTCAGGTAGGGAAGGAAGTGTTGCTTTTAGGGGCCGGGTCTGTTTGGCTAAATATATTTCTCCAAGTCAGTTTATTTATTGATTTTAAAAATAATGCCTCTTCTTGTTACATTTTTTGCATTATTTTTAGTACAGATAATCGGCATACTGTACTTTGTCTGCTGGTAGTTTAAGTTGATTTCAGCTACATTCAAAAAAGTATTCAGATTTTAACATGCATTTTCTACTTACTAAATATTTCAGTTTACTCTTTCTCAGTAACTTCAGTGTTACACCTCTGCAATATTTTTTGCAGTTTCTCTTATTGTGATACAGTAACTGTTTCACTTGAACATTTAATTTCCTGAGATATAGTCAATTTATTTTCAATTAAAACTCTTACAAGACTTTAGGGCTTATTGGGTTTTGATTATGTTGTCCAGGTAAATATCATCACTTATACTTTTTTTATTCATTTTTTTTTTCAGATTTGCGTCATAAAGCTTCTTGATGCGTTTCTGAGCCATGATTGAGACTCTCCATGATGTTCACCCAGGACAGAGAGGAACTTGTATCAACTCCACTCCATCGACCCCTTGAGACCTTCCTGTTGTTAAATTGCTTTTCCCTTGGATCCAAGCACCTGCACCTCGCTGACCAGTACAGTGACCATCATTCCACAGTCAGCTGGATCATCACAACATTGACTAACTTTTTATTTACAATTAGGATCTGAAAACCAGAGGACCAGCTACGCAAAAATATACCTGCAGACTTTAAGCAGCTACCCTGACACTGCAGTGATCCTGGACTGGGCTGAGCTGCTCTTCCTCTCTTCTCTTCCTCTCTCCTCCAGAGTGACGAGTTTTCATCACCAGTAAAGATAAACAAGTTTGAGTAACTGCTCAGTGTTCATTTTGTTATACTGTTTGGACTTAAAATAAAATGTAATCTCTTTTGTAATACTCTACATTTTACAAACCTTTTTCCCTTATCTCAGTTGTAACATTATGTGAAGTATTTGCATGTAATTCGGCCTTCAAGCGAGATATTAAAATTAACGCTTTCAAGTAGTATTTCATCTTTTCTAAAACAAAATACAGAAAATACTTTCACAAAGTGGCTTTAATTCTGTCATTCCTCTTGTGAGTTGTATAATGGAGTGTTATGGCCAGGTTACAAGTATTTTTAATTATCAGAATGCGGTCATATTACGATCATAAAGATGCAATTTTACCAGAAGAACATCTTAAAATATGGAAAGTCATTTTATGGAGAAGTCTTAGCTCCCTCTGATGAAACCAGAGGGAGCTAAGTGGTTCCGATACATTCAGTGGTTAAGAGGATCAATTGGCCACCAGGTAAGCATTGATGTCAAAATAACAAACAGAGCTACTGATGTAGGAGTATTTTCCATGTTGAAGAAAAGCAAAGTTTATATTGGGAGAGGGAAAATGTTGAGTTTAGGTCAGCCGATGTCTCCATCCAGGAAGCCACTAAAGCCAACAGAACTCCAGTCCAGCTCCAGCTGCAGTGAGGATGAAAAAGGGAGAAATAACCTAACGTTAACATAACAGGGAATAAAGCAAATTTGGTAATTCGCTTTTAATGTGTTCCAGATGCAAAAAGAAAAAGCAGCTCTGATATAAACTTGTTTATTTACTTCTGCCAGGATGTTGGTAGTAATTTTTGTATTTTTATTACAATGTATCATCAACACATAAGGATGCATTATTTTTAAAACCAATAAATAAACTGACTTGGAGAAATATATTTAGCCAAACAGACCCGGCCCCTAAAAGCATCACTTCCTTCCCTACCTGACCTTCTCTGACTCAACACTTGCTGGTCTCTCCATCCTCATGCTTCTGACTCTAGCAGCTGGAAGAATCAGTAAGACCTACAAGCCTGTCCTCCTTCAGCTGCACTCTGCTGGTCATACTAGAATGGGGAATTAGGAGAACACCAATTTAATTTAATATCATAACAGAGCAAAAGGCATATTACATCTAATTCGGAATAAAACTAAGTACAGGACACACACCCATCAAATAATAAAAAACAGAAATTATGTGAACATCCTCCTTCGGCCTGTGACCTACCAGCTTAGTTTTACATTTTAAATCTGGAAGAAAATGTACATATTTAAGAGTTACGTTGCCTCCCCTCATCGATAGCACTGATTATGTGCTTGGTAAATAAATCATCTGCACAGTCACTTGACGTGTGGTGCAGATTAATGTGGACCTGATAACATTGGTTTAACGATCCGCTGTTTTCCCATTTTAGCTTCAATGCTAGTTAATACACACACACACACACACACACACACACTGAGGATTGCGCAACAGTTTTTAACACATATTTCCTCCAGATATATTTGGTATTTTCCACGCTTAATGCCACTCGACAGAGGTGCGCTGGTTAACGAATTCAACATAAAGACAGGCGAATATTACACAAGCCTAGTTTATGAACTTTACCTAGTGCTAACATTAGCTAGCACAATATGCTACTGGGGATCGTCGTCATAAGTTGAATAAGATTTCTTCTTTGAAACAGGGTGGACACTTTAGAAGCTGCTAAACGGTGTAATTTTGTGAAGATTACTTACCATTCACATTCTGTGTCCCGTCACCGAAGCCCTGCAGTTCGGGACAGAGTTCTGAGATATCAGGGAGTCATCCGCTTTAGTCAGCGCTAACCAATCGGAACACGTCTTACATCGCTCGTCCTTAAGCCCCGCCCAGAATGTTCATGTAAGCTTCCCCAAAGCAAATAAAGTTGTATAAGCAAGAAAACGAATTCAACCAAAAACTCAGAAAAAGTTTCAACCAAAAAAACGAGACTCAACCAAAAAAAAAAAAGTTTCCAAAAAAAACTTAGTGATTTTTGCTTTGACATGATTTTTTTTTTAGATTGAATAATTGTGAAACAAATCTAACTCCATACATCGGATTCTCGGCTGTTGTCATAGTTTAGTGGTTAAAACGGCACTCTTGGAACTCTGCGACCGCTGGTACAAGTTTATTTAGCAGCACTATCGTCTGTTTCCCTTTTTGGACCAGTTTATTTTATTGTCTACAAAAAAAATAATATAATAATAATAATAATATCACTTACTGCCAACATTTTGGAGGTAATATTGTTTAACAGGTTTGCCAGACAAACTTTATGTCATGGTTTTTGGAATATTCCAAACCCACATGCAGCAGGCACTCAGGAGAAAACTGAAGTTTAAGGGTTTTATTCAATAACGAAAAAAAAAGGTGATTCGAGCTGTAGTGGCTTTGAACAGCAGACAGGTCGGAAATGCCGGGGCTGGGTTTGGGGTCCAATGAACTCCTGCTCAGGGGAAGTGAGGGAGAGGAGAGCGACTCGGTGCTGGTCGCAGTGCAGGGCCCTCCAGGGCGAGGAGATCCAGATCCCTTTAGCGGGCTCGACTGGGTCCGGATCTTGCCCGGGTCCAGGGCTCGATCAAACCTGAGACGAGGAGACAGAGGTTAGAACAGGAACGTATATAACTCAAGGTTTTCAGATGGCTCTTAGTTACCACAAGGGTCAACACTCTGGCGTTGAAGTGTTGGCTGGAGGCTCCTCTTATAGTCCTGGAACTGATCAGATGATCTGCAGGTGTGTGCAGACACACCCGCAAGGTGGAGCGTCAGGAGAGGGACTGCTGGGGCCCCCTGGTGGCGAGCTGGCGGCAGCACGGAGACAGAGGGCGACAACACTTTAACTGTAAGAATATTGTCAGATTACCAAGTTGCACACAGCTTTGCTTCTGCAGCTGAGTGAAATCTTAAAGTGCAAACAAAATAATGTGGCTTCCATTAAATGAGCAATGAATTAGTGTGCATGATATCATAACTGTTTACATTTATTGATATGTTTGCAGAGCATGTCAGTCAACATAAGACTGAAAAGACGTAAAATGATCGTCATTACTCTAACAATGCTGGGTGGTAGTACAAATTCTGACTTTTTAGTACAGTCACCTTTTGAAGTGGGGTATATTTTAGTAACCTTTCAATGTATTCTTCAAATTCCTTCATACCATTATGTTTTGTAGAGCTCTTAGAGAAAGTAGACATTTTCATATCCGTTTATTTACATTTGTCGCGTTTTGATCAGGAAACGACAAAGCCACCTAGTTTTCACTAGTTAATCTTAATGCGGCTCATTCTGTTTTTAATTTCATTTCCCTTCGTCAACAGCTTGCAAACTGTTTCCCAGCAGAGAACACAAATATTGTAGATATGGCTCATAGTCTGTTGGTGGTATCTGACTGTATCAATCAATCAATCAATCAATCAATCAATCAATCAATCAATCAATCAATCAATCAATCAATCAGTTAATCAATCAATCAATCAGTTAATCAATCAATCAATCAGTTAATCAATCAATCAATCGATCAAATTTTATTTGTATAGCACATTTCAGCAGCAAGGCATTTCAAAGTGCTTTACATAATTAAAATAAAAACAGCATGTGTCATTGAATAAACAGTGAGAAAGAGAAAGACATTTTGAAAAAGATTAAAAAAGATAAAAGCATTAAAACCCGCACCCCTTTTAGGACTTCAGTTGAATGTCGTTTAACTGGGGCTCTAACCCTCTGGGACTTTAGTCGAAAACACCATTTGACAAGGACTCCAACCTCTAGGTTTTTAGTTGAAACTCCGTCAACTGGGACTCTAAACCCCGTAGGACTTTAGTTAAAAGTCATTTAACAAGGATTCTCACACCCCTAGATATAGATTTGTTGAACTGGGACATTTTCCGGGGGGGCTTTACATAGACAGTGTGAAAGAGAAATAAAAAGAAGTTAATAACTAGATGAAAAGTAAAGATAAAAACATTAAAAACATCGAAGACATAAAACCTAAAGATAAAAACATTAAAAACATCGAAGACATCAAAACCCACACTCTAACACTAATTTAACCATAAGCAACTCTAAACAGGTGGGTTTTAAGTTGAGATTTAAAGGCACCCAGTGTTTCAGCTGTTTTACAGTTTTCTGGAAGTTTGTTCCAAATCTGTGGTGCATAGAAACTGAATGCTGCTTCTCCTCGTTTGGTTCTGGTTCTGGGGATGCAGAGCAGACCAGAACCAGAAGATCTGAGGGGTCTAGACGGTTGGTACAGCAATAACAGATCTTTAATGTATTTATTGTGGTGCTAAACTGTTCAGTGATTTATAAACTAACAACAGTATTTTAAAGTCTATTCTTTGAGCTACAGGGAGCCAGTGTAGGGACTTTAAAACTGGTATGTGCTCTATCTTCCTGGTTTTAGTGAGAACGCAAGCAGCAGCGTTCTGGATCAGCTGCAGCTGTTTGATTGATTTATTATATTATATATTAAACAGCTTTTTTGCCCCTCGGTCTTGGGGGTTGTCAACATGAATGTTGAAATCACCGACAATTATCAAACAATCATAATCAACGCATATGAGAGATAGAAGCTCATTCAAGTCTGTAAAGAAACCTTCCACATATGTTGGAGTTTTGTATAAAATTAGTGTCAAAGTTCGTTTGTGGCCTTTTACCTCAATTCCAAGATACTCAAAAGACGTGAAATTACCCAAAGAAATTTTACTACAACTTATGGTATTCTTAAATATTGAAGCCACCCCTCCTCCTTTTTTGTGTTTTCTATTCTCACTTAAAAAATTGTACGTGGGAGGCGCTGATTCAATTAGTATGATTGCTTCATTATTGACATTCAGCCATGTTTCTGTCAGGAATAAAACATCAATATTATGCTTGGTGATGAAATCATTAATTAATAGAGCTTTAGCACAGAGAGATCTGGTATTTAAAAGAGCCAGTTTAAGTGATTGGGAGGCTGAAAGTTCTTCAGTCTGAGGTTCCTTTAGGCAGGGAATAAGATTGATGTTTGAATTAAGACCACTGTTTTTTGTATTTCTGTTTTTTCTAACTTTTCTTGTAGTGATCCGGACAGGTAATGTCCTGTTTTGCGGTGCCGGGGGGCCAGACACTGTTGTTGCGCAATCCCTCAAACCCCTCTCTCTCTCTCTCTCTCTCTCTCTCTCTCTCTCTTTCTCTCTCTACTTCCCCTTGTCAGAGGAGGGAGATGTGCTACCAGCTCTCTGTCTAACGGGTGAATTGAGTTTCCTAAATCTGCCGGGATTTACCCTGTCCAGAAGTGAAGTAAACTCTGTTTAAGCTGAGTGTGAGAAAGACTAGTCTGGTTTCTGACGACCTCCATCCAGATGTCCCATCCTTTTTCACCCTGTGAATGAGCCAGATTGAGCAGCCTGCAATCAGCTAGTTTCACAGAGCACACCTGTTAACGGTCGCTCTTTCTCTTATTACAACTTGCACTTGTTACTGAACCAGGTTGGTTTTAGTGACTCGGGCGAGTCCCAAGGGTGTTGTTTTAGTTTTGGGCCAAAAGCAACCTATAAAACATTTTCCACTTTCTCCTCCCAGAATCAAACTTCATAGCTATTTTACAACCATCAAAGAACTTTAAGGTGACTCATTAATTGAATGTCCACAACATCTTTTAGATTTTCTTAATGCTAATTATTTTATTAGTAAAGCAATTTTGCAAGGGTCAGTACAGCTTAAATCAGTAACAGAAATAATCAAACAAGTAAAATCAATAATCTAGCCTATCTTTCCCTAATGCTGACACTGTGAACTAAAAAAGGGAACCTTTGAGAGAGACGGACGGAGTTTGGCATCTTGAACCCCAGAACTGGCCTGATGATGAAGAAGGTGTTGCAGCAGCAGGAGGCTCCCAGTACAGGAAGAGTACTGACTTAGAGCGGCAGATCTCGGGCCTCAGGGTTTTTTCCTCATGAGCGTAGCGGTCCTCAGCTTCTTGTCTTGCAGCTCTGTAGCTCCTTTCTCCTCGTCTCACAATCTGTCTGGTTCATCGAGATGTAGACGAGCTGGTCTCAAGGAAGGACCACACCAGTTCTTTATCTTTGCCTTTGTTCTTTGCCTTTGTCTTTGGGGTCCGAACCCAGCTGGTGAGAGAAGTGCAATTTGAAGCCACATGTTGCGGGGCTAACGGGTTGGTCCCCATGTGCAGAACAGTCTTCGGCTCCTCTTCTTCAGCTGCAGAGTTCTTTGTCCATCTCGATCTTGGCTCGAAGCTGCCTGGAGGATCCAACCAAAGATTCCTCTTTTGCAGCCACCTTATAAAGGGTTTATCCACCTTTTGGTGCATTTGCACTGGCTAGCTTTGTTGCTGTGCCTGTCTCATTGGGTGACTGCGTGGACAGATGATCTCATATCCATCACCGTTTTGGAGACATGACATGTTGTCTGTTCTAATGACCCCGAGTTGCTCAACAGTCCTCCTACGTCTGTTGCCTGCCCAACCTTTTCTTAGTTTAAGTTTAAGTTCAGCAATAAGGCCTTGGTCATCTCTGCTTTCCCATCACTTCCTCTTTTTCCCCTGACCTTACACCTATCATCTATCTCCAACACAAACATCAGTGACCTTTAATTAGTTACACATTTTACACCATTTTCAAGTTCGATGTCAAAATCACATTTATAACCTTTTAGTTTCTCTGATTTAACATTCATTTATAATATTATAATAACCATTACTTATTAGTTATTATATAACTAATAAGTTATTATAATCCTTATCCTTATTATAATCATAATGTGAGTTATTACAGACATTAATGGAAATCTAATTATTTGATACCATGTTACAGTTACTTCTTTTACCTGTAAGTACTTCCACAAGTGTAAGAGTAAGTGCAAATATTTTTATAATCAAACCAATATCAACCACTGGTTAAACCAGTATTAATTATTGGCTTATTTCTAAGTTATTATTATTACTGTAAGTATTTTACTCTGGGTTTTATCCAATTACTCAAAATGTTTAGATTTTATTCTTTAAACCTTTAATGCTTTGAAATGAGTACTCTGAACTATTTTTATACACATGCAGGTTGGAAGCTTTCTTCCTCTTTCTTCAGGAAACCTACTCTTCCTGTTCCATGACTCTCTTTCTGCCTGACTATGATTTTTTATGATTAAATAGAAAAAAGTAGAATTAAAGCAAAGTTTGCAGGACACAATAACAACACACACAACCAGATTAATTTTATTACAGTTTGACTCTACTGTTGGGGCTTGATGTCACCTGTGTATTCAATTTTAAAGGTAACTTTATTCATTGTTATTATCAAACTAAAATCTCCAGCATGGGGAAGTGGGATGAGCTCGACTTTTCTCGACAACACATTCTGGAGGAAGATGGGTGTAAAGATAATATCTGGACCCCGGTCTCAGACCTCAGAAATGCAGAGCGCTGGATCCTCAGGGAGGTCAGAGGCAGGTGGCTTAGATGAAGTGAGGTCTGCTATGTTAGCGCTAAGGACAGTCGTGCCGAGGCGAACCTGTTGATCCATGCCATTCTGCTGGGAGGAGGAGTCCGTCCGTCCTCCTCTCTGACCCGGATCCTCAACCAGCATCTTCAGGCGGCTCAGGTGCAGCCCGACTCTTTAGTGATTGACTTCCTGGGAAACTCTGGTCTTGTGAGTGAGTGTAGGAGCAGAGAGGGAGGGGGCAAGGATTAGGGAGGAGAGAAGGAGGAGGGGAACCAGTCATTCTGTCCCCAGCACTTTGTTTTGGGACACTTTGCTTCTGATAAGCGGAGGGTTCCATCCTAGTCAGACATCCTTGAGCCTGTTCTTCTGAAGCGATGGTCACATTGGTGTTTGTAACCTGCACAAAATAAGAAACCTGTATTTTATTTTGGCGGGTCAAACTGACAGCACCCTTTAAGTTCCGGGTCACAGGTGACTCAGATCTCAATCGCTGTTGCTGCTGTCGCTGTGGTCAGCTGCTCGTCTCGGCGTCTTCTAAACTTATAGAAGAATACGGCTGGATCGAGGCTTACTAAAAGGGCCGAAGGATTAAATTGGGTGTTTCCTGTCGACCGCTCGACGGTCAGGTTTTTTTCCACCCCCTGTGTCACGTCTGGATGGCGAGCTACCGGATCACCACCGCAGCTTCGCGGTAGGATTTAAATGAACCAAGCTGTTGTCTCATTGTGGACCTATTTGCTATGGATCATGGACAAAAAGGGAAAAAAAAATAATCAGATATTGATTGATGGACTATTGATCACCTTGGATTCATGAATGGACCAAAATAGAAACTCTTGAGTGACAGCAGGGATTATTGTTTTTTGTTGCTGAGTGCTTGTTTTTTTTTTTCCTTGTTGTGTTTTTGGTTATATTATAGAAAATCACTGTTATTATAAATATTATTATTATTGCATATCTTTATATATATATGAAAGAAAAAAACAAGTTGAATACAATAACTTAAACATACTTTTGTCTAATGGTATTTTATTCACACCCACGGGCTCCATAGCCGAATCTATCCGAGCGCCATTTGTTATATTTGGCCGTAGTCAGGCGCCTAGCCTTAATTAGCGTTACATGTTCTTGTTGATAAAATGAAAAATGTTTGCAGTGAGCAGCCTTATTCCATGTTTGTTAAGATTGCGTCCTCCTCTTCCAAAGAGGTGAAAGAGCTGCCAGTAGATCCAGAGGTTATCGATGAAGGTCACTGAGTTGGCAGAGCAGGTTTTAATCAGCCATTTGTTTATCATGGGCAGCCTGGAATGTTTTTCGTCTCCCCATTGAGGCGATGGAATTGGACCGCTGAGAAATAACTTCATTTTTAATTTTCCCATAGTGTCCAGAAGAATATTAAAGTCCTTTTTCAGAATCTCCGATTTTTGCTTTGCCAGATCGTTGGCTCCAACATGCACAACTAAAGTCTCAATGTTTGGCTGATCAGTGGTTAGAGCGAGCACTTTGCGAGTCAAATCAAATATAGTGTCACCAGAAAAAGAAACCGGCCACGCTGTTTCGTCCAGGTGAGGGGTTCTCCCTGTTAGTCGTCTCATGGGATCTGCAGTGTGAGACTTTTGTTTCAGCTTGGCGCCCTGAGCGATCCAGGGTGAGTTGCTTGGTGCGGGGTGTACGACCTCTCTGTTGATTTGAGGAAGAGTTGTTTCATTTCCACAGGTAGCGTTGAACTCAAAGTTCACCTCCAGCCGTTGAATCTTCATTTCTAAAAACTGAAGTCATTGTAGAATACTATTAATGTCCTTGGGGTCGGACGGGGGCATTTTGCCCTAGCTCAACTTGTAGGTGAAGAAACGTAAGGTAAAAATAAAAGTGAGAAAATCTCCCGGTCCTTAGGTCTGAAGTAATCCAGTTATGAAGTCGATAACGTAAAATAACTATAAAAATTGTAACTTTAAAAATAATTCACAGGCAAAGTTATCAGTAAGGACGGGAGAGAGCAGGATAAGCTGTTCCTCCTTCAGCTGCCAGACACTATCGTAAACATAATGTAGGAACGTTTATTATTATAATTTCGGCTCCTGAGTAGTCACAACCAACTACATTAGTTGTTAACTTTATATCATTTAGATGAGATTTTATTACAGTACAACTTATCGACATTACTTGATATTCCTTTCTATTAGGACACGTAAACACCACAAGCAACACCATCATCATATTTTATTAAATATGATGACAACAACCTCATTGTTTAGCAACACTTATTGTGGGTAGCAAGTGTTGCTAAACAATGCGACACGTACTACTTAACTTACTTAACTACTTTAACACGTACTCGCGTAACAGTTGCTTGCTGTTATGCGAGTAAGCAACTCGCATAACAGGTAAGTACCTGTTGACTTGAGAGTCAATTCCAATGTTTTTCTGATCAGTGCTGGTTACAAAAAGCAGAAACTATCTACTTAGGTTTACATTGCGGCTATTCACGAGTTGGAATTAATGTATTCTGGTGAACCTGAATGTGAATGGGATTGTGTCATTGATCTGGTTTTACTCAAATGCGGTGTTTTCGAAGCGCAGTGAATGCTGTTCTTTAGAAAATTGTTTTGAAACATAATTTTCACATGCAACATTAAATATATTTGCGTCAAATGGGATTTATAGTCAAGTTTTGCAAGCGGTCTTTTCACGCAAGTAGCATTTTTTTCAACAGGGATCAACACAGTCACCTACAATTTAGAAACATCTGCGGTGTGCATAGGTTTCAACCAGTTAATTTAGCCACCAGTTGATCCATAACACCGGTCCAGCACAGCCACTCTCCCCATTATGCCGTCTATAGCCGAAAATGTCAAGAAAATGACTCTGCAGCTAAATAATGTTAACTCAAACGGCCTTTCTGACAGTTTTAATGTTCGTTTAACCACCCGACACCTCTTGCTACACCTGCTTGGCTAGCTTTAGCTGCTAACAAAAATAATAAACCAAGAGTGCTCACGTCCAGAGCTACCATCCTGCAACTTTTCGATGCATCTTTACTCCAACAGACCAGGATGAGCTCTGAACAGACCTGCTAACCAGCCATTCATTTGATTCAGGTGTGTTAATTGGAGCAGGAGTGAACTTACCAGAGAAACATGTCTTAGACACAGAGAATTAACTACTTTCAATGCTGGAACTGCGGCAGTTTGGAACTATTGGCAGCTGGATGACACACTTGACTTCCGAATTCTATGGTGTGTGTCCGAACGCTCCTTGCCCTAAACACCAGAATTCCTGTCACCTTCTAATATGGCCGCGTAAGCTTGAATTTCTCCTCCGAATATAGCCCCAAAACTTGCCAAATATGAAAAAGGGTGAGTAAAATGAAGGTTATAAGGGGGTCTCGAATGGAGGAACGGGATGGAAACAAGAAAACCACAAAGAACTTCCACAAGGCAAGGCAAGGGAGCTTTATTTATATTGCACCTTTCAGCCAAAGACAATTCAGTGCTTGTACAAAGAAGTTAAAAACAACATACAAACAAAAACACATCAAACATTAGACAGATTAAATTTAAAACATTCTTATAAAAAAATTATAAGTAAATAAATAAATAAAAATAAAAAAATTTTAAGAGTAGGCAACCGCAAATAAAAAGGTTTTTAACCTTGTTTTAAATAAACTCCGTATGGGAGCAGTCTTACAGTGAACAGGAAGCTTTTATGTTGATCCATAAAAACCAAAACTGTTTCAGTGGGTTTAGTTTAGGGCTGTTGTAAACGAATATTTTAGTAATCGAGTAATCTATCAATTATTCTTACGATTAATCGAGTAATCGGATAAAAAAAAATTATAAAATGAAATATTGGTAAATCTGGCATAATACCGGTGTTACTATCAGATATCAATCAGTCCAATTTTTCATATTTGAGCATCCCTAACAGTTGCTTTTTTGTAGTTTAGAAAACTAACCTGTAACAATAATAGCTCACTTTCTAAGTTAACCAGAAGAAAAGTTATAGAAAAATCTGAAATTATATTGAATTTAATAACAAAGAGGCAGGCTCACAAATATGCTTATAAAAATGTCTACAATCCAGCTTTTAGTTTATGTATTCATCTTCAGTGAGTTTAATAGATTAATTAAACTCACCTTGCCACCTAACCTGTCATGCTTTGGGTTTGAAAATACGGGAAATGTCGCCTGGAGTGGGAGGAGAGGGCGAATGAACGAACATGGGGTGGAGGGGAGGAAATAGACCAGCGGACTGACGAACCGTTAGACCGGGGCACGAACACGGGGGGAAGCAATACGGGATATTTACGACACCTTCACTGGTCACACTCAGAAACTCATCTACCAGCCATGTACGATGCGATGCGCTCCGCCACCTGTTTCTTCAGACCGGGATATGAAATTTATTGTGCGGTTCGTCGGTAAAGCTACATTTACACGGTAAGCATCAGCTACTCAGCCGCCCGCCCTGTTCAGTCTATCCGCTCACCTCAGCGCTCTTCCCGCCGTTCGCTTTCAACCAGCAGCCCCGGAGGAGAAATGCTGCCGTACTCCAGGCATTCCCCCAGTCATTTTAAGGATGCTTATTGGTTCCCCAAAAACGATAAAAAGTCGGGCATTATCATCAATCAATAAAATCCCCACGGGCCAATCTTGAAGATTGGACTTTATGCCGCTGAGACTTAGCTTTTGTCAACAACTCAGAGGCGGAAGTGAGAGCTCCGCGCAACGCAAATGAAGTCCCGGCCGGAACACGGTGCGCTAACTAATAAAACATAAATTAACGAAGCTTCGAGGCAGGTAAATTTTCCTCGAGGAATTTTAGTAATCGAGGTACTCGAATCATTCGAGGAATCGTTTCAGCCCTAGTTTAGTTGAAACTCTAGGAATTATGACTAAATTTGATTCAGGTTATCTTAAAGGTCTTAGCGGCATATAGGGTTGAAAAAGACCAGAAATGTAGCCCAGGCTTTTATTATAAAGTGCTTTATAAACCATTAATGAAATTTTGTCAATATTTTTTAGAGTTTATTATGCTGTCTTTATGATACATTTGATGGTTGTTACTGCCGACGACATATTCGCGTTTGTAGATAGATTTTTACCCAGAATGCAAATGGAAAAAAACAGTGAGCAAAACGGTGACTGGTACTGACTAGTTAGTATATATTCCATTGAGGGAAACTAAGTTTCATATCTGCTCAAGAGCCCCCCTGGTGGTTGAAGAAAAATCCACATATATATGAAAAAAAACACTGAATGCTCTCTGGTATTGTTCAGGGGGCCAGACCAAATGAGGAGGGGGGCCAGATCCAGTATTGTTCAGGGGGCCGGACCAAATGAGGAGGCGGGCCCGCAGGCCATAGTTTGTTACTCAGGGCCGTGCAGAGACCACTAAAGGGGCAGGCAGTGTTGTGTTCAAGACCACCTAACCCGAGACCAAGGTCAAGACCAAGACCGAGGGAAGTCAAGACCAAGACCAGCGCCCCACGCTACATGATACTGTAAAATGTGAAATATGATCAAAATTACTTCTCAAATTGATCTGAAAGATCCATATTCACATAAAAACACCTAGATATTAAATACTTAATAAAATTAATCAATATTAATTTTGCTTCCATCTCTGTGCTACAATCCACGGTGGTCTCGTGCCATCCTTAAAAAGATAACGCCCTGGGTGTTTGTCCATGTTGCTCATGTCAGAAACCACCACTGTCTGCACCATTAAACATAGCAATTGAGGCAATGCCCTGATGGTAAATAACGCTCAACTACGAACACTGACCAAGGAGCAACAAGCAATTAGTAACCAATCACAAGACGCTCACCGTGACTGTTCTCACCCTCTCTCCCACTACATGAAACCAGATAGTCTGACGGCAGACTACCATTACAGCTGCCACTTTGACCGAAAACAATCAAAGAGCAATGTGCATGTTCTGTGTGCTCTTTCGTTCTTGTTTTATTTATTTAATTAAAAAATATCAATGTTCATAATTAAATAAAATAATGATAGCTGCTGCAGTGTACGCAGGGGATTACAAGAACAAAGAAGAATGTTCTGTCAGATCAGCATATGCTGTCAGATCGTCATACGCTTAGCACAAACCCACGGCTATATCTGTCAGACACGTCTTTACTATATAATTTTATTTAATTAGCAACATAGAATCATGACGTAGATCATTATACACTTTATTAACAGTTGTATGGCATCTTGACTTAGCGGTTAAGTAGGTTAATGAGTTTTACACAGAAGTGTGTTGTAGCTGACTCCAGCTGCAGCCAGACCCTGCTTTAAATACAATTTGAAAAAACAATGCATGTATATCTATATAGTTATCATGGAAAACAATTTAACAACTTATTTTCATCATAACTTGTTGTGTATGGTGAGCTGACAACTCCTCTGACTGTCGGACTTCTTAATGCGCAGGCATGGTACTCACTGCATGTATGCTATTCTGACAGCGTATGGTAATCTAATGGGCTCTTTGTACCTACGGCGTTGACGTTACATCTCCAGGAGCTAATGCGGCTCACTTGTTTCCGCTTTGAGTTACCATGACTGGTAGAAAAGACTAAGTCGTATTTCAGATGCAAAAAACGCAATACTATGAACGTTGTTGTCTTCCTAATATAATGAGCTTTTAAGTTTTCATTAATTTCCAAGCGATCCTGAATTAAGAAGATGGTGGCTTGTAAATATTTGTCACTACCAAATGACAAATATTTGTGTAGTGACAAAGTTTGCAGCCTTCACTTCACTCCGGATCAGCCTAAAAATACGAGGGATACGGATGATAAATAAAGGAGCCTCCCTGAGTTATTTCCATGGAATCACTTATGTATTCAGCCTGAAAAAGCGAGTATATGGGAACGAGTGAGCAGACCAGAGCCAGATGGCCAAGCAACTGATCCGCCTGCCTGTACATACTGCTGTAAACACCGTCCTGAGCTCTTCACAAGAAACATGCAAAGGTAATAAAACGAAATAACACGGAGACATGAAGCAACACGGTCATATTTTTCTAAAAGCAGCAACTTTGAACCTGAACAGCTGAACCAGATCTCTGACACCAGAGCTGCGCTACTGTTAAGCTACGAGGCTTGTTGTGCTTCGTCGTGCTTCGGAAGTAAAAAGCCCGAACCGTAACCGAACCCCTTTAGTCTGACACTAACGACAATAAACACACAGCATACTTGAAAATTAGGTAAAAACATTGTCCGTTAGAATGTTTAGATACTTAAATAGCACATTTTTACAAGAACAATGTCCGAGAATATTGCCTACTAGCATAAACTAAGGTTAATGTTAGCCACAAATTTTAAGTAAAACTCACCTTCGTATCACTAAATGTATAACGAGGCATACATCTTAAAACCTTTCTCCAGCTTACTTGTTGGGGCTTCGGATCGATGTACAAACCTTGGCCAAGCCCTGAAAGCACCTATTGTAAAAGGCCATTTTCAATAGATCGGAAACAATCGAGCCGCTTTTCCCCAAACACGGAAGCTGAGGTGCAAAGAGTCCATAGAACGACTCTCAGTGACACTCCAGTCCTATCTAATAAGTAAAGAGACGAGCAGATTAATCGTACTGTTCCTGAATGTCACGTCACTATATTGCAGACTTTTGGACACAGCGTTGTCCCATATATGCGAAAAGTCAGTCAACACCTCCGCACAATAATTCAGCGCAGTGAGTGACAACTTTTTTCATCACAATGCTTATGTGTCTCTGTACAGCTAGCTTTGCTAACATCACGTCAACGGAGCTTACCTTTCTTTGTATGGGGTTCCATTTGTATCAAAAATAAGAAGTCATATGTGTAGATGTGTCGTTGCTATGTGTTGTTGGTCTATGTCGTTGGTCTATGTTGCATGTAGATGATGCATATGTAGATGTTGCATATGCGTTCGCTGCATATGTGTTTGCTGAATATGTCGATGTTGCATATTATAACAGCTGTAGGTTGTGTAGTGTCTCTTTAAGATACTCCAGTATCTCTAATGACGTCACGTGTTTGCGCCGCGGCTTCTCTGTAGAGAGCGTGAGAGAAACGTGCTATAGTTGCCACATGGACATGTTAGCTCTCTAACTTTAGTAACGTTACGGGTAGTTTGGACTCTGCTCATTTTCATGTTTGATAATATAGCAGCCGTTCAACCGGGCTTTGTAAGGTTGGTGAAGAGTTCATTAAAGGACAACACTGTGGAATTCCCAGTATCGGTGTGGTTGTGAATTTTCTGCCGCCTCTTCTCCTTCCCTAATACAACCCAAACGTTACAAATGGCGCCCGAACAATTTCTCTTGGACCTCAGAAGGCAGTATCTTCTACCAGCTGATGTTTGAAACGTGGAAGAAGTACTTTGCAGTATAGTGGACGTCCGCCGCCATACCCGTGGGAACGAACCGAGCTAGGCCAGACGCGGACTTCGGAGTTTTTTCAACGGCAACGAGCAGAATCTTCAACGCCGTTTTTGGAATATAACACGGTCCCAGGTTTAAACCCTTTACCGTGACAACTTGGAGCAACTGCAGCGCCTAGACGTGAGACGGATTTTGCTTTATAATTTCTGAATGTGCATGTGCACGGGAAAGGGAAGAGGAAAAACCCCTCATCTGCTAAGCGCGAGGCAGGCTTTTTTTTTCTGAACACTCCCTTCGGCAATTTCTTACTGGACTCAGCTCTGTACCGGATCAGGGCTGCAAGACTTTAAGTCCATCAGAAAATACGAACTGAACCCGTGAGTACTTGAAAAATATAATAAAAGCAAAAGACAGAACCGAATTTATCCTAGCACAGACTCAGGTTCACATAAGTGTGCATGATGGCTACTCATCCTGACTTGGCTGACCCGTGTGATGATTTGGACTTTAGGTTGCTCCCAAGCCAAAGTACCGTCAGGCCCAAAACCCATGACCTGGAACTTAAAGTACAAAGTCTGAAAGAAGAGGTGGACATGCTTCAACAATGTTTGCATGATTCATTGGATCTCCAGAAAAATATTTTGGAACGATGGACTCAACAAACTAAAGCTGTCCCTAAAGTCCCAGTTGCTCAGATTACTCAGCCTTTTCCTCAAGCGTCATCTACTCCATATGTGCCTAGTCCGCACGCCAGGAAAAAAGAACAATGCTACTCAGCACCCGACCCCACTCAGACCACGAGGGCTTTGTCCCAGACACATTCGGATTCACTGGAGTTAATTAATACTACCAGAGTGCTCGCTGCTGCGTTGCACCAAACAAAATTGGAGCCCCCTGTGTTCACTAATAATGGTGGTCCTCACCCAGAGGAATGGCTGCAGTCTGTCAATGCTTACAAGACTTCTTTGGACTTAACGGACACACAGGTTCTCAGAGAACTTCCACATTTTCTAGCTAAGGCACCAAGGAAGTGGTTTAATGTTCTCGACTCTCATGTATCTACGTGGGCTGAATTTTGTGAACTTTTCAGAACTGTATTCTTGCCTACTGACAACCAGGAGAATATTATGAGAGGCATCTTGGACTGTTTCCAGCACCCTGAAGAACCTCTCCCTACATTTGTGACCCATATGATCAGTGAGTTCAAAAGACTGAGGAACCCTCTGCCTGAGCAGGAGCAAATTAACCTAATCTGTAAACATGCAGTAGAGAAGTATAGGGTGGCACTGTATGGAACACCTGTCAGGTCAGTAATGGATTTGGTACTGCGTGCCCATGAGCTCCATTCCGTTCTCGGCACCAGCGTGTCACAGCCATCAAGAGTTCAGCTGAAAAATAAAACTGATGGTGGTCCCTACTGTTTTAGATGTTCCATGCCTGGTGTTACATCCCGCACATGCCCGAACTGTTCCACTGAGTGTCATGGAACACAGACGACAGAACAAGAAAGCACTAACAGGATGAGAGAAACACAACCAGTGAGTAGAAAGCAGGGAAACTTCAGAGGGGGGAGAGTTTTTCACAGGGCCCACCCTCCCCCCAGTCAGTAACTCTGCCCTCATTGCCTTTATCAGTTCCAAGTTCACCACCTATGCTCAATCACATTGAGGATGGAACTTCACAATCATCTTGGAATACTCCTTTCAGAGTTAAAGTGAACTTCAAAGGAACAGCTCTGGAGGCCACACTTGACACAGGTGCATCGCTTTCAGCAATAAACGCAGACTTGATACCCGAAAAGACCCAAAATATCTCATTAAAGGATCAGTGGCATTCCCCACCCATAAGACTGGCCAACGGCACTGACTGCAATCCGTTAGGTGTAACCTGGTTGACCATTGGATTTATGGGCAAGTCAGTCTATCAACGATTTGTGATAGTGCAGGAACTTTCATCCCCCTTAGTTCTTGGGATGGATTTTATGACTCGCACTTCACTAACAATTCATGTTCCAACCAGAACAGTAATTGTGGATGACAATCCCCCATTTCTGGATGAACCCTACGAAAATGACTTTGTGGAGGCTGATTTTGAATGTGGAATGATGACTCTACAAAACACTCCACAGCTCTCACTTAAGGAAAAAGTTGAAGAAGCTAACTTAAATCCTGAGGAAAAAGATGGACTGTTAAAGTTAATAGATAACTACAGTGATCTGTTTGATGGTCATTTAGGTCGCACTTCTCTGACAGAACATGTCATCGTCACTGGGGATGCAAAGCCAATCAACTTGCCGCCTTATCGCACCTCTCCAGCTAAAAAGCAAATCATTGAAGAACAAGTGCAAAAGATGCTAAAGGATGACATCATTGAACCTGCGTCTGGACCATGGGCAGCTCCTGTGGTCATTGTGACCAAACCTCCCCGTGAACCACGGTTTTGTGTTGACTTCCGGGGTTTGAATCAGCTGACTGTAAAAGACTCTTACCCACTCCCACGAGTGGATGAGTCATTGGACTTTTTATCAAGAGGAAAGTTCCTGACAACACTAGACCTTGCTCGAGGTTACTGGCAGGTCCCCATTGCCGAACAGGCTAAACCAAAGACTGCTTTCATCACGCATTGTGGCCTGTTTCAGTTCAAGGTCCTTCCTTTTGGTCTATGTAATGCTCCTGCGACCTTTCAGCGACTTATGAACAATGTTTTAGCTGGCCTGATTTATAAGTCGTGTGCAGTGTATCTGGATGATATTGTTGTCGCATCACCAACTTTTGAGCAGCATCTACTTGACCTAGAGGAGGTCCTTGACAGGCTTAAATCTGCTGGCCTCTCATTGAAACTGAGCAAATGTCAATTCTGCCTTTCGGAACTCACCTTCCTCGCCTCGGCTATCGTGTCACAACATCCGGAATTCATACCGATCCAGACAAGGTGAGAGCTGTAACTGAGTTTAAAGTGCCATCCACGACAAAGCAGGTGCGACAGTTTCTTGGCTTAACTGGCTACTACCGCCGCTTTGTACAAGATTATGCACGTCACGCAGAGCCACTCTTCACTCTCACTAAAAAGGACATACTATTCAAATGGACCGACGAGTGCCAAGCAGCTGTTGACTTTCTAAAACATTCCATAACTTCGGCACCAGTGCTGAAATTCCCGGATTTTACGTGTCCGTTCTTCATCCACACTGATGCATGTGATGCTGGACTCGGAGCAGCATTGATGCAGAGGGATGAGAACGGCAAAGATGTAGTTGTGGCTTTTGCTAGCCGTTCGCTGCATAAGTCAGAAAAGCCCTATTCGACTCCAGAAAAAGAATGTCTGGCTGTTATCTGGGCATTGGAACATTTCCGTCCTTATGTCGAAGGTTTACATGTGACTATTTACACCGACCACAGCAGCCTCAAGTGGTTGATGTCTCGACCCAATCCCTCTGGTAGGCTTGCAAGGTGGTCTCTTCGCCTTCAGGACTTTGACTTCAGCATCATCCACAAACCTGGAGAACATAATAAGGTGCCTGATGCCCTTTCACGTAATCCCCTCCCAGACGTGGACACGCCCACGGATCTTCTTCCTCCCTATGCCGTGATTGGAAGCATGGATCTTCGTGCTCTGCCCTCTGTAATTGTGTCGGACCGTCCTCATGTTCGTCAGTTGCAACTGGAGGACCCAGTCACAGGCAACTTACTCTGCCAACTCGAAAACGACCAACAGAGTGAGGAGGACAACCAAGATCTGCAAAAGTTCATTGTACAAGATGGACTCTTATATGTCATTGATCCGAAAACACAGTGTGGTCTTCACCCACTCAAGCAGATTAAACTTTTTGCTCCAACTGCACTCCGTAGTTATCTGCTCAAGTATTATCATGACCATCCTACAGCCGGACATCTGGGTGTTGCAAAAACTCTAGCACGCTTGCGTCTCAGATTCTTCTGGCCAAACATGAACTCTGATGTAAAGAAATACGTGGTGTCATGTCGTTCGTGCCAAGTCACTAAACCAACTCAGAGAAAACCAGCAGGCCTCATGGTCCCAATCCAACCACAGAGACCATGGGAATACACGGGTGTGGACTACATCGGCCCACTACCCCGCACTCAAAGGGGAAATGCATATATCCTTGTTTTTGTGGACTATTTCTCCAAATGGATTGAAGTGAGTGCTGTGAGGGAAGCAACTGCTCGAGTTGCTGCTAATAAGTTCATCACCGACATATTCGCCCGACATGGTTCCCCAAAGTACCTTATTTCAGACAGGGGAACACCTTTCATCAGTGAACTGTTTGAACATGTGGTGTCAACACTTGGAACTGAGCACAGAATGACAACTGCCTACCATCCTCAAACTAATGCAACTGAACGTGTAAATCGCACGTTAAAAACAGCCATTCGAGTATATATTGAGGACAAACACACTTCTTGGGACAAATATCTTCCCCAGATTTGTTTCGCGCTGCGTACTGCACCTCATGAGAGTACAAGTCTGAGCCCCGCAATGATGCTCTACGGACGAGAGTTAGACACTCCCTTGGACCTCATCACTCAGCCGTCATGGGAAGGGATGGACGACCCTGATACTAATTACCCAGATCACCTGAGAGCCTCGATTCAAGATGCTCATGACCATGCTCGTACAGTTCTCACAGAAAGTCATAGAAGGCGAAAGCATTACTATGATCTAAGACGACGCCCAGTCTCTTTTAAAGTCAGAGACCTGGTCAGAGCAAAATCACACCCAAAGTCGGATGCATCATCTAACTTTTCAGCAAAATTGGCACCTCTCTACCAGGGTCCCTACCGTGTCTACAAAAAGATGTCCGATGTGAACTATTATCTAACCAAAGCGGACACTGGAGAGAAAGCTGGAGTTTTTCATGTTGCAAACCTTCAACCGTTCTACACCTGGGCTACAGCTTCATCTAACAAACACGCAAAGCAAACAGCTTCTGCAGATTTGGTTTCCATTTGTTTGCCCCCGGCTCTTTTGGACCCAGAGCCTGACTATGATGTCGACGCTGATATCGTCTCTGATGATGTCCCAGTCGAAACTGATTTGGAATGCACAGATCCTGTTCCAGCCTTTTTAGACCACGACCCTGTCCAAGACACCAACACTGTTTTGGAGACGGTTCTTAACAGTTTGCCCCCTGCGAACAATGGGTGTGCTGCTGGTGTCTCTTATAATTTTAGACCGAGACGTGTTCCGAGGGTCACCACTGACTGGTCAGTCAATAGGTGGACCAACCCTTTTCATACCTCCAGGTTTGACCTGAAGTGACCTTGTTTGAACTTTGTTTTGCTAGTTTCAGTAGTGTTCTGTGACTGTCACTTACGTTTTGTTGAGGTCACGTTTAAACGTTTAACACGTTATGCTATGGGTTCTAGCATTTTTGAAAAAAAAAAAAAAACAATTCCACTTTTGTAATCGTCCTGACTGCCTTTTTTTTCTGTTTTTATAGTACTCGTCAAAGTAGATATTTCGGTTGCTGAAAATACTGTCATGTAGGTCAGCTTTCAATATTGTGCTGTATATTCCCGGTTTACTTTTAACGACTTATCCATGTATGGCGGTTTGTTAAGTATTGACTGTGCCTTTGCTGTGTTCGGCTGAGGGCAGCCTATTTCTGACCGGGGGGGGAATATATAACAGCTGTAGGTTGTGTAGTGTCTCTTTAAGATACTTCAGTATCTCTAATGACGTCACGTGTTTGCGCCGCGGCTTCTCTGTAGAGAGCGTGAGAGAAACGTGCTATAGTTGCCACATGGACATGTTAGCTCTCTAACTTTAGTAACGTTACGGGTAGTTTGGACTCTGCTCATTTTCATGTTTGATAATATAGCAGCCGTTCAACCGGGCTTTGTAAGGTTGGTGAAGAGTTCATTAAAGGACAACACTGTGGAATTCCCAGTATCGGTGTGGTTGTGAATTTTCTGCCGCCTCTTCTCCTTCCCTAATACAACCCAAACGTTACAATATGTCTGTTTTATATGTAGATGTTGCATATGTCTATGTTGCATATGCGTTCGCTGCATATGTCTATGTTGCATATGCGTTCGCTGCACATCTCTACGTTGCATATGTCTATGTTGCATATGCGTTCACTGCATATGTGATGAACGTCGTTGGTCCATGCTGTTGGTTCATGTCGTTGGTTCTTGTCGTTGGTCCGTGTTGCTATTGCCTGTTTTCTGCGTCATTAAAAAGTCCTGAAGTAGGTCATGTATGATCAAATTGTTTATTAGATATTACAAAAATGTTGGTCTTTCAACATCAGTGGTTTCAATAAAATTGTTTTCAAAATGTTAAGATTTCTACCTCGTATTTTCTTTAGGCATTAGTCAGGGCAGCTAACGAGGTCAAGGGGTCCTGGCCCAGTGAAGGAGGCGCTAAATTTCTTTTTAAATCTGTGATATATCTTCATTTTAAAAAGAATTTTCACTGTTGGCATGTATTTGAACTTCTCTCTTTTATTTACTTCAGCGCACCTCACAGTTTTAAACAAATTCTGTAGTTTTCGGCGTACTTCTAAATCTGCTCCTTAGTCGCATCTTTTTGGGCCTTCTACTGCCTCTAGTGGCGTGGGGTGGTAACACAACTAATATAATTACATTACTAAATCAAAATGCCACAAAGTATTTATTATTAATTCTGGCATTAGGATAATAACAACAACAACAACAACAACAACAATAATAATAATAATAATAATAATGTGCAAATTACAAACTGGATTCCAAAAAAGTTGGGACACTAAACAAATTGTGAATAAAAACTAAATGCAATGATGTGGAGGTGCCAACATCTACTATTTTATTCACAATAGAACACAAATCACAGATTAGAAGTTTAAACTGAGAGAATGTATCATTTTAAGGGAAAAATAAGTTGTTTCAAAATTTCATGACGTGTCTACAAATCCCAAAAAAGTTGGGACAGGTATTAAGTGGCTGGAAAAAGGAAATTGAACATATAACAAACAGCTGGAAGACCAGTTAGTACTAATTAGGTCAATTGACAACATGATTGGGTATAAAATGAGCTTCTTAGAGTGTCAGTGTCTCTCTGAAGCCAAGATGGTGAGAGGATCACCAATTCCACCACTGTTGCGCAGAAAGATAGTGCAGCAATACCAGAATGTTGTTACCCAGCGTAAAATGACAAAGACTTTTAAGTTATCATCATCAACCATGCATAACATCATCAAAAGATTCAGAGAATCTGGAACAATTGCTGTGCGTAAGGGCCAAGGCCATAAAACTTTACTGGATGCTTGTAATCTCCGGGCCCTTAAACGTCACTGCACCTGAAACAGGAATGCCACTGTCAAGGAAATGACAGCATGGGCTCAGGAATACTCCCAGAAAGCCTTGTCAGTGAACACAATCCACCGTGCCATCCGTCGCTGCCAGCTGAAATTCTACAGAGCAAAGAGGAAGCCATTTCTAAGCAGGCTCCACAGCTTAGTCGTTTGCACTGGGCCAGGAGTCATTTAAAATGGAGTGAGGCAAAATGGACTACTGTTCTGGGGTCAGATGAGTCACGATTTGAATTTCTTTATGGAACACTGGGACGCCATCTCATCCAGACCAGAGAGGACAAGGATAACCCAAGTTGTTATCAACGCTCCATTCAGAAGCCTGCATCACTGATGGTATGGGGTTGCATGAGTGCTGGTGGCCTGGGCAGCTTGCATGTCTGGAAAGGCCCCATGAAAGCAGAGAACTATGTTCAGGTTCTAGAACAACATATACTCCCATCTAGAAGTCATCTCTTCCAGGGAAGACTGTGCATTTTTCAATAACATAATGCCAGACCACATTCTGCAGCAATCACAACATCATGGCTACGTAGGAGAAGGATCCGGGTACTGAAATGTCCAGCCTGCAGTCCAGATCTTACACCTTAGAGAACATTTGGCGCATCACAAAGAGGAAGGTGCAACAAAGAAGGCCCAAGACGATTAACAGTTAGAGGCCTGTATTAGACATGAATGGAGAGCAGTTCTATTTCTAAACTCGAGAAACTGGTCTCCTCTGTCCCCAGACGTCTGAGTGTTGTAAGAAGAAGGGGGGAATGCCACAGAGTGGTAAAAATGGCCTTGTCCCAACTTTTTTGGGATTTGTTGATGTTGTGAAATTTTGAAACAACATATTTTTCCCTTAAAATGATCCATTCTCTTAGTTTAAACTTTTAATCTGTGATTTGTGTTCTATTGTGAATAAAATATTAGATGTTGGCATCTCCACATCATTGCATTTAGTTTTTATTCACAATCTGTTTAGTGTCCCAACTTTTTTGGAATCCAGTTTGTAATTTGCACATTATTATTATTATTATTATTATTATTATTATTATTATTATTATTATTATTATCCTAATGCCAGAATTAATAGTAAATACTTTGTGGCATTTTGATCTAGTAATGTAATTATATTAGTTGTGTTACCACCCCATGCCACTAGAGGCAGTAGAAGGCCCAAAAAGATGCGAATAAGGAGCAGATTTAGAAGTACGCCGAAAACTACAGAATTTGTTTAAAACTGTAAGGTGCGCTGAAGTAAATAAAAGAGAGAAGTTCAAATACATGCCAACAGTGAAAATTATTTTTAAAATGAAGATATATCACAGATTTAAAAAGAAATTTAGCGCCTCCTTCACTGGGCCAGGACCCCTTGACCTCGTTAGCTGCCCTGACTAATGCCTAAAGAAAATACGAGGTAGAAATCTTAACATTTTTAAAACAATTTTATTGAAACCACTGATGTTGAAAGACCAACATTTTTGTAATATTTAATAAACAATTTGATCATACATGACCTACTTCAGGACTTTTTAATGACGCAGAAAACAGGCAATAGCAACACGAACCAACGACAAGGACCAACGACATGAACCAACAGCATGGACCAACGACGTTCATCACATATGCAGCGAACGCATATGCAACATAGACATATGCAACGTAGACATATGCAACGTAGAGATGTGCAGCGAACACATATGCAGCGAACGCATATGCAACATCTACATATGCATCATCTACATGCAACATAGACCCATAGACATAATATAAGGATAGACGCCTCATGGACCGCTCTCGCCTATTGTCGCTGACGAGATTTAGGGCGGCCATCTTGGAGCGGTACACCACTCCAGTCAGCGTTATGTGTTTAACAGGCACAATGACGTATCAGCGGATTTAATCGATCATAACACACTTTTTTGTTTCTGTAAACCATATTCAAACATCTATCAAAGCAACATTTATAAACAATTGTATTTTTTAAGTATGTTTTTAATACATAGTTCATCATATTTAAATATGCTTAGTGGCTATAACAATAGAATAGGAATGGAATATTCTGATATCGATGTATGAAGAGCATATTACAAAGCACACAGCCGTTCATAATGTATTTAATAAATTATTTAGTAATATCAATACATATTTATATAACTATACAAACACTAATAAATAAAGATTAATAATGGCACAAATAAATAATTAATACTGAATTATATATATAAATATATATATATATATATATATATATTCGGATTTTGGACTCGTCGGCTGAGTCCAAAATCCGACTCGGTTAGCTTTAGTGGCTAACCGTGTGTTAGCCACTAAAGCTAACACACGGTCCAAAATCCGATGTGAGATTCATCCTGCAGTGAATCCGTCTCTCTTTATAGATTTCTCCCTCTTCTTCCTCACACCGTGTCTTTAGGAAACTTTCAAAACAAAAACGGAAGATTTAGGATGTATCTTACTTTTGACAGAGTGGAAGAATATAAATAATAGTCTTTACCACCTGTGTAAACTTTGCCGGTGAATGTTATAACACATAAGTTTTATAATATGTGTTATATTGTTTCATTTCTAATATAGGCCCTTGTGTCAGATAATCTAAGTCAATGTTAGAGAATAATAAATGTTTTTAGATTTACGGAATCTCAGTTAGCCTTCATAGCGGGGCTGAACCCGTATTACACCAAGCACTGTAGCTAATATTAGCTGGTATGTTGCCGGTGGACATAAATAGAGTAAAGTAATATTCTAATCACAATATATACACAATAATATGTCCATCTTACTTGTGAAATGTTGTCTGTGGAGCCCTCACATCAGTAATCCATAGATCCGAACAACAATATCCCTCAGTGCTGAGGCATCTTCTGCTGTTTTGATTGAGCAAAGTAGGAGGGTATACCGCTCCAAGATGGCCGCCGTATTTCCTGCGCCGGAGCGGTCCATGAGGCGTCTATGCTTATATTATGTCTATGCATAGACCAACGACATAGACCAACGACACATAGCAACGACACATATGACTTCTACTTATTTTTGATACAAATGGAACCCCATATATTCAAGCTACTTTTCTAAGTGACGAAAATAGTTAGACGTTGTCCCCACCGTCTGTGAAACTGCCTGGATGTTGAGTTAGCTGTGGTCATCGGATTTCTTATGATTTATGCAGCGCTATTATATTACTGACGATTAAACATCTTATGCCGCTGAGAGGAAACCACTGTGCCTGTCTCAGAGCGCCGCGTGCGAGTGAAAGGTGGGGAGGGGAGAGAAACAGAAACACGCATTTGGCAAGTCAAGTTATTGCTTGGATTTTAATTGGTGCGTTTTGCATCCACTGAAAACAACGATGTTAACAAATAAACTGGATAATGTGCTGTATGTTTAGTGATATTTTAACAGTTGCGGTCTCGACTGGTCTTGAAATAAAATGCCGAGTCCTCAGCGTCCGAGACCGAGACAAGACCAAGACCATCAATAAATGGTCTCGAGACCGGTATCGAGACCAAGACCGCTCTCGAGTACTACAACATTGGGGGCAGGTGCTCAAAAAAAAAAAGGGGGGGGCACATCTAACCGCATTCTAGGACAGAATATTCACACAGCTTTCAGAGTTTAATAAACAATGAAAAATTACAAAATTGTGACATATACAATCAAAGCTAAGGAAAATCTCTATATAGAGATTTTCGTTATTAGTAATTTCTTCCTGCAGGTCTATTTGGTCTATTTTGTTATAGGAAAGTATTGCAATATTCAAAACCGCAATTTAGCAAGATATGTAAATCAGAGCTGGACCACCAGACATATTTTGTCTTTACAGAATTACACTATTAAAAATATAAACAAGGGCACAATGCAACCTTTTAGTGTACTGTAATCTATAAAAAAAGAGCTGCCTATTTGCTACACTTGCAGTGGAGATGAAGATGGTCCATTCAGGAAAGCAGAGCTGCATCAAATTTTAATGTGGAACTGCAGAAAAAAGAAAAAAAAAGCAATTGTTAATGCATGTCACCATGAGAAAAGCCTACTGAGTTTTGCTTAAAAAACTTTTTTTTTTAATTAAAATCACACATTTTTGTCTCATAAAGTGAATTTGTTTTTTGTAAAACAAACTTATTTGCGCTTGTCATAAATCCTTTCTTGCTATTCTAAGTTTTTGTTTGTGATTCAAAGTTTTGCTTGTGATTCTCACATGACGTCATGGGCTGGACCCAAAATCACAACAAAAGATTTCTGAGTGCAAATAAAAGTTTATGTTTGGCAAAAAACTTTTTAAGTTCACGAGAAAAAAATGAGCCATTTAATTTAAAAAAAAGTTTTTTAAACTAAACTTTTTGTTTAAAAAACGGAATCATTACAATTCCAAAAGTTTTGATTACAATTTTATTTTACTTAACTGAGGTTAGTTTTTTATTTTTTCATTAAATAATTGGGGAAAAACTTTAACTTCATACTCTGCGAACCAGTCTGTACTTAAAGTCTGGATTGAGTTTTTTTCCCCTTCATTAATGACACACTTTTATTACATACATTATATCTATCATGGTAGTTCAGGGTGAGTTATTTTTAATTCTACATGAATATCCTTGTTGGACTTTTATTTAAGTGCTTTTCTCCTTCAAGATACATTTACCTAAAGCTAGAATAAATGCAATGTATATTATGCAGCAAAGGAAATTAGAAGACATATATCCATTATGGAGATGATAGATTTTGGATGGGCGATGTTTCCCTATTGTAATACTGAAGAATGACTGCTATCATTAACGATACAGGGGAAGAAGCTTTTCAGTTATCTAGCTTTGCTAGCAAAGTCGTTAGCCAGCAGCTAGCTAGAAGCACAACAACAGCCTGCATGATAAAAATACTGAATCGATAGATAAGAATACGGAAGTGGCCTGTCAGTGTCTGTTGTATTTCATTACCTCTCTGCTTAAACCGCTGAAGCAGAAACGATTTCCGTCGTCTGACAAGTAGTAAATCTACTGCACTTTATTCACCAAAAACGTTTTTTTTTTTTTTAAATTCACCAAAAACTGTTCTGTAATCTGGAACGTTCGCTACATTGAGCTCCAGTTAGCCGCCTCATCTCACTGTGTGAGAGGCAACTGCGTCATGCGTCACGGGCAAAAGGTCAAAGGTAACAAGGTGACCGGCTTATTATGTTGTACAAAAAAAACCCAACAAAAAAACAAAAAAAACAAATAATTTTAGTACATGTCATTATGTGTCAGAAGAGGGCTTAGGAAATAATAATACCAAAAAAAATAAAATAAAAAATTTGGACCAAAAGGGCACTTGGGGGCGAGGAGCAAAAGGGGCAAGCACCCCCCCCCCCCCCGCACATGCCTGAAGTTACTTCCTTGTAAGAACAATACGCATCTGTTAGCCTATTTTATTTTTTTACAAAACCAAAAACAAACAAAGAAAAAAGGTTACAATAAAGCTCCTTTTTGGCATTTATAAATGTAAACATGCTGTAAAGTGTGAAAAATACTATCATTTTCTAATGACTAACAATGATTTATAAATTCCAAAAGATAGCCTTATTGTAAAGCATGACACCATTTATTTATGATTAATAAATATTTATGAATGCCAAAAAGGAGCCTTACTGTGAAGTGTGCTGCATGCTATCATTTCTTATTGAAAATAAACATTTATAAATGTTAAAAGGAGAGTTATTGTGATGCATAAAACATTCCACAATTTATTTATAAACATTTGTAACAATAGTGTTACTATAGGAAGTCTATAGCACAAGCCCTTAAGCATTTCAAGAAGTATGAACATATCCAAAATTAAGTAAATATCTTCGTTATGTGGAAATCAAATACATAAGTAAACAATCTTTGAAAAATAGTGGTTTTCACATCTCTTCTTCAGCTCAAAACAAACAGAACTTAAGAACAAAACGCACTCAAACACATTTGCTGCTTCTAATTGGAAGCAAAGTACCAGTAACCTCCATACTTTCTATTCTGTTTTTCACTTTTTCATTGCCTTGAACTGCAGCCTCACATCACTCAGCCAAATCTACCACACTGTCTCTCCTCGGTGAACACTGGGAGCAAAAGCTCCCCAACTGATGAAGTGGACACAACAGTGTTTCTGTCAACCCTGTGCTTCTGAAAAGCTTTATCAAGGCCTCCATCTTTAGAAATGGTTTGAGGAGAGATTTGTAGGCACTACAGATAAAGAAGATGAATCTGCATTTTCAGAAGCATTCGCAGGACGTGGATAATTGAATTTTTTTCTCTTTAGGATACAAACAAGAAAATGGCTGGTTTTATTAACAAGATATTCTACACCTCTCAGGTTACAAAGAGTGACAAAGACATGCAGGTAGCTGCTGCTTCAAAATCCCCCTGAATTGAATTTACACAATTAATGACTTTATTTGCTTTTCTGCTTCTACAGATTAAGCACTGTAAACTTATTTCTGTAAATTAAGCATGTAATAAATAATAAATAAATACATGAGTTGAAAATTCAGCCAGAATAATAAAAAAAAGAAAACAAGACTACAGAAAATAAAACCAGATACTAGGTCATGGCATAATTTATAAACCAGTTAGTGGTAGTGATACAATAACTGTATATTTTCCCTTGCTCAGAAAAATCATGATAAATGAATGAGAATTAGTTCAAAATGGAGCATAAAAGCTTTAAAATTTAGGTAGTGAACTATGAAAAGCCACTTTATAAAAAAAACCATTGTTGCAAATATTGCTGAGTTGCAGATGTCGTAGCACTGATGTCACCCAATGCAGATGGAGGTCAGGAAGCAAATGCAGTGAGTTTACTTCTGTTGATCCAGTTTCAAAATGCCTGAAGTCTGAGTCCTGTACAGTTGTTCAAGATAGATGTTATTTTTGTTTTTCTGAAGGTAGTTGGTCACAAGGGAGTCACCAAACACTTCATGACAGATTCATGTTCATGACAGGTGTTATGTCATGTTTGTCTTAAGCCCACCCTTTCAAATAAAGTATTACCAAAAATACTTATTTTTGGAGGATCTGTTTCTAACCACTATTAGGTCCAGAGGACCCAAACCGTTTCACACCACATTCAGTCATTCACCCATTTACATGTTGGTAAAACTGGTATGCAGATTGAACAACAAAACTAACAATATCTTCTAAACTCATAAAGTGCTTTATGTGTGTGTATTCTCACTGTTTGGTGATGTTTTTATTGACCATTAGCCTTTGTTTGCCTCCCAGGAGAGCACGAGGTACGGCTGAAGTTCAAACTTTTTGTTTTTTACTCTTACTGATGTCCCTGATTTAAAATTTATAGCCATGCTTCCTGCGTTCTTTTATCAACCTATTTTCTGCTTACTGATTTAAAACACAGCAAGCTGCACTAAATGTGACCAGAGCTCTTTTGTTAAGCTGCAATTCTGGCTTTTCTATTTTGACCTCACATGGAGGTCAATAAATCTGTGGCATGTTCTCACCAGCTACATTCCAATTTTATGTTGCTCCAACTGAAAGACCAGTCAATACAACTTGAGTGGCTGAAACAAAGGGGTTTGTGCTATTTAACTCTGTTATATACAAAGATAAATAACAATACACACTTTCTTTCCCGTTTACATTTTGTACATCTGAAAGAGACGTTTTCCGGCATGGAAAGACTCGGATTCCTCCCTCCTGTGTCGCAGAATATTCCTTACCCTCATCCAGCCCCAGCTCCTTCATTGCATGATGCACACACAGAGTCCCAGCCAGCAGGAGCAGCACTGCATGTAAACACAGCTGCTGTAATTGCATGTTTTGTAGTTTCCCATTCACTCTTTAACAGCCTGCAACTTTTCAGCAATAAGGCAGTTCAAATTGCCTCTAAAAGCTCATAACTATTATGAACAAGACCCTTCAGAGCCATTGTAAGGCCAGAAGACTCACATTGGCCCCTCACTTCCCCATGGATCTGACATGAGTCTTGACAGCATTAAGACCCTCTGATTGGTTGTTTCTGATGGAGTGGTGTATTTCTGCAGTCTTAGTGTGGCAGCATGGAAGAAAGTGGATCTCATATTTTTCTGTTGTGAGGAGTGAGACACGCTGGCTTTGCCTGTGGGTTTTTCCTTACAAGGTGAGGTGAAAGTGTGTTGTAACACCGAGCTGCAGCAACAGCAGCAAACGGCGCTCTCAATGCAAATTGGCTACATTTAGAGTCTGTAGCTCAAGGCTGAAGAGAAAAAAATGTGATATTCTTCAGACGGGGTTTGGAGAAGCTGAAGGAGGTCATGATGACTGAGCTTCAGTTTTTTGGGGGGGGGATTCAAGATGATTCATAAGGACATGTAGAGAATGTGACACCAGCAGCAGAAAGAGGAGGAAGAGTTAGTCTGCATTTTAATCTCTGAACATGATCACCCTGCTGTGGAAACTAAACAGTACCCTCTGTTGGATGACACGGAGAATGCGTGTGTGGAGAAGGAGGTGTGTGTCCTCCAGCTGAAGCCAGTCAGGGTGTCTGACACAAAGACGTCCTGCTTCAGATGAGAAAAGTCACAAAACATGACAGTGAAGACATTTAACAGGATTTCAGTCCAAAATTTTATTCGCTTGGTTCTTTATCATCTTCTGAGGCCGATTGGTTGTTGATGTTGCTTGAGATAAGTAATTTAATTTTTGCAGCTTGAAATGTAAGAAAATCTCTAATTATCCTGAATTTGCTTCCTGCTGACTTTTTAAATGTATTTTTGAGTTTAGATGACAATCTGAAAGCTGCTCAATGTGTTGGACATTAATTTTCATGTTTAGAGAGGTGGTATTATGCGTTTTCCAGGCACACTTTGTGTTTTCTCACTTTATAGCAGAATAAAATACCTGTGGCTATGTTCACAGTTCACACTCCAGTCTGAAGTGACCCAAATCCAAATTTTTACCTTAATGTGACCTGAATCAGAATTTTTCATAAAAGTCTGAACAACACAGATTGGATTTTTCCTAATGTGACCCAGGTCACTTAGATATGTGGTTCTAAATCTGATATGTGCCAGATGTTTTCATATGTGACCCGAGTTTGTACAGCCAGGTCACTAACCCTAACCCTGCCTGAACATCATTCATACTCGACAAACATCACTATACTCCTTCCTGATATGTGCAAGCGGCAAGAAACAACCATGGTGGATGTTAATCAGGACTAAGTTGTGAATGTGCTGGCTCCACTTGGATAACAGCTTTAAAATCGTAAGATAGCTAAACGAAAAGCCATTTTTCTTTTTTGTAAAGGACAAAAATCTAACTGTGTTTTCCTATGAGAAACTTACTCCTGAGCTTCAGACATCAGCTTCTGGACTAATCAGTGGGGAATCAGCCATGGCTCTAGCAAATCTGCAGCTGCTTCAACACATTTCCAAGGCAGATGGCCTTGGAAATGTATGAAATCAGTTGTATGATGAGTTTAGTCATTGGTTGGCTGCGATTCTGAACTGTGAAGAATGTCATATTATTCTGGTTAATGTTTATGCTTACAATAATGTCTCTTAAAATAAACTTTTATTGTCTGACATATCTGATGCTACAGAGTACAAAACATTTAGAATACTAATTTTGTTTTGGTTGGAGGGGACGTCATTATGGCATCTGATGATTGGCTGTACAGACGTCCATCTAAAGCTACCAAAACCCCTCATAATAAAGTCCTGCTTGATTTTTGTGATCGATATCATTGATCGATATTTGGAGAACAATGTCAGGCAATTCTCATAGTGCTTAAAAATCTGGAATTTATCTATGGCTACTAACACCTGAGATTGATAATTATATTTCAGAGGCATTAATATCAAGTGCTCTATTCATCTTAAACTAAAATCAAAGACAAATAAAAACAAGACAAACATTTATCGGAATTTTAATGCTGATCTTTTTTAAAAAAAATGACTACTGTAATCTAATCAAAGATTTAATTTTAGAAATCAGATTTGACAGAATTTGGAAATTAGAATTAGAATTCCTTTTAATGTCATTGTGCACAAATAAAGCACAAAGAAATAAAAATATATAAATAAACTCTCAAAGAAACAGAACTGTGATGTTAAGAATAAATAAATAGCTAGATAGGAGCCGCTGCCTCCATGCTCTCTGGAGGCAGTGGGTAGCTCTCCATCTCTGTGCGGTGTTTATGATCCTCTCGAGCTGGAGGACCACAGTGAGACTCCGTGGCTCAACTCCGACTCCACAGAGGAGCAGCAGAAAGACACCAACAGCTCTCGGCAAAGGTAGGACCAAGTCAATGTTCTGCAAGTCTCTGCAAGTCTTTATCCTCAAGTCCCAAGTCAAGACAGGCAAATGTCAAGTCAAGGCCCAAATCTGAAACTTGAAATTTCAAGTCATTTTGAGTCTTTTCGATCGATCGATCAATCAATCAATCGATCGATCGATCGATCAATCAATCAATCAGTTAATCAATCAATCAATCAGTTAATCAATCAATCAATCGATCAAATTTTATTTGTATAGCACATTTCAGCAGCAAGGCATTTCAAAGTGCTTTACATAATTAAAATAAAAACAGCATGTGTCATTGAATAAACAGTGAGAAAGAGAAAGACATTTTGAAAAAGATTAAAAAAGATAAAAGCATTAAAACCCGCACCCCTTTTAGGACTTCAGTTGAATGTCGTTTAACTGGGGCTCTAACCCTCTGGGACTTTAGTCGAAAACACCATTTGACAAGGACTCCAACCTCTAGGTTTTTAGTTGAAACTCCGTCAACTGGGACTCTAAACCCCGTAGGACTTTAGTTAAAAGTCATTTAACAAGGATTCTCACACCCCTAGATATAGATTTGTTGAACTGGGACATTTTCCGGGGGGGCTTTACATAGACAGTGTGAAAGAGAAATAAAAAGAAGTTAATAACTAGATGAAAAGTAAAGATAAAAACATTAAAAACATCGAAGACATAAAACCTAAAGATAAAAACATTAAAAACATCGAAGACATCAAAACCCACACTCTAACACTAATTTAACCATAAGCAACTCTAAACAGGTGGGTTTTAAGTTGAGATTTAAAGGCTCTCAGTGTTTCAGCTGTTTTACAGTTTTCTGGAAGTTTGTTCCAAATCTGTGGTGCATAGAAGCTGAATGCTGCTTCTCCTCGTTTGGTTCTGGTTCTGGGGATGCAGAGCAGACCAGAACCAGAAGATCTGAGGGGTCTAGACGGTTGGTACAGCAATAACAGATCTTTAATGTATTTATTGTGGTGCTAAACTGTTCAGTGATTTATAAACTAACAACAGTATTTTAAAGTCTATTCTTTGAGCTACAGGGAGCCAGTGTAGGGACTTTAAAACTGGTATGTGCTCTATCTTCCTGGTTTTAGTGAGAACGCGAGAACGCAAGCTTTTTTTAACAATATTGGAAATATATGTCAAATGTAACAGACTGGACTGGAGACACAACAATGAAGCCGTCTAAAGAAGGGACTGAGGAGACTGGACTTCTTGAGGAAGATGCTGCAGATCCCTGTAGATGTTGTTGAGAACATCGTCTCTTCTCTTCTGTTGGGGCAGCAGCATCAGCATCAGAACCAGGGACCTAAAGGCTCAACAGCCTGATAAAGAAGCCTGTGGAATCTCTGAAAATTTTTATACAAAAAAGGATTTCCATAGAATCAAGAAAATAATGGACAACCCTGGTCATCCTCTTTATCAGACTATTTTGGGAAGGCAGAGTGTATACAGTCAGAGGCTTCTTCAGATTCACTGTAATGCAGACTGCTACAAGAGATCTTCCCTGCCATCAGCCATCACCATCTACAATAACTCTTTAAAGAATTAATGAGTTACAACATTTAATTTTGTTGAGATTAATAAAATATTTTTTTAATTTAACTGAATTGAATTGAAAACTGCAACAGCTCGCAAGGTGGCCATCAGTGTGATTGGTGATATTCTCACCGCAGCAGAGACGCTTGCAGTCTGGCTTATTTGGGGAAAAAAAGTGTTCTTCTTTTATACATAAAAACACAAACAAGCAACACTTAGCCTGGCGGGGGGTAAATAAAGCCTGGCAGCCGGCTAGGCTTATAGCGCACTGGGGAAAACCCTGGATGTTCAAATAGACAGTAAACTCTGCTTATTGGACATTTTCCAGATGGCTTACAAAGAGAAATACATTTGTAAGTTTGCGACTTTTACAGGACAAACATATCCGCTCCAGTCCAGTCTGGTCCCTGGTCCATCAGAACCAGGGACCTAAAAAGGCTCAACAGCCTGATAAAGAAGCCTGTGGAACCTCTGAAAATTTTTATACAAAAAAGGATTTTTCATAGAATCAAGAAAATAATGGACAACCCTGGTCATCCTCTTCATGAGACTGCCATGAAGAGGATGAGTGTAGACACTCTGGGAAGGCAGAGTGTAGACACTGTTCGTACAAAAACTTAATTGTTTTTGTATGGACAGAGTGAGCTCTAGGTTTTTGGAGTGGGGGGAAGGATTGCAAGATATGTTTTTGTTATTTTTTATGTTTATTTTATAAGTCTAGTGTGTATTGTATCTGTATAACAGAAAAATTCTAATAATAATACTTGGGAGGGGGGGGATTGCAAAAATAACTTAAAACAAAAGCAAGTACTTGGTTATACAATCTTAATGATCAACTCAAATCTCTACAAATTCTGCTCTGTGGACATCAAAATTACAAGAAATGTCATTTTTTTCCCCTTGTCAGAACATATGTGCTTTTTTGTAACAAACATTGTGTAACAGAGCAAGTGACGTCCTAACAGGGAAAAAATACCAAATAACTTGCACAGCATTTTAGCATGCGCTTAAGTCCTCAGTGACAACAGTGCCTGTCCTTAAAATCAGTGATGAAAGGCTGACAGTCATATTTTGGTCCAATCTATAAGTCTAGTGTGAAAGGAAGGTTATTTTAGACAAAAAACGTCTTTTTCTCAAGCTATGCAGTTTCTCTTTTCATCTATGACATGAGTGATAGCACCCAGCACTGTTAACACTACTGCTTGGGTGCACTGAGGTATATGTGTGGTACATGGGTAAGAGCAGGGAAACAGGCTTTTATTGAGCTTTCAGTACTCCAAAGGACTAGCAGCTTGAATGCACAGAACATCCAAGCTCACCTCTTTGATGATTTCAAAGATGTTCCTGATACTCAGGTAATAGAAGATTGTACTTAGCTCAAATGCAAAACTCCTGGTTCTCCTCTCCTCCAAAGTGAGATGTTCTCCAAATATAAGTCTCATGAAAGGACCCATGGGAACGGCTCCCCATGTTCAATGAATGACAAAACAACTCTTTATGAGGTCAGGGTTGGCTAGCAAAGGCTAGCCAACAAAGGTCTACTACTACTGTCATAGTGGTAGACAATGGATTCCTCATCTCTGTGTGTGAAGTGCAAGGTGTACTGTCCACCTTTTCTCAGAAAAAAAAAAAAAAAAAAAAAATCCATGCCAGCTCAAAATGTCCTCCAGACAGAAAATCGCACATCTCAATTCACATTGAGCTTGTAATCAGAAAAGTTTAACAAAATAAACACTTTGATTTAGTTATACCTTTATCCATTGTTGGAACCATTAATAAACTTTTTCCAGTGGCTTGCCTGCTAGTCAATTATCAAAACAAACCATCAGGGCTAAAGTGAACGATGAATTGTTCACTTGAACTCAGTAAGTTAAAAGTGTTTCCCAACCCTGGTCTTCCAGGCACACTGCCCTGCATATTTTAGAGGTCTGCCTGGTTTCCTCTTTACTATCCCATCCATCCATTTTCTGTACACCCTTGTCCCTAGTGGGGTCGGGAGGGGTGCTGATGTTCCGGGTGAGAGGCGGGGTCACCCTGGACAGGTCACCAGTCTGTTGCAGGGCAACACCAAGACAGACAGGACAAACAACCATGTGCACACACAGGGAGAATTTGGAGAGGCCAGTTAACCTGACAGTCATGTGTTTGGACTGTGGAAGGAAGCCAGAATACCCAGAGAGAACCCACGCATGCACAGGGAGAACATGCAAACTCCATGCAGAAAGATCCCAGGCCGGGACTCAAACCCAGAACCTTCTTGATGCAAGGCAACAGCTCTACCAACTGCACCACTGTGCAGCCCTTTACTATCCCCTTACCATCAATTCCTGCCTTACTTCCTCCACCCTACCTCAACATAACATTTGCTCAAAATTACAGCTAGATCAGCTCTGCACAAACCGATCTAGCTAGTCTTATTTGGAAATATGCTGAGGTTAACACTAAATGGATCAACATCCATTTTTAAGCCTTGCCACAATTTTTCACGTTATGCTCTGGTTGTTTGCCTAGAACTTTTTCACTGTGGTGCAAACCATCCTGAAGGTCATTTATAACAAATGACCTTAAAATTAATAAAAGTAAACAATTTTGCAAAAATGCTTCTGTTCTTGCTTCCATAAAAAAAGAAAACATTTCACTAAAGTTAAAGGTTACTGGTTGCAATTTATGAGTATCAAAGTAAAAAAGCTGATTACAAATGTACAACACAGTGCGGTAGGTAGAACTGTTGTCTTGCAGCATGAAGGTCCTGGGTTCAATTCCCAACCCGGGGTCTTTCTGCATGGAGTTTGCATGAACTCCATGTGCGTGTGTGGGTTCTCTCTGGCTTCCTCCCACAGTCCTAAAACATGACTGTTAATTGGTCTGTATAAATTCTCCTTAGGTGTGAGAGTGTAAGCCTGGTTGTTTGTCCTGTCTATCTCTGCCACTGGTGACCTTGTCCAGGATGACCCCACCTCTCACCTGTTGACAGCTGGAGATAGGCACCAGAACCCCTCCTAAAGTCGAGTGCAAGAAAACGGATTGATGGAAATGCACCCCACTTTTCAGAGGTCTAAACATAGAATATTCTTTCTCCTTCACAACTGTGCTCTGCTGTAACAGTTCTGAGCCCTATAAATAAGCACGATCACCACACTTAAAAATGTTAACATTTATTGCTATTTCTGAATACCGCGCTGAAAGCAAAAGTATTCAGAGTATACACAGAAATTATACAATAATATATTGTTTCACAAAGGCAGTGAACACAAACTGTATTACAATCTACAAAAAAATCTACTTTACAGAAATTTAAAATTCTAAATATCAAAAAAGTACAGCTGCAGAAACAGGTGTAGAACTGTAACCAAAAACTGGATATCGGTCAGTCGGTGAAACAACGTGGTGACATCACGATACAAAGAAAGCGCTCCATCTTTGTACTTACAGCTGGATTTTTCGGGAACTACAACCGGCAGACAAAAAAACATCCCCAAAATGTACTCCAGAAGAAGTCACTGAACTGAAATCTAATAAATTATGGTTTTATGCATCCCAGAAAACATCAGTTTACAGAGGATGCTATTACAAAAGGGAACATGTCTGTATAGTTCAGTGGGACTGGTAGTGTATCACTGTGGAAAGACGCTTCAAATATGAGGATAGCAAGTGGTAAAAATAAAAGCTTCTCGTCTCACAGGAACTGAGAAATCAATTGGGAAAAAAAAACACAAAAAAAAACTGGCTGATGGAGCCTGGTGGATTAAAGATAAACCAACACTTAAGCTCATAGAAGTGGTTATACTTCTTATGAAAAGTCTACTAAATAATAGTCTGTAGAATGGCAAGTTACTTCCTGTTACAGGTTGGAGTAAGTGGTCCAAAACTCGAGCCATAAACCACAGCAGTCAAAATAAACTCACTGATCATAAAAATAATTAGAGGAAAAAAATTCCAAGGCTAATAAAATCAACCCTGTTGGATTTAAAAACAAAAACCTGTAAAATATTCCAATAGAAAGAAAAAATATTTTCTGGAGCCCAGAAAATACACTCCTCCAAAATAGTAGCCATTTTGGAGGAGTGTCCAGAGGCAGGGCGAGGTGTTCGTCTGGTGTTTGAGGTGCCTGTCGTCTTGGCGACAACTGATGGAAAGAACAAGCTGGTTTACAGTCACATGCGACTGCAGGGAGAAGGGGTAGCCTTCAGTCTAATCCTGCTCCATAGGCTCCTCGATGGTCTCAGTGTTTAAGGTGGCGCCCTCTGTAGGAGGTTCAGTTGTAATGAAGGAAGGAGCGACAGCGGTCTCCTCTCGCGTTGCCACTGCCCCCTCCTCTGTACAACTGCTGCTGCTGCTGCTGACCGGGTCACTGCTGCTCTCCTCTCCATCCCGGCTGCTCTCCTGGTTCTCCTGGACGCTAGTGGGGGCCTGCTGGTCTGTCTGGTCCATGTCGCTACTCTCCTCTTCTGAAGCGCATGGTACCTCCCTCTCAGTCGGATCACCCTCCTCCTGGTTGGATCCTTCGCAACTCTCAGACACTGTGCTGCTAGTTGGTTCTAAACAACAAGAAGGACAAAAAAGGGGGTACAACAGGTATTTATAATTGTATAAATACCTGTATAATTGTAAACATAATTGCTACATCTAAAAATACTTATCTGTTTTTATGAAGCAGTTGTCAACAGCTAGAGATACACCACAAACCTGGCTAGTCATCACCCAATTAAAAAAAATAATTTAGTGTGTGTGTGTATATATATAAAAAAAAAAAACTCCGTGGGTGGTCTCTTTCATCCTGTATCTGTCTCTAAGTTGCGCAGTTTCTCATGCTCCTTTTTCCTGATGTTGTGGTCACTTGGTATTGCTATGAACCGTCTTTTCCATGATGGAAATCAGCTCATTGGTTTCTGTTATGGTGTTGGTAGGGATTGTTCTCAATGCTGCATTCACATCTTCAATGAGACTATCTGATGGTACTTCACTCAGCCGTTGTAATTGGCGTCCCGAATTGCCTGGTGTTCATTCGGGCCATGATTCTGTCTCTCAGGTCAGTTGCTGTCTCGTTCAGCTTTGATAGTTCGTTCATTACTGGGGCTGCATACCCAGTCTCGGGGTGGGGAGTAGTTAACTCCCCCCTGACCTTACCTTTGGGCTCCTCCCTCCTGCCGTAGCATTTGTGTTGTACCTCGTCAATCTCAAGTTGTGATAGCAGTTGCCGTTTGCGGATGTTGGAACACTGAGCTACCAGTTGTTTGGCAGTCATTGTAGACTGTGGGTGTCGAAGTAACCATTCCACCCTCAGTCTTTGCATGTAACCCCTCTGACTAGGGTTACTTGAGTAGTAGCATTCCAACAGATCCATGTTTTCGTCTCTCGCCCATTTCCGTCTTGTTCCAGAAGCCCATTTTTCATCAAGGTGCTCTGGTTCTCCAGCACCTGACGCAGACCTTGTTTGGCCAGGCGACGTCTGAGCCGGCACGTCATGCTTATCAGTGTCTCTCATTGTATGAGGTAGGCTATATAGCTCCAAGGGTCTTGCCTAGGGACCCACACTGCATAGCTCAATTGCACTGTTGTAACTTGCCCCAACCTGGATTCGAACCCCGGTCTCCCAGGTGGTAGACTGGTGTCTTACCCACTGAGCTATACAGTCAGATATATATATATATATATATATATATACACACACATATATACATATATACTAGAGGTGTGCCGATCTATCGGCCACCGATCATAATCGGCCGATTTCCGTGAAAAAGTGATCGGTGATCCCCGATTACGGTCTCTTGTTGCCGATACCGATCACCTGCATCTCATTTCGCAGCCTGTCTGTACAGCTGGTCTCCTCTTTCCTTCACTCTGCGCAAACGCGCAGCAACAAATCCTAAGCGATGTGGAACTATGACCACTGAGTAAATGGAGAAGTTTGCATGTAGCGGTGGAAAATTGAAGCAGGTCAAAATGCATCAACACGACGAATCTAATATGGCATAAAAACAATGAAATACTTGATGGAGTTTGGCTACACCGAGGCTCACTGCAGTAAAAAAGACATATGGAGGATCAGATAGCAGGTAAAGCAGCGCACAGCTACAAACACTCACCCGGATTAGCATGACGGTCAGAAAGCTAAACAAATAACCTGGAAAATTATTTAAGTCTTCGAGCTGCGATGTAAGACGCTGGTTCTGCTCTCACTGTTGAGCCGCTGCTACGCTACAGGTAGTAATATTTGACAGACGGAGCTTCGCTTCTGCTCCACCTGGTAGTGACTCTCACACCGAACCTCTGCTTAAAGCTGCAGCATCTAACTTAAAAAAATAAATTTTACATACGTATTAAAACTTTCGCTGTCCTAACATGAGACAGATAATCTCTGAAAAAATAATCGATCTCCTCTGCCTCCTCCCTGATCTGCATAATTACTCCGCTCAGTCAGAAACAGCCAATCAGAGCTAGCAGTAATCAGCTAGCCGCCATGCTAACAGGAAGTTTTCATTCAGTAACTCTAGATTGTTTATTGTAATGGATCCTGTTTTTGCCTTTGAATGTTAAGTTTTATACTTGAATTTTTTGGCAATGTTGAGAGGTTTTATTTTGACTTTTTGCATTATTTAGCCTCTTCAGAGCCTTCACATGTTTTCAGTCTGTTAAAGGTAGTATTACTGATAGCAGTACAATCTGCACAATGCCTGTTTTGTTTTGTTTTCTTGAAAAAAGTTATTTTAAAAACAAGTTTTTGTCTAATGCAACCGGTAGTGCTTATGATTAAAAAAATAATAATTATGTGATCGATATCGGTGATTGGCCCTCATGGTGATCGGCACATCTCTAGTATATTATATATATATATATATATATATATATATATATATATATATATATATATATATATATATATATATATATATATATGTATTTGTTTTTGTTTTTTTTGAAGTAGAAAAACAATTTAAAACTGACAGCAAGCCAAAAACTCTGGGCAGCTTAGAGTAGAACCTTGATGGGGAGAACATTAAAAAAAGAAATAAATCCTATCAGAACCCACCTTGCTCCTCAGTGGCAGCTTCAGTGCTGAACGCCTTCTCCTCCTCCTCTTCCTCTTGTACCATGGCTTCAGCTTCTTTGGAGTGGTGGCTGCTGTCTGAGGACCTCAGCGTCTCCACTTCCTGCTCTTCTTCCTCCTCGTCTTTGCAGAACTTCAGTCTCTTTACCTCTTGGTGTTCAGCCTCCATGTCCTCTTCCTCCTCCTCTTCGTCCGAGTGTTTGTTCTTCACAGCGCTCCCCGGGGAGCCTTCTGAAGGCAAAACGTTGCTAACGAGAAATCGAGACAGATGACAGAAATAGATTCCAACTGCTGGTTGTGTTTAAGAGGGCAGATGGGTTTTCTATAGAACCTGTCCTACCTGGTGTCTTTGTTGTCATCTTGCTCCATGTTGAGGTCTTTGTTGTCTGTGCTGTCTGGCAGACCATTGGCTGCTAGTGAGTTGGCCAGAGACACCTTTGGTCTGTTCAACGGTCGAGGGGTTCCTGGACCATTTACTTTCCTGACAGACATGAAAAAAATAGCTACAGGGTATCTGCAGGTTTCAATAAGCCAAATTTAAGACCATAAGACTTTTTTTAATGCAATGTAACAAAATTTAAGATTGAAAAATCTATAAGTAGAGGTGATGGTTGAAGTGGTGAGAATGTTGCATCAACCATAGCAAAAACTGCACCCATGATACAGTCACAACTACCTGGCCAGGTAGCTAGCAAAGGTACCACCTTGAGTCACAGAATGAAATAAAAATATTTGTGTGCGACTCAAATTTTTGCCTGATAGAAGTCCAGTGAGAAAAAAACCCCTAGATTAAATGGTCCTGCCATAAGAAAATGCAAGACCTCTAATTATTCTCCACATCCAAATCGGAGAAAGGGTTTAGGAATCATAGCTCTGTAATGCATAGCCTCCTCTTTTTCAAGGGACCAAAAGTAATTGGACAATGGACTCTAAGGGCTGCAATTAACTCAGAAGGTGTCTCCCTCGTTAACCTGTAATCAATTAAGTAGTTAAAAGGTCTGGGGTTGATTCCAGGTGTGAGTTTTGCATTTGGAAGCTGTTGCTGTGACCAGACAACATGCGGTCGAAGGAACTCTCAATTGAGATGAAGCAGAACATCCTGAGGCTGAAAAAAAAGAAAAAATCCATCAGAGAGATAGCAGACATGCTTGGAGTAGCAAAATCAACAGTCGGGTACATTCTGAGAAAAAAGGAATTCACTGGTGAGCTTGGGAACTCAAAAAGGCCTGGGCGTCCACGGAAGACAACGGTGGTGGATGATCGCCGCATACTTTCTTTGGTGAAGAAGAACCCGTTCAACAACATCAACTGAAGTCCAGAACACACTCAGGGAAGTAGGTGTATCTGTCTCTAAGTTAACAGTAAAGAGAAGACTCCATGAAAGTAAATACAAAGGGTTCACATCTAGATGCAAACCATTCATCAATTCCAAAAATAGACAGGCCAGAGTTAAATTTGCCGAAAAACACCTCAAGAAGCCAGCCCAGTTCTGGAAAAGTATTCTATGGACAGATGAGACAAAGATCAACCTGTACCAGAATGATGGGAAGAAAAAAGTTTGGAGAAGAAAGGGAACGGCACATGATCCAAGGCACACCACATCCTCTGTAAAACATGATGGAGGCAACGTGATGGCATGGGCATGCATGGCTTTCAATGGCACTGGGTCACTTGTGTTTATTGATGACATAACAGCAGACAAGAGTAGCCGGATGAATTCTGAAGTGTACCGGGATATACTTTCAGCCCAGATTCAGCCAAATGCTGCAAAGTTGATCGGACGGCGCTTCACAGTACAGATGGACAATGACCCCAAGCATACAGCCAAAGCTACCCAGGAGTTCATGAGTGCAAAAAAGTGGAACATTCTGCAATGGCCAAGTCAATCACCAGATCTTAACCCAATTGAGCATGCATTTCACTTGCTCAAATCCAGACTTCAGACGGAAAGACCCACAAACAAGCAAGACCTGAAGGCTGCAGCTGTAAAGGCCTGGCAAAGCATTAAGGAGGAGGAAACCCAGCGTTTGGTGATGTCCATGGGTTCCAGACTTAAGGCAGTGATTGCCTCCAAAGGATTTGCAACAAAATATTGAAAAAAACTATTTTGTTTGGGTTATGTTTATTTGTCCAATTACTTTTGAGCTCCTAAAATGTGGAGTGTTTGTAAAGAAATGTGTACAATTCCTACATTTTCTATCAGATATTTTTGTTCAACCCTTTAAATTAAATGTTACAATCTGCACTTGAATTCTGTTGTAGAGGTTTCATTTCAAATCCAATGCGGTGGCATGCAGAGCCCAACTCGCGAAAATTGTGTTACTGTCCAAATATTTCTGGCCCCAACTGTATATTTTAAGGCCTTCAATTTAGACACAATTAAGACATTTTAAGAATGAGAACTCAAGAGTTACAAAAAAAAAAAAAAAAAAAAAGACAACCGATTTCAGTTTTCAACCTCTCTATAAAAGCAGATGTGTTTCCTGGAAGCATCACTCCATTCATTCGGTTAACAGTGCTGCATCCATTTTTCCTGAAAAAAATAAATAAATAAAAAAGATTAAAACAAGATTAAAAATGTGATCGTCTCATTGTTGCATCTAAAAATAGAATGATTCTTCAGCCTACACCATATACTTACTCTGAAGTGGGATGGACACAGCTTACCACCAACACATTCTAAAACAGAAGCAACAAAGCTCAACTTAGAACAAAACAACCGTTTGAAAAGTTTAGAGAGACAGACACCGATTAGGACCAACCTTCTCCACGCCTCGAAGGAACTTATCTGTTCCAGTGTAGTTCCTTTTGGGCTCTGTGAGCAGCTCGCACAATCGCTGGATTGTGAAGGGGATTCTAAGAAAAAAACAAACAAAAACCTTTTTTTTTTTTTTTAACAGTTTCTAACATAATATTTATGCTTTTGTCACCTTAAAAATCATAAACAATGCAGAAGTGTTGCCTTTTACGTAAGTTTTTTTTTTTTTTTTTCAATGTTTTACAAATAAAGTGAAATGCATCAGACTCATTTAGATTTAGGTTTAAACTCAACATGGGAAGGCCATTACAACCCATGAATAAAGTTTGATTTAAATGTTTCCATTTGCCCCTGTGTTAGTTTTTAAAAAAAGATTTATTAATCACATACTGGAATTAAATTGTGAAATATCTGAAGCAGGGTTTTCCTCAGTGTATAGCATGGTGGCACCCCCATGCTATGCTTGGCTACCCGACAGGCTAAGCGTTACATGTTTATGTTTTTAGGGAAAGGAAAAACATTTCGTAATTTTTTTTTTTTTTTTTTTTTTTAAATAAGCCACAGCAAGCGTCTCAGTTGCTCTGAGCATTTTACTGGTGGAGCATAATTATTCCCAAAAGAAAGGTTTATAGTTTATGGATTTTAATGGTATTTGTACCATTAAAATCCATAAACTATAAACCTTTCTAAACCGGGAGAACAACCAATCACACTGTTGGCGCTTCTACGCGTTGCCTCACGTGCTGCCACTGCTTGATCACTGAAGTTTACTCAGTGTGGATCGCGTGCCCCTCCTTTTACTCAAACTGGACAAAGGCTGACCTCTATGAATCAGTGATTCTTGAGAATAGGGACAAAACAGGTCCTATGGATAAAGCACAAAATTTGAATAAAATATACACAAAATATAATTTTTTCAAATATTTGACTCAACTAACCTGAGTCATGTGAGCACAACAATGTATATTTTCCTGGTATTTGCTGAATATTTTTTTATTTTAAACATTGTAGTCGGTGGATGATGCCTGTAAAAGCCCTTGTCCAGGAGCAGAAATCAATACATTATAATAGTTTAAAATAATTAAAGAAATACTAAAATTATATATTGTGACAATTAAGTATAAGTAGTCATATAAATAATTATAGAGGTATCAATAAATTGAATTAAAAATCATTTTTATATATTTTCCAACTCCGTTGAAATTTGTCCCTAGTTTTTGCCAACACCGTCAGAAATGAAAAGAATGTAAAAAAAATCAGGCATTATTGGGGGGCACCAGAACTTCTGAGGACCCCATGACGTTGTCTTTTCTCTTCCTTTGCTAGGAGGGCTAGTTAGCTCCGGTTAGCTTAAGTTATTCTTTAGTTTTTTCTTCTGTTTTATTCCTAAGTTGTTTGTCACAACCATGACGTTTCAACTCCATAACTGATAATTTACAAAACTTTGATAAAATTTTGTGAAATAAAAGCTTAATTTTGGTATAATGTAAAGATTTCATGGACCTGATGAGCTACAATATGGCCTCCTTCAGAATAACATCATATAAATTGAGGTAGTTTGGCTTTTTGTCAACTCCGTCAGATGTCAACTCCATCAGAGTTTTTCTGACTCTTTCAGTGAAATTGTTGTCAAATCTCACTTAAATTAGGGCCGAAACGATTCCTCGAATGATTCGAGTACCTCGATTACTAAAATTCCTCGAGGAAAATTTACCTGCCTCGAAGCTTCGTTAATTTATGTTTTATTAGTTAGCGCACCGTGTTCCGGCCGGGACTTCATTTGCGTTGCGCGGAGCTCTCACTTCCGCCTCTGAGTTGTTGACAAAAGCTAAGTCTCAGCGGCATAAAGTCCAATCTTCAAGATTGGCCTGTGGGGATTTTATTGATTGATGATAATGCCCGACTTTTTATCGTTTTTGGGGAACCAATAAGCATCCTTAAAATGACTGGGGGAATGCCTGGAGTACGGCAGCATTTCTCCTCCGGGGCTGCTGGTTGAAAGCGAACGGCGGGAAGAGCGCTGAGGTGAGCGGATAGACTGAACAGGGCGGGCGGCTGAGTAGCTGATGCTTACCGTGTAAATGTAGCTTTACCGACGAACCGCACAATAAATTTCATATCCCGGTCTGAAGAAACAGGTGGCGGAGCGCATCGTACATGGCTGGTAGATGAGTTTCTGAGTGTGACCAGTGAAGGTGTCGTAAATATCCCGTATTGCTTCCCCCGTGTTCGTCCCCCGGTCTAACGGTTCGTCAGTCCGCTGGTCTATTTCCTCCCCTCCACCCCATCTTACGTTCGTTCATTCGCCCTCTCCTCCCACTCCAGGCGGCATTTCCCGTATTTTCAAACCCAAAGCGTGACAGGTTAGGTGGCAAGGTGAGTTTAATTAATCTATTAAACTCACTGAAGATGAATACATAAACTAAAAGCTGGATTGTAGACATTTTTATAAGCACATTTGTGAGCCTGCCTCTTTGTTATTAAATTCAATATAATTTCAGATTTTTCTATAACTTTTCTTCTGGTTAACTTAGAAAGTGAGCTATTATTGTTACAGGTTAGTTTTCTAAACTACAAAAAAGCAACTGTTAGGGATGCTCAAATATGAAAAATTGGACTGATATTGATATCTGATAGTAACACCGGTATTATGCCAGATTTACCAATATTTCATTTTATATTTTTTTTTATCCGATTACTCGATTAATCGTAAGAATAATCGATAGATTACTAGATTACTAAAATATTCGTTTACAACAGCCCTAACTTAAATGTGCAGTTAATTCATTTTAATGTATTTTACATAAATTGCATTACTTCACATGTACCAAGTTTTTCATTTTATTCACTAGTTTGTCACCACCTTCAGTTCTGTCAACTCCGTCAGATGGACTTTTTGTTGTTTTTGGTTTTAAATAATATTTCTTTTGTTTCTTGAGAAACATTTGTCTGTAAAATGAGTAAAAATATCACTAATAGGGTCATTAAAAATGATTTTTTATTTATTTTTGTCAGATGGTGATGACAACTTTCTAGGTCAGGTCGATTAAAAATATAATTTTTTTTTAAAAATGTTGCAACTGGGAGCCTGCACCTTAGCATCTTTACATTTCCTAAACATTATTTGTCATATTTGCATACATAAGGTTGAGAAATAACAAAAAAAAATTATGGGAAAATTAAAACCCATTTTGTCCCTATTCTCAAGAATCACTACATCACCCCCCTGTAACTTATGTACAACTTATGTTTCCTTTCAGAGTTTTTGATCAATGTAGGAGTCAAGATTAAAACCCATCGCATTGGCTCTGGTTGCGCAGCTCTATGTGAAAGACAGGTATAACCCGTAGTCGCGCTTTCAGAGGTGTATGTTGAGGAGCAAGTGGTGAGAATGATTTATATCTGTGAACAAAGGATTATGAGCAGCATATGCGTTTACATCTCAACTCGCTATCCAACGCGTGGTTCTGTCTAGTTTGGGCAACCAAAACAGTTTCTGTGGCAATTATTAAAAACTCAAGACACGAAACAGAAGAGCCACTAACGCCACATTCAATATGGATTTAGTGAAATCTGGGAGGAGAGTGTAGTTTAATTAGCCAACCTAAAAAGCAATCAGTTATAACTGCAATTTACTGAGATGTAATTGTGAACAAGCAGAGCTCAAACTCAAATATTAAACTAGGGCTGTTGTAAACGAATATTTTAGTAATCGCGTAATCTATCGATTATTCTTACGATTAATCAAGTAATCGGATAAAAAAAATTATAAAATGAAATATTGGTAAATCTGGCATAATACCGGTGTTACTATCAGATATCAATATCAGTCCAATTTTTCATATTTGAGCATCCCTAACAGTTGCTTTTTTGTAGTTTAGAAAACTAACCTGTAACAATAATAGCTCACTTTCTAAGTTAACCAGAAGAAAAGTTATAGAAAAATCTGAAATTATATTGAATTTAATAAAGAGGCAGGCTCACAAATATGCTTATAAAAATGTCTACAATCCAGCTTTTAGTTTATGTATTCATCTTCAGTGAGTTTAATAGATTAATTAAACTCACCTTGCCACCTAACCTGTCATGCTTTGGGTTTGAAAATTCGGGAAATGCCGCCTGGAGTGGGAGGAGAGGGCGAATGAACGAACGTAAGATGGGGTGGAGGGGAGGAAATAGACCAGCGGACTGACGAACCGTTAGACCGGGGGACGAACACGGGGGAAGCAATACGGGATATTTACGACACCTTCACTGGTCACACTCAGAAACTCATCTACCAGCCATGTACGATGCGCTCCGCCACCTGTTTCTTCAGACCGGGATATGAAATTTATTGTGCGGTTCGTCGGTAAAGCTACATTTACACGGTAAGCATCAGCTACTCAGCCGCCCGCCCTGTTCAGTCTATCCGCTCACCTCAGCGCTCTTCCCGCCGTTCGCTTTCAACCAGCAGCCCCGGAGGAGAAATGCTGCCGTACTCCAGGCATTCCCCCAGTCATTTTAAGGATGCTTATTGGTTCCCCAAAAACGATAAAAAGTCGGGCATTATCATCAATCAATAAAATCCCCACAGGCCAATCTTGAAGATTGGACTTTATGCCGCTGAGACTTAGCTTTTGTCAACAACTCAGAGGCGGAAGTGAGAGCTCCGCGCAACGCAAATGAAGTCCCGGCCGGAACACGGTGCGCTAACTAATAAAACATAAATTAACGAAGCTTCGAGGCAGGTAAATTTTCCTCGAGGAATTTTAGTAATCGAGGTACTCGAATCATTCGAGGAATCGTTTCAGCCCTATATTAAACACACAGCATCAGATTGTAGTTGTAACAAAACACTATGTAGCTCTTTGAACTTTTACAAAGTAAACTTGCCAGCTCCTTAAAATCTTAAATTTAAATGTTAAACAATTCCAAATCTTTTAATTTATGCTGAAACCATAAAATCAAATTTAGCAGGATGTTGTAAAAGAACATTTTAGTAATCGAGTACTCTATGGATTATTTTTACGATTAATTGGATCTCTCTCTCTCTCCCCATAGCACAAAAGCTGTCATACTCCAAATGTCAAGCCACACGATTTAACGTGAAACGACGGAAAATTCAATGTCATGCTGCTACCACTATGCCTGTGAGCAACAACTCCTAGGCAGAAGTAACCGTGCTGCCCGCCACAAATAATGACCCGGGCAGAACACGGTGCGTTAAATAATAAAACATAATTTAACGAAGCTTTGAGGCAGATAAATTTTCCTTAAGGAATTTTAATAATCGAGGTACTTGAATCATTCGAGGAATCGTTACAGCGCTAATTAATATTCTCAAACAAATGTTACATTTATACATCTATGGTCTGTGTTAAAATGTTAGCATTTATAGGGCCCCTGAAGGTCTAGGGGGCCTTAAGAAGCTGCTGACATAATTTGGATTAAACAGAAGTGCATTTTACTGGTGACGTCTTTCTGGAGCATAAAACGGATCTTCTCTCTTAGCACTTGTTTTGTTTCGTTGAATTCTTTCTAACAATTTAGAATTGTGGTAGGGTAGTCGTGGTTGAAGCATGGTCTTCTCCCATGCCTTTCTTAGTATTTCCTCTGAGAAAGGAACTGGGCCACAATCTATCAGGGTTTTGCTGCTCCTATTGGTTTTGAAGCTAGAGTTCTGTGAGCTCTATGTTGAGTTCATAAGAGTAAGGGATGTCCAGTTTCTATCGGAGGAGCTTTTCAACAGGAGAGGTTTTAAAACCTTTAAGGAAGAGCGCTTATGGTATGCTGCCGTCTAGGTCAAACTGCCCCCAAAGTTGGCTTTTCAGTAAAAGTCTGAATGATAATAAGTGTAGCTATGTCCAAAGGTTGGTTGTAAAAAGATGAACAAATTGTGTTGTACTTGTCATTTTTCATTGCAAGAAAACTGTAAAAATTTATAATAATGAAAATTTCAAGAAACAAATTTGTATCATTCTTGAGCTGCAGTTGTGGGCTACAAGACATCACTCCAAAGGCCACAAATGGCACATGGGCTGCACTTTGGACACACCTCTTTTAATATAAGTTACCGGATGTAACGTTTTTTGGAGGTACCTACCCATTGTATCCCTTCACTATCTTCAAGATTCTCTCCTTCATGTCCTCAAACGAAACCGATTCCACGTTTGAGTTTGCCGAAGCTCTTTGCTCAGGTGCTGAGGCTCTGAAGTCATCCATTACTTTTTCCAATTTAAACAAGAAGTAGCTCTTGAATTGTGACCATGGAACACTGGAGGAATTAAAAAAAAAATCATGAGGTGAAATACAAAAACCAAAACAGAGGTTCTGAAATGCAGCATTTGTTCAGAGGTTTTTAATCAGAAAAAGTAGCTTTAACATGAATTCACGTTAACTATATAGCCAGAAACCGTAGAAATGTATCTGCAGTAACAGCTAGAGTTGCCCAATATCAGGGAATGGGCCAGTGCATTGTAAGCCTGTCGAATCACAAAGCTTTACTTGTGCCCCTAACCAGGCTAAGAATTGACTTTTTTATTCAAGTCTTTTTAAAATGTTTGCATTTTTAAGATTTTATAGTTGGTTTTCAGACAAAGAGTGATCAATCCTAGTGAGTTTAGTGCAGCTTGGATGGAATCTGTGGAATTTAGCGGCGGATATATGGCAACGGCTTCACAGGTGATTTTGCCACATCGCCACACCCACCTTTTTTCCACTTTTCTTCATTTTTCTTCCAAATTACTCCAATGTCTTTCAATGGGAAATTTGAATTAGTTTACATGGATTAACTTTTGTTTCCATCGTAGGTGAAACATAGGATTTGCTCCCAGGTGCTGTCTTACTGTAAACGGAGAACTTCCACAAGGCTGAGGCATAAGCTCACCCGGCCTCAGAGGGAAGAACTTAACACTGCTGTGATAAACCCTCGTGTTTCCAGAAAGCAGGCGAGTCATGAGTGACTATGATCATTATAGACTGTCAGCCGCTTATCCTTGTGGAAGATGAGCAGTTCCGAGAGCTGCTCCAACTTGAGCCCTCGTATGTTCTACCAAGTAGAAGGGTACGTGAAAAACTGATGAATGGGCGTTATACATGTTGAAGTATATTATTCTTCTCCATTTGTGTTATTAATTTTAGGCTATAAAGACGATGATTAGCCAAAGGTATGAGGAGAAAAAGGAGCAAGTGAAAAAAGAGCTGCAGAGTGCAGTTGCAATTAGCCTAACAGCTGACATGTGGACATCCATCAACATGGAGACTTACCTGGCTATGACCTGTCACTATGTCAACAGTGAGAACCATACATTTTGTAAATAAATGTTGGGAGTGGAACACTGCTGAAAATCTGGCCCAAGGAATAAAAAATAATGGAGGAGTCAGCCATATCAGAGAAAGTGACATGTCTGGTCACAGATGTGACTGTAAACATGATTGCATATGTCAGAAAGCTCCTAATCAGACACACGATTTGCATAGCGTATTCTCTAAATTTACGTTATCATGTGATTTGGTCAAATCATGTGACCAAATTGAAACACTCACTGATAGAAATAAAACAAGGCAGATTGTTGCATACTTTAGAACAAGTACTACAGCCAAAGAGAAGCTGGCACAAGTCCAGCTACAGAAGAAATTAATGAATGAGGTGTCAACGAGATGTCACGCATTTAATGCTGGAACACATGGCGGAAACAGAAGGAGCCAGTGTTGGTGTCCCTGGCCTCTTTAAAAAGTGACACACCTCAGCTAACTACAGATGATTACAAAATCATAGAGGACACATTCCGTGTGCTTGCTCTATTTAACCAAACTGTTGGGGGCTGGGGCGAGTGTAAAGTGTAATTCCAATGCTTAAAATGGTGCATCACAATGCATTAAATGTAACCACGAAAACCGCAATTAATCTTATGGAAAACCTTAAAAGAAAACCGCTAGAAACACTGCGCAACCTGGAGTCATTAAGTGGAATGACTATACCAACATTACTGGACTGTCGGTACAAGACGATGGGATTCTTAAGTGCTTCAAAAGACAATAATGCATTAGAGTGTGCGGCAGAAATGAGAAACACTGGACTGACAAATGGAAGATGCCCAAACTGGACCTTCAACTCAACCATCTGCTCCCAGTTCAGGTTTGTCACTATGTCAACATAGTGACATGGTGACAATGTTAAATGTGTATTTTAATGTTCTTGCAAGTCACACCATATAATTACAATGAATTAGTAACAGATGCATTTTTTTTTCTCAGATGATAACCTGTGGCAGCAGCTGGACATGGAAGTTGAAGAGACCAAGGTTAATTCAAATGTCAACACCGATGCCATTATCAAGGTTCAAAGATGCATCTCTGAGGTGAGATCACAAGATCCACTACTGGGAAACGCAATGACTACATTACCCTACCTTATACAAACTTGCAATTAAATTTCTATGTTCACCGTCATCATTAGTGCCCTTTGAAAGGGTGTTCTCAAAAGCAGGAGAAATGGTTTGTTTTTTGGCACTGTTCTGTTTTGAAGTTATAAATGCTGTTTTCAGTGTATACAAGAAAAAAGGGGAAAGCCTGCCCTCATGTGTTATTTTCAGGAATTGCAACCCTAGCAATCTTTTGTTGCTTTTGAAATAAACTCCATCGAACAGTGAACCTTGCGCTCTAAGACACAGTCCGCATTCACTTCGTGAGGCCCGGTCAAGTGATTCTGCAAACATCTTTTCTTTATGGTCGCATTGCCAGTATGTATTGTGAAAATATTTATGTAGGATTGTTTCTGTGCTATATGTAGCTTCTTAATATGCTATTTTGACTGCGAATACGTTTTTATTTACTTATTTTTACCGTTGTGTAATTAACCGCAAGTTGGGAAGTTACCGTATCGGTTGCCTAGATACACTTATAGATGTTCGGCAGAAACTCGGGGTAAAGTGTAATTTATGCGGCGCATACTGATACATTTATTTTGTCTTTTGTCTTGTTTTCAGTTTCATCCTTTTGAATGTCAATAAATCTGCTGACAACATCTTCAGTCTTCAGAGTTTTGATACGTTATCTAGCCTTTGCACCAGTAACGGCACAGGCGCAATTGCCTCGACCCAAAGTTGCTACAGCAGCTGACGTTTTTAAATACAAACATGAATGGACCCTGTTCAGTCTGTTTCCAGTCTTTTTGCAATTTGCCTACAGAACAGATGTCACCATCAAGTGATACAGCAACACAGTTTCAACACAGCATCGACACAGTTTGGGAAATGTGCCATACACAGGGCTTAAAGTAAAAAAAAAGATCCTGAGCCTGAAACTTATAGTTAATAGAAATTAACTATAGCGTCAAAGTGTCTTTGAATAGTGCAAACAATTGCTTCTAACAATACAATTAACAAGCTAAACACTCAAACTTAAATAAGACTTCAGTTCATTTCAACTCAAAACAAAATGTAAAATGTCTGTGCCCTAAAGGTTTGCCCTACAGGCAAAAATCCCTCAACATTAAATAAGAGTCCTTTCAGTCAATGTTTTTGCAAGTAATTTAGAACATGCAAAATTACCAACGAAATCAGTTTCTCAACCTTTTTCGGGCCAGCGCCCCTCAGCCTTTATCCAGGTCCCTCCCGCCCCCCACCAAAGAATTTGTAGGCTACTTTGCTCTGACTATTATTTTATTATTAATATTACTATCACTATTGTAGATGTTTTGATTTTTATGCTTGTTTCTGTATTTATCATCAAGATAATTTCCCAGAGAACAAAAAAGCCATGGGAATAGAAATTATTTTCACAGGTGTTTATGAAAAATTTAATGAACAATCAACTTAAAATTTGTAGGCCAACAGCAGCCAATCAGAGTGGAAAAAATATTCTTGTTCTTTGTCATTTTCTAGTTGTTAAATTTTCCACAAAATGATCAGATAAAAGATGTTCAACATGCCAGTTTAAACTTTGAACTATTTACAAACTGACTGAGCTCTGCAACATTAAAACATGGATAGAACTGTAACTACATTCATCATAACTCTTCTTCTCTTCAGTGTTTGTCAGTTTCTGGTGGTGCAGCTCTGTGCTGCCTTCAGGAGAATGGGACATCAGAGTATCATCCATAAAATTTCACCCACATGGCATTTACTGTGCAAACCAGAGCTTTCAGTGGAAAAACTAAAGTTCCTTTTAATGCCATACAAATATGAGACAGAAACATGGATTATATCTTTATATAGACCTGTCTATTGATTTATAGATTAATAGTTTTACTGGACAGAAATTACAAAGAACAAATCTGGTTCTTAATCAAATCCTAATGAGTCAAATTGAAAGTGTCATGGAGTCATCAGCCTCATGACATTAACACTGACATGAAAAATACTACTGAAGAAATAAATATATTAAATCTTATTAAAAACATAAATAAGTGATAAGTTATTTACTGTTATGGTCTCTAAGATATATTTATTCTCAGTATTAGATATGGTCTCATATCTAATACTGCATTTTCTTCTTCATTTCTATTTAGTTTCCTTTGATTATTATCCTCTCTTGGTTTATTGCTATGTCCACTTTAGTTTCTTTCCTGTTGCTAGATTTATTTGATCATTTATTGACGCCCGCCATCCGTAATCTTCACTCATCACCTGCTGCACCGCCTAATCATCATGTTTCACATCATGTGTTGATTTTTCACTGTTCAGCGTCGGATTCTCTGTTTTTATGCCATAATTCACATCTAGTTCGTTGCTCCGTTTTATGTCCCACTTCTCCTGTGTCAGAGTTTTGCGCGATGTGTGCGTCGTTTTTTTTTAGTTTTTTTTTTACCCCCTAAGGTGCAGGGCATATCCATGGGGAAAAGGCAGACTGACATAAACCTTTTAAAACAACGGAAACAATTTCGGTATTCTGATTATTGAAATTTAAAAGTGTTGTGGCAGTACAGTTGTTCTATCACACCCTTTTCATACCGGACCACTTACAGCACAGGTGTTAACACTATAAAATGAACGCTCTCTATCGTGGTATCACCCATGGAGGGATTTCTTTATTTAAATGGGTTCATTTTTCAGAGGGATACAAAGTCAGGGTATCGTGATTTTAGTAATTACAAGTTTATAAGAGCGATTTTCTGTTGTCCTTCCATGGAAGAGGGCAGCATCCAGATGGAAATAAAACACTTTTTAATTCAAGTTGCTGCTTTGACATGATCACAGAACCGCCTAAACATATGTACAAAAATCCTCAATAAAACATAAAATATTAGAAAATCAGACACCAGACAAAGTGAATCACAGCAACGTCATCAGCCGGTGTAACTCTGACCTGATGCAGTGAAGCTACCAGTAGCAATAGCGGAGCTGCGCCAAGAAGCTACAAACACTAAATAGAAGAAGATCTGCCATCGATACAGTTGCAGCCAAGAATGATTTAATGCCTGGCTGCAACAGTTAGTTTTAGGAAGTTGCTCAAAGTCTAAACTGGTATTGTTGTGATTGTAAGGTGTAAAGTTTACCTTCGACCAAACGCCCCCAAAGAAATCCCAGCGCCCCCCTTTTGTAAAAATTTCCGCCAGCTTCCCGTCTTGTCCCCTTTCCTCTAGCCATGCCCAGCACCACCTGTTTTTAATTCCTTTCTCAAGTAAACGTGTTTCTTTACCGGGTGAGACAAACTCCATCTTCTTTCATATCGCATTTGATTTAACCGAACACATGCACTTCTTTTCTACAAAACGTTTTACATTGGTCAAGAACACAGGAGCTAGAATTCTGATTGGCAGACATCTTTGTCTGTTATCTACAGTTTAGTTGAGGCAGGCCGTTTGGTCCAATGCTCGCTTTGCTTGGAAGTCTGGCCCCCAGACGGAGCTCTTTACCTTAAGTTTCAAACGTCTGACTAAATAAATCCTCCTTATTTTAATTGTAAGTAGTTCTTTAAATGTCCTGTGAGATGATATACTTACCCATGTATCGATAACAACTGGAACTTTCAATATCCAGCAAGTTATTTTCGCAATTTACCGTCTATTAAACGAGTGCCCCCCCCGGATTAATTACACTATCTGCAGCTGCAGCTATGAAGTTGCCGTATTAACCTGATATTTGCTGGAAAGTGCAACGTCTTCCCTTTCAGAAACCGCTGGAATTTTTCAGATGGCGCTACGTGTGGCGGAATTACGGTACTGCAAATTTAGATGTGTCGCCACCGACACGTTCAGGTCTAGCCTGGAGACTACAGTTTGGTTGAGGCGGACCGTTTGGTCAAAAGTCGGAAATCCGGCCCCCGGCTGGAGCTCTTCAAGCCCTGCATACACCCAATGAGACCTCATCTGCCCATCACTACTGCCAACACCTCAGACAGCTGATGTGCACAGTCCCTCAGTAACCACCCTGGGATGTTGTCAGGGCCTGCAGCCTTATGGGGATTGGTTTCCCAAAGGGACTTCCTCACATCTGATGTGGTCACACAGAGGGGTCTGTCACCAGGTGGTGGCAAGAGTCTGGTGCTGAGGGGGTGTCAGAATCCTCAAAGCAGGCAAGAACTTATTGAGTGCATCTGGCAATTAGGAGTTCCTTGGGCATTCTGCATCCCCGATATTGTAGTCTCTGATGCACTTGATGCCCTTCCACATGCGCCGGGGGTCGTTGGTAGTGAAGTAACCTTGAATTTTCTGGGCGTTTGTGTTTTGGCTCTCACAATGCCAACAGTCAGTCCCTTCCTCACCTCTCAAGAGTGCTGATGCCTCACCAGTCCTGAATGCAGCATCCCTAGATTTTCAGCAGAGATCTCACCTCAGCCTTCAGTCAGGGTTTCTGGTTCAATTAACAGGTTACTCTCGGTGTTGGTGATATTATCATCACACTTGGAGATGAAGCCAAGAACAGAAGGATCTCCTCCGGATCTACCTCTCCCTCATAAGTAGCTGCCTCTCTGAAGACCTGCCAGTCTGTGAATTACAAGGCCGAAAACAGTCTTGGAGCACACAGGCTGCATCCCTGGGTCACACAGTGACTAATGCGTATCATCAGCGGATGATATGCTGATGCCAGCAGAATACAGATGTGGTCAGAGAGGCCAAGATGTTGACAAAGAAAAGCCCTGTATGCAGTGTGAATGTTAGTGTACAGACAGAGTGTTGTCTCCTCATGTAGAAAAGGTGAGACGCTGGTAAAAACTGGGCAGTGTGTCCATCAGTTTTACGTGATTAAAGTCCCCTGCAGACAAGTAAAACACCTCCGGGTGTGTCATCTGCAGTGAGCTAACGTGTCATACAGTTATTGTATTGTATTTAATACAATAATAGATTATTAAATTGGAAAAGAAATTAGATTTTAATCAAAAATAAATTTAACTGGAAATGTATTAGAAAAAATTAATAGATTAAATTTTTTTTTTATTTTTGCTTGTTTTTTTACCTCATCTTCTCTCCAACTTTGAGCCTCCCTAGAGAGTCCAACTGTGAAAACACTGAATTAGAGTACAACTAACTCACGTTTGACTAAAAAATTTTTTCCATCTCAACATCCGATTCAGACACGGCCCAAAATACTATTAGAATGTCACTTAAAATATAACATCCTACCAAATATTGAATCCAAGCAGTTATTAGTGTTTGCAATTTTGTAAACACTGACATAACGATGCCTGTGATTTGATATATTGTGTAGCTCTAGATCTAAGGTGAAACAGAGGTGTGCACAGTCTAGATCAAAAGCTGTGGGGTTTCCCCAAATTGTTGTGTCGTTAACTGCTAGTTGCTATGAATGAATGAAGTAAGTCCAACATTCAGTATTTTGGACATGTAAGCAACAAATGTGAGCAGAAAAAAGGTAATAGAAATCAAACATAAAATAAAACCTCCATAGAGAAGTCAACCTTTATAAATTCCAACTCCCATTTCACTCATTCAGAGTACACATTGTGCATTTCAGTTTAAATACTTGACATTAAAAAAAAAAAATTATATAAAAATTCCATTCTCACCCTCCGTGGGTAGTCTCTCTTTCATCCTCTGACCTCAGGTCCTCTACCAGAGGCCTGGGAGCTTGAGGGTTCCTCCAGTATCTTTGCTGTGCCTAGAACTGCACCTTTCTGGACTGAGATGTCTGATGTTGTTCCTGGGATCTGTTTGAGCCACTGCTCCAGTTTGGGGGTGACTGCCCTGAGGGCCCCGATGACCACAGGCACCACTGTGGTCTTCACCTTCCAGGCCTTCTCCAGTTCCTCTCTGAGGCCCTGGTATTTCTCCAGTTTCTCCTGCTCCTTTTTCCTGATGTTGTGGTCACTTGGTATTGCTACATCCACCACAACGGCTTTCCTCTGTTGTTCATCCTCCACCACAATGTCCGGTTGGTTCTCCATTACCATCTTGTCTGTCTGGATCTGGATGTCCCACAGGATCTTAGCTCGGTCATTCTCCACCACCTTTGGGGGTGTTCCCCACTTTGATCTTGGGGCTTCCAGTCCATATTCTGCACAGATGTTTCTGTACACTATGCCCGCCACTTGGTTATGTCGTTCCATGTACGCTTTCCCTGCCAGGATCTTGTACCCTGCTGTTATGTGCTGGACTGTCTGAGGGGCCTTCTTGCACAATCTACACCTTGGGTCTTGTCTGGTGTGGTAGATCTGAGCCTCTATTGCTCTGGTGTTTAGGGCCTGTTCCTGTGCAGCCAGGATGAGGGCCTCTGTGCTGTCCTTGAGTCCAGCTTTCTCCAGCCATTGGTAGGATTTCCTGATATCAGCCACTTGAGTTATTTGTTGGTGGTACATCCCATGTAGGGGCTTGTCCTCCCATGCTGGTTGCTCCAGCACCTCAACTTCTGTTCCCCATTGTCTGAGACATTCGCTGAGCACATCGTCCGTTGAGGCTTTGTCCTTGATGCATTTATGGATCTTGGATGTTTCATCCTGGACAGTGGCTCTCACACTCACTAGTCCTCTAGTCCTTACGGCTTGTGTACAGTCTCAGGGTACAGTCTCTGAACTTTTTTGTCCATCACACATAAAGCAGATGAATGGATCTAACATGAGTAGTAGCATTCCAACAGATTCAAACAGTTTTCACCTCTCGCCCATTTCCGTCTTGTTCCAGTAGCCCATTTGTCGTCAAGGTGCTCTGGTTCCCCAGCACCTGACGCAGACCTTGTTTGGCCGGGTGATGTCTGAGCCGGCATGTTATGCATATCAATGTATGAGGTAGGCAGTAGCTCAAAGGGTCTTGCCTAAGGACCCAGACTGGATAGCGCAATTTGTTTTTTGTGTCCCGGCCTGGATTCGAACCCGGGTCTCCCAGGTGAAAGACTGATGGCTTACCTATATATATATATATATATATATATATATATATATATATATATATATATATATATATATATATATATATATATATATATATATAAATAAATAAAGCAGATGAACGGATCTAACTTTTTCTCCGGAGTGACAAAAACCACTGACAGCTAAATATATATATATATAGATAGATAGAGAGAGAGCGAGAGAGAGGTCACGCTAGACTTTTTTGTTCTCCGTCATTTTGACCGAAAGGATTAAAAAAAAATAAAAAATCGGTCATGTTCTATTTTTACCAATCAAATTATAATCACATTAACATTGGCTATTTAGCTGCATTTTTATACGGTTTAGTTAATATTCACCTAGTTGAACATTGAACTTTTGCATCGTCATTTATTTCCTCAAGATAAACTGCCGGCTCCTCAAATGGATTAACACAAAGTTGCATTCTCTTTAGTTTTCTCTGGTCTGTAATGGAGACTTGAATTTAACGCGCCATTTCAAACAAAGGTTTTGAATGGGCTTCCTAACCAGAAGCTCCAAAGAGTTGTTTAACAAACAATATGAGGTGTTCAATTTATTTTTAACATTGTATTTTCATACATTTTATGCTAGGGGTGCCCAAGTCTAGTTTTCCAGAGCTACCATCTGCAACTTTAGATGCGTTCCTTCTCTAACACACCTGGATCATTTACTCATTATAAGGCTCTACAGAACTGAGTTGCTGCTAATGAGGGAAGTCAACCTTTTGCCTGGGGTGTGTTTTAGCAGGGATGCATCTAAAAGTTGCAGTCTGAAGGACTGCAGCTGGGCACTCCTGATTTGTACCGTCAATGTGGCCCTTTGAGGGTGGCCAATATGCTGAAGTGGCCCTCGGTGAAATTGAGTTTGACACCCCTGGCTTATAGTATCAATTAAGCCGCATGAACTGATCAGTAGATTATTGTGAGGGAACGCAAAAGTTTTGCGAGGGAACGCAAAACCTTTTGCGAGGGAACGCAAAAGTATTGCGAGGGAACGCAAAACCTTTTGCGAGGGAACGCAAAAGTATTGCGAGGGAACGCAAAAGAAAAAAAATTCCCCATGTCCCCTGGGGGGCTCCGTAGATGTCAGCCAATGGGTGACAAGTCATCTTTTCTGTTCACGAAACAAAAAGACTAATAAACCGGCGACCCCACCAGAACCGCGCACAGTGTAAAAAGCTCAGCCAGAATCCAAACGGCTGCTCTTAGAACTACAGGTGGATCAAACTCCGCTCATTCATTTTTAGCTTACAGAGAAAGCGCCAAGCCTCCAAATTAAAAAAAAAAAACGCAAACTGACCAATAAGATTTAGGCTTTGGCGTGCTCACCCCCACAGACTGACACTGATGTGCGCTACATACAAGATGTTTTGAAACAGATCTTTTTTTTCTCTACAATTTTCTTAATAGTAAAGAGGGTTAGATAATAAAAAGTACAAGAAATATTATTTTTATTTTTTTATTTAAAAGGAAAATCTCAATATAGGCACAGTGCATACAGCCGTTCAGCTGCAAGTGCTACTGCAACAATCCTCAGTCACACTTGTAGGCAATTTAGAATCACACAGAAGAGCTCCAAAACTAAATCAAACTTAAAACTCTCTGAACTAAAAACATCTGATCACATAATAACAATTAACCATATCTGCCATGGTAAATCATTACCGATACCTATTGTGAGGAGTCCCTAACATTAATATGATCAGGCAGCATGTAATCATATATGTATTAATGTCATAAAGGCTGAGCCAATATAATTTATGTCTGTATCAAACAAGTAGCCCTTCGTGTTACTCTGTACCAGTGAAGTAGCTCCCAGTCTCAAAAAGGTTGGTGACCCCTCGTCTATAACATAATCAAAGCATAGCATTATGTACGCTATCCATATACTACATTAATCTTTAACCAGAACAACCAAAAACTACATAGTTTTGGGACTATTTATAATCCCTTATAAATCTGACACATTCGATCATGATTTTAGCAGTTAGACATAGCTTGGCTAAAATATGCAAGATGATGATGTCTCGCAGTTTTTTTTACAGCACAGAAAGTCACTGGTCCTTTCATACTTGATGAAAAATAATCTTACTTCTCAGTTTGAACAGAACGTCATTCAATAGGAATCACAATTCTTTTATTTTTTTCTGCCTAGCATACATTTATGCGAATGCTTAAGAGTTGTGAAATATCCAAACAATCCCGCTCCCCACACAAACAACCGAGACAAAAGAAAAAAGTCTGTCTTGAAACTAACATTCTTTTAACTTTTAACAATGTACATTTTACAGCTGAAAAGCTGTGAAATGTACATTGTTCAGCAACTTTTCTATGCATACATGCATGGTTGAATAGTAAAAATGGGGCCTGTGGGTTTCACTTACATGGTCTGTCCAGTCTTTGCAACATGGCATAGAAATTGTTCCAAAAGGGGGGTAAGCTCCTTCTTCGCTTTCTTATCAAAATCTGTAATGAGGTCAAAAAAGAGGAGACAGAGGAGACATACTTAAACTGTTGACACTGTTGCCTAGAAGAAGGGGTTTTCATTTATCCTGGCATAATGCTCAATTGTGGTAACTCTGTGACGTAAAACTGGATGTTTAACTTCCTTCAGTTATCTACATCAACCAAATATGCCATCAGTTAGCAGGTGGTCGGTTACACCTGTTTCAGTCAAGCCGTCGGAACATTTGATTCCCCTACTTTATTTACATAATCAATCTAGTTAAGAGCGCTTTCTAGCTAAAACTGGCACAAGTTAGCTTGGAATGCTAAGTTAGCCCGAACAAGGCGACCGCTAAACGGTTCTATACAAAACCCGAAGGCAGTGGCCTAAAAGTCCATCTAAGCCAACGACTTAAAATAGGGAAAACAGTATTATAGTTTAAATGTACTGGTTAATCATTTTAACAAGTTGGCTTATTGTAGCGAACACCGTGAACACACGGCTAACAGTTCTGTAAAAGTACCTATGTTAGCATCAGCTAAAGCTAAACTGGTAGCTAGCTAGCGACACGCTTTTCCTTTAGAAAAACAGCCATTTCGAAACACCTGTTTTACCCATATTGTCCTTAATCAAAACGAAGAAAGCGAAATTTGATTTTTGACCTCTGAGCGCCTCTTCAAGCGAGTCAATTTCCATCACGTCGTTGCCCTCTTGTCAGGCTTGTGGATGAAAAAGGCAGAGTGGTGGCTAGCCGCTGCTGCTAAGCTACAAGCTCACAGGCAGACAGGAGAGAGCATTTTAATATGGCGCCGTGAGGTCACCGGCTGTTTAGCAGCAGACACACAACCAGCTGTGAGTGGACCACCCTCTATCCCCACAGCATTTAAAATATCACTGGGAGGAAGTTTTACAAATATATAAAAGAAAAACCTTGTAGAAGAACAAAACACCAATTTGTATCCCCATATTGTCCAGATATTAGATAGTATTGTTTGTTACTTATGCTGTCTGTCCTACACGACACAACTCTAGAAGGCACAATTTCTTATAAAAAAAACACATCCTATTTTCTGTCTTATTATCCAAGTAATTCAAGATTCTAAGTATGTCAGTAGATAAAAGAGCAATACTACACAGTTTGTATCCTTTTTACATTATGTAATTCTATAAAGTTCTGGTAAAAAGATTATACTTCATCTGAACTCCTTTTCCATGGTGGAGTGTTTGTTCAATATAGCAGCTAAAATCTTTTTAATATTTACTTACAAATACATGGTCAAATCTATACAGACCCGTTCAATAAACTAGAATATTACTGAAAACCACATTTATTTCAGGAACTTTATCACTAAAGTGAAACCCATTATATAGGTTAATCACACAGAAGAATGTTTGAAAGCCTTTATTTCTGTTATTTATTATTTTTTTCACGTGCAAGTAATGAGATTAAGACATTTAAAATTATAATATTAAATCACACCAATAAAAAAGTATTTTTAAAAACAGAAATGCGGGCTTCATGAAAATCTGACAAACGGGCCTCATTTGAATGCATATACTAATTTATTCCATAGTTTTGAGGGGAAAATAGAATGTGATAAATAAGAAAATAAGGAAATACTATATGAATAAGAGAAATTGGAAAATGGAAAATTAAAAATTTTTCAAACAAATGTTAAATGAAAAATAGATAAAAGAAAAATGGGTAAATAAAAAAGAGATACATGAAAAATTGATTAATGAAACTGGAAAATAGAAAATTGGGTAAATGAAAAGGGAAATTGAAAAGTGGTTAAATAAAAAAAATAGATTAATGAAAAATGGGTAAATAGATAAAGGGATAAATGAAAAATAGATAAAAGAAAAAATTGATAAAAGAAAAGGCGAAATTGAAAAATTGATAATATGAAAAATAAATAAATAAAAATTGGGTTAATGAAAAAGGGAAATTGAAAAGTGTTTAAATGAAAAATAGAATAATGAAAAATGGGTAAATGGATAAAGAAATCAATCAAAAACGTAAATGAAAATGGGAAATGGAAAAATTGATAATATGAAAAATAAATAAAAATTGGGTTAATGAAAAAGGGAAATTGAAAAGTGTTTAAATGAAAAATAGAATAATGAAAAATGGGTAAATGGATAAAGAAATCAATCAAAAACATAAATGAAAATGGGAAATGGAAAAATTGATAATATGAAAAATAAATAAATAAAAAATTGGGTTAATGAAAAAGGGAAATTGAAAAGTGGTTAAATGAAAAATAGATTAAAGAAAAATGGGTAAATGGATAAAGGGATAAATGAAAAACGGGTAAACAAAAAAGGGAAAAATTAAAATTGGGCAAATAAAATGGGAACATAAAAATGGTTAAATTAATCTGGGAATAAATAAATGTATAAAAGAACAAATAAAAATGGGAATAAAATGACAATTATTTAACTCATTTTTTATTTATTTCACTCATTTTTTTATTTATTTCACTCATTTTTTTCATTTATTGATTTATTTTACTCATTTGTTTATTTAATTAATTTTGGCTGAAATGACTCTCCATACAGGGACAACTTTTTATCTCTCAGGACAAACAAGTTTTTTAATTTAATATAGTGTAAGAATAATTGGACTAAAGCAGCTTCAAAACATTATATTGTTTTATTTAGAAACATGTGGACAATATTTTAAGTTTGTAAGTTGAAATATGTGATACAATTACACCATTATAACTCATAAAAAAACAACTCAGGCACACAACAAACCTTCAAGCAGAGACACTTTTTCAAACACACGTACACTTCCAAATCTTCTGATAGGAAACATGGTACACAATAATATTTTTATGGCACATTCACAACCATACTAAGTCCATACAAAAACCTTCCACATTTGGTTTGATTTAAGTCAAGCAAAGTTGCTTAAAATGTGTACATTCACTTAAAAAGAATAATAATAAAAACCTGTTTTAATGTCACAAAGTATAGTTTAAGGATCTAATATTTAATTTACTGTGTTGTACTTAATACAACATAATTGCATAATTGGCATAATTGCAGAACAGACGCCAAATTATTGGATTGTTCTCATTTACATGCCTATGATTCAAAATCCTGCTAAAAGGTTAGTATTTCTGAAAGTTACTCGTTTGTTTTTAAATATTGCCTGAAAAGTGAGAAAAAATATCAATTTGGAAAATGCATAACAAAAAAAATATGCCTAAAAATATTCTTCTGCGTTTTTGATGAGGTGCGACCTTCATTATTTATTTTTTTTACCCATGGGAATTTATGTGATACATTCTTATTTTTGTAGAACCACAGGATGAAAAAAGGCAAAAATATTCTGTTGCATCATTGATCAGCATTGTGCCTTTGCTTAAATAGTCATGCTCCTTGAACTGCACATATTTTGTCAAATTACAACCACAATGCGGCCTGATATGATTTTTTTATGACAGACCAACACAAAACAGTGCATATTTGAAGTGAAATAAAAGAACTGAGGTAATAATAGATAATCAGTTTTCTACTTTTTTATCCAGTGCAAAAATGTTTAATTTTTCAACATTTAATTTGAATTGCAAGGTAAAAGGAATATACAGTAGAGCTTTGCATATTAATTTTTAAAAATGCTATATTTTTATATAGCATTTTTTATTATCCGTACGTCCATCCGTACGTCTTCTTCCGCTTACCCGGGGTCGGGTCGCGGGGGTAGCAGCTTAAGAAGGGAGGCCCAAACTTCCCTCTCCCCAGCCACTTGTTCCAGCTCCTCCGGAGGAACCCCGAGGAGTTCCCAGGCCAGCCGAGAAACATAGTCCCTCCAGCGTGTCCTGGGTCTTCCCCGGGGCCTCCTCCCGGTGGGACGTGCCCGGAACACCTCATCAGGGAGGTGTCCAGGAGGCATCCTGATCAGATGCCCGTGCCACCTCAACTGGCTCCTCTCGATGTAAAGGAGCAGTGGCTCTACTCTGAGTCCCTCCCGGATGACTAAGTTTCTCACCCTATCTTTAAGGGAGAGCCCAGCCACCCTACGGCGAAAACCCATTTTGGCTGCTTGTATCTGGGACCTCATCCTTTCGGTCATGACCCAAAGCTCATGACCATAGATGGGGGTAGGAACGTAGATGTCTGTGTTAAAAAAATAACACTGCTTATGTCAATTCAGCATTGTTTTTCTGTACTGTATCAGCTGATGCTAAACCTCATATATTGGTATCAGTATCGAAAGTGAAAAAAGTGAATCGGTGCATCAAGGAACGCTCTGCAGTGCAAGTGGAATGGGCAAAAATTTGGCTGGAGAAAGTATTAACTAGGGTGCTTAATCAAACTCCTTTGTGTTGGTCCATCCTAATAAAACACATTAAAGCTTGGCATTGCAAACGTAGCAAAATATAAAACACCAGTTAAAGGGGGTGGAAAAACTTTAGCAAGGCACTATCTGTTCATTCCACCAAATCATCGCAGTCCATCCATCGTCTTGTAAAGTAACCCATTCCAGGAGGTCCATAGTGTCCAGCACTACCAATCCACACAACCTCCAGTTTGCTTCAACATATCCCTTTGCTGCTCATAATCCACAGAAAGTACAGCTCTCCAACGTCAGTCACTTGTGTGGTCTGACATGGCGCACCACATTCGCCTCAAACACCGTCTTCATCGCATTTTCTATCTGCTTGAGGAAGACCTGGGGAATCCGACCACACAGAGTGTTGACAGTGTCCAAGAACTTGTTCTGGATGGGATAGAAGAGTGACTGGAACATGTTGTCCTCGAAGGGGAACTGTGGAGAAACAATCAGTCATCATCTGTTCTGGTCCACAGTTTGGTCACATCTCGTTTAGACTATTGTAATTCTCTACTTTTTGGTCTGCCACAGAAAACTCTGCATAAACTACAATTGGTTCAAAATTCAGCTGCTTGTATTATTACTCAGACCCCCTTAATTCATCACATCACACCTATTTTATGACAGCTCCATTGGCTTCCAATCACATATCGCATCAACTATAAAATACTTCTTCTAACTTTTAAAGTAGTTCACAACCTCACACCTTCATATCTCTCGGACCTCCTTCACATTGCCACACCCACCCATCTCCTCAGATCCTCTTCCTCTGTCCATCTCACCGTTCCCCCTGCTCGTCTTGTCACTATGGGAAGCAGAGCATTCAGCCGCTCTGCTCCTAAACTCTGGAACTCACTCCCACCTGATTTCCGTAACATTGAGTCTTTGCAATATTTTAAGTCCAAACTAAAAACCCATTTGTTTGAACTAGCATACAGCTTTTAATTACCTTTGTACTGTCTTATAAATCTTGTTTCTTTTATTACCAGTATGTATTTTATAACTTGTTTTATGTTAAGGTGACCTTGGGTGTCCAGAAAGGCCCGTATAAATGAAATGTATTATTATTATTATTTATTATTATCAGCATCCAACCCCAAAGTGCTTCTTCTCCTTTTTTTTTTTTTTAAAGAAAAAAAGGGAAGTCATCAAGGTTTGGATTTCCGGAAGCATATGGAATAATGGTCACACCAGAATCTCTCTCCCACCTTAATATCAAAAACCTCCATTTGTTAATCTGCTTGCTGCCTTGACAACGTAATTTATGAATGGGAGGAGAAGCACGTTAAGCCATAAAAAACTTTATAAAGATGCTCAGAGCTCAGGATAAAAATACGAAAAGGCCACAAAAAACTAAAAAGCATCCGAATGAAGCTAGCAACAACGTGGCTGGCCCAGGAGTTCAGAACACCGGAACAACCATGGACTCGGATGGAATATTTAAGGGTACCGATGATTTGAAGATGACCTTAAAGAGGGACAATGCAAAACCAAAACAAGCATTTGGGACATGAGATTAACGGTAAGCTGGATAGTATTGTCACTGATGTACAGGGCCTAGCTGAGCGGATTGACAAGACAGACGCCAGCGTGCATCAAGCGGACAACTGGGCGAAGGTGGCAACCGAGGCGCTGTGCTCCTGCATCGAGCAGCAGAGGATGCTCCAGTTCAAGCGCTTATTTAGAGTCCCACTTCAGAAGAAACCTGTATCTTTGGGGTCCCAGAAGGACAGGAGGTTAACTCTGTCATACAATTTATTGAGGCGCTTTTGAGAAGCCAGCTGCAACCTATGGCACAAAAAATTTTTCATAGAGCTATTGAAAAAAAAAATAGATAATGCCATTTGATATAAACATTTGTCAAAATGTTTATATCCAAAAGCTGATCGTGAGAACGTGAGATCCAATAGGTTGATCGTGGCATCATCCTGTCCCAAACATGGAACTGTGATGTTCATATGGTGCATCTTCTGTTTTGAGCCAATCCATTTCATGTTCCTCATTATCATTATGTTTTGCACCTCTCTGATTGTTTCCCTTCTTGGGCCTCACTGATTCACACTCACGCTACAATATTATCGAATGGATTATGCAAGTAGGTTTCCAGCACTCTTCATCTCACCCTCATTGTTGTGCCCTCGCTCTTGTTCCCTGGATGTGTCCCCTGGCTTTGCCCTGGTCGGATTGTTCCTAGTTGTCCATCTGGATCTCGACCCACGCCTGTATTACAGATTCCCCACCTACTCTATATCCTCCTATGGATAAATAATCTGTTCACTGCCTCTTCATGTATGACCGTAGCCCGTCTGACCCAGGATTTGGATATGGAATTGTACTTTTGTTGAACATGGAGAGGACCGAAGCAGATAGCAGGAGCGCCACCCTGCATCAACGCTCCTCCTCCCCGGGTTCTCACCCCTGAGCCCTCCATCAGTGGACCATCTGCTCCCTTCTTCCCCTCGGCCGATCTGTACAGTATCTGATAGGCAGGCCAGGTTAGTGTATATTCCACACACTAAGATTCCTTTAGTGTTTCTCAGATCTCAGATCATCGAGCTCTCTTCTCCGCCCCCCGCAGTGCTGCAGCTGCTTCTTAGTGTGGTCTATTATCGTTTGTATTGTGGTGTCATGAATTTAATGAACCCAGTTTGGTCTTCATGAATCTGTCAAGTAATGCTCCATTCCCCTTGAGACTATTGATGTAAAAAGTTTAGAATCAACATTCAGAATTGAGATTATGTAATATGATTCAATGTATTCAATGTTTTTCCCTTCTTTAGGGAGGACACATATTACAGCCTCTCTCCAAGATGGTGGCTTCTCTGCCCTACTCCAGAGTCCAGGGGAAAGCTCCTCCCTGAACATGTTGCACCACTCTTTTGGAAACCCATTGCTATGTGGGCACTTATTAGTTTTCAAATAGCAACGTTGGAGACAATGTGGCTGGCCATCAGAACAACAATTACTCTCTTATTTTGGTCCTGTCCAAAGTAGCACCTTTCTACTACCTTTCTACTGGGATATGTCATCCCCACGAACCCCAGCATTCTCCTTTTGAGGCTAATATCTGGAAAGGTGCATTAAAAAGAATTCCTTTATCTATTTAAAATTCTATCAGTTGCAAGCAAAAAAACTGTAACGTGGTCTTGGTTAAAGAAACTCCCACCCCATTGGCAATTCATGGAAGAGATTCCTTCTATGGGAATGTGGCATATCTTCTATGCACTAAAGGACAGTCTTTCAACAAACATTGGCCTAAATGGTTTACATATAAGAGCAACGGAAGCATAAGACCTAACATTATGTAATATTGTTTTTCTCCCACTAAACTACAAATCAGTGATCCAAGTTCTGTGTGCGTTGTATGTTTTACTGTAATAATGAAAAAGGTTAAATAAAGAGTATTTTAAAAAAAGAATTCATCACAGTCTGTAAACGCATTTACTAATTCTGTCAGCAGGGATGGGGCATGGTTTGTGTATTAATCATAAATTACGTCCCGCCTCGTGTTTAAGAGGCTTATCTTTGCTGCCAGTGAAACAGCCGTCTGAAATTAAAAAACTGACCCAAATTGTTTAATGTGAGCTCAAGAGAATTAACATCACACAGTCAACAGCCAGCCAGAGAGATCTTTTCAATGAGCCCTTTATTGTAAGCTAAAGAAGCAGTCCCACTCTTTTCAGCCAACTGTTGTGAAGTGTGAGTTGTTTTTCTATCAGTTTTTGCATAACAAAAAGATAATGATGTCCAACCATATAGTACAATGGTTTACATGAGCTTTCATGTCACTTGGCATTTACCAGTCTCTTACAGCATTTGTCATGTTGAATGTAAAGATTAATGTAATTTTTGGGAGAGTCTTGGTGATTTCTGATCACTTCAATTTCAGAAATGGTCCCTGACTTCAAAACTTAAGCTGCTGCTTGTAATTCCAGTCCAGTGCGGCTGCAGAGTGTGGAGTCAGACTCCAGGTCAAAGCCCTGAGGATTTGATTAAGCACAAGTGGGTGAACCATTTATAGCCATGTTCATAACTTGAGTGCAAGCTACATGTATGTGCTACATGTGTGCAAAAGTTTCTACGTCTTACTACATCATCTTCTTTTTTTTTTTTTTTTTTTTTGCAGCCATGATTAACGTCAACATCTGATAAAATCACTCTTTGCGTGGGCTGGTTGATTCACTTCAAACCAGTAGAGGGAAACACGTCTAATTCATATTTTCTTTTTTGCAATATTTTAAAAATTTGTCCAAAATTCACATCATAATTGCATAGAAACATGGCTACTGATGCAGCATTTCCAAAGACCTTTTCAGCTTTCCAACCAGTCCAACATCATGAATGACTCACAACATTTTGAAAAAACATAAATATGGCATTTGATTTACAAGAATGCTCTAAAGTCAAGAGGCACATTGAAGATGATGTTACATCTGTTACAAGTTACATATAGGGGTGAATTTGTCTCAATATTATTCAATCAAACAAAAATATTGTAATGGAATATTAGATTTTGGAAAAAACGTTTCGTCTAAAAACTATTTTTTAAATTCAAATCACAAATTTTTGTCTCATGAAGAGAAAAAGTTGCATGCAAAACATTAACTTTTATTTGCACGTGACAGAAGTCTTTGGTTGCGATTCTTAAACTTTTGGTTTTAATGCTCCCTTTTTTGGTTGAACTCAGAGTTTTAATTGATGGAAACATGAACATCTTGGGTGGGGCATAAAGATGCGTTAGTGCTGACTAACCCACCTCTGAACTGTACCCTAAACAACCAATTGTAAGCCACAAGTAGTGGTGACATACTTCCATTTAAATTCCGGTTGCCTCTTTCTCCATATTGTTTTTAGCAATAGCTGTACTGTGATCAAGACACAAAATCTAGAATATCTGCAAGCTACTGGTACAACAACTAATTTTTGTTGTGTGTTGTTGTATCCATCCAGTAATTAGCAGGTACAATCCAGTGATAAGTTATTATTACTTTCCTGTTGATATCAAGGCAACAAAGGACCATGGCTATTGTAGTGGAAAATTTTAAGGAAAATTTTATTGTTTTACTCATATGTTTATGAGTAAAACAATGCATAAAAGTTTCATGATTCTTGTGAGACACACACCTGCTCTAAAGGGAGTCTAGGGAGTCTTCCAGAGCAGTTCCTCTGTTCTTGGTAGTACAATAAATCTATGGAGTCGTTATCTTTCCTGGAATGTTATGATGTACATAGTTTCTGGATTGTTTCTGATAAAACTGTAAGTTTTGTTTGCTCGGGGTTCTTTCTCCTGACTGCGATCAGTGAGCAGAGACTTCGAACGCTGTAGAGCCTTCGAATAAATACTGATTAAGAATATATTCTTTCTCTGGTTCCTTGGGTTTTTGAAACAGTCTATCCTCACTCCTTGTTCAATGAAAATTTCCACAACACTATCTGCAGGAAAAACTTAGCCACTAAAGCTAAAAGTCACATACCATTTCAAACTAGAGGATATTATTTTATATGTCAAAGTAAAGCAAAACAAGATAATGACAGGAGAGGAAAAATGTTAAGTTCTTAGCAGTATTAGCTCAGCCGATGTCTCCCTTCAGGAAGCCACAAAAGCCAAACAGAACTCCAGTCCAGCTCCAGCTACAATGAAGATGAAAAGAGAGAAAACAGTATGCAGTGAAAATAGTCTCAAAATATCTGTACATGCGTAAAAAGATTTGTGCGTATGTAAAAAGATTTGTGTGTGTCTAAAAGTATCTGTGCGTGTGTAATACTGGATTTGTAAACCTTAAAAATAAAATAAACCTTCTCCTACGCCTATACATGTTGAAAAAGTACACACAAATCACCTGGTACACACACACAAAACTGCATTTACACACAGATCCGGTTATGAGTGCACAACTATTTTTGAGACTCATTTCACGCTTCGGGGAAGCTCCCAGATTTGTTGTGTAGATGATGCGTTTACATGCTAGTAAAAGCTGGGACATCTGAGTTTTGCTCTGACGTTTGCTTGTGCCGAAGTGGCAAATACGTTAGTTCGGTGAAAAACGGTATAAATCAGCACTTCTTTATAATATCCTAAAATTATTTATAGACATATTGTGCATTTTTGAGCGGCACAGAAGACTAAGTGGTCTGAAAAAGGACCACTGGGTGGCGGAATGGTTCGCTGGCCGGAAAAATAGCCAGGCAAACCCAGAAGCAAGACGGAGCGTCCCGGTGGTCTGTCCTCTGAAGTAAGTAGGAGCTAAACCTGCAGGCTTTGCCCTCCGATTATAATGAGACATGGAGTAATTATAAATGATTTCAGATTACGTTTTATATATGTGGTATTTTGATACTCTGCCCTCCTCATATGTTTCTGTTAGCGGGAGCTAAAGTTTATGTCAGCTACGCTACGTTAGCTGTTGGGAGCTGAGTCCTTGTATTTTTATTGTCTCACTCTTCACAGTTTGATAGTCTGTCTTCAGTCTTAACTTTAACCCAGGTTGATCACGTTTTATGATGCCGAAGTCGGCAAGCATCTTCAGGAGATTATGGCAGTTATAGATGTTGGTCACTATCACTGAAACTGTATTTTGTTGCTTCAGCAGCTTTAACATACTTAAAGATTTAGTCTAATGTTCACACATAGGACTGTTAGAATAATCAATAAGTCATTTCCATTGGCCTGATTTATCGTTTCTCTTTTTTTTCTCTCTTTCTACCAAAAACTGGATAATAAAAGTCTTCAGTTTGGTACTTTGGTCTCGACTAGCCCTTATTTTGAAAAGCAATTTTGTTTAAAAAGACTTCAAAATTCATTAGTTGTTTTATTTATTCTGTATATTAAAATGTCTTCAGTTCCAGTGTTAAATGTTCATTAGAATTTAAAGTTAAATGACCTTTGAGAATGTGTTCTTGAATTATTATTTTGTCATTACCATAACATTACTTAAAAATTGGTCTCAAAAGTACTATATTATCGTTTGTTGAGAACTTCTGGAACAATTTATCAGACAGTAACATTTTTCATGGTGACAGACCTATTCACGCATCCTCCAGAATCTTCAGATTAAACCGTCTTTGTGTCTGGATCTCTAAAATCCACAGAGACCCCATTTCATCGGCCCTTAAACAAATATAGGTATATACCTCATCTGAAAATTAGGACAAACCTGCTGTTCCTGTTTGTCTTCATTTCAAGTTGATTAATGTAGATGGTAAAATATATTCAGATGGTTTAGATTTTCACAAGCAGTAAATTTCTTTCTCAATCGATATTTTGACACAATTGAGAGCTAATAAACACATAGTTAAGAAAATAAATATTTTATGCATTTATTTAAAGCACCACTGCAAAAATAGCCTCCACAGAAAAACATTTAATGTAAAACATTTGATTAAAATCAAAAGAAAAATTTCTACATCCATTGTGATGATTCAAGTAATTTTCAGGTTCAGTAATGTTCTGTCACAGTCAGGTCTGTCGGTGCATCAGCTGTTCAGGAAAATCAACATATTTTTTTCTAACACTAACTGTCTATCTGTACTTTTCTCTGCATCTTCAGACAATCTGCAGCAGCTGAGATTCTGGGAGGTTCAACACCAAAACCTGAAGCTTCAAACTGAGCCGTCGACTGAACCAAGACGCCTTTCAAACAACTACAGTAGTAAACCTGCTCTGTTGGTAGATGTTATGGTGTCTTTTACTGCCATAATTTTAGTTTATGTTTTATTTTGTATTATGCACATTTTTTGTTATGACTCTTATTTTGAAAAGCCAAAGTAGGAAGTGCAATCCAGAATGTTTGCTGGGGCACCAGAAAAAGAAGCACATGGTAAGAAGGCACATTAGTAGTTGTTCCAAGTAATTTAAGTTTAAGAATTTTTTATTTTTTATTTTCTGCTCTCATTTCTACCTTAAAAGAAATGGTCAGCCAGCGAGGTATGTCATATGTCATGTATCATTTTTTTATGTCGTTGTATTCGTGACACTTTATGTTTATGTTGTATTTTTAGTTCGACGGTGGTGTTGTGTCAGTGCCAACAAAAGTTAAGTATTATAAGAAGACTTGCATTAAAGTTGACTTAACACCAGCAGTAACGAACTCTTTATTGACGCCAAGAAGAGAGGGAATGATAGTGTTTCTTTAATCTATACAGACTGACCTTGGTCTTCTTTGAATACACAGCTTTATGCTGTTTTCTTTTGTTAATTGATTATAGTCAATACTTGAACATCCATGTAAGTTTTAAGACATTTCATTGTTAACTTTAAGTAGATGTGAAACCACCCATGTTAATCTGAATGTATTTTGTTAAAGATTAAACAGATTTGTTGCATTCTTAAATATTTAATATGTCCTTTGTGTGCAGTGAAATTAACATTAAAGTTAATTTAGGAAACACTTATCTTCTTCTTTCTACAGTATAAATTGAATGATGCCTCTATTAAAATCATATATTTGTGACTTTCTGTCATAAAGCAGTGGTCAAACTATGGCTAAATGTTTGTAATTTACTTTCAACAAATGGAAACCAAAATGGTTTTAAAGTAAAGACACTATGTAAACTCCTCATCTACCTCAACACAGGTAAAGTTTCCACTGTATGCAAGTGAATGTGATTACGATTGAATGAAAATTGTACAAATGAGCTTTAACTCCAGTTCATAAGGATCAGTGTCCTCCAACCTTTAGATGTCTCTTCTTTAATACACCTGAGTCAAATCCTGAGGTCAGAGGTCATTAGCACGACTCTGGAGAACTTGACTGTCCTAAGCAGCCATTTAATTCAGGTGTGTTGGACCAGGACGTATCTAAATGTTGCAGGACACCAGACATCGATGCCTGGATCTGAGGATCCTGTTAGAGGATCAGTGTGTTCCTGCAGCAGCTCCATCGGATCAGAAGGTAGATGAGATCTGAAAGATCCTGATCCTCCAGAAAGTGAAATGACACCAGACCCACTCCATCAGTCACCTGTTTTGTCCTGTGTAGAGATAAATATAAAATGTTATTTATACACATAGAAAGTCAATAAACTAGAATTGAAAGGCAATTTATTTCACTTAATTATATTCACTTAGTGAATAAAGTAAAAGGCAAATCAGAATATCTCACAAACTATAGATACAAATATCAGTCAGCAACTTGACTTAGAAATTTGACTGGAACCTTTTGGGCCAAACAGATACTGTAAGAACCACACAGAGATCATTTTTATGGATTAAAGACTCAAACTGCAAAATGAGACAATAAAAATACAAGGACTCAGCTCCCAACAGCTAACGTAGCATAGCTGACATAAACTTTAGCTCCCGCTAACACAGGGGTGTCAAACTCCAGTCCTCAAGGGCCACTGTCCTGCAGTTTTTAGATGTACCAGAGGTACAAAACACTGGAATGAAATGGCTTAATTACCTCCTCCTTGTGTAGGTAAGTTCACCAGAGTCCTGCTAATGACATAATTATTCTATTCAGGTGTGGTGCAGCAGAGGCACATCTAAAAGTTGCAGGACACCGGCCCTCGAGGACTGGAGTTTGACACCTGTGCGCTAACAGAAACATATGAGGAGGGCAGAGTATCAAAATACCACACATATAAAACGTAATCTGAAATTATTTATAATTACTCCATGTCTCATTATAATCGGAGGGCAAAGCCTGCAGGTTTAGCTCCTACTTACTTCAGAGGACAGACCACCGGGACGCTCCGTCTTGCTTCTGGGTTTGCCTGGCTATTTTTCCAGCCAGCGAACCATTCCGTCACCCAGTGGTTGCTTTTCAGACCACTTAGTCTCCTGTACTGCTCAAAAATGCACAATATGTCTATAAATAATTTTAGGATATCATAAGGAAGTGCTGAGATATAACGTTTTCCACCGAACTAACGTATTTGCCACTTCGGCACAAGCAAACGTCAGAGGATAAAAACACTAGACTCAGAGCAAAACTCAGATGACCCAGCTTTTACTAGCATGTAAATGCATCATCTACACACAAATCTGGGAGCTTCCTCCAAAGTGTGAAATGAGTCTCAAAAATAGTTGGGCATTCGTAACCGGATCTCTGTGTAAATGCAGTTTTGTGTGTGTGTACCAGGTGATTTGTGTGTACTTTTTCAACATGTATAGGCGTAGGAGAAGATTTGTTTTATTTTTAAGGTTTACAAATCACTGGATTTGTAAACATTACACACGCACAGATATTTTTACACACACACACAAATCTTTTTACATACGCACAAATATTTTTACACACGCACAAATCCTTTTACGCACGCACAAATCATTTTACACATGCAAAAATCTTTTTACACACACACAGATATTTTGAGACTATTTTCACTCCATAAAACAAAGCTAAAATAACATGAAATAAAGGAAATTTGATAATTTGGTTCTAATGTGTTCCAGATGCAAAAAAAAGTTCAGATATAGACCTGTTTCAGACTTCTTCCAGGAAGTTGGTGTTAATTATTGTATTTTTCTTGCAAAAAATGTTATCAACACATATTCATGCTCATTTATATTTGTCTTGTCAAAACCAACTTTGCCACAGCATCTTAACCAATTATCATATTTCTGTCCCTGAATAATGAACTTAGGAAACTGGCAAGAATCAAATATGTTTAATGTGATGCTTGTCTGATTAGCAGCTGTCCCTACTGATAGTCCTGTAGCAACAAAGCTTAATGGATCCAACAAACTACAAAAGAACACTAATTTAATCTCATAGCATAACACAGCAAAAGCCATTCAAAATAATACAATTCAAAATATAACTAAATACAAGATACATACACTAACACTGAAGCAAAGCTTCAGTGTTAGAGTGCATGTATGGATATCAGTTTGGGTATCAGTTATGAGGTGGGAGGGAGTAAGAGTTTTTCACTTTAATCAGCGCTAACCAATAGGGACACGTCTTACATTGTTCGTCTTTAGGCCCCACCCACGATGTCCATGTTTCTAACAATCAAAACTCTGAGTTCAACCAAAAAAAGGGAGCATCAAAACCAAAAGTTTGAGAATTGCATCCAAAGATTTCTGACATGCACACATAAAAGTTTATATTTTGCAAATAACTTTTTCTCTTCATGAGACAAAATTAAAAAAGGTTTTTAGACATTTTTTTTTCTTTTAAAACAAAATATTCCATTACAATACAAAAAAATTCATTACAGTTCAAAAATTGGACCACAACTTATTTTTTAAATTGAGATTAGTTTTTGTTTGATTCAATAATATTGAGACAAATTTTTGTCCAAAAATATAAATATACAGGTGCTGGTCATAAAATTAGAATATTGTGATAAAGTTCATTATTTTCCATAATGTCATGATAAAAATTAAATTGTCATATATTTTAGATTCATTGCACACCAACTGAAATATTTCAGGTCTTTTATTGTTTTAATTTTGATGATTTTGGCAAACAGCTCATGAAAACCCAAAATCCCTGTCTCAAAAAATTAGAATATTATGAAAAGGTTCTCTGAACGAGCAATAAAAATAATCATCTGAATCAACAAAGTAACTCTAAACACCTGAAAAAGATTCCTGAGGCCTTTAAAAACTCCCAGCCTGGTTCATTACTCAAAACCGCAATCATGGGTCAGATTGCTGACCTGACTGCTGTCCAGAAGGCCATCACTGACATCCTCAAGCAAGAGGGTGAGAAACGGAAAGAAATTTCTGAACGAATCGGCTGTTTGCAGAGTGTTATATCAAGGCACCTCAGTGGGAAGTCAGTAGGAAGGAAAAAGTGTGGGAGAAAACGCTGCACAACGAGAAGAGGTGACCGGACCCTGAGGAAGATTGTGGAGAAGGGCCGATTCCAGACCAAATTAAATTTTCATCTCCATAAAACTTTTCAGCAGATGGAAGCATGAAGTGCTCCAAAATCTTCTGATAGCTGCTGCATTGATCCTGCCCTTGATAAAACCCAGTGGACCAACACCAGCAGCTGACATGGCACCCAGACCATCACTGACTGCGGGTACTTGACACTGGACTTCTGGCATTTTGGCATTTCCTTCTCCCCAGTCTTCCTCCAGAGTCTGGCACTTTGATTTCCAAATGACATGCAAAGTTTGCTTTCATCCGAAAAAAGTACTTTGGACCACTGAACAACAGTGGTCCAAAGTGCTGCTTCTCTGTAGCCCAGGTCAGGCGCTTCTGCCGCTGTTTCTGGTTCAAAAGTGGCTTGACCTTTGACCTGGGGAATGCGGCACCTGTAGCCCATTTCCTGCACAAGCCTGTGCACAGTGGCTCTGGATGTTTCTACTCCAGACTCAGTCCACTGCTTCCCCCAAGGTCTGGAATCGGCCCTTCTCCACAATCTTCCTCAGGGTCCGGTCACCTCTTCTCGTTGTGCAGCGTTTTCTGCCACACTTTTTCCTTCCTACTGACTTCCCACTGAGGTGCCTTGATATAACACTCTGCAAACAGCCGATTCGTTCAGAAATTTCTTTCTGTTTCTCACCCTCTTGCTTGAGGATGTCAGTGATGGCCTTCTGGACAGCAGTCAGGTCAGCAGTCTGACCCATCATTGCGGTTTTGAGTAATGAACCAGGCTGGGAGTTTTTAAAGGCCTCAGGAATCTTTTTCAGGTGTTTAGAGTTACTTTGTTGATTCATATGATTATTTTTATTGCTCGTTCAGAGAACCTTTTCATAATATTCTAATTTTTTGAGACAGGGATTTTGGGTTTTCATGAGCTGTTTGCCAAAATCATCAAAATTAAAACAATAAAAGACCTGAAATATTTCAGTTGGTGTGCAATGAATCTAAAATATATGACAATTTAATTTTTATCATGACATTATGGAAAATAATGAACTTTATCACAATATTCTAATTTTATGACCAGCACCTGTATATATTTTTTCCCCCTGTACTTACATTATGTATTGCATCATAGACTACTTTAAACGCAGGCTGCTTGTCATCATGATATACTCCACGGTTGCCATGGAGAATAGACACGCCTTCCTGTTCAGCTCCTTTACAGTTACTCCCATACATGCAGTGGTCAGGTCTGTAGTTCCACTGGCAGGGAAAGATATAGAGATTCTCTGCAACAGAAGGAAAAAAAAAAGAAGAACATGTCATCACATGTTCAGATTTAAGACATTTACTAACGTCTAAACACCCCTGCTACAGAACCTGCTTTTTGTATTTTAAAACTATTTCCACCTTAATGTGACATAATTCTGTACAATTAAGCTAAAAAACAAACAAATCTAGTCAACTGAAAAAGCCTAACATAAAATTCAGTTGTAGATGTTTGCTTCTGTGGTAGTTTCCACTGTGCATATCAATGAATATTAAGGTATATTTGGTGTTTGAACTATTAAAGTGGGGCAGTTATGCGGTTTTGAAGGGGCTATCAAGGATTCCCAGAATTTTGTTATTTGCGTATGGCTGTGGGTTGTGTATTGTTTTTAAATTTATTTTAAAATGCAATTCATGTAAAAAAAATAAAAACACCAAACAAGGACATGTTTAAATAAAATTGTATAGAAATGGGGAAATTGAGAAATTGGGGCTAGCGTTGTCTGTAAAAGAAACCTTGGATCATAAAATTGATCAGTTTTATGTGTTTTGCATGGTGTCTATGCCCTGCCAGCCACACAAGGCAGGTAGAACAAAGTGTTTCCATCAAAGTAAAATGTTCTCCAGTTGCTGCAATCCATTGGCTCAAGAGTTGGTGAACAATAGGTAACAGATGCTGGGTAAGAATGCAGATGTTTGCAACCTCAAGATGTTTCTAAGGTTTTCTAAAAGAGATCCGATCCATCTGTCTGATTTAAAACCTTTGTGTAGAATTGCAGGGTGCAGTCTTTCACCAAAAAATAGCAAATTGAAATGCTTTTCTTTTTAGAATTAATCTAGAAATCGTCTTTCTTGTCTCAAATCTCAGTCTCTGAAAGTTGCTTCTGATTTCAGAGCAAAGAATTGGACTTTTGTCTATAGAAAAATGTAAAAGATTCATCTGAAGACATCGGAGCGGAGCTTTTTTTGGCTCTGTTGCTTGGCAGCCAGTGTACTGCTGCTGCATCTGAGAAGTTAATGCCCACATCTGACAGCTGCAGCAGAAACTCGGTCTGCAGCCACAGCCATGACAAGGATAGCTTTAAGACACTACAGGATTAGTGAGCAGAGCAGGGTATGGTTTTCAATCTTTAATATAGAACGTTTCAGAGTAGTTGTGGTTTCTTTATTCACATTAGATGTGATGAATAAAGTGAAACAAACACTGCACCTGGGTTATAGTGGAAGATAATATTGAGGAGGTCCTGGTCTCCCCATGTTATGTAGTTCTTGTACTTCTGGTGAAGCGGATGAAGAAGATCTTCCCACAACAGACCACCAGCAATCAGGCTACTCTGCAAGAGCAAGACGGGCAGGAGAAGGAAAGTCATCAAAGCAGCTGGACATTTGTATTCTCCTTTCCAAGTGCTGCCAGTAGAGATGCTAAGTTGAGCTCTGAGGCATGATGTTTGTGTGGTGAAATGGAAAGTCTTGTTCAGAGCCACTCTGAGCACTGAGGGGAGGGGGTAAGAAATTACAGGCCACTTTAGTGTGTTTATCACAGCATGGAGTGACGGGGGGGAGGGGCTGTGTTCGGTGCTCACCTTAAACAGTGTTCTGCGGATCCTAGTCAGGTTCATCAGCATCACGCCAGAGTTGACCCCTGTCACTCCATAGAAAGGGTGCCGGGCGAAGCGGCTGTACCAGCCGATCTTGGACACCTCGTGCTCTGGAGCCATGGCCGCCAGCTGTGACCCATTAAAGGACTTGAGGAACATCCAGATATCGTCCATAGGCCGCAGAAACAGAACATCGGTGTCCACGTAAAGCAACGAGTCCACATCTTTCAGGATTACCTGGAGGCAACAGTAGTACATAACACGAATGCAAACAATTAATCAATTTACCATTGTCAATTAATGGTTTATTAGATTAAAATTTGTTCCAATTGATTAACAAATGTCTAATTAACATCAGCTTAGAGATTCATTAAGTATTGTAGTTTGGCCACCAAAATAGAACCCTTACATCTTTATGTGTTTTCTCTATTAAAGAATAATGGCAGTCCTCACTGTGAAGACTGAGAAACAGCCAGCCAGCCAGCCAGTCAGCCTCCCTCTTATCTGGGATCTGGTCGCGGGGGTAGCAGCCTAAGAAGGGAGGCCCAGACTTCCCTCTCCCCAGCCACTTGTTCCAGCTCCTCCGGGGGAATCCCAAGGCGTTCCCAGGCCAGCCAAGAAACATAGTCCTTCCAGCGTGTCTTGGGTCTTCCCCGGGGCCTCCTCCCGGTGGGATGTGCCCGGAACACCTCACCAGGGAGGCATCCAGGAGGCATCCTGACCAGGGGCCTCATACATGAAAGAATCCGCAGTTTTCACAATAAAACAGGGCGTACAGAAAAATTTAGAAAAGTGCGACACACCAAAAAAATGGGATGCATAAAGCCGCGCGCACGCACGTGGCTGCGCATCTTTCCTTTATAAATCCTAATTTACAGGAAATAGAGCGCAGCTGCTGGTCCGCCTGTTGCCACACATAAATACATATGTAGATTAATATAAATACCACGTCCTTGTTTGTAGCAGTATGAGTATTTATAATAATGTATTTTATTTAAAAGGTGTTTTTAGGACACGTAAGGTCACCTCACAAAAATAAAAATAATACATTTTAAAGAAAAAAAATAAAATCCAATTAAAATGAACAAATAAAGAGATGGTGAAAATATATGTTTGAACAATAGGGTGTTCAGCCGGGATTTAAAGACAGACAGCGTGTCACAGAGTCTTTGAGTGGGGAATGTGGATGTTTATTCTAAATAGTAGAATCATGTGCATAAGTTGTACATTTGCAGAATAAAGATGCTTTCTATTCAGAAAGGCGCTTTCACAAAGCTGGCGGCTCGATGACTGCAGTTGCACCGGTACTGCACGGCTCCTTCTTTAAGTTTTGCTCAGAGCTCCAGGATGATCAGTCTGGATTAATATAAACACTAATAAACCATCATCAACAGAAGATAAATAACGTCTCTCATCAATTGCTCCCTCTAAATCCTTCCATTGGCAATGTTCTCCATCAGAGCCAAAACGCTCCACAATGCGGCACATTTTTGCGCAGCTACGTACATACGGGATTGTCTACACACCTTAATTATCTTAAAAATAATCAGACCTGTTTGGAGTTAATCTGCTGATCCAACCTTGGTTTTCTTTTTTTTTTTTTTTTCTTAGTGAGAATGAAATTACCCCATAGATGCATTTCATGCGCTTCGGCACACAGACCGACGCGTTACATCTTTACAAGACAAAAACTGAGGAAAACTACTATTCATATTTGAGTGAGGTTTTCACATCCTTTCATTTTTATTTCCTTTATTTTGTGTTTGTGTTATTTTATTGTCTGGGGATAAATGCGGTTCAGTTTCATCGTTTACTTTTAAGCAATACAAAAATAAAATCATGAAAAAAACATCGGGTTTGATGCTTCTTGGTCTAAAAAACACTGAATGTCGTCAGGTTTCAGTGTATTTAGATGAGTTTTGACGCTTTGTAGTTTGATGGCTGCCATACATTTTCACACCAGCGAAAAAGTGTGCGCATATTTACGTACACTTTGACACAAAGTTAATTTTTATACATACCGACTTGTGTGTAAAATATGGCGCCGCACATATTTTGTGCGCACGCAACGCTTTATGCATGAGGGCCCCAGATGCCCGAGCCACCTCCACTGGCTCCTCTCGACGTGAAGGAGCAGCGGCTCTACTCTGAGACCCTCCCGGATGACCAAGCTTCTCACCCTATCTCTAAGGGAGAGCCCAGCCACCCTGCTGAGAAAGCCCATTTCGGCGCCTTGTATCCGTGATCTCGTTCTTTCAGTCTTGACCCAAAGCTCATGACCATAGACGAGGGTGGGAACGTAGATCGACGGGTAAATTGAGAGCTTCACTGTTTGACTCTGCTCTCTCTTCACCACGATGGACCGGTACAGTGCCCGCAGAAGCTGCACCAATCCGCCTGTCGACATCCCGCTCCCTTCTTCCCTCATTCGTGAACAAGATCCCAAGATACTTAAACTCCTCCACATGAGGCAGGGCGTCCCCCCCTACCAGGGTAGAGTGCCTGGAGAAGGCACTCTACCCTGGCTCAAGATCATGGCCTCGGATTTGGAGGCACTGATCCCGGCTGCTTCACACTCGACTGCGAACCGCTCTAGCGAGAGCTGCAGATCACGACCTGATGAAGCCAATAGGACCACAACATCCGCAAAAAGCAGAGATGTGATCCTAAGGCCACCAAAACGAATCCCCTCAACATCTCGGCTGTGCCTAGAAATTCTGTCCATGAAAGTAATGAACAGAATCGGTGACAAAGGGCAGCCCTGGTGGAGTCCAACTCTCACTGGAAACAAGCCTGACTTACTGTCGGCAATGCGGACCAGACTCTGACACCGGTCATAAAGGGACCTGACAGCCCTCAAAGGGCCCGGTACCCCATACTCCCGGAGAACCCTCCACAGTGCTCCCCGAGGGACACTGTCCAACGCCTTCTCCAAGTCCACAAAACACATGTAGACTGGTTGGGCGAACTCCCATGCACCCTCCAGGACCTGCTGAGGGTGTAGAGCTGGTCCAGTGTTCCACGACCAGGACGAAAACCACATTGCTCTTCGTGAATCTGAGGTTCAACTATCCGACGGACCCTCCTCTCCAGAACCCCTGAATAGACCTTGCCAGGGAGGCTTAAGAGTGTGACCCCCTGTAATTGGAACACACTGTCCGGTCCCAATTTTTGAACAGGGGGACCACCACCCCAGTCTGCTAATCCAGAGGAACTGCCCCCGATGTCCATGCAATGTTGCAGAGCCGCGTCAACCAACACAACCCTACAGCATCCAGAGCCTTAAGACACTCCGGTCAGATCTCATCCTTCAACGGGTTCGAGGGTTGTCACCTCGACAGGCACCGACAACCTTGTGGCCGCAGCTCCGATAAGCCGCCTCGGCAATGGAGGCACGGAACATGGTCCACTCAGACTCAATGTCTCCAACTTCCCCTGGAAAGTGTTCGAAGTTCTGCCGAAGATGGGAGATGAAGCTCCGCCTCACAGGGGACTTGGCCAGATGTTCCCAGCAGACCCTCACAACACGTTTGGGCCTGCCAGGTCTGACCAGCATCCTCCCCCATCACCGGAGCCAACTCACCACCAGGTAGTGGTCAGTGGACAGCTCTGTACCTCTCTTCACCTGAGTGTCCAAGACATGCCGCCGCAGACCCGATGATACAATGACAAAGTCGATCATCGAACTGTGGCCTAGGGTGTCCTGGTGCCAAGTATGCCATGTTCAGGCATAAGGACACCCTTATGCCTGAACATGGCGTTTGCTATGGACAATCCATGACGAGCACAGAAGTCCAACAACAGAACACCACTCAAGTTCAGATCAGGGCGGCCGTTCCTCCCAACCACGCCCCTCCAGGTCTCACTGTCATTGCCCACGTGAGGGATGAAGTTCCCCAGCAGAACAACGGAGTCCCCAGGAGGGGCACTCTCCAGTACCCCCTCTAAGGAATCCAAGAAGGGTGGGTAATCTGAACTGTTGTTCGGCCTGTAAGCACAAACAGCAGTTAGAACCTGTCCCCCCACCCATAGGCGGAGGGAGGCTACCCTCTCATTCACCGGGGTAAACCCCAACATATAGGCACCGAGATGGGGAGCAACAAGTACACCCACTCCTGGCCGGCGCCTCTCACCGTGGGCAACTCCAGAGTGGAAGTACGTCCAGCTCCTCTCAAGGAGACCGTTTCCAGAACCAGATCCATACTTCGAGGCGAGACCGACTATTTCTAGCCGGAACTTCTCAGCCTCACACACTATCTCCGGCTCCTTCCCCACCACAGAGGTGAGGTGATATTCCATGTCGCAAGAGCCAGCTTCTGCAGCCGAGGATCAGACCGCCAGTGTCCCCTCTCTCGACCGCCACCCATCCCACACTGCATCCGACCCCTTTGGCCCCTCTCACGGATGCTGGGCCCATGGGAGAGGGGATCCATGTGTCCTCTTCGGCCTGAGTCCGGCCGGGCTCCAAGGGTAAAAGTCTGGCCACCAGGCATTCGCCATCGTGCCCCACCTCCAGGCCTGGTTCCAGAGTGGGGCCCTGGTGACTAGAGAAGTGTGGTCGGATGGTTACAAAGAGAGAGAAGGTCGTCCACACAGAAGGGGTCTCACTCCCAGAAGGAACAATAGCAGACATTGAGGACAGGTACAAGTACCTGGGAATACCACAAGCAAATGGCAACTTCAATGAGGTCACAAGGAAAGAGCCACAGCCAAATACCTCCAACGAATAAGGCAAGTCCTGAGAAGTCAGCTCAATGGCAAGAACAAGATCCGTGCGATAAACAGCTATGCTTTACCAGTAATCAGATACCCTGCTGGAATAATTAGCTGACCAATGGAAGAGATAAAGGCCATGGATGTTAAGACTCAGAAGCTACTAACCATGCATGGAGGGTTCCACCCCAAATCCAGCACCATGAGACTGTAAACAAGCCGAAAGGAAGGAGGCAGAGGACTAGCGAGTGTGAGAGCCACTGTCCAGGATGAAACATCCAAGATCCATAAATACATCAAGGACAAAGCCTCAACAGACGATGTACTCAGCGAATGTCTCAGACAATGGGGAACATAGGACAAGGTGCTGGAGGTACCATCATGGGAGGACAAGCCCCTACATGGGATGTACCACCGACAAATAACTCAAGTGGCTGATATCAGGAAATCCTACCAATGGCTGGAAAAAGCTGGACTCAAGGACAGCACAGAGGCCCTCATCCTGGCCGCCCAGGAACAGGCCCTAAACACCAGAGCAATAAAGGCTCAGATCTACCACACCAGACAAGACCCAAGGTGTAGATTGTGCAAGGAGGCCCCTCAGACAGTCCAGCACATAACAGCAGGGTGCAAGATGCTGGTAGGGAAAGCATACATGGAACGACATAACCAAGTGGCAGGCATAGTGTACAGAAACATCTGTGCAGAATATGGACTAGAAGCCCCAAGATCAAAGTGGGGAACACCCCCAAAGGTGGTGGAGAATGACCGAGCTAAGATCCTGTAGGACTTCCAGATCCAGACAGACAAAATGGTAATGGCGAACCAACCGGACATTGTGGTGCTGGATAAACAACAGAGGAAAGCCGTTGTGGAGGATGTAGCAATACCAAGTGATTACAACATCAGGAAAAAGGAGCATGAGAAACTGGAGAAATACCAGGGCCTCAGAGAGGAACTGGAAAAGACCTGGAAGATGAAGACCACAGTGGTGCCTGTGGTCATCGGGGCCCTCGGGCAGTCACCCCCAAACTGGAGCAGTGGTTAAAACAGATCCCAGGAACAACATCAGACATCTCAGTCCAGAAAGGTGCAGTTCTAGGCACAACCAAGATACTGGAGGAACCCTCAAGCTCCCAGGCCTCTGGTAGAGGATCTGAGGTCAGAGGATGAAAGAGAGACCACCCGCGGAGGGTGAAAAGGGAATATTGTAAACTGTATTTCCTTCAGCCCACTGGCTGCAATGTTGACACATTGAGATGCAATGAGACCTAAATTCTGAACATCATGGCATGGAGTGCATCCCAGTTTTCCATGTCTGGCATATAACCATTCACTTTAGCTTTTAAACTGGTTATATTGATCCTGTGTCCAGACAGAGGGATAATCAGTAGCCTAGCATCATGACCTGTTTGTTCTGAAGATCCTGCAGCTTCCACTTCTTTTCCTAACATGGCGCCTCCTCACCTTGACTCTCATACTGATAGGAGGAACCACAGAGCTCAGAAAACAGATATCTGTTGGGGGCAAACACACTTTTAAAAACTTTTAGAATTTAAAATAAGCATATCATTTTTAGGTGGGTTTTTAAGTTATGTTTATTAGAGTAATACTATGAAAAGTCTAACATCTTTAAGCACATTTCCTAGAAAACATTTTTTTAAATACATTTAAATAATCATAAATAAGCTTTCCATTAAATCTCATCTCTGGATTCTGTTATCACTGGACACTGGATTGTATTGTTGCTCTTTGAAGGAGAGCCAGTCTGATTTTAGGGATATTTGTTAGTGACATTTTTACTATGGAAAAACACGCACGCACGCACAAAACATTGTTATGCAAGAGTGAAGCAGTGTAGTGGAACTGTAGATGTTTGGAGCTGCAGTACTGTCAGAAGAGATAATGTTGAGATAAAACCTGACGTTTTTGGAGTTTTCTTCTTTACAGCATACAATATTTTGCATAAACAATATTCATAAGGCTAAAAGGAAGTGCTTACAAATAATAAGCAATTCCCACACTCATAAAATTTTAAGTCAGGTTGCAGTTCTTTTTTTTGTTTTTGCAGCTGACAAAGCAATTTTGCAGGATAGAGCCTGGATCTGCATGCTTTTTTTTTGTTCCAATTTCCACTATAACTTTCAATTGTTTTCCACTCACAACTCTCTTGTTGGGGTCATGTTTCCTGTTAATCAGCCAGCTGCAACAACTAGTCAAAGGTTTTCTAAAAAAAATCAACAAAACACACTTTTAAATGTGTATTTATAGTGGGTTTTCACTTCATTTATTGAAAGTTTTTTTTATCATGAAATATCTTCAAAAACAGCAGTTAGTTTTAAAAGAAAAATCCAAATCACAACCGAAATTAAGATCTTATTCCAAAAGACCTGAGTATAATTTCCAGTCTCTGGAGTTAGATTAAGCCTTTGTCAAGATTTAATTCCTCACCTGTTCTTTTCCTTGCACTTGAAACTGTAATATGTTGACTCTGACTTGTTAAACTTTTCCTCCTTGTTTTAGGGTTAATAGTCACTGATTGCTATGCAGTGAGAGGAGAACATCATAGATTTGCTGCACCAGCATTATGTCCCTTTTATTGCTAGAAAGCCAACTGCTATTTCAATGGACAATGGTCTGAAAAGAAAAATCAATACCAGAGCACAAGCTTTGCTTAATGAAATCAATGGTTTCTGTCTCTAGAGACAAGTCTGTTTCTTTGAGTGTGCACTGCACACAAATGTGAAAAGTCACCCATGTAATTAATTATATCCATAAACTACACCTAGAATTAACTGCTGGTGTGGGAAAAACAATAAAGACAATAAAGTTGTCTAAAAGAGAAAAAAATTATTTGCTTGCTAGCCTATTAGTGACATTAAGCATGTTGAGGATATAAGATGAGAAACTGTGCTGTGGTCTTACAGGTAGGAAGAGTCTCTGAGCAGCACAGGGTTTGAAGAGCTTCTTCCACTCCTCAGCGTCGCCCACAGAGAAAGAGATGGGATAGATGCTGTACTGGAACCTAGCTGAGACCGACTGAGGCCACTGGTTCAGCTGCATGGGAAGATATACACATCTCATGAAAATATATTTCAAATAAAGGCAAAAAGGAAGTAAGAAATGCACCAGGAAATTGGCTGGTGACCAGTACAGAGCAAAAATACGCTTAATGATTGAGGATTGGATAATCACAGATAGTAGCTGCATTTCCATTTATCATATCATTGCGCAATTTGAAATTTAAAAAATAAGTTTGCTTAATGGAAATACACCAATTTAGAGTCCATCATGGTGGAGCGGGGGGAGTTTTGAAGAGAGTGACATCACATGCAAAGGGTGATATTGTCATATTGGTTTTCTTTATTCACTTGTGTTTTATTTGCCTATTTAACAACTTAAGAGTTTGATTTGACCATCAATAAGTGTCCGTATGAATCCTAAATGACCATTATAATTGGTGGCTGATCAATCGGCACACCACTAGAAATAAATTTTACAGAAGCTACAGCCTAAATAAAGAATAGATAAAAGTAGCTGAAGGTCAAGCTCATAGAAAATGAATATGTCTTTGCTAATCAGTGAATTTTGGTTCAGAATTGGCTTTGAGAGTCACAAGGACTTGGCAAGCACCTACCTTGAGTCTCTTAGCACTGTGGCTGCTCCTACATTCCTCCCTGTTCAAAGCCAGCATATGTGCAACACTATCCAAGCTCAGACTGCCATAATTCCCCTTTTTTCCTCCCAAACAAGAGTCAACACAGCACTGATTCAGCATGCATGAAGGCAGGCTTGTAAACTCAATATCTGAATGAATGCTTTAGTGTTAAGTTTGAAGTTCATTAATTGGAATTGTTTATGTAGCTGGTGACTTACAACATTACTGGAAAGATCTTTTAGGTTTTATGTTGATCTAAAAATCTTAGTTATGTAATATGTTCCTGTTTTGGGACAAAACATCAATATCTGCCTGTAAGCACTGAGAAGAAGTGGTATGTAATCTATTTCCAGGGAAAAGACACACCATAGATACAAAAACCTAATGAATTTTCATGGAATCGTTGCATGCATTGAATCCATGGTTCCAGTGTGCCATTATTGAGCCATTTAACAACTTGTACACATACTCCTAGAATTTGCATGATGAAGGTCTCTTACCCTTTCTTCAAACTCAGGCGCCAAGGAGTCCTCAGCAAAAATGTGAAACTTGATCTTCTTCAAGCTGAATAGCAAGGCCGACTTGAGCATTGTGAGGGTCTCATCCAGACGTTTCCCACAAGCCACCACAGCTAAGTGCATGACTTCCTCAGGTCGCCTGCGCCTGGTCACAGGTCGGATCACTTTGCCCAGAAATTTACTGGAATACACGAGAGAAAAAAAGCTTAAGATATGAAACACAGATGAATGACCAATAAAATATAGAGAGGAGACATAATAACAATAATAATCGAGATATGAAGAAATTACTGCCAGAATTCATTTGGGGTGTCAAGTTTTTAAACCTACATGTGTTTATAGATATCAGGAATGAGAAAGATGATCATTTCCTGTGTTGGTTGTTGAATAGTTTATGTACTGCAATATTTTAACACTACTACACAAAATGTATGGGCATAAAGCCATGTCTTTTTCTAACAATATATTACAAAAGAAAATAAAGTTAGGTTGCAATTAGAAACCTACACTCAGTAAAATGCATTTAGATATTTGAAAAAAACAAAAGGACTTGTTTGATATTTACTTCAATCAATGTTATATTTTTTAAAGTTACAAATAGAGTTTTCAATACCAAAATTTCTTTTCATGTTCATTTTAAGGTGTCATCATTTTGGCACCATGCCTACAAAAGTATAGAGTCCACAGTGTTTCTCTGCATCAGGATGGGATACCTTACTTTTGTCCAGATGTCAGAATTTATTCTATAGATTTGATCAACTGACACTCTAGTAGGGATGCACAATATGGACTTTAAATTGTATTAAGATATTTTGAGGTATTTATTGCAACAATGATAAAAGTGAGGATAAAAAAGTATTTACAACTTCCCTGCAATCTTTTTTATGTCTCTTACTGCACACAAATACTGTTCTTAAAAGACACACCCAGCTTCAAAATAGGCAACTTCAGGACACCAGCTACATAAAGATGTGAGATTTTTGTGGCTAATGCTCTCATGAACCAACATTGGAGAAAGTAGTAAAATTAACAATACCAACAATTTTTATTTACTTTTGTTATACTGACAATTTATCATTGTCAGCATAAATCAAAATCCTTATCACAATGTGAATTTTTTCACATCAACAATAAACAATACAATAAATGCCCATCCCTACGCCCTAGCTTTTTGACTCAGCTCTCTCTTCACCATGGCAGACCGGTGCAGTGCCCACTTCACTGCAGACGCTGCGCCATCCACCTGTCGATCTCCCATTCCATTTTTCCCTTATTCGTGAACAAGATCTCAAGATACTTAAACTCCTCCACTTGGGGCAGGACATCTGCCCCGAAGAAGAGAAGGCACTCTACCCTTTTTAGGCTCAAGACCATGGCCTTGGATTTGGAGGCACTGATCCTCATCCTTGCCACTTCACACTCGGCTGCAAACTGCTCCAGTGAAAGCTGTAAATTATGACCTGATGAAGCCAGTAGGATCACGTCATCTGCAAAAAGCAGAGATGGCCACCAAAATGGATCCCCTCAACACCTTGGCCATGCCTAGAAATTCTGTCCATGAAAGTAATGAACAGCATCGGTGACAAACGGCAGCCTTGGTAGAGTCCAACTCTCACTGGAAACGAGCCCGACTTACTGCCGGCAATGCAGACCAGACTCTGACACCGGTCATACAGGGACCTAACAGCCCGTAAAGGGCCCACTTCCCCATTTTCCCAGAGAACCCACCACAGGGTTACCCAAGGGACACTGTCAAATGCCTTCTCCAAGTCCACAAAACACATGTAGACCTGTTGGGTGAACTCGAACTCCCAAGCACCCTCCAGGACCCTGCTGAGGGTGTACACTGCTCTTCCTGAATCCAAGGTTCGACTATCCAATGGACCCTCCTGTTCAGGACCCCTGAATAGACCTTGCTAGGGAGGCTTAATAGTGTGACCCCTCTGTAATTGGAGTACACCCTCCGGTCCCCCTTTTTGAACAGGGAGACCACCATCCCAGTCTGCCAATCCAGGGGGACTTCCCCCAATGTCTATGTGATATTGCAGAGTCGCGTCACCCAACACATCCCTACAATATCGAGAGCCTTAAAGAAGTCCAGGCAAATATCAACCACAGAGTCCCCAGTCTGAATCCAACAGTCTCACTCAACATAAGGGATCCCGTTCTGCAGAGAGACGTGGTTTTCATTTACTGAGTTTGTAAAAAACACAAACATCTCATAAAGCTATAGAAACTTTTCTAAGACTAATTGGGAGCCTTGCCCAATTTAGTAGTTTCCATGAACTATGTAGGTAACTCCACCTCCTCCCAAGGCACCATGCCCCCTATGATCTTTTTTCCTCTTTTTTAATTTGTATATGCCTTCATGTGTATATGTATCTATATATATTTTGTTATTTATTGTTGTTGTATGTTTATTCTTATTACTGTATTTATTTAAATTTTCATTGTGCACTGGGACAAACAAAATATCTCCCTCTTAGGGAATCAATAAAGTATTATTATCTTATTATCTAATTTTATCTTATATACACATTTATTTACTTTATTTTATTTTATTTACTTTCTCTCTCTTTCTTGGGTTGCTTTGTTTATGTTTTGTGAACACATTATCTGAATATACTCTACTTCTGTATGTTAAATTGAAAAATATACAAATAAAGTTCTAAAAAAAGAAAAAGAGACCAAACAGAAATGTGTCTTTGTTTGGTAAACGTGGTGTGCCATGCACAGTGGACCATATTGAAGGACTGCTCCCCACATCTGGAAGCAGTCAATTGAAGCCATTGCAGTTGCCAGAGAGACAGCAGGACATGAGCTCTCTGTCTGCAAAGCAGCACCACAGCAAGGTTTATTAGCCCGACTTATATATATGCAAAGAAAAGAAGGGCAAAAATTTACAGCATGATTAACAATAACTTGGAAGAAAAACTGAGACATGCAGAGGGAAAAACTGAGACATGCAGAGGGAACAACCAGAGCAACAGCTGTACCAAAGTACAACTTCAGGGCTTTTTAGCAATTAGAATGGAACTGGGTCATTTAAAGGACTCTGTAGCTGCCGGAATCAAAGACGTTCTCTGAACATCTGAGGAAGGAACAAAGCAGAGCTCTTTCACACAAGTGATTCCCTAATCAATCGCCGAAGGAATGGAAGTGGCATTATTTGCCACTGGAAAGTCTGAATAAAGAACTGCTACTGTTTGAGGTTATTTAGATGTACTGTACTTTGTTTCACTTTTCTGAGTTCAATAAAAATCAGATCAAGATTGGGAATATATATTAAATAGCAAAAGTCTTGGAACTTCTTTATTACAGCAAAATCTCTTCTCTACTAATGTCAAAATCAGAATTGGTGGAAAGCAGCGCATAATTGCCAACACTCACCCAGATGAGCATGACTGTCAGAAAGCTAAGCACAAAATCTAAAAAATAATTTAAGTCATAGTTAGCAGTGCAAGACGCTGGGTTCTGCTCTGGCTGTTGGACCGGCTCTTTGAGCTACTGAGATGTAACAGTTTACAGATGTATTGGACGTCTACCAGACAGTGGACTCTCACATCTAACATCTCCTTAAAGCTGCAGCATGTAACTTAAAAAAAAAAAAGAAACATATTGAAACTTTTGCTGTCCTAAGATGAGATAAATACTCTATGAAAAAAATCGAGCTCCTCTGCCTTCTCCAGGCACAAAACAGTTGGCCATGCTCACAGGGAGTCTTGCATTAGAATTGTTTATTTTAATGCAACATGCATTTGACTTTGAATGAATGTTTCCTTAGCTCCCAATGATTCATTTAGCTGTAATTTCCAAACACGTATACAGCAGACTTCTCCTGATGAGACTCTCACGGTGAGTCTCATCAGGATGCTCAGGCAAGCAAGGAGATCTCAAAACACCCAGAGCAGAGAGAGCGCTCAGTCATACAAGGCGACATTTTTATGGTTCTGTGTAATGTTGCGGTGAGAGAGTGACTTCTTTACTGCCAGAAACGCTGCTTAACTATAGTTGAAGTGACAGGGCAAGAGATTTGTTTCAACACAAAACATCAACAGAAATATAATCCTGAACCTGAACATATGCAGGGAAGAAGGCAGTTTCTCAAACCAAATGCTGTGGAGAAAGTCTACTTTTTTCCCTGACACCAAAGCAGAGATGAATAAGTACTACTTGAAATCATGAATGCTTGTCACCTCCTGTTGATTGTGACGCATGGTGGTAGACGTTTAATGGTTTGGGCTAGTAGAGCCACTGGATCATTCACCAAGGTTCTTGAATAACTCAGAGTACTCCTCTGTATACCAAAATATTCTAGCATCCAGTGTGAAAGTATTTCACTGGCCAGGTTAAATACAACATCTCAGTCACACGTTGATTGAGATGTTGCAACAAACGGCCACAGACTTCAAGGAAATGATGGAGTGTTTTAAAGAAGCATGCAGTCATGAAGTGCATCCTTTAGGGAACTGTTGCAAAGATGTTTATACACACCACTAACTACAGCAGATAACTTTTTGACTTAAGGTTGACTAAAGATTTGGGATACAAAGAGAAATCAGGTGGATTCCCCATTTTCAGCTTGACCAGTCACCAGTCACCCAGAAGTGTTAAATGATTTTGTTAGATAAGCATATTATATTGCGTCATATCAATCGCAGACTTGAGAATCGAACTGAATCGAAATTTGTATCATGAGAGACTTTGTAATATCAAGAGACATATCGTCATCTAAACAAATTGATATATTATATTGTGATTAAGCCTGTCACAATAACAAATTTTAGTGGATAATAAGTTGTCACATGATTGTGAATAATAATGTTGTTTTGAGACCATTTAAGCGATATAGTGATATTCCCACAGAAATGTGAATATTAGTAATAGTACTAATCAAAATGGAAATTGAGCTCATCTAAATTTATCATGCAATTAACTGATTAATTGCTTATTGTGAAAAGCTTAGTATCATCATCTAAACAAACTCATACAATATCACATTGCAAAGGACAAAAATCATAAAAACATGAAAAACATAAGGGATGTGCTTAGGGTTGCCATGATAACACTGTCTGAGGAAGATGCTTCACAAGTATTTGCAGGAGAGAACTACGTCATGAAGGCGATCAGCCTCTGGGGAGGCGAGGAGGACGCCAGAGAGGCCACATTTACAGAAGTCCACACATTTTTCTATCATGGAGGAGGCCACAGAACTTCTCCAATCACCTCCAGAGGATAAAGTTGGTGTGGGCCTCCTGATCATAGAGGGTCAAATTGTCTAAGTAAATGGACTGCACTTGAGAAAGAAGATAATTAGCTCTCTATCTGTATGTAAAACATCTACTTTTTGCAGACAAATAGAGATTCCTTAATTTTCTGTGATGATACACTACTGGAATTATAGGTGGCCAGATCAGCCTACAAACGTGGCCTTTGAAGGATGCAGTCCCTGAATGCAGACACAGTCACTGTGCACTGTGTAAGAACACACAGCTGGTGACCTCATGGATCAACTTCAACAATGTGAAACGGACAACATGATTTCTAAAGAGGGGTCTGAAGCTGTGTGTTTATTGAAGATAAATTTTGCGATGGCAACATAAGTTGTATAATAGCCACATTTTAACTACCAATGCTAATTTTGCTAATTCCTTCTATAAGACGTTAAACACAACATAAAATGTTAACTCCGAATAATATTTTCCTAGTTTTAAATGATCAAAAACCACTTTTTAACAGTGGCTGCCTCACACACACAGTGTGATGTCGGCCGGTTTATAGTTGCCAGCAAGTCAAAGCTTTACAAAAACCGCAGATTGAATATCTAGTAAATATGACTAAAGAACCATTTTAAAAGTAAGAAAAATGTCTGTACTTTGAGCAAAACTGTGACAACAGTTTTAATTGTGAGGATGAGGGGATAAACTGGAGCCATTTTTTCCTCTATTTTTGGCTGCAGGAAGTGATGTGATGTGTCCAGAGGAAATTTAAAGATTAAAATTTGCACATGTGTTCATCTGGTAAGTCTTGCAGGAAATCTGTCTGGCGTTCCGACTTATAGACGAACAGCACAGGAAGGAGCGGATTCACCACGGAATAGGGATTGAAAAGGACAAGCACAAGTAATTTCTGTCCCAGAATATTAATCTGGCACTGCATGAATGATCCCATCCTAGCATTTTCACCCTAATCGCCTGTAGCAAAAAAAACCTGGACTTTTTCTTCACTACCTCCTCTAATCTTAGCAGTCACTTTGCAACATTTTTCATCTGGTTAAGTCTCTTATTTCCTCTCCTTTTTTCTCTAAGCGGCCCCACCGGTGACCCCTTTCCACCCATCTCCCTTATCAATACCGAGCACACGCAACAGCAGCGTGCCTTCTGCAAGGACGCAAAGGACTTTTCCTCAGTGCAATGCCTTGATGGCTCTTTATCTAGCGAGCGGCGTCTGGGGGCTCCAGCCCCGGCGTCTGTGCTGAATACATATTACGGTAGAGGGGGGGTGTCTCCACTTGTGACGCTGTCAGTCAGACTGAAGGTGAAAGCACAAGGGATGCATGAGGCTCAAGAACATAAAAACACTGGGTCCATCCTGTGTAGCAGAAAGTGAAAGTGACGTTCCAAGCCTGATCAGAGATTTTCTGTAACTCCCCAAAAAGAGAGAAAAAGAACAACAAAAATAAATAAATAAATAAAATAAAAAAGAGATCAGATAACTTTCAGCTGAACAGGATGTGCTTCCTTTATATGCTGCTTCTAATAATATCTCACTCAGTTTGTACACATGTGCAATTCCTTTTTTATTATTATTAATGCAAAACCTGTCTATCAAGGTCACTTTTGTAGCTTTAAGTCAATTAGAAGAATAAAATGACGTCTAGTTCCTACAAAATGGGGTTAAATTATAAACATACTGACAGTAGGGGATGATTTACTGCCTCCTGTAGTGTCTATGCACGCATTACCATACATTTGTACATATTTTCAGCCAAATACATTATGTTAAATGCACACAAGGGAGAATCTTTGCAGATGAAGCTTCGCCCTTGATCACATATTTTTGAAATAGAGGAATTCAGTTTAAAATATGACTAAAAAGACACTAAAGAAAGAATGATGAGAAGGTTGGCTCCTAAGCAAAGAGAGGTACAAACTGTCTTTTTTACCTTTTTGCATTCACGCTGCCCTCTCTTCCAGTCGCCTTGCCCTCTTTTCTCCCCACACGCTCGCCGACTCCAGTGGCTGATTTTCTGGCCAACTTCGCCACGGCGTCACTTCCCACATACTCGGAGAGAAGCGAAGGTGGGGATCTGCCGACCTCCTCCAACTCCCGATCCCCTCCAACTTCCTTCGGCGGCGGCTCGTCAGCGCCGCCGTTCCCCCCGAAGAGGTACACAAGTAGAAAAACTCCGAAACCCACGGCGATCGCAACTACTTTGCAGTGGATTCGCATGGTGAGAATGACTTGTTGCGGGTGGAAGAAGCGACGGCCACGGCCGAGCTCATGTCTACGGCGGAGGGCGAGCGGCCCAAGTTGGCATTTTTTGTCACCGCACCCCGCTCGCAATTTTCTGCAGATGATGATGGAGAGCGGAGAGCGGTTTCTCAGTCCATGGAGGGCTTTAGACGGCGGAGGAGGGGTTTCTACAGCTTTACCGTAATGATGCACGTACAGCTAAAGTTGCACGTACATTGCAAAAGTAGTCGTGTACTTTTATCTTGTATTCACAATTTCTAAAGTATATGCATTTGACCACATGTTTACAAGTACCCGGAGTTACGCACATTTTTTAACGGTTTACAAATCATGTTTCACAGATACAGCTATCCAAAGTTACACACAAAGAAGCTTAAACGGAATATAAATCCAGTATTACACACGTACAAGTATTTTGAGACTATTTTCTCTCCACAGTCGTGCCATATTTTCTTAGGCTGTAATATCACAAACGTCTGAGTATTTTATTGGGATTTAATGTGATTCGCAAAACAAAGTAGTGCATATAGTTGTTAAATTATTTGATGGATTGTTTCAGGATTTATTATAATACTTTGCATCACCACTTCTTTGCTGCAAAAAAAAGCTGCAACCCTAGGGACCTACCAGTTGACACATCCAGACAACAGAGTTGTGCAGTACTGCCTATTTTGGTATCAATGCCATACCAAGTACAGGGCCAGTATGGCCGATATAAATAACAATACTTTCTATTACTCATGAACGATATAGACTGAAACTTCTTACCTTTAAGGTGTTTTTGTGGTTTATCCTTTGAATTGCTTTGCTAAATTTCAGGACAGAATTTGGGTAAAGTTTATAGGTGTCTACAAAATATTTAAATTATACATATAATTGCATTTATTCCTAGAGAAAGAGCAAAATATTATTTGAGAGCAAATTAAACACAAAAACTCTTTTGAGCTAGGGTTGAGAGACTAATAAAAAATTAGGAAAAAAATTCAAAGAGCAAATGTGAACCTGAAGTATTGATCTTGCCACATTTGGTGGTACTTTTGGACTTCCATATAAACCCATAGATAGAGATAGGAAATAAATTCAGGAGCAGTATCTCACTATAACAAGAAATCTTCTTGTTACAATGAGATGCAAAACTCGCTAAAACAAGAAATTTTGATGCCAAAATCATTACACAAAGAAAATCAATGCAAAACTCATTAAAATGACAAGTTTTCTTATGTAGACAAGAAACTATAGATAAAACAAGTTTCTTGTTACAAGAAGAAACGTTCCTGTTTAAACGAGTTTTGTATCTTGTTAAAAAGAGAACATTGCTCATCATGAGATATTTCTCCTGAATTTATTTCATAGCCTTGGCAGTTAAACACTTGCATAGCCACTCGGTTTCTTCCAGATGTCAAACGTCCTGCAAAGTATCCCTACATGTGTTTAAACATGAACATTTTGATTTTAATGAGCTATAAATCTTGTTATGACAATTTTTATATCTTGTTATAACAACAGAAATTCTTTTTATAACAATAAACTTCCTTATTTTAAACAAGTTTTGCATCTCATTATAAAGAGAACATTTTTTAAATTTTTATTTTTTTTTACAAAACTCTGGAAAAAAATCCATATTATTTAGTTTTTCTATATTTATGACAGGTTAGGAGTTAGGCAGGGTACACTTCAAGCTGAAACTTCAACCTGTGGGACTAAATTTATGCTGTCATTTTTTAATACAGATTTGAAAATATCCAGAAACAAATTTACTCACTGTGCAAAAGTGAGTGAAGAAAATACATTGTAGTTTGAAATATGACTTTCATAAGACTCACTATTTTATACCCCGTGCATATATTTTTACTGAGCTTCTTGTTTTTATCTCAGACTCATTTGAACTGCGGTTTAACACTTCATATTACGGTAAAATATGGACGCTTGATTAAACGGCAGTGAGAGCTTTTTGGTATAGCCCAGCTTGTTTGGGGTGAGTCATTTATTTTCCTGTATATTTCTAAGTATTGTAACAGTGTCCTTAAACAGTTCGCCTGTAGCGCATGGGACTGAGCAAAAATCTTCTTTCAGCTGCTACACTGAAAGGCACGAGGACATACATCACGTGTTAGCTTCCTGTACGCTACATCGGCTAGCTAACTGTAAACAGAACTCCCTTTAAAAACCATTGGAATTACCATAAGTTTTGTGTCCGCGGCAAAATGTTTTGTTTCTTGGACAAGCATCTAATAATTTACGATGCTGGTGGCCTATGTTTAATTTCGGGCCACGTACAAACGAATTAAACTATTTATTTACAGATACTTAGCGCTAAAAAGTAATTTTAAGCCTTCATCTTTGGGTTTGCCTAGTATCAGGAAAATTTTGTGCTTTTAATGATAAAGCTAATGCCCGGGAAATATGTTGGATGTTATACGCTGGAATACTTGTCCAAAAAAAATTCTTCTGCTCAAACCTTTGTCAGTACATAAAACCTATTCAAGTTTAGAAATGTCCTCTACAGAGGACAAAAATGAACTACTACTGTTAGTCAGGAGGATATGACCAAATTGTCAACAACCACGTCCTCCACCAGGTGGCGAGCTGGGTGCTATATTAAAAACTTGGTGCCTTTAGTTGGAATGCAGCGAGTGAACTGATGAATCTTGCTGTCTCTATGGAGGACCAAAACTGACATAATAAAAAAATAAAAGCATATATATTTAGTTTTTCCTTGTCCTTACACATGAGTTTCCATCAAGAAATGTAGTGATCCCTCGCTGTAATGCGTTTCACCTTTCGCGTTCTTGCTGCTTTGCGGATTTTTTTGTGCAGTTTTTTTCACAGTGCATCCTGATTGGCTAAACAGTCTCCGAGCTCCTTCTCTACCTGTGTGCCAATAACGTTACGGTATTTAAATATAAGTAATACAGCTTGGCCATTCAGGAGATGGAAACTGAAACTTTGAATGCCAACTGGAAAAAACTGTGGCCAGAGGCAGCAGAACCCGAGCGGAGGCTCACTTGACGAGCTCCATCGCTCTGTCGTAGATACAGCTGTGAATCTCACGGGGCAGGTTGGAGGAGACGCTTTAAGGACATGACTCCGGATCACATTAAGGCCCGATTGATGAACACACACATCTGCTGACCTGAAAACAGGTTTTGTTCTTTTGGTTTCAATGTAGAGTATTTAATTATGCTGTATAATAATTGTAAAAACTAAAGATAACTACTTTAGTTACCTAAAGTAACACGGGTTATTTTCGGAAAGCAACCCCCGTGAAAAACGAGGGATCACTGTATATATTTTATTTTCATTCACCCTAAGCATGCGTTTTTGTCAAGAAAAGTAGATATTTTGTTTTGTCTTTTCCTTTTACAAGCCCTACTTTTGTTATTGCCTCCTGCATCATTATGTTAATGAGGAGAGCTGCCTTCTATGTCCAGCTCCTCTACTATTGGTCAATAGAGCTTTGGAATCAACGTCACTGCATCAAACGTTGTGGGGCGTTTAGGTCGCTCGGTGCCGAGGAAGGTAACCAACCAGGGCTTCATTGCAGATGGACAGAGACAGCTCAACCACAGACGCCTCTCAGCTGGGCATGACTGGAGAATACATGGCGTCCAGTCATTATGTTCTCCACCCCCAGGACGATGATGGAGAAGAGAACATGAATGACCATGAAGACAGCGGAACCAAGAAGAACTACAGGGAACAGGACATTTACCTCCCTATTGCTAATGTGGCTCGCATCATGAAGAACGCTGTTCCACATACTGGGAAGATCGCTAAAGACGCCAAAGAGGGTGTGCAGGAGTGTGTGAGTGAGTTCATCAGCTTCATCATGTCGGAAGCCAGTGAGCGCTACCACCATGAGAAGAGGAAGACCATCAACAGGGAGGACCTCCTGTTCGCCGTGTCCAGGCTGGGCTTCAACATGTACGTCGACCCCCTCAAGCTCTACCTGCAGAAGCTCAGAGAGGCGATGAAGGGGAAGAAGGGGATGCCGAGGGTGGCAGTGGGAGAAAGTCTGGGTGAGGATCTGACAGACGACGGCTTCGCCAATCCGCTTCCAGCTGGGATTATCACAGCAGATGGTCAGCAGCAGAATGTCATGGTGTACACCACCACTGCATACCCACAGATTCCCACCGTACAGCAGATCCAGTTTTCATGACGAGCGCCAACACCAGGCCCTCCTGCTGGGCTTTTACCCGGGACTCGTGCTCACCTGATGACCTCTGACCCTTCCGCTGGGAAAGGCCATCCAGTCAACTGGAAGGGAAGCATTCGGAGAAGCCCTCATGTACAGAGAAATCACTACTGCCCCTTTTCCACCGGCTCTACTTCAACACCCGGCTCGGCTCTGTTTCGGAGTGACCGCGTTTCCACCGGCCTACTTGGCTCTGTTGCAGGGTACCGCCTCCTGGTGGCGGGGGGTGGGGGGGCGTAGCTGCTTCCTCCTGAAGGAGATCCTGTTGTTCTGATGGTTCACACAACATCATGTCAGCCATGTTGCTCTCCTTCTGCTCCCTGGGAAAAGTAATCAGATGTTATAGCTTATAGCACATAAATGTAGATAAATAACATAGTTACTAATGTGGAAGTTACATACACATAAGGAATTATTTAAAACAGACATGTTACTTTATATATACATGCAACCCCCTTTTTTTTACCATCCAACCATACAGAATTATAAATAACTGGAATAGTGTAAATTAAAGACAAAATGTAATTACTTGTAAGTTTTAGACCTATGCATGCATACAGCCATGGATAAAATACCACTATTGTTTTCTTCAGGTTTATTGCTCATTCTACAATTACTAATTCATAATTTGATTAGAGAACTGGGTAACACTTTATTTGAAGGGGGTTGAATAAGACTGTCATGACACTTTCATAAACATGACATAACACATGTCATGAACATGAATAAGCCTTCATGAATATTTATGACTGTTGTCATAAAGCATCATTCGGTAAATTATGACACTTTTAATACAAAGTTGACATTATTCAAAATGTCTTTGTTATGACAACTTGACATTAACCAGGAAATCATTACTGTTTAAACTTTACCTTTAATAACATAAAGTTACCTAATTTTTAAAGTGCAATCAATAATACTTTTATAACAAATTTATATCAGTAATGATTTCCTGGTTAATGTCAAGTTGTCATAACAAAGACATTTTGAATAATGTCAACTTTGTATTAAAAGTGTCATAATTTACCGAATGACGCTTTATGACAACAGTCATATATATTCATGAAGGCTTACTGATGTTCATGACATGTGTTTATGACAGTGTCATGTCAGTCTTATTCACCCCCCTTCAAATAAAGTGTTACCGAGAACTGATATCTAGCCATTTTACAATAATAGGATGTCATATAACATGTTTTATTATCTCGCAATGGGGGAAACTCAGATGCAACAGCAAAATGAGAAACGATCGAAGCACGTAGATTCACGCAAAGATAAGAAACAAGCGAAGGTAAAATGCTGTACACTATTGAGTTATTTATAACTGTAATGTGCAACCGAGTGTCTTCAGAAAATGCGCATGTTGTGTTTGAGCAATAAAAATACAGCAGACTTTGTGTTTTAAATGTCTTCCATGACTGTATGTATGCAACCTAAAATGTAGTACAAACCAGACAGATATATCTACAAACTTCTCACCTGGCTGGAGAGCAGCAGCGGCGTCAGCTGCGTCTGCGTCGGTGTTCACCGTGAGGCTCTGTCGGCTCCCGGCTAACGAGGCTTTACATTCGCTCCACTACTGACAAAAACGACTCATTCCTCACGGCTCCATCGAGCTGGAGCTGGCGCTGAATATTGAAATCCGAAGCAAAGAAAAAAGCCGGCATCTTTTTTTAGTTAACGGCTTGTTTGTATCTTCCATCACTTCGTGTTGCAGCGAGTTTCAAACGTTGCGCCTTCATTTTCCTTCTCTCTCCGCTGCGCCGTCTTGTCCACGCCCTCAGCCAATCAGTGAACAGCAGCGAAGCTTGCGTCACCTACCAAACCAGGGCCCTAAAGAGCAGGGCCAGCCCCGTTGAAAAGGGCTGGTGGAAACGCATTTAAAGCGAGCCGAGCCGGCCGAGTAGAGCCGGTGGAAAAGGGGCATACCTGTTTCGTAGAGTGTGTAGTTTCTAGTTGTCAGGTACCAAACGTTTGGAGAACATCCAAGTAAGTTGGGAGATACAAGGTTTTATTGTAAAAACTAGTCCTCTTTATAGGCCTGTCGCAATAAACAATAAATCAATTAATCGCACGATAAAAGAAAATTATCGACCTCATTTTAATTTATCTGCTTTATCGTTTCTTCCTGCCTTTTTCTCTTTGTATTGATGACAGTGAATGAATAAAGCTCAACTCTGGTGCTCTCCACTGACCCTCCCTTCCTTATTTCCTTAGTGTAATGCTCAGCTCACACTACACGATTTTGGAATTGTCGGTCGATGATGATTTTCAAAACCTGAGAGACACACTAGCCGACAAAAAAGTCGTAAGTATAACGGGTTCGATCGGGTTTAATCATGCCGTGTGTCCAGCCACACGACAAGAGCAACACACCACACATGAACCGATTTCTCTCCCCAACATTCAGATTTAAGATTCCGTAAAAACCCACTATATCAGACATGAATTTAAAGTAAACGAACGCGGGTGCATTTATAGCCTTATCATTGTAACCTATTTATGTCACGTTAACGATGAACAGCTGAAAAGTTACCGGGTTTATCAACTGCGGTAGCAATTTTGCTCCAACTCAGCTCCTTGTCATTTCTGTGGATATTCCTCTCACAAAATGTTGAATTGATGTTTCCACATATCATCTCCGATGTCCGCTGGATTTTGGGTTGAGCTGTGTCTGCTGTTTGGGATTCCCCTTCGTAATTTCCCCTCAGAAAGCACGAAGGGGATTCCGCGCTTTCTGATTGGCTACCTGTCACATTCAACAGGCTGTGATCTCGCTCCCAATCTGGGAAAACTCCACACGCTGCGATAATGGGGCCAAGACAATCCAACATGTTGAATATGCCTGATCAGAGCGGCCTGACTGGACCAATCAGTCGTAACACACAGGATGATCGGTTACGACCGTTGGACTTTCGAAGATTGTTGTAAGGGAGGAAATCGGAGCAAAAAAATTGTGTAGCGTGAACTGGGCTTAAGGGAGGGGTGAACTGTTGCATTAGGTAGTCGGATATACCTGTCTTCTCCATCTAAATCTATTGATTATTGAAGGGCAATGTAGTATACAGACTTCATAATCTGCACTCGTTTAGTTGAATGTAGTTTTTATTTCCACTTTGGTCTTATGTTGTGTTTAGTTTTTATTCAAGTGCATTTTTTGATAATGGAGACTGAGAGTCCATTTTATTTTCGTTTTTGATTTTGTTTATTTTGTTTACCAGTTCCAGTTTTTAGTATTCTTTTGAAAATAAAGTGCATTTATTTTTGGCAGGATGTGCTTGCATTATTATGTCATTACCATTACATCAGTTTAAAATGGTCTTCAAACAATATCACAATAATTCTTGAGACAATTAATCGTCCAGAAGAATTTGTTGTCGTGACAGACCTACTCTTACATGGTTTAGTTTTGTATTATGTTTGTGCTTGTGTATCAATGTGTTTTGCTTTTAAGCGTTTTTGACGTGTTTCGGTGCGGGGGGAGGGTTCAGAGAGGGTTTGTGAAGGGTTGAGTTTCTGTCTAGGCTGGTTTTTGAACACCTGCGTTCAGAAGGAGCCATGTTGTTACCTTCACATTAGATCAAGCAGCTCTTTTTGTAAGTGATCAAATGTGCTTTAATATTATGGAAACCTTTTGAATAAAAATTCAGAAGTGATCTTTCAAGCGTCAAAAAAAAAAAAAATAAATAAATAAGTTGATCGGTGCCATCTTTACAGGCCACAGATCAAAACAAACTTTATCCCGGTGGTTTTGTTGTGTTACCGATTGCAGTGAAGTTAGTTTTGAGTTGGATATTTAATATTACAATATCCGCCAAGGTTAGCTCTTAGCTCAAGGTTACTCCTTGAGCTAAGAGCCGCTTGCTTGGGGATTTATGAACAATAATTTCAGCCAGCCGTTCTCCAGCTCCCTCCTCAAGCACTCAGAGGTTCACTTAGGGACTGTCAACAAATCTCCGAACCAAACACTCCTGTCAAACAAATGTTAAGAAATGCCTTGCCTTGTGACCAACTGATACAAAAAAGTGGTAATTCATGAGACACACTACCCTGTATTAAAATGTCAAGTCATATTCAATATTTTAAATAATTTTAATATTAAATAATATATTTTCTTCAGTAACTTCCATATTGCGTGCCACATTGACTAGAAATCAGTGTGTAATTGTACTAAACTATATATATGAGGCACATGCATTTTTATTCCATTTGAACTAAATTTTTATTTTTGTTACCTTTTTTTTTTTAGTTTAAATTTAGTATTTCTCTTCAATAGCTTCTAGGTCATGTGACCTATTGAGTTAAAATCAGTGTGAAATTGTTCTTCCAGTCTGTACAGATGAGGTACACTCATTGTTATTTGATTTGACCCTTTTTATTCCCTGTCGACGCACAGCTCTACATTACCATGTCTTCAGGTGACTCTGAACCTCTGTAGTCACTGAATAGATGCTTAAAACAGATAAATGTGTCAAAACTTTCTGCAGCTGAATAGAAACAAAACTGAAGTTATTATCTTTGGACCTAAAGAGGAACAATCTTGAGTTATAGATCTAGAGTTGTAGATCTATAAGTAGTGATGGACTCTGACCCAAACCTTTAGAGCCACATTAAGACAGTCACGAAGTTGGCCTTCTATCACCTGAAGAAAATTAGGCGACTTATGTCTCAGCAAGATCTAGAAAAACTCATCCATGCATTTATCTTTAGTCACATTGATTACTGCAACAGTGTCTTTACAGGTCTGTCCAACAAATCAATCCTCCAGCTGCAGCTGATCCAGGACGTTGCTGCTGGTGTTCTCACTAAAACCAGGAAGATGGAGCACATAACACCAGTTTTAAAGTTCTTACACTGGCTCCCTGTAGCTCAGAGAATAGACTTTAAAATATTGTTGTTAGTTTAAATCACTGAACAGCTTAGCACCACAATACATTAAAGATCTGCTGTAGTTGTACCAACTTTCTGATTGGTTCTGGTTCTGGTCTGCTCTGCATCCCCAGAACCAGAACTAAACAAGGCGAAGCAGCATTCAGCATCTATACACCACAAATCTAGAACAAACTTCCAGAAAACTGTAAAACAGCTGAAACACTGACTTCCTTTAAATCTCAACTAAAAACCCACCTGTTTAGGGTTATATTTGAAACATAATCAATTTACAAATTTACAAACCTTAATGTAAAATGTTTTTATTGTTGATTCTATGTTACATGACTTTGTGTTTTTAATGATGTAAAGACCTTTGAAAGGCTTTGCTGTTGAATTGTGCTATAAAAATTAAATTTGATTGTCAGTGGGTCACATGACACGTGAGCTATTAAACACCAATCATATTTTTATAAATATAAAATAACGTAAAAAAAATTTTAAACATCTAAAATGGGAAAAATGAGTGTATCTCATCTGTACTGACTGGTAGTACAATTTCACACTGATTTTGACTGAATAGGTCACATGACCTAGAAGCTGTTGAAGAGAAATACTTAATTTAAACTAAAAAAAAAAATAGGTAACAAAAATAAAAAATTAGTTCAAATGGAATAAAAATGCATGTGCCTCATCTATATAGTTTAGTACAATTACACACAGATTTCTAGTCAATGTGGCACGCAATATGGAAGCTATTGAAGAAAATATTAGATTACTTAATATTAAAATTATTTAAAATTTTGAATATGACTTGACATTTTAATACAGGGTAGTGTGTCTCATGAATTACCACTTTTTTTGTATCAGTTGGTCACAAGGCAAGACATTTATTAACATTTGTTTGACAGGAGTGTTTGGTTCGGAGATTTGTTGACAGTCCCTAAGTGAACCTCTGAGTGCTTGAGGAGGGAGCTGGAGAACGGCTGGCCGAAATTAGCCATTGGAATATCCAATATCCAACTTGAAATTAACTTCACTGCAGTCAGTAACACAATAAAGTTTGATAAAGCTTGATGAAGTTTGTTTTGATCTGTGGCCTGTAAAGATGGCACCGAGTGACTGCACCTAAGCACCTCACAACGTCTGACATATATAATAGTGACGTTGGTTCCAAAGCTCTATTGACCAATAGTAGAGGAGCTGGACATAGAAGCAGCTCTCCTTAATAACATAATGATGCAGGAGACAATGACAAAAGGAGGGCTTGTATAAGGAAATGACAAAACAAATATCTACTTTTCTTGACAAAAACGCATGTTTAGGGTAAATGAAAAAGAAAATGTATACATTTCTTGACAGAAACTCATGTGTAAGGACAAGGAAAAACTAAATATATATTTATGCTTTTATTTCTTATTATGTCAGTTTTGGTCCTCCATAGTCTTCACGCTGCAGGTCGGTATTACATCATGATCACTCCTGCGTTTGACCTGAGTCAGGATCCAGATTATCTAACCATCTGCATCAGAGTGCCTTACACCAGAACGTCAGAGTTTGACCTGTTCATCGATGGGGCAGACTTCAAGTTCTATGCAAAGCCCTACTTCCTTAGGTGAGTTGAGTAATATACTCTTACTAAAGTCACACTGCACAGTTGACCTGGGTTGACCTGAGGTGGGCTGGCGAGCATTTTTGCATTAGCATTTCCAGCCCGGTCCCAACTGCTCCCTGCATCCCAGAGAGCTGTAGTTCCAGTCAGGCTGGCCAGACAAGGCTGGTTTGGAGTCAGTTGTTGATGGGTACATTGGCTGCAGGGGCGGGACAGAGATGTGTGCTCTTCCAGATCTCTGGGTCAAGGAGCGTTTGTATTTAGACTTTCTCAATGTCTGTTATAACATGAGGCATCAAAAAATTCCTGTCATAATCTATTCTTACCTGTAAGTTTGTAAATGATACTAATGACCAGAGTTTCCCCCAGAAAACTTGCTAAGCTCAGTGGTCGGGGCACCAAGGCAGTCCACCGTGTTTTTGTATTAAAAGATGTTAAGTAGACAGAAAAAGTAAAAATATTACTGGGTAATTATATGTTACGGGAAAACATCGCCAGTGAAATGCTGTCTAAACCCACAACTAGTCTTAAAAACAATAAATAAAAAAAATTCAATTAAAATGAACATTAATTATTTGCACTTCTGTTAAATACAAATTAAGTCAGCGGCTCCATGAGGCCCCCCAGGTCTTCAGGGGCCCATAAATGCTAATATTTTAACACAGACCACATGCACATAAATGCAACATTTATTTATTGAGATTATCCATGCTGCTAAATTTGATTTAATGATTTCAGCATACATAAATTAAAATATTTTAAGTTGTTTAACATTTAAATGTAAGATTTTAAGGAACTGGCAAGTTTACTTTATAAAAGTTCAAAGAACAATATTCATAGTTAGATTGTTTTGTTACTACAGCTTCATTCTGATGCTGTGAGTTTAATCTTTGAGTTTGAGTTATGTTTGTTCACAAATACAAATTAGTAAACTGCAAAATATAACTTATTGCTTTATAGGCTGGCCAATTAAACCACTCCCCTCTCCCAGATTTAACTAAATCTAACACAGAAGCTGTTAGATTTGCTGATGTTTTTAGCAGAAGAGGGGCCCTTAAGTCAAATTCTGCTCATGGCCTCATACAGCCTTGGACCAGCCCTGCATGATGAGTTAAATCCGCTGCACTGCGTGCAGAGATGCGCAACAAATGGGAGATTTAATTTAATGCTGCTAATGTAGTTTTAGTAACTCTTCCATTTCATGTCTGCTGAGTTTTTAATAGGAGCCACAGAAACTGTTTCGGTTTCTCAAGTTTATAGGATGGGTTTTTCAGATCTCCCCTTGGCCATGCGCATTAACTCCATTAAGTGGAGAAAGCATTTGATATGGTTTAATGCTTTGTGTAACTGGAAAAATAATACTAAAAAATAAAATAAAATAATATAAAACAAGTGTGAAGCGCAGAGCCGGCCTAAGCCTCCATGGGGCCCTAAGCGAAATTTGGTTTTGGGGCCTTCTAGTTCTGCTAACAACGTGGACCGGTTGCAATCAGCAGTCTGATCAATAGATCATTCACACACCTGCTATAAACTTATTGCATCTCTGACAGTGCTGTTTACATTATATACACAGGGATTAAAGAGCTCCGGCCAGGGGCCGGATTTCCGGCTTTTGACCAAACGGTCCTCCTCAACCAAACTGTAGTCTCCGGGCTAGACCGGAACGTGTCAGCGGCGACACATCTAAATTTGCAGTACCGTAATTCCGCCACACGTAGCACTATCTGAAAAATTCCAACGGTTTCTGAAAGGGGAGACGTTGCACTTTCCAGCAAGTATCGGGTTAATACGGCAACTTCACAGCTGCAGCTGCAGAGAGTGTAATGGGCTCTTTGCACCTACTGCGTTGACGTCACATCTCCAGGAGCTAATGCGGCTCACTTGTTTCCGCTTTGAGTTACCATGACTGGTAGAAAAGTCTAAGTTGTATTTCAGATGCAAAAAACGCAATACTATGAACATTGCTGTGTTCCTAACATAATGGGCTTTTAAGTTTTCATTAATTTCCAAGCGATCCTGAATTAAGAAGATGGTGGCTTGTAAATATTTACCACTACCAGTTAAAGCTAACGCTGCACAACACAAAGTTTGCAGCCTTCACTTCACTCCGGATCAGCCTAAAAATACCAGGGATACGGATGGTAAATAAAGGAGCCTCCCTGAGTTATTTCCATGGAATCACTTCTGTATTCAGCCTGAAAGAGTTTATGGGAACGAGAGAGCAGACCAGAGCCAGACAGCCGAGCAACTGATCCGCCTGTACATACTGCTGTAAACACCGTCCTATCTGAGCTCTTCACAAGAAACATGCAAAGGTAATAAAACGAAATAACACGGAGACATGAAGCAACACGGTCATATTTTTCGAAAAGCAGCAACTTTGAACCTGAACAGCTGAACCAGATCTCTGACACCAGAGCTGCGCTACTGTTAAATATGAGGTTTGTTGTGCTTCGTCGTGCTAAGGAAGTAAAAAGCCCGAACCGTGACCTCCCCGTTAGTCTGTGACACTTACGGCAATAAACACACATAATATACTTGAAAATAAGAAAAACATTGTCCGTTAGAATGTTTAGATACTTAAATAGCACATTTTTACAAGAACAATGTCAGAGAATATTGCCTACTAGCATAAGCTAACGTTAATGTTAGCCACAAAGTTTTAAGTAAAACTCACCTTCATATCAGTGAATGTATAACGAGGCGTACATCTAAAACCTTTCTCCAGCTGACTTGTTGGGGCTTCGGATCGATGTACAAACCTTGGCCACGCACTGCAAGCACCTAATGTAAAAGGCCATTTTCAATAGATCGGAAACAATCGAGACGCTTTTCCCCAAACGCGGAAGCGGAGGTGCAAAGAGTTCATTAATCTGGGGGGCACTCGTTTAATAGACGGTAAATTGCGAAAATAACTTGCTGGACATTGAAAGTTCCGGTTGTTATGGATACATGGGTAAGTATATCATCTCACAGGACATTTAAAGAACTACTTACAATTAAAATAAGGAGGATTTATTTAGTCAGACGTTTGAAACTTAAGGTAAAGAGCTCCGTCTGGGGGCCAGACTTCCAAGCAAAGCGAGCATTGGACCAAACGGCCTGCCTCAACTAAACTGTAGATAACAGACAAAGATGTCTGCCAATCAGAATTCTAGCTCCTGTGTTCTTTACCAATGACTAAAACGTTTTGTAGAAAAGAAGTGCATGTGTTCGGTTAAATCAAATGCGATATAGTTAATTTAGTTGTATATATTGTTATTATTGTTATTATTATTATTGTGTGTTTGCTTATTTATACTGTATATATTTGACCTTTTGCACGGGAGCTGCAATGGAAATTTCGTTGAATTCTGTTCAGTGACAATAAATGCTATCTATCTATCTATCTATCTATATGAAAGAAGATGGAGTTTGTCTCACCCGGTAAAGAAACACGTTTACTTGAGAAAGGAATTAAAAACAGGTGGTGCTGGGCATGGCTAGAGGAAAGGGGACAAGACGGGAAGCTGGCGGAAATTTTTACAAAAGGGGGGCGCTGGGATTTCTTTGGGGGCGTTTGGTCGAAGGTAAACTTTACACCTTACAATCACAATAATACCAGTTTAGACTTTGAGCAACTTCCTAAAATTGTATTGTGTAACATTAAATCATTCTTGGCTGCAACTGTATCGATGGCAGATCTTCTTCTTCTATTCAGTGTTTGTAGCTTCTTGGCGCAGCTCCGCTCCTGCTACTAGTAGCTTCACTGCATCAGGTCAGAGTTACACCGGCTGATGACGTTGCTGTGATTCACTTTGTCTGGTGTCTGATTTTCTAATATTTTATGTTTTATTGAGGATTTTTGTACATATGTTTAGGCGGTTCTGTGATCATGTCAAAGCAGCAACTTATATTAAAAAGTGTTTTATTTCCATCTGGATGCTGCCCGCTTCCATGGAAGGACAACAGAAAATCTCTTATAAACATGTAATTACTAAAATCACGATACCCTCACTGTGTATCCATCTGAAAAATGAACCCATTTAAATAAAGAAATCCCTCCACGATAGAGAGCGTTCATTTTATAGTGTTAACACCTGTGCTGTAAGTGGTCCGGTATGAAAAGGGTGTGACAGAACAACGGAACCACAGCACTTTTAAATGTCGATAATCAGAATACTGAAATTGTTTCCGTTGTTTTAAAAGGTTTATGTCAGTCTGCCTTTTCCCCATCGATACGTTTCCCAACCGCCCTGCACCTTAGGGGGTTAAAATAAAATAAAAAAGACGCGCACATCGCGCAAAACTCTGAAACAGGAGAAGTGGGACATAAAACAGAGCGACGAACTAGATGTGAATTATGGCATAAAAACAGAGAATCCGACGCTGAACAGTGAAAAATCAACACATGATGTGAAACATGATGATTAGGCGGCGCAGCAGGTGATGAGTGAAGATTACGGATGGTGAGCATCAATAAATGATCAAATAAATCTAGCAACAGGAAATAAACTAAAGTGGACATAGCAATAAACCAAGAGAGGATAATAATCAAAGGAAACTAAATAGAAATGAAGAAGAAAATGCAAGAAGAAACTAAAGTAAATACAGAGAAATAAACTGGTATGGCAAGACCTTTAGAGCAATAATTAATACAGAGGATTGTATGGCAAGAATAAACAGACACTATTTCCAGATAAAAGGTAAAATAATATGTTGAAGTGGCATGAGTTTGTTGAGACCATATCTAATACTGAGAATAAATATATCTTAGAGACCATAACAGTAAATAACTTATCACTTATTTATGTTTTTAATAAGATTTAATATATTTATTTCTTCAGTAGTATTTTTCATGTCAGTGTTAATGTCATGAGGCTGATGACTCCATGACACTTTCAATTTGACTCATTAGGATTTGATTAAGAACCAGATTTGTTCTTTGTAATTTCTGTCCAGTAAAACTATTAATCTATAAATCAATAGACAGGTCTATATAAAGATATAATCCATGTTTCTGTCTCATATTTGTATGGTATTAAAAGGAACTTTAGTTTTTCCACTGAAAGCTCTGGTTTGCACAGTAAATGCCATGTGGGTGAAATTTTATGGATGATACTCTGATGTCCCATTCTCCTGAAGGCAGCACAGAGCTGCACCACCAGAAACTGACAAACACTGAAGAGAAGAAGAGTTATGATGAATGTAGTTACAGTTCTATCCATGTTTTAATGTTGCAGAGCTCAGTCAGTTTGTAAATAGTTCAAAGTTTAAACTGGCATGTTGAACATCTTTTATCTGATCATTTTGTGGAAAATTTAACAACTAGAAAATGACAAAGAACAAGAATATTTTTTCCACTCTGATTGGCTGCTGTTGGCCTACAAATTTTAAGTTGATTGTTCTTAAATTTTTCATAAACACCTGTGAAAATAATTTCTATTCCCATGGCTTTTTTGTTCTCTGGGAAATTATTTTTGATGATTAATACAAAAACAAGAATAAAAATCAAAACATCCACAATATTGACATTGATATTAATAATAAAATAATAGTGTAAAGTAGCCTACAAATTCTTTGGTGGGGGGCGGGAGGGACCTGGATAAAGGCTGAGGGGCGCTGGCCCGAAAAAGGTTGAGAAACTGATTTCGTTGGTAATTTTGCATGTTCTAAATTACTTGCAAAAACATTGACTGAAAGGACTCTTATTTAATGTTGAGGGATTTTTGCCTGTAGGGCAAACCTTTAGGGCACAGACATTTTACATTTTGTTTTGAGTTGAAATGTACTGAAGTCTTATTTAAGTTTGAGTGTTTAGCTTGTTAATTGTATTGTTAGAAGCAATTGTTTGCACTATTCAAAGACACTTTTTATTAAACTGTGGGAATAGCAACGCTATAGTTAATTTCTATCACCACTATAAGTTTCAGGCTCAGGATTTTTTTTTACTTTAAGCCCTGTATACATGTATAATATTGGATTTTCACTGGCCAACTGATTTATCGACCAGTTGATTTCTGGGTGCCAATTTCCTTAATTTTGGGGGATCGTGATCTGCTGATACTTGCATGCGAAGCTGCAAGTATCAGCTTATCTTCATCAGTAAAGGTTTAAAAATCAGTCTCTGTCCTCTTCTGCTCTACAGTGAGGTTTGACTGACAGACCAACCAGGTCAGGTCTGCACATTTACAGTTAACAATATTCACCCTACTGTTGCCAACTCGGTGACTTTCTTGCTATATTTAGCAACGTTTCAGACAAAACAAAATTCATATCAGCTAAAATCAAAATGATCAGGTCAGGCTTTTTAAAGATCGGTAACCAGGGATTGGCCAGAAAACTGCAGCCCTACACACATATTCATAACATTCTTTGATTAAATAAATTTCTCTTAAGTGTAACTCCAATAGCTAAACATGTAATTCATACCAGGTGAGTCTTTCTCCCCTGCGAATATAGATCGGTACCGGTACTGGACTGATTTTGTACCTTCCAATGATTTTAACAGAAATTTCACATAACTTAGAAGTTGATGTAAAAATAATGTTTGTTTTAGCCACAAAATAATTATGCTCAGCAGCAAACAACAAATCCCAACTATAGCACAGAGCAGCTCATCCATGTAGCAGCTATGTAGTCTGACGCAAAAACATTTTGCTAGACAATGTCAAATGTTGAGATGCTTTAATTATTGTTATGAAATGTTATCAAACTCGTTTTGAAGCCAAAAATACCTCAGAAATATACAGAGCCAACCATGAGAATCAACTCATTTAAAGTCAAGACTCAGTTTCACACAAACACAAAGACCCTAACATAAATGTTTGGCTGTTGAACTGGACCGTTCCAGGTCGCTATCAAGCTAATTTTCTATTAGCAGCTTTAGAAATCTTTTACATTATATTACATAACCAAGGCACATTGAAACAAACCTTTGTCTTAGCTTTTTTCTATTCTTCCTCTTTCATTTTTCCCTCCCTGAAGGATAAGTTCATTTTTGAGACATTGTTTTGCTTACTTAACTTCTGACTGGAGCTTTGGACATTTGGATGCTCTGCTTATTGCATGGCAGCTCATGTTACTGTCGATGCGTGCGGCACCTACCGCGGCCACCAGGGGCCGCCAAGAGCAATCTTTTTTCTTTTTATCAATAAAATAATAATTTCTACATACATTTTAAAATATATATTATTGTAAAGACAAATCACTTCATGTTGAAATTGTGTGTTTTTCATATTATAATGACATAGAAATTATTACTAAAACAAAAAAAATCAGCTGGGCAGCGCATAATTGTTTGTTTATAAAGATTAATCATTCTCACCGATCCCTCAATGTGCATGTCTGAAAGCGCGAGTACAGGTTATTCTTGCGGTTCACATAGAGCTGCGCAACCAGAGCTAACGCAGTGGATTTTAAACTCTTACCTCAATGTGGAGTTCGCCAAAGAAAAATAATTCCTCACAGGGGGTTGATGTAAATATCCATACAGGTCACTCTGTGTCCAGTTTGAGTGAAAGGAGGTCAAGCAGCGGCAGCGCGGGCTTCAACGCGCAGAGGTGCCAGCAATGTGATTGGTTCCCTCTCCCTGCTTTAAATGCATAAACTATAAACTTATCTTTTAGAAATAAATTTGCTCCGCCAGTGAAATGCTCAGAGCAACAGAGATGCTTGCAATCCGGGTTAAATTAATGACAAAAGAAAATTTTTTATTTATTTATTTTTTGATTATTAATTGCTCTAATAACAAAAACAAGCAACTCCTCCTCCAGGAGGGGAATCCCACAAGCTACAGCGGTAGTTCAGCAGGACCAGACAGAACACTCAGATGAGATTTTTTTTCTCTTTCTTTAGTAGGATAAGATAAATCCTTCTTTCCTTCAGATTCTTCACATGTACCGAATCAGCTGGTTATACAAGCATGTACCGAATCAGCTGGAGGGGACAACCAAGAGCAAAACTGCTCCACAGTCTCTGGGTAGATTGCCTCGACAGCTTTATCAGGAATTTGATTAACCTTCGTCTTTGACATCATACTCCGCTCAATGCAAAACAACCAGGGCCAGAGTACAATAGGACCAGGCCAGCCCTGCAGTGCAAAAAGGCTTCAAATATAACTTGCATGTAATGTCAGCTGTGATTGATTTTAAGTTTGTTTTCTTGTGTTTTGCTGATTTTGGTTCTAATATACAAACTCTTATTACTGTTAGATTAAGTCTTCCTGGAAGAATTGTTGAAGATGGAACAGAAAAGGCTACGTTTGACATTGATAAAGGTGGGTCGGATCATTATTGAAATAATATGTTTCAGTCATGAAAGTCTTGCAAATTTATGGTTTGTTCAAAACCTCTCTGTTCAGATTATTCCAAAAACCAAACATGAATTGGAACATTTGTTACATTTTCAGTTCGCTTTCTCACTGCAATATGTCAAATAAACCAAATAAAAAACCTGGTCCCTCCCCTCACCTGTGGTGGTGCTGCACCAAGAACAACTGAAAGAAACAACACAAAAACCTCTGAAGAAGACACTGAGCTTGACATCCTTCTTTGCAAAATGGAGTGGTGTCAAATTTTAGCGGTTGTAGGACTTCTTTGTTTTTGGCAAAAGACCACAAACCATTTCTCCTGCTACCAGTAACACACACTTTTGTTTTGGTTGTATTTACCCAGAATACTCTGTGCTATAGTCCAGTGGTCCCTAATCCCCGGTCTGTGGACCGGTACCGGTCCGTGGACCAATTGGTACCGGGCCGCTCAAGAAATAATTAAATATTTCCGTTTTATGTATTATTTGAGTCTGGAGGATCTTTTATTTTGAAAATCCTTTAACCGGATTCTCTCGGTTACTTGCGTGAGCCCACAAGCAGCAAAATGAGCAAGAAACAGATCAGGCGTCTTTGGAAAGTTTCTTTGCAAAGGGGAAAAGGCCCAGAGAAGAGACAGGAGGATGGATTTATCCCGGACCGGTAGGTGAGTCAAACATTACAAGCCGCTCTGTGTAACATGCGGCGATCGGCTGCTAATGAGGCAATGAAGCTTCAAACTGCTTCACCACATAGAGACCAAGCAGGCTGTGGATATAAGCAACACTTCGGGTGTCATTGTCTCCCATCACTCCCAGATGGGACCGTCTCGTTGCAGAGAAACAAGCTCAGAGCTCCCATTAGTCGTTATTGTGAGTTAAAATTTTCACGAAAGTAAAATGCTCGTTTTTGTGTCGCATCTGTATCTTACTTTGAAGGAATATGTAAACGACCAGAGTCAGAGAGAGTTTGGGCAGTGGTCGAGAGGAGATGAGTAGAGCTTGTGAGTCTTAAGTCTGGTTTAGACGGCAAGATTTATGAATTGTCGGCCGATTCTCCAAACCTCTGTGACCACAGAGCTGATAAAAGTACAACAGGTTCGATCGGTTCGTGTGTCCAAGGCAGGAGCAACACGAACCGATTCCAGTCACAAACATTGCGATTCCAGAAGAAAATCCACAAAACCCCCAACATCGCATACGGGAATTTAGAATAACTAAACACAGATGATGATGTAGAAGCAATAGTGATAGTTTGTGGAGATAAAAGACGTAACAAAAAGAAAAGGTGGTGGATAAAAGAGACGGGAGCAGCCGCTCTATTTGCTGCACTATGATTTGGAGGCAACTATGTTTTTTCATAGTTAACATTTTTAACTGAATAAACATAGACATATATAATAACGACCTTTACATATAATAATAAACATTTCCACATATCATCTCTGATATCCACCGGACTCACAGTTGCGCGATATGTCAGCTGTTTGGGATTCCCCTCTGTTCTTACGTCACCGCGCTTTCTGATTGGCTACCTGTCACATTCAACAGGTTGTATTCTCGTTCCCAGTCAGGGAAAACCCCACAGGCTGCGATAAAATGGCCAAGACAACCCAAATTGGGCATATTCAGGACTTAGCGGGAACACCAACATGCAGAAGCCTTATCTGACTGTTCACCCCCCGCCCGCTGCCCTGGGCCGCAGCAAAATTTTCTAAGTCTTAACCGGTCCGTGGTAATAAAAAGGTTGGGGACCACTGCTATAGTCAACTTCCTGCTTTTGGAGCGGTCTCCACTCCGCTGGGTATTCACATATGCACTCGAACCATCCCAGAGTATTCAAACCTCCCCAAAAGAGCTGGAGTTTCTAGGGAAACAAACTAGAATTTGATTAAAGCAGACTAAACAAGGCTGGTGTGAATGCACATTTAGTGCATGGGGGCAGAGTAAAGAAAAGCTTTATTGCACAACCTAAGGTCAAAGCTTTTGTTTAACCACTGTTGTTGATATTTGTTACATTCCAACAAGATTCTGGGACAGGGCTTTGGCTGCTTTTAATGATTGGTACTTGGGGCATCACTGAATGGGGCTGAATGGCTGATTTAGTAAATCAGCCATTGTTAATTGACTTAACTGATCATGTTACTCCACTCATTTAAATGTCCACTGGAACCTTCTGTGATGCTACAATGGTTACTATCTGGGGGCAATCTATCTGCTTTTGGGATAACAAAAGCAGATATTGATCTGATAATGGATCACACATATCAGATCATGTGTGACTTTTCTTTTTTTATTAGATATGCATTTATTTTTCTTTTTTTATATATAATATGTATTTGAATTTTAGTGTCACATAATTATTTCTGACATTTGTATAGTAGTGTCTGCCTTCTTCATCAGTGATATGTCTTTTACCCAAGTGTCAGCATATCTGTAGCTAACAAAATGTCAGTATGAGCCTGCAATGTTTGCTAATAAAGCTTCTGCTAATGAGTGTCCTTGTTTAGTCTTCTAATGAGCAATCATTAACGTCCCACTTCGAAGGCTCTCCATTCTTAAGCAATTAGTCACCTTCTCTTGCAAACTGGTTCAAGCTGTAACACTTGGGTGCATTGAAATTTTATGAGATCTTTAAAGCGACCATCTCTGTGGTGTGGCTACATTGTTGAACTCATCAGTCAAATTTGACCTTTTTCAACAGTCTACTTCAAATGAGCTAATGTGTTTTAAGGTCAGTAAAAGTAGGTACTCTATAGGATTCTTAGATTTTAGATACAAAAAGAAAAAACAGATCCTCAAAAGTATTGTAATTGTGCAAGTTTTGTAATTCCAAAAAATATATGTAAAAATTGTAGCTTCCATTTGCAAAGTTACATATGTTTTATGCATACGCAACTTTCAGAAATGATGGACTTTACCTGAACATTGCAAACACTTAAAACTGGTGCTGGACAAACAACTTAATGTCACAGAAAACTGTTTACTCATTGGTGGTCATTCTCACCACTGTGGGGGGAGGAGCTGTAGCATAGCAGAGAGCTTGGGGAACGGTGTGAGCACTGTGTATACGAGCATGATTGACAGCACTTGCACCGTCTTCCTGGCTCTGACTGGGTGTACTTTTGCAAATGGCAGTTGGATCATAGGGAGGAGGCAGAGGAGTTGGATTTTTTTCCTCATTTTATCTGTCTCATATTGCATACGGTCATGACAGTTTTAACAAATATGTCAAAAATACAATTAAAGTTACCTACTGCGGCTTTAATTTCTATTTTATATTTGTGCCGATACTATTGCTAAAACAGCAATAGCCATTTGTTTTTGTAAAGGATCTTTACCCTTAATCAAACTTTGAAATTCCACCAAAGCTTGACAACCTGCGTCCATCCAGCATGATGGATGCATGCAAATATGATGGCTATAACTTAACTTTATCTGGCCTTTTTCTGTTCCATCTTGAATGTCTGGCTCTCTGTTTGTTGCAGCCTGAATCAACGGCAGACGTGTCAACATATAATAGTAAATATAGTTCAAATTTAAGCAGATCCCTACATATCTGTGCTTCCTCTGCTCTCATTTTTAAACACTTTATAGAAACTAAAATATGTTGTCTTCCTTCAGTAATTGCATCCACACCAAAGAGTGTTGGTGGGAGGGCAACGTGGCTGCACTTTATATTGTCAAGCTGAAAGTCCTATGTTTATAATTACCACCCTGTATCTCCACCAAGTCATCATGCTATATTTTATGCTATATTTAATTAACAAGCAATCTTCCTGAAAGTGTGCTTACATAAATGTATCCTGCATGTTTGGATCTTATTTCTCTGGAGTTCTGAAAGGGTTATAATTCTCCTTTCATGTTACTTTGCTGTAGGTGTTTTCACACTTAAGGCTCCTAAGGAAACAAGAGGGGAGCACTTCGGAGGGCTTCAAATGCTCACTAGTCTCCTCGCACCAAAAGGCTCCCGATCAGCAAAACTTCTGGTGGAAGATATGAGTGCCGGTGAGTCCCGGAATTATTCCATAGGTTTGCTGTGTTTAAGAAGTCACTTTTGAATTTAGGTAAATGTTGCAACATTTGACTGTTGCAACATTCACTGCCTGTTTTTCTAGAAACAGGCAGTGAAACCACAGGAGATGGTGAGGAGGAGGAGGATGAAGAAGAGTTTGACTGGCAGCTGGAACAGGATCGATACACAGATCGATCTGAAGAGGAGCTGGGAACCATGCAGAAATACGGTTTTGCTAATCAAAGGTCCGGAGTGTTTGGACGATTGCAGGTTGGTTTCACAGAGAAACATTCCCAAATTTTAAATTTGGATGTTTTATACAAATATATTTCTGTGATGCTGAATATCTTGAAGGAGGAACTCAGTGACGTGATTGATGTCAAGAACCCAGAGGAGACTTTAGCATCCGAGAGACGTCGGGCTCGGCTGGAGGCAGAGGCATTGGCTTTCTCTTCTGACCATTATTTGTGAGTAAAGATTATTAATCCCCAACCTTATTTTCTCTGTTGCTTGGGACTGCTAACATCTCTGTTTTTTCAGAGCTGACTTGTTTGAAGACGATGAGATAAATCGCTTGGTGAAGTTTACACCATGGTGGTCTAAGCTGAGTCCATCTACGGAGCAGAAAGGGGAATCTGGTGAGTTTATTTATTTTATCTTATGTGGAGTTAGGGCTAAAGGTAGACCTACTTTATTAAAAGTAAATAAAGAGAGCAGCCTATTCTCCTGAAAAGTGCATAAATTTGCCATCTTCCCATATTTGCTAAGTTGACTTTGTCGTGTTTGCATGAGATCTACCTATACAACAAATATAGTCACATACTGATAAATGTACAAATTTTGATACAGCCGAAAACCACCTCATCTTAGCACAAAAACATTTTACAGAAAAGCACAAGTTTTTTTTAAAATTGCCATGTAGGAGACTTCTGCACCTCCTTATTGTGGAGAAAGAAACATCATTATTTACAACCCCTAGTCAGCACCATATGGGATAGGGTTAGGGTTATTTTGTAATAATTTTAACATAGATTTGGAGCTCTGTATGCAATTCTCTTGAAAATATACAAAGAAGAAATCTACACAATTTACAAAGTTCTTTTCCATCAAAATTCTTGTCCATGCTCCTGTTATTTGGGTGTCAGGAGAGATGAGCTTGAATAATTCATTGCTTAATCGCAAGAACAATGCAAACTTCAATTAGTGTTGATTCTATGTCTTTTAGTGGTGGAGCAAAGACAGATCTTCCAAATATTCCAAATAATTATTTTCACTTACTTTAAAAAAAGTAACACTGCAGCTTGCTACATTTTTGCTGGGTACTGTAAGAAAAAAAAGGGCTCTCACAATAGATTACTCAGAATTTTGAGAAACCTTTGTTGGATATTGTAACTTGTGCTGAAATAGAATAGACCTTTATTTTTCCTTAGTGGGGAAAGTCTTCTCTCCTGCTCTGCCCTCCCGGGCCTCGGTCATCACTTCTTCGTGGGATTGCCTCCATCCCCTGGACGTATGAGTATGCGTCCTCCTCGTTCTCCATGTTGTCTTTGTCCTCGAGTTGCCTATCCCCCAAAGCCTCTCTTAAGCTATCGAGCAGGGATGGGTCTAGGCTGTGTTGGCTGCTGGCTTCACGTCCGGATACATATGTTTATCCTCAGTAGAAGCTTTCCCTCACCTGTATGCTATACAGTTACTGCAAGGGTTGTGACTGACGGCCGGATCAGTCACCACTAACTCTATTCCCTAAGAGCTAGCCTCCCAAGTGAGCTATTCAGATCCTCGCCTCTGTTTTTACTGACTTGGTTAAAGTAGGGCTCTACCCCTTCTCAAGGGGCGTGGCCCCACGTTGGGCGCCACCTTGTTGTTGCACAGCACCTCCCCCCCCCTTCTCTCTCTCTACTTCCTCTTCTGAGAGGAGGGAGATGTTGCTCCCAGCTCTCCGTCTAACGGGTGAATTGAGTTTCCTAAATCTGCCGAGATTTACCCTACCCAGAACTGAAGTAAACTCTGTTTAAGCTGAGTGCGAGAAAGACTAGCCTGGCTTCTAACGACCTCCATCCAGATGTCCCATCCTTTTTCACCCTGTGAATGAGCCAGATAGAGCAGCCCAGAATCAGCTAGTTTCACAGAGCACACCTGTTAACGGTCGCTCTTTCTCTTATTACAACTTGCACTTATTACTGAACCAGGTTGGTTTTAGTGACTCGGGCGAGTCCCAAGGGTGTTGTTTTAGTTTTGGCTAAAAGCAACCTATAAAACATTTTCCACTTTCTCCTCCCAGAATCAAACTTCATAGCTATTTTACAACCATCAAAGAACTTTAAGGTGACTCATTAATTGAATGTCCACAACATCTTTTAGATTTTCTTGATGCTAATTATTTTATTAGTAAGGCAATTTTGCAAGGGTCAGTACAGCTTAAATCAGTAACAGAAATAATCAAATAAGTAAAATCAATAATCTAGCCTATCTTTCCCTAATGCTGACACTGTGAACTAAAAAAGGAAAACTTTGAGAGAGACGGACGGAGTTTGGCATTTTGAACCCCAGAACTGGCCTGATGATGGAAAAGGTGTTGCAGCAGCAGGAGGCTCCCAGTACAGGAAGAGTACTGAGTCAGAGCGGCAGATCCCGGGCCTCAGGGTGACTTCCTCATGCAGTCCTCTCCTTCTTGTCTTGCAGCTCTGTAGCTCCTTTCTCTTCGTCTCACGATCTTTCTGGTTCATCGAGATGTAGACGAGTTGGTCTCATGGAAGGAACACACCAGTTCTTCCTCTTTGCCTTCGTTCTTTGCCTTTGTCTTTATCTTCATCTTTGCCTTGGTCTTTGTCTTTGGGGTCTCGAACCCAGCTGGTGAGAAAAGTGCAATTTGAAGCCACATGTTGCGGGGCTAACGGGTTGGTCCCCATATGCAGAACAGTCTTCGGCTCTGTGGCTCCGGCTCTTCTTCAGCTGCAGAGTTCTTTGTCCATCTCGATCTTGGCTCGAAGCTGCCTGAAGGATCCAACCAAAGACTCCTCTTTTGCACTCACCTTATAAAGGGTTTATCCACCCTTTTGGTGCATTTGCATTGGCTAGCTTTGTTGCTGTGCCTGTTTCATTGGCTGACTGCTTGGACCGATGATCTCATATCCATCACCATCTTTGGACATGACCTGATGTCTGTTCTAATGTCCCCGAGTTGCTCAACAGCCCTCTTGTGTCTAACCTTTTCTTAGGTAAGTTTTAAGTTTAGCAATAAGGCCTTAGTCACCTCCGCTCTCCCATCAGTTCCTCTTCCTCCCTGACCTTTCACCTACCATCTACCTCCAACACAACATCAGTGACCTTTAGTTACAGTTACACATTTTACACCATTTCAAGTTCAATGTCAAAATCACATTTATAACCTTTTAGTTTCTCTGATTTAGCATTCACTTATAATATTATAATAACCATTACTTATTAGTTACTCTTATAATCATAATGTGTTATTACAGACATTTCTGAAAAGAAACCAATAATAATTCATTATTCTAATTATTTGACACCATGTTACAGTTACTTCTTTCACCTTTAAGTACTTCCATAAGTATAAGAGTAAGTGTAAATATTCTTATAATCAAACCAACATCAACCACTGGTTAAATCAATATTGATTATTGGCTTAATTATAAGTTATCATTATTAATTCAAGTATTTTACTCTGGGTTTTATCCAATTACTCAAAATGTCTAGATTTTATTCCTTAAACCTTTAATGCTCAAAATGAGCAGTCTGAACTATTTTAATCACTGCAGGCTGGAAACTTCCTCTTTCTCCAGGAAACCTGCTCTTCCTGTTTCATAACTCTCTTTCTGTCTGACTATGATTTTTTATGATTAAATAGAAAAAAGTAGAATTAAAGCAGGACACAATAACAACACACACAACCAGATTAATTTTATTACCGTCTGACTCTACTGTTGGGTCTTGATGTCACCTGTGTATTCAATTTTAAAGGTAACTTTATTTATTGTTATTATTAAACTAAAATCTCCAGCATGGGGAAGTGGGTTGAGCTCGACTTTTTCTCGACACAGGTGTACCAGCAGCAAAGTGACTGGCAGGTAGAAGCATGTAGATTTACACAAATACAAAAACAAAAGTAAGAATAACACACTGTACAGTAAGAGCATTTTTTTCAGCATAAGAAAAAATGTTTTTATATTAAAAGATGTTGGCAAGAAATATAAAAACATCACTGGGTAATTATGTTACCAAACTTTGTCAGTGAAATGCTATTTAAACACACAACTATAGTCTTAAAACCAACAAATAAAAAATCCAATTAAAATAAATATCAATTATTTGCACTTCTGTTAAATCCAAATTAATTCAGCAGCCGCTTAAGGCACCCCAGGCCTTCAGGGGCCCCATAAATGCTAACATTTTAACACAGAGCACATATAGAAAGTTAACATTTAGTGAGAATATCATTGCTGTTAAATTTGATTTAATGGTTTCACCATAAATAAATAAAAGATTTTAAATTGTGTAACATTTAAATTTAAGATTTTAAAGAACTGGTAACTTTGCTTTGTAAAAGTGCAAAGAGCAATTTTCATAGATTTTTTTTTGTTACCATAGCAATAGTCTGATAATGTGAGTTTAATCTCTGAGTTTGAGCTCTGTTTGCTCACAAATATATCTCAGTAAACTACAATTATCACTGATTGCTTTTAGACATGGTCAATTAAACAAGACTCCCTCTCCCAGATACTATTAAATCTATGGTGAAACGCAGTAAGTGGTGTTGATGTTCTTAGCAACAGGGGTCCGTAAATCAAATTCTGCTCGTGGTCCTCATACGACATAGGCCTGGCCCTGCATGACTAGCTAGAACTGCTGCACTGCACATCTCTTTGATGGATGCAGAGGGACAAACAAGGAGATTTAATTTGTGTTGCACTGGTATAGACCAAACTGTTCCATTTTGTGTCTATAGAGTTTGTGTTAAATTTGGCGATTAAAATGTTAGCAAACAGAGAACATTTGTTTTGATAGTCATGGCATTACATTCCAAATTTCTCTGTTCTCTGCGCGGCTGTGTGTAGCAACTATGTCTGACTGGAGCGAGATTTGATGTGGCGCAGTTTGAAGCATTGTGGCACTGCAAAAAACAAAACACACACAAAAAACCCCAGCATTCTGAGTGACTGTGAGGAGAGCACAACAGCTCCTCCATGGGCTGAACCACCGGCCCACTAACGCACTGTCTGACCGGAAACACATGCATAAACATTTATCAAGCTGCACCGCAGACACAGAGCCACGAACTGGGCAGCGTGTGTGAGGTGTAAAAGTACATGCCACACATAATTATTTGTTTACAAATATATATCTTCACTGCACGGCACGTACAATGCGCACCCCTGAAAACGCAACCATAGGTATAGGTTATATTTGCGATTTGCACGAGCAGATCAAATGAGGTGGCTTTTAAACTTGACTCATACCTGACTGAAGCATTCTCCAAAGGGACATGTTTTCTCACAGGGGGTAAATATAAATGTAGGTGAAGTTTCTCTAAAAGAGCACCTTCCAAATCGTCCAGTTTGAGTGAGAAATGGGGTGTTAACCACACAGCCGCAACAGCAGCCAAGGTGCAGAGGCGCCAATGGTGTGATTTCTACACATGGCCAGCTTCATGCCATGCTCAATGCATCAACTATAAAACTGGCTTTGTGGAATGATTCTGCTCTGCAGTCCGGGGTTACTGGTGTATTAAAAAAAAACTATTTTAAACAATTAAAAATAAATTAATTAATAAAAACAAGAAAGTTTTAGCCTGGTGGGGCTTCAACGGGCTTCTAGTATACCAGGGGAAACCCTGGTTATTGCGTCTAATACCTGCTGAAAGGAAGGATCTTTGATAGTACTCCTTTATGCACCTAGGATGCATAGCCCAAATTTGCTTTGTGCAGGATTTTGCAAGCAGTTCAAGCTTCACCTAAAAGTACATTTTCCTTTTATATCCCCAAATGCCCCTTGCAGGCATCAGTAGGTAAACTATTTAAATAGTTGAATTTGTTTTGCTTGTTTTTTTTTTGTTTTTTAAGATCTCTAGACAGATTTTTTTCTTACAGTTGTAACTAAAAGAAGTGAATGGACTGAACTTATGTAGCGTTTTTCCAATAATTTTTGACCACTCAAAGCGCTTTACACTGGAGTCACATTCACCCATTTGCACTCCCAAACACACACAGACATTTATCCACCAATACGCAGATCAGTAGGCAAGTTGGGGCTAAGTGCCTTGCCCAGGGGCATGTTGAAATGTGACAGGAGGAAAACGACTACTCTACCCACAGAGCCACAGTTGCCCGTCTGTGTTTTCACCATTTTTCTGTTGCCAGGACTACCACTTGAAATCTTCCCTAGACACACTTGAAACAATTCATATGCAGAGCTGTAAACAGATACCATATAGCCAGCTATTGTATGTGCCAGACACTGTCAGGTTGTCTAACAACACATTAATACTCAAAAGGACACTTGAGCTTTTTTTCCCTGGCTGTCCTCCTCTGGGAGAGTGAGACATCAGCTCATTTGTTAGTGAGCTGCACTCTTTGTTAAAGTGCCTCAGGCTCATTAGCAGAAAAGACACTTACCATTATCAGGGATTGAACTTCTCTAATCGCTTCATCTCTGCTCTGCCTCTCGGCCAGTTTAAACACCAGCATTCACAGTGCAGCGTGTGGCGAGTTGGAACGCAGCTCGTCTTCGCCCACCATCTTCATTCCGCTTTTAATTCAGCTTCTCTTTTTGCAGTCACTTCCCATTCTTATCCAATCTCTGCTTAATTTCTGTGATGCCAATAGCCAGAGGCCTTTTTAGCATTTTCTCCACACAAAGGTGATAACTTGTGAACTCTTGCCAGGGTCTTTAATTGTGCCATCCGGGTCTCATAACGGCCTGCTAATTCCTGCACATCCTCTGTATAAGCTGACATGGTGTTCACTGCTACAGCGGAAGTGCAGCACTCCAATGTCATCAGATTAAGACCAGATTTAGATTAAACAAATTGTGCAGTTTTGCAGGACGAATTGGCAGTTGGTCATGTTTTTTGTTGTTGTTTTTTTTAAGGATTTTATTGGTTCTTGTGGCTTCCGAGGTGACAGAAAAGTGGAAAAGTGGGCTGTGACAAAGGTCAACGGCCAGGACTCAAACCCTCGACAGCCTCGTCAAGGATCGAGTCCTCTGTATGTGGGTGGCATGCTCCACCTCTGTACCACTGCAGTAGACTGGCCGTTTTTTTAACAAAGCCTTTTTCGGCCTTTGATTGACAGTGACCAGAAAGCAGATTGTGAGAGCTGGGGGAACAAAGGTAATCTGGCTGGGACTCGAACCAGTGACAGTTGAGTACTAAAGCTAAAATCTCAGTATATGGGTCTCGCTGGTTCCACTGCCACACTCTTTTTTTCTTTTTCTTTTTGACAGGTTGACTTTCAGGCCTTTATTTTCCCTCGTCCTCTTCTTCCCCTTGCTCTGCTTTCTGAGACAGAGCATCTCAGTCAGGAGCGCAGTTGTAGATAAATGGGCCAAATTAAACTTAATGACTTGATTGACAGCACGAATAACATTAGTCTTGGCTGAGTATGAAGAATGGCGTCAGTCAGAAGGTTTAAGTGGCTCGCCATCAAATCTTAAATGGCATGCTTATGATTTTAACAGTTAGCCATATATTTCAATTGAAGAGTTAGAAGTCTTGTGTGTGAGTTTTATTTTTTTCTCCACAACCTCCTTTCTTACTGTCTGCTAAATCTGATATATATGTCACCTGACAGATGGCTGTGGACATGGGTGCTAATCAGTGACATGTGGTCAGGGGTGGCAGGTGAGGCAGAGTTGAAAGGTTTGCTTCAAACTACGAGACAGAAGGGTAGCCCCTCTTTTCAAACAAAGTGGTATACAGAAAAGGCAGGCTTTCTGGATGTCCTACTAGAAACTGCCTTTCCTGCGTTTTTTGCCACCTTTTCTCAACTTATGTCAAGGATAGACTTGGTTTTGGATGAACTGATATTTTTGTGCAGAATGAGCAGCGCATGGACTTCATCTCTAAATAAAGGTAAGATGGCAATACATTTTTAAAAAGTTTTTTAATGAAATGTGCATTTTGCAGAGAGTATGTGTAAAAAAGCGCAGAAAAGAAATAACCTGCAAACCGCTTAGCTTATAGCAATGGTAGCTATAATCTACCACAGCAATCACTTATTAATAATCTCAAAATAAACTTTTAGTCTAAAAACAAGCTACTGCAACGTACTGAATGTTCTGTTCTTTATGTTGGAAATATTTGAGTGTTTTGGGTGTTGAATCCTGAAACATAAAGTTGCGTTGGTGTCAGTTGCTATGGCCACAAGTCCGCTTGTAGCTTGGCCGCTAAAGAGAGTAGAAAGAAATGGTTTTGAGTTGTACTTCAATGGGTTTTCCCTTTACTGTGTAGCATAACACTAAATTAATAATACATACATTTCTAAGCTTCATTGAATTAATGGAATTATTCTAGACAGCAGTGTGGCTATGGATGACGTAAAAGAATGCAAGTCTTTTTGCCCTCCTGCGTTGTCCACATGCACGAAATCTCCATATGTAAACAATAACATGCAGGGAGTCTATATTTATAATTCTGATTATGATTAAATCAGTGCCTCACCAGCTATGAACCTCACTGCACGTCACTGGTGCTAATGAAATAGAAAGCAGCTTCTTTGTGCTTCTAGTGGCCAGCCCATTGACGGGCCACAGCTGTCTTCCGGGGGGCTGGGGAGTCTGTATTTACCCACTAATCTGGTATAAGTGGTCCTGACAGCTCAGACTCTTTGTATCTCTTCCACTTTCCTTTTCTATGTGTAAATAAATCTGATCCCTAACCAGGGATCAGTTTAGGGAATGGGCCAACTGTTGACATGAAGCTCCAGTGTTTAGAGTCCCTTCGTCACACGCCCTCTTTGATTTGATACTGGACTCAATCATAGGGCCCAGATCAAGTGGCATTTTGACCTCTGGCTTTTAGAGTTTAGCCCAGGACAACTTTCCAACTCTCAGCAGCATTTTTTGAAGCATATTTTGATTCATGCCGTCACGCCATCTGGAATTGGAGAGAGCAGCGATGAGCCAGGCTGCCGTTTCCAACTGGAGGAATTAGGTCAGAAATTAATTTCCAATCATTCTGCTCTCCAAAATGCATTTATGGTTAATGCCCAATAGAATTGACAGGCTTCATGGTAATGATGAATGACCATAGCAGTGAATAATACTGGCTCTGCAGAATTGATAGAAAATCCTCCGGCTCCATATCGCTGCTGTGTGGATTTAAATATTAGGTTTTTATGAGTTGTGGTGGAGCATCGTCACTCTGAGAAATCCATGCTTGTATTTGGTGAAATTGATGCAAGATATGTCTATAGTGCCTTGCGAATGTATTCGCACCCAGTGAACTTTTACATTTTGAGCTCCAAATTTCATTGGGTTTTACCGACCCATTCAATAAATTAGACTTGGACTTAATTTATTGTTATTGCACGAATACACAATAGTGAATTTGGCAACAAAATATCACTTATTGGCTACTGGAATACACAGAAAAAAACACAGAAAAACTAAAGTGTCACTATTTCCCGACGGTATAATATGAGACAGATAAGCCATGAAAAAAATCTAGCTTCTCTACCTAAAAAATGTATTTAGTTCTAGAATTGCACCACAGCTGGAGAGGCTGAACCAGTACAAGGCTACAAGTTCAGATGGTGTCAGCTCCAGAGTCCTGAAGTTCTGAAGCTGCAGAGCAACATCTCTTCAAACTTAACTTGACCCAAGAGAAGGTTCTGTTGTTATATAGGATATCCTGGTTGGTTCCAGTACAGAAGAAAACTCACCCATCAGTCATCAATAACTATAAATCTGTTGCCGTGACAACCCACATCATGAAGGTCTTGGAGAGACTTGTGCTGGCCCATCTCTGTAAGCAATCAAGGCCACATGCAGTTTGCTTATCGCCATGGAGACTGAGACACCATCATACACCTTCAACAAACCCACTATTATCTGCAGAAACCCAGGAGACACAGGTGGACACTTTAACAATCATCTAGATGTATGACTACCTAACAAAAGCTGCTTTTCCACTGGCAAGTTGCACACTAACCGAAAGTGTGGTTCAGTTTTACCCCAGGTAGTGAACTTTTCCATTATCCGATCTGTTCCTCACTATGGTGAGCAGGATGTGAGCTGCAGCAGTTGTGACCAACTCTCCACTGATGTTTGCAACGACACTCGTAATGGAGAACCTTGAGGTTCTGGTTCTAATAGACCAAAGTAAACCCAGATATTTAATTTTGTTTTATAGAAATCCATTGATGGTCCAAACATAATGATTAAAGCTCATATCAGCTGATTATTTTGCTGTATATACAATTACATTCTGGCACTTTATCGTTGTATATGTGCAACCTTTTGGACTTAGGTTTACATCTTTTTGCATTAAAAGATGTAAACCAATAGCCATACATAAGCTTTATTATTATTTTTTCATCCAAATGAAAAATAGCATTTAAATCACAAGTTAATATCATGTAGTTCCGGTGTTTCACACTGTCAATGCAAAATAGCAGCTTTGTCAGAAAGCTGACCACATGTGCACCATTTCTCTCTTCTTTATTTTTCATGTTTCAGAGAAACAAGCTGCTAGCACTGCTGCTAATTCACGGTCAGTCTGCTGCAAAAGTTACCGCATGTGTTCCTATCACTGCTCTTGATTAAACTCATAATTAAACTGCCCAGTACGGTCCACAGCTAAACGTTAACCTCTAAAAGCTGAATGCTGTTTGCAGTTGTCAGTGGTGTAAATAACGAGCCAATCAATGAATGCGGTCAGTTGTCAATCAAATTGTTTTGTTGCTGTACCCTGATCAGTGCTGCTAGTACTACCCCTGAAGTAGGTGCAAAAATCTGAGAACACCTGGGCAGAACCCAGATCTGCTAGTGGAGGTCTCGCTCCGGCTCGGCAGAGCGAGACCAGACCAGTTAGAGGGGGGCTAGTGGAAAAGTGGCTATACAGACTCCAGCTTGTAAGAGTGAAGAACTGTGTGTCTAACAAGGAGCACCACAGGGCACTGTACTCACATTCCTTTTCTCTCTTTACATTTCAGACTTCCAGCACAAGTCTGACTTTTGTCACCTCCAGAAATACTCAGATGACTCTGCAGGTATCGGGTTTATCAGTGATGGACAAGAGGCTGAATACAGAGAGTTGGTGGACCGCTTTGTGTCATGGTGTGGGAACAATCATCTCATCTTAAATGTGAAGAAAACAAAGGAGATAATTGTTGATTTCAAGAAAAACAGGATTAGATCAAATGCTATTTCCATCATGGCATAAAAACTTGTGAGGCATTGTATCATTTCAATCATAAACTTCCTACTTATGCTGAAATTTGTGCTGCTGAAGTACATTCAACCTGTGTCAACTAACTCCTCCAGTCACTTCTAGTCTTTTTTCATTTTGCATCTTGAGCCCAACTTCAGTGCATGTGTGCAGCAAATGTTCTCCTCCATGTGGGCTTTTATGTCCACTTGGCTGTGCTCTCCCCTTTGCGGCTGCACCGACGAGAGACTCAGGTAACGTCCACAGAGAACTGACGTAATGCAGGAGGAATCTCCTATGCAGCAGATCCAAGTTCCCAGTGCAGCCAGAGAGATATTGAGTTTCTGTGTGTTTGTCTGTTTGCTTTAGCCAACACAGTATACACATCAGAGATCAAGAGCAGGGACACTTCATCCTCACGCAGAGCAAGGAATTGCTTTCAGCTGTTTCCTACGGAGCTGGGAGGGGAATAAAGAGCAGGGCAAGCTGGGAGCTCGCTGCCGTCACAGACATCCAGCGTGCCTTTCAGTGCTAAACGACGCAGATTACCAAAATGGGATTGAAGTCTTTTTGCATCGCCCTAATAGGCTTGCTGCAGATCCCCATTAAGCAGATGTTTCTTTCAAAAGGAACTAGTTAATGAATTTTCAAAAACAGTCAAATGCCGAACCTCTGTATTTTATTCTGGGGTGAGCTATCAGACATATTGATATTGCACATTTTACTCACTTTAATTCGATTTTTTTGCACCACAGCGACAAACTCAGTCAGTAACTGCAGCAGACAGACTTTACTGGCTGACTGCCGGTTTAACGTTGTGTGAATTTGTCAGGTTTTTATTAATCTGACTTAATGAGGTGAAGAAAAAGGCACACTGTTTAGACCCATAAACTGATAATGTGTGAAAATAGTTTTCACCTCTACTTGTTTTTCTAACACCACTGCGAAAAGGCAACACAAAAACATTATAAAACATGAGCGGCGATGTAAGAAATTTGAGTGCATTTTCCTCCTGACTAACCCGTTGTTGTCTGATGCTGTATGTCCTAGATCTGTAGGATGTGTAGACGGCTCACTCTGGACTTTCTGTTCACACTTGGACATTCTCGCTTGACCTGTATAAATACACTGCGGCATTGTCAGCTGTGCTTATGGCGCTTAGCATTGACTTGTCTGCTGAACTTCTCGATCAGGAGATGGAGGATAATCTTCATAGTGAATCAGTTTCAGTTCTCTTGAAAGATTCACAGAGTCACGTCATCCTTGAAAGCTAAATCAGTGACTCCCAGTGGTATTAGCTTGATTATGAGTTTCGTTGAGGTCATTTATCTGAAACCTTCAACCCAGTTGGTTTTCCATTTACATGAACCGACCTGTTAGCATGCTTACATGGATTCATTATGGGCATGAATGAAAATATTACAATTTGGGTCTTCCTCAAATTGATTTGACTTGCAAGTGTGAATTTACTGTCAACATTTTATTTATTTCATACAGATTAAAATTACACCTACCAGGTCAGGGCAATAAATCATTAACGGTACATAGTGCATATTTTTTATTGATAAATGTAAAGAGAAAAGACGTGTTAGAATTTTCACTAACTTCACTGAACTCTGATCGAGAACTGCACAGTATTCTGGGAGATGTAGGCTTTAGCTGCTCAACATCTCACAGCCAGCATCAACTAACTCACTGGTGGCCTAGCAACAACCTATTGAGTAACTGGTGCAGCAGCACTATCTGGTTTTGCCATTGTGCCTCATGACTACTTAAAAATAAAAAACAACAGCATGGAATGAAAACTGAATAAAACAAGAAGGGTCATGTCACCAATTTGGCAGTATTTCAGTTACTTGAAATAAAAAAGCTAATCAATTTGTATTGATATCGACTGTTATTGAATGCTTTTATCATGATACATTTTTCAGCCATATCATACAGCCCTAATGCCTACAGACTTAATATGCTTAAGTTGTCAGACCAGACATAACGAGAGAGTTGGTCCCGTTGGTCCAGACGTTATGTTCACGTGTGAATACACTCAGACAAACTCTGGTACGGTTCACCTCTGGTGTGAATATAGTCTGGCATCGATCCAGACCAACTAAAGTAACTGCACATCTTTCTGAACTTTACGAGTTACCGTTGCTTGGCATTATAATTAAAATATGGCATTCAGTATTGCTAATGCTATTACTACATGTACTGATTGCACTGAAATTGTACTTGATTTGATGCCTTCTGCTTAGAGATGTTAGTAGCATGTTGTGGATTAAGACATGCAGAGTGTCTCATCTCATTCAGCATTTGCAGATGCCGTTAAAAAATTTAAATATCACATTGAGTTTTATGAGCTGGTCGTGACATCCCAAATGGTGTTGCCGTTGTAATAATAGTATAAATGTGCCCAGACAAATGCAGCAAGCAGGACTTCCAAACTTTGTTTTTCATTTCTGCCCACTGGGAGTAATGATCGTCACCCACGTGGCTTTACTTACAAATTGTAGTAAAGCACATTACAAATTATAATGTACAACTATTACAAATTGTAGTTGTACATTTTTTACATGTAAAATGTAAAAAAGAAAACAATGTAAAAGAAACCGCACCAAATGGAAAAAAAAAGTCCTCTTTTGGTCCGGACCAAACAAGTTGACCAAAGAACTTTCTTAGTGTGAATACACACTCAAATGAGGCCTGAACAATATCAGAAAAGTATGTCACTATTGCTAAATGGTGACAAAATAGCATTTCCATAAATATAAATTATGTAACTCTTAACAAATATTGTGATCACCACATCAGTTGGGATGAATCCACATTTTCCACACCCCGTTTCTCTTGTGAAAACACAATGGTTTGTTATTTTGTTTGTATTTCCTTTTAATTCATTCACTTTGAAATGCCTTGTTGCTAAAAATGTGCTATATGAATAAAATTACCTTACCTTACCTTGTGTGCTACCACAACTCTGTGAACAATGAGCTTCTGTAGCAGTGACCTTTTGTACCTTCCCCTCCTTGTGGAGAGTCTAAATGACTGTTTTCTGAACATCTGTTCAATTAGCAGTCTTCCCCAGGATTGTGTCCCACTGACACAAATATTAGCTCCATTTTCATTGATTTTAAAATTACACTAATTGGAATTACAAAAGTAAATTTCCTTAATGGATAAATGCCAATTGTGAAAAACCTATGTTTTTCAATAAAACCTTTTTGTGCTAGGATGAGGTGGTTTATCGACTGCATTAAAATTAATCTGTTTTGCAAAACTGCAGTGAAAACACTTTTTTCACATCACATGAGACATGTGATCAGCAATGGGATGTTGCTACTGGGAGAAAAGACGAAGAAGACGACAGGAGGATGATGGTATGCCATGTTTTTTTAAGGACATCGCTTGAACAGTTTTTTTTCACTTTTTCTTAATGGAAACACTGCAATTGTGAAATTAATTGTTTTTTTGTTTTTTTTTTACATTATCGGAATATCAGCAAAGTTTTGTGCACATTTGTTTTGGAAACACAGCTTGAGAGACCAATTAGAGACTCAGGAAACAGTTGCAAGTATTTCAAGTTAATTACTATGAGCTTCCATCACAATATTCAAATTTCTTGAGACATTGATTGATCATGAGTTTTTATCTGTAAGCCATCATCACCAAAATTACCAGAAATAAAGACTTTTTTCACTCTGCTGTATGGCTATATAATATAACTTTCAGTTCAGAGTGACAAAAAATACAAAACATTTGACATTTGTTGATATTAATTTTTTCTCAGCTGAAAAACAAAGTCTGATAAGTAATCTTGTACTTTTCATTTTAATTATATTGTGCTTGGCACCTGCTGGTACATTGAATGTGTTTTAAGCACAGAAATATTGCAATTCTGTAGGTCCTCTGAGAAGGGGCAGTTTAGCCCCAATGAACCCTGCACTGCTTTCTGTATGGAAAGCTTAATTTTGTTTAATCAGACTTGAACAGGTAGTTAGCAAAACAGTATGCATCTCATATTTATTCAACTCAATATAGACATTGTCTTAAAGACTTAATACACTAGATCTGCTTTGATTAAGCTGTTTGTTCCTGCAGCGATACATCAGGTCTTATCTTGATACATGCTGGTCACAGGTAACACTTTATTTGAAGGGATGTGCATAAGACTGACATGACACTATCATGAACATGACATAACACCTGTTATGAACATGAAGAATTCTTTATTAATGTTTGTGACTGACGTCATGAAGTGTCATTCGGTAAATAATGACACTTTTAATGCAAAATTGCTTTAAAAGTTGTATTAAAAGTCAATTAAAAGTGCCAACTTTGCATTAAAGTGTCACAATTTACCAAATGACACTTCATGATAATAGTCATAAACATTCATAAAGACTTCATGTTCATGACAGGTAGGATATCATATTTATGACAGTGTCATATCAATCTTATGAACACTTCTTCAGATAAAGTGTTACCGACCTGGTAAAGTACTACTTGTTTTGTCTCCTTACAACTACAAACTTCTGTGTACTTCATTATTTGTGAAAGGCCAGCATAGAGTTGTAGATGATTAAGTGGAAGGAAAACAATACCCCGAGAACATTAAAGAACAAACCACATAATAAAACCTATGCAGCAGACCATGAGCGTAGTCTGAAATGTCAAGATTTCAACATGTGAATCCCAGAGCCTTTACTTGTAATACCTCTTATGAATGCTGTCTCAAGTTTTACTTTCCATAAGCAAACCCCATTTTTAATTTGTTCAGTTTAGACTTAAAAGCGATACATGAAGCATTGATTTTAGATGCACTCTTGCAAGTGTGTCTTGTAAGATAAACATGTTCCCACCACGTCTTACTATTGTTGAGAGAAGTGGCCGTATTGAAACCCGAAGTCGGTCTTATAAATCATAACTGTGAGTAGTTGGATTTTGCCCCACTTGTTGAGGGGGATTCCAACTTTGCGGGGCATTCCAGTTGATTTTTCCGATTATCCCAGTTCCGACTACATATGGAGCCTTTTGAAAGCCATTGTTGAAGGAAAGGCACAACAAGGATGTGTTGGGAACACAGAAACATATGGACTCTGGTCAAAATTGGAACTTTTGGGCCAATATTATTGGTGGTAAACTAACTGCACACATCACCCTGACCACACCATCACCATGGTGAAACATACTAGTGGGTGTGTCATGTTGTGGGGATGCATCATATTTTTTCAGAAGAAGAAAGATCAGTTCATTTATGGGAAGATAGCAGAGCTAAATAGAGATCAAACCTGGAAGAAAGTATGTCTTTGCTTCTTACCATCTTTAAATCCACAAAATAAAATCTGAATATTTTTCTAGAAAAACCCTGGTGCTTTGAGCCTTAAGTTTAAGTTATATTTCCCAGATATTTGTTATTTTTACCTACTTGTTCAGTCATCCAGGACATTGAGAGTCTAAAAAAGGTTTCAAAATAAAACAACTTAAGTTATAATTTAAATAATGCATAATAATACATTGTATTGAGAGCCACTACAATAAATCAATATTTATGAGGAATTTTATTAAGTGGAGTTACTCATTAAAACTTGTTTTTATTCAGAGCCTTACATTTGTTAAAGGTCTAGCAGAGATTAGATCAGTGACACTGAACCAAACTCATATCTAGACATTTGACTTCAATAGGACTCAACAATTTATTTACTGAGAAAAACACACGTCTGATATGCATTGCCATTTACTAGTCATTTTTGTTCCTGCAGCTTGAACATATTTTTAAACCACATTTTACGTTACGTTTCACTGTGACTTTGTCGACCCCCCCCCCATTTGCTCTTAAGAAATTTCCCTGTTTATTGTCCCCCCTAATAATGAAATGGGATTTCTTCCCTAGCAGAGACCCCTAAAGACTTGATGTTGCACCTGCAGCAAAAGGGTGTTCTACAAAGTATTGAATAAGAGGACTTAGTAGAAAGGTCCACCAAAACGTTTCAGAATTAGATTTTAGAAAACATTTTCTTTCCACATTACACTTATCCGCTTTTTTGTTTTGATTTGTTGCATAAAAACACTGGAGTATATAAAAAATTAAGGTTATAAAGATTGTGATAAAGTCTAAGGTTGTGAATACATTGAAACACACTGTGAAACACACAATGTTTTGGTGTTTCACTAAAGCAGAGCTAAAACTTACTTTCATACCTAGTGATGTGTGCACAGCATTTAGAGTCAATTTAATGATTATTTCCCTTTTTTCTGCAGCCGTTTCTTTTAGTGATGAAGAGAAAGAGCAGCTGAGAAAATTCACAAACCGCTCCTTCCTGTTGGACAAGACATCTCGTTGCCAAGCATGGCTTAGCCTTCTTGACATCCTGCTGGCATACTCCTATGAAGTGCGTTCTGCAGAGGGGGAACACAATGTAAGTGAGAAGGCAACTCCTGGTGAGCAGCATCCATCCATTCATTATCTTACATGTTATCCCTACTGGGGTTGCAAAGGATGCTGATGCCCATATCAAGCAGTCAATGGGAAGGAGGGTCACCCTGGACACTCCATCACAGGGCAATACAGAGACAGACAGGATAAACAGTCATGCACATAGGGAGAATTTAGAGAGACCAATTAATCTGACAGCCATGTTTTTGGATTGTGGGAGGAAGCCGGAGAGAACCCACGCCTGGACAGGGAGAACATGCAGACTCTACAGACAGAAAGGCTCCAGGCCAGGAATTAAACCCAGGACCTTCTTGCTGCAAGGCAACGGTGCTACCAACTGTGCACTGTTGAGCAACAATTCCAATTAAAATCAGAAGTTTACATACACCATATAAAGACACACACACCTGTCTGAAGTGAAATCAGACCAAACTTCTCTTTGGGTCAGTTAGAATTGCCTAAATAATAATTTCCATTCTTTCTGGAAGCCCTGAAATTACAAACGGATCCAAGGGCTCACACTGGCCATCAGTGTGTTGTACCTCTGTGAGGTGGTACAGACCGATTGTGTTGTGAAATATGCTTCAAAACATGGCTGAAGTGTTTGATACCACATACTGAGAATTTATCTTTAACTATTAAACCACGACCTTTGTAGATAATAGAGATGCACCGATTACCGTCTTCTGGCTGCTCAGAGATTACCAAAGCCTACCTGCTGATTCTGATTTTGGCCAATACCAATTGATTTTTAGTCTGAAATGTTGCTAAAAATAGCAAAAAAGTCACTGAGTTGGCATCAGACAATCTTGTCTGATGCCCCACTGGCATCAGTGGGGTGATTATTGCAGGCATGACCTGATGGGCCAGTTTGTCAGTAAACTTTCTGTCGCTGTATAGCAGAGGAGGCAGTGGTTGATTTTTAAACCTTTGCTAAGGTTAATAAGATCAGGGAATAAGATCAGCTTCACATGCAAGTATCGGCCAATCTCCCAAAATTAAGTAAGTCGGCGCAGATAAATCTGTTGGTTGATAAATTGGTGCACCACTAGTGGATTAACTTTCTTTCTGTTTGGAAAATTGTAAAATAGAGACAGACTGTATCAAAACTCCTCCTCTAAATGTTCCTCCTCTGTTTTTAAAGTGTCAAAGAATTGTTCATTTCCCCGGCAGGTAGAGTCACCATGGACTATCAGAAAACTCAGCGGTACTCTGTGCTGGCTGGAGGTGAGGCTACTATTTTTTTAAATAATGAACAATTATATTTATGCTGACTCCAAAAAGTAATTTTGAATAAATGTTACAGTTCATATGCATTCATGTGCCCAAGCTTAATTTTAATGTTATTTATTTATTGGCAGATAAATAATTCTTGGAGCTTCAAGGTGCTGTATATGGTTCTCATTTCAGCCATGAAAGAAAAAACAAAAGTTCAACAGGAAGTCATAATTACGAGAAAAAGCCCTAATTTTGATGTTCTAAGTCATATTTATGAAACGGAAAGTCACACAGTTTCTCTAAGGATGCTTGATCCTATGGAAGCTCATATTTCATAATCATAACTTTGAATCTCATAGTTATGATGTAGAAAAGCAAAATTATAAATAGGAAAGTCAATTTCCACTTCCTATCTCAAAATTATGACTTTGAATTTCATACTTATAGATTTATATCTCATAATTATTACTTTGAAAGTTGAAATTATGACTTTCTATCTCAAAATTAGAACTTTGAATTTCATAATTATGACAAAAGGTGGGTAGTAACTAGTTACATTTACTCAATTACATTCACTAGAGTAACTTCTTTTGAAAAAAATTACTTTCAGGAGTATTTTTTATTATGCTGTACTTTTCACTTTTACTTCAGCAATTTTATGAAGTATCACGACTCTTAAGAAAAATTTTGGAATTCGCTACAACACTAAATGAAAAACAAATATGTTTTAGCCAAATATTCACCAGATACAGACTCACACCTGCAGTTTTTGTTAGTTTCATTAGTTTTTTATTAAACAAAATCTGATTTGGAAAAATGATGTTCTGCCTAGTATTAGATAATTGATCTTTTAATTAGTTACTCAGTACTTGGAGTTTTTACCAAATTCTTTTTTTACCTACTTAAGTAACTTTTTGGATGGCTTCTTTGTACTTTTACTTGAGTAAAAATATGTTGAAGTAGTGCTTCTCTTACTTGAGTTAAATTTTTTGCAGTTCTCTGATTAAGACTTTGTATTTCATAAATATGACTATGAAAGTCAAAATTTGACTTTCTATCCCATAGTTATGACTTTGTGTCTCATAATTATAAGTTGGGCAGACACAATTATGACTTACTGTAATTATGACTTTAAAATGTGTAGTTATGATTGATATGAACTTTAAATATGGATTGTAAATGGTAAAGATTAGCTGAAAAGAAGTCCATCGCTTCCATGTTGCAGCGAGTTTGAAATTTTGCGATGTTTGTTTTTCTTCTGACTTTACTGCCACATCTGACCATGCCCACGGCCAATCAGTTAACAGGAGCTTAGCTTGCTGAGCTGGCCCTACTCCAAAGCAGGGACCGGCCTCGAAAAAATTCCAGTGAGAACACTCGCAAAGCAAGCCGAGTAGAGTTGTTCCGGAACCACTAGAGCCAGTGGAAAAGGGGTATTAGTTCCCCTCTAACAGATGCAATCTTAGAGTGCAAATCTTCAGCAACAATATCCACTTTAGTAAAGATGTTATTTCTCAGTCTGTCCATCATAGCTTGAATCCTAGTATTCGGAGATCTAGCTGCATTATCTGAGTCCAGCATTTTGGATAGGATGGTGTTTTTTAGCCTCCTTTCTGATTGTCTTGTTTTTTTGTGAGTATTGTACATTTGTACGGCACAGGTTGAGATAGTGGGCATAAAAGAGTTTATAACCGCTTGAAAAGCAACTGCAGAGTACTTATATTTATGTCACTAAATCACTATAGCGATTTAAAAAAAAGTCAGGTTTCCTCTGAACTAACAGTGGACACGTCCACTGTCCACTGTTGGTCATCTTTCGTCATATTGATACTTTTACTTATTAACTTTTTTATTTTATTACTATTGGAGCTTTGCAAATACATTTTGCTCAATATGCACATTTTAATGTGCATATTGAGCAGATTCAGACTATTGAATGACAATAGTCTGTCTATGTCTATGACACGGCTCATCTTTTCATTGACGCCAGGGAGGCGTGTCGGAGGCTGCCTCCCAGAGCCTATATGAATATTTTAATGGGTGTTGGATATGCTCATGTGATCGGGCGAGGGTTCCTGGAGGAGACTGTGACTTCAGATTGAGAGGTGAACTTTTTTTTCATGTCGGTAGAGGTGGCATTGAGGGAGAGAACGGTCTTCGCCTGCCTGGCAGCCCTCTTAATGCTCATCAGGCAGTCGGCAGGGCCGTCTGCCTCCATCAGCATAGCATCTCCTCCATCCCCTGCCAGCTCCATCTTCTCCTCCCTCCTTAATCTCAACAATAGCTAGCTATGTCTTTGACTGGTATCCCGTTTGAGAGTCACCATCACCGTTTTCTCACTCCCATATCTGTTTTTTAGGTCTCACTTGGTGCCTCACACTCTCCTTCCCCTACAGAGCTATACTTCATGTTTACTTGTCCTCATTTGACTGAGTTGGTGTTCCTGAGGCCCCTGGCGAGCAGCAGCAACAGACCTTATTTACACTTCTGCTAAACAAGCCCCTGGGAAGGGTACGATCCCCCCCGACACACATTCCGCAAGCTAGCAGTGCATCTTTTGCAAGAGGAGAAGGGAGCGGGAAGCCTGGATAAATGTGTATTTCTTTCTTCTGACTGTGAGTTCTTTAAAGCAGAAACAGCATGTGGTGATTAACGAGAGGCAGCGATTAAGAGACCAGGGTCGCAGAAGTGATTGAGAACTACGAGTCCCCTTTTTGGTTCACTCTATGAAGGAGTAATTGTTAGGAATAATTAGAGCTTCATCACCTTCATATTTAACCCAAGGAAATGGTGAATGTAAAAAAAATCCGAGGGACTAAATGTGTGGCAGAAAAAAGTTCTTGTCATTTTTATTCGTGTATTTTTATTAGATGTCTGCCTATAGAATCTAAATTTCTAGTCTCCAACATTTGGAAAGCTTTGACGTACTGATTCAATTTTTCATTGAAAGCTTTACGAAGAAAACATCTTTAAAACAAGGAAATATATATTTGTTTGTATTATTATTTTTAGCCCCTTAAACCTCACTCCCTAAATCACCAAAAACAGCTGAAAAGGTATACCAAAATTAAATCAGCTGCTGTTCTTGTACAAGTTGGAGTTCTTGCAAAAGCTTGATCTCATTATGAAGATGACAAGCTAAATTTTCTTTTTTTGCAGTTAAAAATACTTTAACTGTTCAAAAATACTTTAACTGTAAGTAGTTTGTAGTTATATTTGTAACACAAATTAAAAAAAAAAAAAAATTTGCTTCACCCAGATTTTTCATTTTATTTTTTGTAAATGCAGATTGAGTGTTGAATGTATGGACTGGAAAATACAATAAATCTGTAGAATAAGGTATTCTGCTCGTGTATTTCAAGACTGATCAAAATAGCACAAAAAAGAAATGTCATTTTGGACATGTTTATTTTTGAGGGTGTACCGGTGTTGTCCAAGTGTGCCATTTGGAGTCTCCATTTGGAGTCTCCAAATGACACACTTGGACAACACCTGATATACAAACTCTAAAGAAAGATAATGACCAGAGGAATCCTCTGGTAGACACATTACTAATCGTGGAAATTACTTATAATTATATAAATAAAATAGCATATCTAGGGGGGCAGGGGGAGTTAGCGTACAGTCAGACCTCCTCCCCCTTCTGACAGTATGCAGACTGATGGGCAGTCTGACCGCCCCCATCCATCCATCTGCCCCCCCTCCCCAGCACTCAACGGTACACTAGCCCCCCCCCAGTCCGACCCCCTACCTTCTCTCCTTCTTCGCAAAGAAGAAGAAGGAGAGAATCGGATCGGGATCAACGGCTGTTCCGCAGATATGATGGCACATATATGTGGCTTAATGCTTAGAATTACTCCACAGTACCACCTGCTGGACACTTTGAAACCCGGTTAGACAAACAAAGGGAATAATGGTGACTTCACTTTGGACATTAGGATCTAACTTCACATTTAAGTCCTCTTCCCTCAGTAACAACTTCCATACTAGTGACTGATCAGGATGCCAGCTCTATTCCAATTGTCAGCTGAATTCTTAGTAGATATTAACTTTAAAGTGGGATACATTTTGTTTTCTGCAGACCTACAGCTGCTTACGAGACGTCCTGGTGTCCTTTGGACGGAGGGTTTTGTGCTACCCACTCTACAGACACTTTGCTTTAGTGGCCTTGTCAGTTTGTGACACGGCTAAGATTTTACAATCAGGTGAGTCACCAAAGAGCACCACACAACATAAAAGTTTAAAAGGGACTAGTACATTACCTTCAGAAAGCCAGTAGCAATCAGTATCTATATTTCCATCAGTGGTGGGCTGTCAGGGCCAGCAGGGACTTCTCTGCTAGCCCTAGAAACTGAAAAGAAAAAGTGTAAAATGTCTTATTCATATTTAATTGTATCTATAACTTCATGTTTTTATTTTACAAACAAGTTGCTTATTTGTATTATTGAATATTCACTTTAATTTCCTACTTTAAAAAGTGCCTTACGGGGTGTGCTGTAGTGGTGCAGGGGTTAAGCACAGCCCACATATGGAGGCCTTAGTTCTTGACACGGCTGTCGCAGGTTCAATTCCCTGCCTGGCAACCTTTGCCGGATGTCTTCCCCCTTTCTCATTACCCACTTTCCTGTCAATTAACTGTCAAATAAAGGTCACTAGAGCCAATAAAATCTAAAAAAAAAGTGCCTTACACACATCTGTCGAGCTGCTCTGCCTCAGGACCTACTGTACAAATTCAGCTACCCTTTTGACAAAAGTGCCATGCAATAGGCCATAGTTGGCATGACTGACAGAATTATCAGCCAATCAAAATGTACATACTTTGACAAACTTTGTAAGGCATTTTAAAGACTAGCTATGAGTTCTACGAGTGGCTAACAACTAGCACAGACGCATGGATTTTATTTACAAGTAATGAGTGAGTGTTACTTTTCTGTTACATTCCCATACAGACTTTACAGAACATTATTTCTTTTAATTGTTCACATGTGCTAGTTGAGCAGTTTGGATTAATGTTGATCTTAACTGGGAAACATAGAAAGGTTTTGCTAAATTGCTGACTGTTCAATTATGTGCAGCATTGCCTGTGTATACAGTTATATATATTTGCTTAACTTGGATTATTTTTATTTATTTGCTTATTATTAGATGGCTGTAGCTTGGTGTGGTGAATAGATTTTGCATTGTCCTGCACAATGTGTGTATTGTTCAGATATAGTTGACGCCTACTGAAGGCCCTGACTGAAACCTCATGGCATGGTTTCCATTGACCATATAATTGCGAAATTTGGAATTACAAAAACATTTGCTTAATGGAAACACGGCAATTTAAAAAAATATATATATATTTTTCGATAAAAAGTTTTTGTGCTTTTAACAAAAACTAGAATGAGTTACTCATTATAAATGTTACTCATTCTAAATGAGTAATTAAGTCATTAGTTAGTCTTTCAGCTGTATTGAAATTAGCCGTATTTTGAATGAGTCGTGATCAATGGATGTTACTACTGGCAGAGAAGACAAAGAAGGCAACAGGTAGTGGAAGGAGGATGATGGCGCAACATGTTTTTTAATGTTATATATCGTGAACAAACTTATTTATGTGTGATTTTAATGGCATTTCTTATTTATTGGAAACACCACAATTGCAAAATTGTGTTTTTTCTATGTTAGCAGAATACTGACTGACAATGTTTTGCGCACATTTATCATGGAAACACAACTAGTTTTGGTGCATCTACTAGACAGCAGACATTAAAATGAAATACTATTTATCTTGGGTCATACTGTGAAATATAGGAAGGATGGGGATGTTGCTTGGGTTCGACAGGATGCTACCAAAAAGGCATAGTCAGCGTAGTCTCCATGTGTTTTCAAGCAAAAGCATGTTGACAGCTGGATACAGTTTACAGAAAGTGCTTCATGGACATCCTGCACTGGGTGTTTGAAGGTAATATTTAAGTAGGGAGAAAAGGCTACATATGGAGGACCAAAACTGACATAATGAGAAATAAAAGCATTAATATATATTTAGTTTTTCCTTTTCCTTACACATGAGTTTCCGTCAAGTAATGTATATACGTTCTTTTTCATTTCCCCTAAACATGCGTTTTTGTCGAGAAAAGTAAATATTTTGTTTTGTCTTTTCCTTATACAAAACCTCGTTCTTTTGTCATTGCCTCTTCTCTCCTGTTTTTACTTTCCCGTATGCATCATTATGTTGTTAAGGAGAGCTACCTTCTATGTCCAGCTCCTCTACTATTGGTCAATAGAGCTTTGGAACCAACATCACTGTCAGACGTTGTGGGGCGTTTAGGTGCAGTCACTCGGTGCCATCTTTACAGACCACAGACCAAAACAAACTTTATCCCGGTGGTTTTATTGTGTTACTGACTGCAGTGAAGAGGTGGATATTGGATATTCCAATATCCACCGAGCAAACAGCGTTTAGCTCAAGGTTGATCCGATTTATAAACGATAATTTCAGCCAGCCGTTCTCTTGCTCCCTCCTCAGGGCTCGGAGGTTCACTTAGGGACTGTCAACAAATTAATTCTTTTCAGCTGGAAAGTGTGTTGTAATTGATCCTTCTGTGTTCTGCTAGCCTGATATGTTTGCAGTACTGTAATGTGTATGAAGCATGTCATGTACAAAGTGGCAAAGAAGAATAATAAAAGACATTGATAAGTACCTGAAAAGTGTACTTCATTAGCAATTATAGTAAACCAAAAGTGTAATTGTAGCATACTGTGATCACACTACTATTTAAAATATGTAATGCTCATCTACTTTTATCAGACTTTTATCAGACTTTGCCAGGAGGCTCAGTAACGTTACTTCATGGCCCTTTGACGTCACCGCCTTCACTCGTGTCTTTGTTTTGTCTGAATGTTGCCATTTGCCCTAATGTGTCCTTTTCTCTTTTTTTGTTTTAGGTGGAGTACTCCCTATTTAACCCAGAAAAGGATTATTTTAGTTTATTAGTAATATCAGAAATTGTGGAGTACGCACTATTTAGATCAATATTATACAGCCTAGAAATGGAATCAGAATTAGAATTAGAATAACTATGAACTTGGAATCCAGAAATACTTATCAGGAACAGTCACTGCTTAGATTATATTACTTTTAACCCAGAAAAGGATTTAGAACAAACTTAGAATTGTGGAGTACTTACTTTAACCCAGAAAAGGAATTAGACCAGTCACTCTTTAGCTTATTTTATCAGAAACTGTAGAGTACTCACTATTTAGAAATGGAATTAGATACTTAGCAACCCTGAACAGGAGCACTTGGTTTACATACTTTAGAACAGTGGTTCCCAAACTGTGGGGCGCGCCCCCTGGAGGGGGGCGCCGTGCCATTGCAGGGGGGGACGCGGGAAGCTGTCTGGATGGAAAAAACCCCCAAAAGAACAAACATGAACGCTGTATGCGCTGGGTTTTTACCTTAGAGTGGCCAACTCTCTGTTAATCCTCTGTCAATTTGATAGAGTAGGGGCTTCCGCACTTCCCATATCTGTGTCTTCTGTCACTTTTATCAGTAGTTAAAACTGTTTAATCCGTTGTTAACATGTCGTAACCTGTTTTTCCGAGCCGCCTTTAAACGCAACATGAACGCTACGACGCTCGCGATTGGTTTACACCTGTGTGGCAGTGAAGGAGACCTGCTGCTGCTGTACAGAGCTATAGGTGTGTTAGAATCATGGCAGCAAACCAGCAAAACGCAAAGAACTTTTCACAGTTTTTCCACCAAACAAACCGACTGAGTTGAGTAAAGCTGTTGGATGCAAGTAATGTTAGCTAAAAGACGACTAGCTATCAATACCGCAACTTAAGCTTGTTAACAAGTAGCTTGTAGGGTACTGGTGTTGTTGTCTATGTTCAGCTACTATTCATTTTGCCCCCAAAAAAGTTGATTCCCCCTTACCCCTTTGTTCGTCTGGAGCCAGGGCTGAGTATAACAGGGAGTCTCTAAAAATCCAACCCCCACCCCCTTTGCTCACGCACATCGTTCAACCAAACAGCTATTTGTAAGCAAAGGGGGGGGCGGGGGACAGAAATAGTTTGGAAACCACTGGGGGGGCCCAGGAGAAAAAGTTTGGGAACCACTGCTTTAGAACAACATTAGATTAACTTTATTTTGTTTGTATTTCCTTTTAACTCATGTAAAACACTTTGAATTGCCTTGTTGCTGAAAATGTGCTATATAAATAAAATGACCTTACCTTAAAATACACTAAGCACAAAATTAGTTGTTCTAACACACTTCAAGTTAACTAATCCTAAGCGAACTTGAACTATACTCATGATTAGTCTGACTTAAAGTAGGCTAAAATGTTATATACTTAGTATATTTATTTTCACCTGGGCTTTTACGCCCCAAGGGAGGGAAACATGAATTAGTGGAAAGTGGACTTTTGACTTTGATATCTTTAATCTTTAAAGGAAGAAGCCCCTACAGACTGTGAAGAGTCGACAATGTAAACACACTTTGATATTATCCTGCTGGTGACAATTCTGACACTGGTAAATGACAGCAAATTAGAGGCCTTTTAAGCCCCTGATTAGCATTTCATCGACTCACCAAGTAGGAAGATTAGTATTCGGGAGTGTGAGAGAAAAGACAGTTTGTCACTCTTGCCCCGCACTGTCTTTCTCTTATGTTTGAACATCTACTCCCGTTTTCAAACTAATATATTTTTTCAGTTCACAAAATCTAATATTCAAGCCCAGCTTTTGGTAGGAGTTACTGCTTTGTTCTGGGTTCCTCGTAAAGTCTGGAAATTGAATAAAAGGAACAAGTATGCAAAAATATTTTTTGAATTTATTCATTTCCATTGCTAAATAGTTGCGACTGTTGGTGCAAATAAAAGTTTAGCTTTTTGATCCATCCATCGACCTGTTGATCTGTCCATCCATAAGCCAGCCAGGCAACAAACAAACAAGCAAGCAAACACGCCAGTCAACATAGAATTGTGTAAGAACCCTGTTTATTCATGTTTCTTGCTGTACCCATCCATAGTTCAAGCATTATGCTAAAATGAGTAATGTGGCTCTCCCCTAATAAACTGTAACAGCACAGAAATTTGGCCTGGCTTGTGTCTAGAGTGTTTCCTCTCAGAATTACACTGCATCCTCATTAATTTGTCATAGTGAGGGAAACTATAATGCACACTCCAGTTTTAAGCCACTCCTTTCACAAGGCTGCTTAAACAATCACTCATAGGTATTAGCAAAACAAACCTTTCAGCAGTGGTAGACAGGTTAGGGCTGCAGAGGAAATGCTATTCAGCGGTAAATATTTAAGCAGCCCTGAGGCATGATGGCAAGTATTCCCAACAAGGCCCTCCACTTGCATTGGAAGTGTAACTCAAGAGCCATCAGAAATGCAGGGAGGAGCAGGGAGCGTATGGGACACTGGAGTTAGGAGGTATGGAGGCCAGCATCAGGATAATAGTGCTGCCATTCTTTTACCAACATGACAAGAAAACTAAATGTTCCCTGCGGCAGGATCCAGTCGACAGATGTCTTTGTTCATCCATCCATATATTTTACAGAAGATGCCGTAGTCTCCTGAATGTTGAGAAAGCTGGGAAAGCTCAGGCATCTGATCAGAGGGAAGTTAAAAAAACAACTGACCTACTTGTACGATAGTCATTGAAAAGTCAAAAAAGTGTACAACCGGGTTTGAGTGTGTTCAGGGTAGTGATTTTCTTTTATTGCTTTTTACCCTTAAGTAAAAACACAGAACACTTTCTGCAGGTGTATTTGCTTTACAAAACCTGCTCCTGCTCTTAGTGCCAGTAAAAAAGTGTCACCACTTGGAATGTTTTTTTTTTTTTTTTCCAAAAAGCTTTGTTGTTCATGATGGATTTGTAAAAGCAATAAAAAGGGTTAAAACATCCAAGGGAGTGAACTTTCTATACCTTTTAGGCATTGAACATTGGCAAAATAGTGTAAAAAAAAACTTTTTTATTGGTGTTCATTTGAAATAACATTTCATCACTGAAGCTCTTACAAAGAAAAATGAAGGTTTCATGTTCCCCAAGCCAATGATTTTTCACCTTAAAATCTCCACAAACTATGGAGAGTACAAACTGAATCTGCCCTGACCAAAATGAGATAAGCTTCAATACTTCTAATACTTAAGACTACTGTTTTGCCCCAGTATGAGACTCCATCAACAGCACATCTCTTTTTCATGCACTCCTCAAGCCTGGAAGCCTAGCCATTGTCTTCCTACACTATTCTAATCGGTTGTCATCACCATTCAGTTCTCCATCTGGGTTTTGTGTCGTAGAGCTGGATTTTTCAGGATGGCCAGTCAGAAAACATGACCTGGGCTGAAGGAAGGAAACATCTAAATCATGCAGAGCAGTGTGCCTTGAGGACCAGGGTTGGGAAACATTGTGTTAGGCGTTTGGTTGCTGGAGAGGAATCCTCAAGAAAACGTGTTAGCGGCTGCGGAACACCTAAAACTGGTGTAGAGGTTCACCTATGGGCAAGACAGAAGCACCAAAACATCCTGCCAAAGATAGAATGGTTGGGTTGTGTTAGAATGGCTCAGTCAATTTTAAGTGCCAGACAGATGTTTTTCAATTCTCCAAATAAAAATGGGCAAATATGCCTGGTAGAGAGATTTAGCTTACCTGAATTTTACTAATTTAAAAAGTTTGATCCCTTCTATTTAGCTAGAATCAAAGTGTAACCTTTCCTCTAGTTTTCCACAAGCTGAGAAAATGATAGTCTTCCTGTTGAGAAAAAAAAGGCCAAGTCTTGCAAGCATATGTGCTTTTGCCTCATATGATCCAAATTCTTCTTAGGGCACAGCTCCCCGTGTATAACCCCATGTTTTAAATGAGAACCAAATGTTAGCTTAAGCTTTTCCTCTTTGTTCGTGTGCTGTTTGTTTGGATTGGTCCGGAATGCTCCTAGACAATGCCAACCAGCTCAGTGGAGGTTGGGAAAAGCTGATTCTCTGACCCTCATGGAGTTGTTGGCCACACCATTAAGCTATTTAAATGGTTGATTGGAAGGGAGGCTGGAGCAGTTCAGTTTGTTGGATCATTTTGAGAAAAAGCATACGTCGGAATGGTAGGAGCAGATTTTTTGTGGTTCTGCAAACCTGAGCTGGAAACCCAAACCATTTCAAATCACACATGCAGTGGGGCAGGTGTCACTTATGTGAACTTTGCACTTACAGCAAATGGCTTTTGTACATTTTAATGCAAACTTTTTTGTTATATTCACTTTTTAAACTTTAGTTAATTTTCTTCAGTTAAAAAGTTTACACATGAAATAACCTGTAAAAGGCTTTTGTTGTATAACTGCTTATTAAAAGGGGACATGTTATGCAAAATTTATAATTTACATGTTTTGTACTTCCAATTTTGTCTTTACTGCTTCTGAAAACAACCCAAGCACTTAAAAAAATCTACCCTGACATTTTTGGCAATGACAATATTTTTGCTGTCTAGAAAATGAGCCATTTCAAAAACCTTATTAATGTAATGTCACAAAACAAAATCCAGTTCACAAATCAGATATGTACAAGTTCATTGCACTTGACTTATAACAGAGATGAACTCCTGTTACCTGGTGTGGGTCTTCGGACTGTGATTATAAGTCAACGGCTGCCCAACCACGTCATGCGTCCTCGTTTTGCATTGCTAACCTTGAAAAATGATGGCCTAATTTGGTGTGCAGAGCTTGCAGAACTGTACAGAGCATCTACATTATGCATTTGCGGCACTTTCCTGCAAGGTTTTTCAACAGGTTTACGAAGACCATGTTGAAATATGTCATGAGGCAAAATATTACTTATCACATCCAAATTGGCGTTCACTCACCTCATTGACTTCCTGTATTCTAAATGCTTATGTGATCTAGGTGTGTACAGGCAGCTGAGCGAATACTTTTGATAATATGGTGTGTTTTATTTTCCTCTAGATCTAACAGCCAAATTGATGCGTGGCACAATGCAGTCAGACAACGAGCTGAATTAGAGCTGCATAACATATTGAATCATAGTTGATATCGCAGTGTAATTGTATGGAAATCAATATTGTCATCAAAGGACTGCTTGGAAGCAATATTTGGTAGGATTGTATATGTCAAGTGTCTTCCATTCAAGTATCTGTCCAGCTGGATGTGTTTTAACAGGCCTTTATGCCAACTCCTGAGCTGTGGGGGGAGGATATTTTGTAATTATAAAGTATGAAAGACTGGATTGTATTGTATCTCCTGACAGCATGAAAATCTTTCTGAACTTAATCAAAACTGAATCTTTAGAAATCTGTGTAGAGCTGAGTGTTAGAAAAACGTAGGAAAAGAAAAATTTCGCAAAGTTGTTCTATTGGGTTGAAGTCAGGACTCTGTTCAGGCCAGCCAAGTTCACCCACACCAGACTCTGCCCTCCATGTCTTTATCGACTTCCTGAAAAACAACTTCACACCATAGTCCCCCCTCCACCAAACTTTACATTTGGCATAATACAGTCAGAAAAGTACCGTTGTCCTGGCAACCGCCAAACCTAGACTCATCTATCGGATTGCCAGATGGAGAAGCGCAATTTGTCACTCCAGAGGACGTGCTTCCCCTGCTCTAGAGTTCAGTGGCCGCATGCTTTACACCACTGCATCCGATGCTTTACATCACTTGATGCATGGCTTGGATGGTGCTGCTCCAAGTCATGGAATGGAAATCCATTCCATGAAGCTCTCTGCACACTGTTCATGAGGCCCACGTGAAGTTTGAAGGTTTGTAGTGATTTACTCTGCAGAAAGTCTCAGCCTCTTTGCACAATGCGCTCAGCATCCGCTGACCCTGCTCCGCTAGTTTACATGGCCTACCACTTGGTGGCTGAATTGGCCTCAATATTGACCTATTTTACATAATTTTTTATAGGGATTCACAATATATCGGTACTAACATCAGTTTTGGCCAGATGTAGTTGTTTTATAGGGACACACAATATATTAATATTCATATTGGCTTTAGAAAATTTTAGTCATGTTTTATAGGGATGCATAATATATCTGCACTAATATCGATATCGCCAAACTTTAATAACTTTTTTAGGGATTCACAATATTTCTACTCTAACATCAACTTATACATTGGTATAGGCCTTCTTCATCCGGAGGTTGACGCTGTCAAGACGAGAATTTGCACATATTCTAGTCATTTTTAGCTTACTGATATCCGTCCAATAAATAAAAATGGGATATTTAGGCATGCTGTGGTGGGGCAGTGGTAAAGCACAACCCATATAAGGATGACCCTCTCCGCATGTCTTTCCCCTCTCTCATTACCTACTGTCTTGTCAGACTACTCTCAAATAAAGGTCACTAGAAGCAATAAAACCTTTAAAAACAACAACAAAAAATAACCTGTATTTATTTCCATCTTCTTGCTGTTTGTTTCTGACAGTGATGCTTTGCATTATTATTATTGTGAGGAGTTAAACTGAAGCAGAGAACTCAGCAGTGTGATTGTTTTCTTTCAAGGTGTAGAAAGGATTGGGAAATATATATATAAATATATATATGCAATATTGGTAAATATTGGTTATCAGCCGCAGCTGCAATGAAAATATTGGATTTTGGTATTGGGCCAAATTTTTATATCAGTGCAATCCTTACAACTCATCGCACAAAAAACACCAGCATCAATACCAAAGTTGCACACTCCAGATAGAACCAGCATTAAATAGATTGCAAAAGGAATTTGAAATGGGTTTCTAGTGTCAAGGTTGTTAAACACACACTCAGGTTCTTTGTCTCCTATATCTCAAATGAGTCCCTTCTTACCCAGGAACTCTTTTTGAAACATACGGATCAAATTACCCTGCAGCATGCTAGGATTTCCCTCTCATCTCATACCTTGGCTTTTATGTATGGAACAAAGACTGCGAGCCTTAAGATGGATGCTGCATCTGCCAGCAGCCACAGCACATTCTCATCCTCTGTACAGACTTCAAATAACACTGTTTTTCCATTTGCCTTCCACGCTGTGTTCCCGTGCCAAGGGAAAGCCTGTGTCCTCAAATGCCTGCTGGATATTCATAAAGTCTTCAGAGAGAACGACCCAGCCTACATACTGAATGACTTGTACATCACGGATTACTGCATCTGGATCCAGAGGGTCAGGTAAGTTCATCCAGACACACAAGTCCATGCTCAGTTTCATACACCACCATCTTGAGGGAATTACCTTCAGAGCCGTGGGAAGTGCCACTCAGCTCTTACAAAACATTAGTAATTTAGATGAGAGGTCCAGCCGAATGATTTGTCTCAGTAGGGACAGTTCAAGAGTGCAAATAGCTCAATCGGTTATTTCTCTCTCCTTGTCTAGCAGAAGTAGCAAAACGGAGTCATAAAATAGCTATCTTCATACATTTTCTTAGACTCAATAGGGTTATTTTATGTAGACAACACTAAGCATGTTATAGTCTGAGCTACAATAGATTGACTTGGATCAAAACATGTCCATGTGTTAGAATTACGGTTGGTATTTTAACCAATGTCAATTTTATTTATAAAGCACTTTAAAAACAGGTATTAACTGCACCAAAGTGTTGTGCAGTATTCATGAAACACAAATTAAAACAGATAGGACAAATATTTATAATGACTGGCCTTATCGGAAAGCCAAACAATAAAAAAATTAGTTTTATTGAGTTTTGTTAAATTCAACTAATTAATTACATAGATTTTCACATGATAAAAATTTTATCGCAATAATTTTGTTTTTTTACATTCACAACTCCCGAGCTGAAATATTTGCAATGTGTTTCTGATGCACACATAAATCTGATGCACGCGGCTGCACCCTCATTAGACAAAATTAAAGAACAGTGGCAGCTGGAGATGAGATTGAGAATAACTGAGTTAGAGTGGCAGCAGGCAACAAGGCTTATTCATGATTCATCAATATGTATCAGACATGGTTTAATACAATTTAAGGTGGTTCATAGACTTCATTTGTCAAATAGTAAACTCGCAAAGTTGTTTCCAGGATTGGGTGAAGTGTGTCCAAGATGTAAAAGCGAGAAAGGCACTCTTGGTCATATGTTTTGGGAATGCCAAAAACTGCAGACCTTCTGGAGAGCTATCTTTAAGACCCTGTCGAAATCGTGGAATATTAATATTCCGCCGAATCCTCTTTCTGCAATATTTGGGGTTGTTCCTCAGACATGTTGTGTGTCCACCCGACAAGCTTCAGCTGTAGCCTTTTCCACATTGGTTGCTCGACGACTCATACTTCTATCATGGAAAAAAGAGGCACCTCCCTCCTATAAACAATGGATTAAGGACTTGCTTTCAATTCTCAAAGTTGAACAACAGAGATATGCTGTGCAGGGTTCTGCGGACAAATTTTACAAAGTATGGCGGCCATTCTTGTGTCACATTGAGGGACTTCCAGCCAATCAGTCAATCCAGCATGAAACTAACTAAGTAACTAAGTCAACCTTCCCTTTTTTTTATGTTCTGTAAAGGATGTGTTGATTTGAATGTTTGGGTTTGTAATCTACTTTGTTGAAAACCAATAAAAATATTCAAATAAAATATTCAAATAAATCTGATGCACAAGCGACATGCGACGGACAGTAAAGCTGCTTCTCTTGGCCCACTGGGAGTTACATTTTGCTTCAAAACCCATTGACAGAAGCAACAGGAGTTGAATAATTTTCTACTTTCTTGTGTAGCATCATTAGCCCGCGTGTGCTCGTCTACATGTACAAGCTAGAAATTTCACATGCATGAATTATGCTGTTTGCTCTTCTGGATGAGGTCAAGTGACTGTCGCCTCACCATGCAAGTTTCATAGAAATGAATGGAGAGGGAGCAGCGCTGACTACTGTCACCGAATGGACATTTCCTCAGTTACCTACCAGGCTCCTGGTCTCCTACCACAGAGCGTAACATAAAGCCCGATGAGGAGGAGAGAGCCAGGGAAACGCTGGTTTAAAAGCCGAACGTGACAGTTGCAGTCTGGGAGCGCTTTGGATTCAAACTGAATCACTGGTGACTGTGTTCATCACAGTCACCAGTGAACCACTGAACCTGTGGAGCTGCTACGCTGTAAAACAGTAGCAACTAAACAACTGCCATATCCACATCTAAATTGCACCAATGCATCTTGTGGGTGGCGGCTCCCTTTCCCCCCTGCCAGGAACCGGAGGATCTGAATGTGAACTCCAACCCCATCCCAATTTTTTATTTAAAAGGTGTTTCAGACAAGGTGTATTTGCATTGTTATGCAATTTTTATGCTATTTGTAAACAATGGTCTCAAAATGACACTAATATTGTTTATCGCAACAATTTCTGGGACAATTAATTGGCCAGCAAAATTTGTCATTGTAACAGGCCTAATAAGGAGTTCCTGAAACACTTAGACTAAATAAATTTGTAAATTATTGAAAAAACTATGAGCTTCCACAATGGGCTCTTTGCACCTCAGCTTCCGCGTTCGGGGTAAAGCGGCTCGATTGTTTCCGATCCAATACAAATATCATTTACATTAGGTGCTTGGCCAAGGTTTGTACATCGATCCGAAGCCCCAACAAGTCAGCTGGAGAAAGGTTTTAAGATGTTCGCCTCGTTATACATTCACTGACACGAAGGTGAGTTTTACTTAAAATTTGTGGCTAACATTAAGTTAGCTTATGCTAGTAGGCAATATTCTCGGACATTGTTCTTGTAAAATGTGCTATTTAAGTATCTAAACATTCTAACGGACAATGTATTTATCTTATTTTCAAGTATATTATGTGTGTTTATTGTCGTTAGTGTCACAGACTAACGGGGAGGTCACGGTTCGGGCTTTTTACTTCCGAAGCCTGACGGAGCTCAACAAGCCTCATAGCTCGACAGTAGCGCAGCTCTGGTGTCAGAGATCTGGTTCAGCTGTTCAGGTTCAAAGTTGCTGCTTTTAGAAAAATATGACCGTGTTGCTTCATGTCTCCGTGTTATTTCATTTTATTACCTTTGCATGTTTCTTGTGAAGAGCTCAGATAGGACGGTGTTTACAGCAGTATGTACAGGCGGATCAGTTGCTCGGCTGTCTGGCTCTGGTCTGCTCTCTCGTTCCCATAAACTCTTTCAGGCTGAATATAGAAGTGATTCCATGGAAATAACTCAGGGAGGCTCCTTTATTTACCATCCGTATCCCCGGTAGTTTTAGGCTGATCCGGAGTGAAGTGAAGGCTGCAAACTTTGCTGTGCGGCGTTAACTGGTAGTGACAGATATTTACAAGCCATCTTCTTAATTCAGGATCGCTTGGAAATTAACGAAAACTTAAAAGCCCATTATATTAGGAAGACAACAATGTTAATAGTATTGTTTTTTTTTGCATCTGAAATACGACTTAGTCTTTTCTACCAGTCATGGTAACTCAAAGCGGAAAAAAGTGAGCCGCATTAGCTCCTGGAGATGTGACGTCAACGCCTTAGGTGCAAACAGCCCATAAATTGACTTAGAGGGAAAGAACACAACTGCACACCATGCATTTTCATATTGCATAATTTTCCATCCACTTTACAGTTCTGTGCTACTACAGCTTGAGGTTTGGGGTTGTAATGTGACAAAAAAGTCCAGGGTGTGCAAGTCACTGTAGCTTTTCAAGCCTAACATTGAGAATCTGTGCTTTGTTCTTCAGATGATAGAGGTCCTCCGCCTTCCCCTCCTCCTAGTTCATATTGAAAAATTACTCACACACTTTAAATGTGAGCCTGCAAGCATATTTCTCAGTAATGAGCTCTGTTTTACTCTTGGCCAAAGTTCAGCTGAGTGGTGTGCTCATCTGGAAAAAAGCCCAGTTGAAAAATGTGTGCCTGATGTTGTAGGCTCGGTGCCCAGATGTAGACATAATAACAGGTCCACAGGGATTTAGTGCAATCCCACCACCACCACCGCTCCACCCACTTCAAGACTTTTCCAGTTCCGAATCTGAAGTTCTGCTCTGAGAACGGTTCAAATGTTGGAATGCAAGAAATCAGCTTCAGGGTTTAAGTTTGATGGCTTGCGTTTATGTCCTCAATTGAAGAGTCATCTGGACTGTAGGATTGAGAATTGATATTTGTGAATATTTCCAAAGACTTACAGCTGTGAATCATGGCTTTGTCACCCTGTAAAAGAAATCTGTCCGAGAATTCCCTATATATGAATGAGCTGAAGACAATTTTTTCATGTGTAGAAAAGTTGCATAAACACAAGTTTTTTTTCCCCCAATTAAATTCAATTCTAAACTTATTTTATCTCAAAGAAAAACTTAATGTTGTCGTAACTCGTATCATCCAAGTATGTTCAGAATGGTTGGATCTCTGGCTACAATCAAGTAGCTTGCCATCATCAGTGTGTGAATGTGTGCCTGAATGGGAAAGAAAGATGAAGTGTCGTTGAATGTCTTCAAAAGTGCTATACAAGTCTGATGTCAGTTCATTTAAAAAGGCCTCTAAGAGAAGACTGTTGCTGTATCAGTTTTATGATATGCTAATGGCTCAATTTCTGCTCAGCAACATGTTATGGATGTCATGATTTGTGAGGAGTGGTGAGAGAGGACGCAGGCAGACCCAGGTTGAAGTGATGATGATTTAATGAAAAATCCATCGAACTGAACAACAGGCAGCAAGACGTTACATAATGAGGATCCGACAACAGACAAAGGCAACAGGTGGGACTAAATACACTGGGAGGGTAATCAAAGAAACGAGACACAGCTGGAAACAATCAGGATGGCACAGAGATTCATAGGAGAAAACAGGACACAGAAAACCTCAAAATAACACACAGAAAAACACAGATCACCACAATGGAAATGTCCAGAACTTTATCGCTTTCATTTTGATTAATTAATTACGTAGGTTTTAACAGAAACATTTTTTTTAATGCGATTAATTTTTTTTTCTTGCATACAAAAGTCCCTAGCCAGAACCTTTGTATTTGGTACGTTTGTAAATTTGAATCCAAACAACAATGATGGTCAACAACGGTCAACAACGCCGCTTCTCAGTTAATTTTTTCTTTAAAAAAATTATCTGATGGGATGCTGGAAAACATTATTGTTGTGTTCAAGATGTGCTAAAAGGAGTTAACTTATCAGCAAAGCTATTCGAGGATACAACAGCATCTCAATGCTAAACATGTGGCAGCAGCACAGATGTCCCCAACGCTAATGCAGTTCACATTTCTAAAGAAGTTTCATGAATGATCAGGGGTTTCTGAAACACTGGAAAGCTGCATAGATATAATAGCACTTTGCACAAATCTTATGGATGAATAACCTAAATAATAGATTAAAAACAATAAATATTCTCGTTGTTGACCTCATGTGTCTAATTATTCAATAATTTAGCTGTAAATAGAATTTTAAGATATTTATTTTGTTGATATATGGTTTCTGATTAGAATGCAATTAGTTTCAATTAATTAATTACAGACCATGGAATTACCTCAAAAAAAATTTTTTTATACGAGTCCCGTTTGGCACTATGAGTTGTTGATAAGCAGTGCTAATCCACTTCATTTACTTTTCCTGCTCCTCTTAAATCTCTGTCAAAAATCTTGTTTTAGTTTGTCAACATCTGGCTACAAGTAAACAGAACACTTTGCATATGAAACTCAAGGCTTAAACTTCCCACATTGTAATACTAAGAGCTTAAGAGTAAAACCTCACCTGTTTTAGGTGAACCAACCAATCGGAAGGCAGATGTGTTGAGCTTTAACCAAAGATAGATGCATTAAATTTACTTTAATTTAATTTTAGGAAAGCAAAGACTGATGTTACAAACAAATTCTCGAATCTGGAGATAGCGGAATAGGATGGAACACTGTAAATTAAATTTAGACGTGTTGGTATTAAAGGTAGCAAAAATTCCATCTATATAAAGATCACTAAATTTACATAAGCCTGCTCTCCACCACTAAGTAAAGACAGGATCTTATATGGCTGCCAGGAAAACATGGTTATCACATATGGGACTATAGACATGTAAACTATAGTTCATAGACTGTCCAAGGGTGTCAAACTCCAGTCCTCAAGGGCCGGTGTCCTGCAACTTTTAGATATGCCTTTGCTGCACTACGCCTGAATAGAATAATTAGGTCATTAAGGCTCTGGAGAACTTATCTACACAAGGAGGAGGTAATTAAGCCATTTCATTCCAGTGTTTTGTACCTGTGGCACATCTAAAAACTGCAGGACACCGGCCCTTGAGGACTGGAGTTTGACACCTCCAGTCCTTCAACATATTGAAGTGTTGGTTAAATTGTGGCCAGATTTTTAGGGTGGAGATAACAATTGGGCATGAAGAGTATTGCTTAGGGGAGAGAGAGAGCTTTGAGGTAACTAATGCAGGAATTGATGATAGTTTACATACATTCAGTTCTAATTGGTACCAGTCAACATCTGGTTGTTGAAGCAATCAGACTGTTTGTAGGTTTGCTCCCCAGTAATAATACATCAGGTTGGGTAGAGTCACATTGCCCTCTTCTTTGTGTCTCTGAAGGAATCGCCTACTGATTCTGGGGTATTTATAACCTCATAAGAACAAGGACAGCTGTTCATCAAGAAGTCTGAAGAATGATTTTAAAAGAAAACTGAAATATTCAGAAAAAGATACATAAATCTTGGCAATATATTCATTTTACTACATGCTACTTTGCCGGCTAAGGATAAATTTGGGACACTCCACTTCTGGAGGTCACATTTAAGATTATTAAGCAGAGGAGTGAAATTCTTTCCGAACAGATCAGAAAGTGAACGGTCACATTGATTCCCAAATATTTAAATCCTGTTCTAGAGAGAGGGAAGGGCAACTCAGTTTCTGTAATTTGGAGCGGAGAGTTAATTGGAAAATGTTCACTCTTTGGGAAATTCTTTTTATATCCTGAAAATATACCAAAATGGTTTGGCAAATTCACAATGTTGGAGATAGACGATAATGGGTCTAAGATATAGAGCAATAACTCTGTTTTTTTTACCATCTTTTAGTAAGAACATGATGGATGTTGCCTTCTGCAAGGGTCTGTGGCAAGGTTCCCAGATCCAGAGTGGTTAAACCCATCCGTCCGTCCCTCCCTCTTTCTCGCCCTCCCTCCCACCTTATGGGGAGCCGGGTCGTGGGGCAGCAACCTAAGTAAGGAGGCCCAGACTTCTCTCTCCTCAGCCACTTAGGCCAGCTCCTCGAGGGGAATCCCATGGTATTGCCAGGCCAGTCAAGAAACATAGTCCCTCCAGTGTGCAGGGGTGCCGCCAGGAATCATGGGCCCCCTGACAAAAAATTTGTTTGGGACAGATAATCTGTGAAAACAATCAATCTTCTCAATTTCCTGCCTGAATTACTATTACTGGTTAAAGTCATGCATCGTTCTGACCAAAACAACCAATCAGAACTAGTAGTATGCTCTTAGCGCTGACAATTAGCCTCATTCACTCACTGCTAAATGTGCTAATGGGGGAGAAACAACTTATCATTACAAGAAACCGTTTATCTGCCATCATTGGTAGCTATGCTAACTAAACTGAGCATTCACAGTTTGAAAATTGAAAATGCACAGCTCTGTGCTATGCTAACTGCAGCACAGCACAAATCGAGGGGGAGGAACGATGAGCAGCACCACATGAGATTGTGATTTACAGCACTAAAACTCTCCTGCCACTGATTGGTTGTTTCTAGAGAACCATGGGAGAAAGCAGAGGAAATAGATTTTTCACAGATTACCTCTCATACCATACTGTCACAACATAATGACAGTTTTTTAAAAAAATATGTGAAAAAATACAATTATATAAAAGTTACATACTGCAGTTTTAATTTCACTCAGGAGAGGACGGATCAGGAGGGACGTGGGTTACAGCTTCTGCTGACTGACTCATCTGTTAAGTGGTAAAAGGCACAGGGACAAGTTAAATATATGAATATGTTGGTAATTGTTTTCCTTAGTTCATTAAATGCTAGTGAAACGGAGGTAAACGGTAGTCTGTAGCTAAGCTAATTATGCTAAATGGTTGATAATCTCACACAGTCTACCCACCTCTCTTGGAGAAAAACTGGGTTATAAATTAATACTCTTGCCTTTTTTCTTTCTCTCTCTCTATTTTGTTTTTGAAAACCTGATTTTATAACTTTTCTTAGCAGCATAGTAACTGGCACAGTCGTTTCGTGGCAGCTGTATTTAGCAGCAGTTTCTACTGACTGCAGCTGCATACAGCGTCACTCTCAAGTGCTCCAAGCAGGAACGAATCATTTCATGCAGATCCAGGGGAAAGGGGTGGGGGTGTTCAGGGCAAAAACAGATGTGTGTTTTTTGGTCTGGGAGGGGTAATGTTAAATTTTTACTGCTGAAAACAATCTTTGAAAATACAATATGATTAAATTTGTATTTGACAGGATCCTGATTTTTTAAATTTTATTTCTATGAACAAAATACAAATAATTAAATTGTGGAAGGCCCCCTGCTGGTCAGGGCCCCTCGAATTGTCATCACTTTTCACCCCTTTTCCACGCCCCTGCCAGTGTGTCCTGGGTCTGTGACACCAAGCCCGACTTACTGCTGGCAGTGCGAACCAGACTCTGACACTGGTTGTACAGCCCATAACAAAGGGCTCAGTACTCCCTACACCTGGAGCACCCCACACAGGGTTCCCAGAGTGACACGGTTGAATCCCTTCTCCAAGTCCACAAAACGCATGCAGACTGGTTAGACAAACTCCTAGGCACCTACCAGGACCCTGCTCAGGATGTAGCATTGGTCCAGTGTTCCATGCAATATTGCAGAGTCGCGTCAACAACACAACCCTACAAAATCCAGAGCCTTAAGGAACTCCAGGCAAATCTCATCCACCCCCAGCGCCTTGCCGCTCTTGATCCAACTTAGCGTCCTCATTTCCAGAGATTGTAGAGCTCGATCCAGAGTCCCCAGGCTCTGCTTCCTCAATGGAATGCATGTTGATAGGATTGAGGAGGTCTTTGAAGTATTCTGCCCACCGGCCACAACATCCCAAGTCGAGGTCAGCAGCACACCATCCCAACTATAAACAGTGTTGGCGCTGTCCTTTCCTGAGATACTGGATGGTGGGCCAGAATCGCCTCAAAGCCGTGCTACAGTCTTTCTCCACGGCCTCTCCGAACTCCTTCCACGCCCAAGGTTTTCCTCAGCAACCACCCAAGCTGGATGCCGTTTCAACTGCCGGTATTGATCAGCTGCTTCCACAGGCCAACAAGGCCTGTGGAAGGATTCCTTCTTCAGCCTGACAGCATTCCTCACCAAAGGTGTCCACCAGCGGGTTCAAGGGTTGCTGACTTGACATGCACTGATAATCTTGCAGTCACAGTTCTGATAAGCCACCTTGACAATGGAGGCACAGAAAATGGTCCACTCAGATTCAATGTCCACCACCTCTCCCAAAACGTGTTCAAAGTTCTTCCGGAGTTAAAATTCGAAGTCGATCATCGAACTGCGGCCTATGGTCCCAAGAGCACATATGGACACCCTTGTGCTTGAACATGGTGTTTATTATAGACAGTCCATGACCAGCACAGAAGTCCAACAACAGATCACCTCTCAGGTTGAGATCAGAGAGGCCATTCCTCTCAACCACACCCCTCCAGGTATAACTGTCATTGCCCATGTGAGTGTTGAAGTACTGCAGCAGAACAAGGGAGTCCCCAGGAGAGGCACTCTCCAATACCCACTCCAAGGACTCCAAAAAGGGTAATCCGATCTGTTTGGTGCATAATTTCAAAGAGTCAGAACCAGTCCCCTCACTGGTAGGCGGAGGGAATTTACCCTCTCATTCACCGGGATGAACCCCAACACACCTTCACCAAGACGGGGGACAACAAGTATGCCCACTCCTGCCTGGCGCCTCTCTCCATGGGCAACTCTGGAGTGGAAAACTATCCAACCCCTCTCAAGGAATCTGGTTCCAGAACCAGAGTCATGCGCTGAGGTCAGGCCAACTATTTCTAGCCAGAACCTCTCAACTTCACACACCAACTAAGGCTCCTTCCCCACCAGAGGGGTGACATATTCCACGTCCTGAGAGCCAGCTTCCAAGAATTGGATCGCCAAGGTCCCTGGCTCCAGAGTGAGTGAAGAAAGATTGTTTCCAATGGTCATCTTCATTATAAGAGGTCTTCTGGCTGACCTTTGTCTGGCACCTCACTTAGGACCTGTCTGTCTTGGGTGGCCCTACCAGGAGCATGAAGCCCCTGACAGCATAGCTCCTAGGATCACTGGGACACTCAAACCTCTTTACCACGATAAGGTGGCAGCCCATGGAAGGACCCATCTGGCCCTTCCATGGGTACGTAATTTCTTGTCCACAAAGTTCAAAATTGTGAGAAAAATAAAGTAAAAAAAAAAACAAAAAAAAAAAGAAAAAAAAAAACAGCTGTATGAACCCAAAAGGCAGCTCTGAACTCAAAACTTATTAGAACCAACCCCAACTATGTCCTTGTGAGGTCTTTTGATGGACCATACTCTCAATCCCAAAATAACTTAGAAAGGCTTCCAATAGACTTAGCATGCAGGAGTTGCACTCTTTGGTCAATGAACTAAAATAGTGCCTGTGACTATAAACAGTGGCTAATATAAGCTCCACATGGAACCTGCACCATAACCAACTTATTTATGAATGTGGACTTTGGTCTAAGTTCACTAAATTCTAAAGGTAACAACTAGGCAACAGGCACTTAAACCTTTAATCTATAATTATTTAGTGCTAACCCTTAATTTAAATGGGTGGCAGTTAAACAAAAAAAAAAAAAAAAACAGTCATAAGGTAAATATATGAGTACATGCATACATAGTGCGAACATAGGCACAGAGCGAATTGAATTATTGAATTATTGAATAGCTGAATTATTTTACCCACCAAAGTTCCGTGAAACTAAAACCAGGGACAAACTTTTTTTTTATCCGTCTTCTGCCTTCTCAGCGATGCTACCAGAGTCGTTCACTGCAGACTGCACAGATGCAATAGGATATAAGTCAATAATCTGCTTATTTTAGAATTATCTTTCCTTTTTTTTTGTTCTCCCCATCTGCTTCATCCTGGGTCAAAAAAGTCTGCGGGTTGTTTATTTTCCAACGCAGCAGCCATAAAACGCCATAAAAGGCCTGGGCCTCTTCTGCCATTTCAAATAAGTGGCTTTCTCTCTTAAATTTAACTTTAAGACAGGTAAGGAAAAGAAGATGAAATGTGACACCTTTCTGGCAAAGAGCCCCTTTAATACCGTTGAATGCCAACCATTTCTTTGCAAGAGTGATGCTGAGATTTGGATATATTCTAAGGGTGGTTCCCTGATACTTTACTTTGTGCTGCCTGGACCATCTTACAGTGGCTTCTTTCTCCAGTTACCGAAGGAATGCAAGGATGAAGGTCATCCTGCTGCGGGCTTGGGTCCAGCTGTGCGCTGTACGCACTCTAGTTCCGGGGGAGACAGGAATGTGCTGTTCCCCATAACATCCTTCAGCGTCTTGGAGATTAACTTAGTGGGATCCTAGTCGTCTTCACTGCCTTCAGGTCTATTAAGTATGTATAGATTTGATCTTCAGGATCGATTTTGCAGATTTTCCAGGTGCTCCTGCAAGGCTGTGTTTTGGGCCTTTAGAGTCTTGATGACACCTTCAGCTACACATATGCGTTGAAAGCTAATGCCTGCCAGGTTTTCCGCTACCACAAGGAGGCCCTGAAAAGAGCTAACTTTTGTCCCACAATCCATACGTCAAGGAGTGCAGATGCTGAATTGTTTCCTGGATTAATGTGGCCACAATATAGACCCAGAGATTTTCATCAAGTTAATGTTTATTATTATAACGGGTACTTCAGTAATATGTGTGGTAAAGTTGTCCTTTAGCTCTCAACAACTAGCAATTGGGAAAAATATTTTTAAACCCTTTATTGAGAAGTATTCACAACAAATGTATTAGAAATGCTTTAAATAAGCAAAATATTTATTTTCAGACAGAAAGCATTAAAAATTCTAAAAGCACACAACACTGCAGTCCCCCATTGTAAATCCCTCATCGGAGCCCATGGACTTCATGTCAAAACGCTAGTCGCATAACATAGAGATGAAATGTCACACTGTGTAAAACGAGAAATGTAAACTGCTAATTCACTGGCTTGACATGTTGCCTAGATAGTTAACAAACCATATCTAACATGGAGTAATTACACATTGTAGCTGCTTTTATGTTAGCTTACTAGCTATTTATAACCTCTAAAAGGAGTGCAACGTTAAATTAAATATGAGCCAACTATTTTTAAAATGTAAATCATAACGTTGATATCTACCTTATGAAATAGCTGTTTATCTGCCTGTTTCGGATTATTACTGGCCATTATACTGTCACAAGTGTTCAGGAACAATGCTTCTGTCAGTCCAGTGCTTACTGACAGAAGCAGATAAAAAATAAGTAAATAAAAAGATTAGCTTACTTACTTTTTATCTCATAAAAACACTTTCAATTTTTGCTGATATAAGAATCTAAATCTTCTCCACACAAACAGTAGTATTGAATTTCTGAGAGATTTTTTTCACTCAGCCTCTGTGATTGATTTATATCTTGAAATCATTCATTAACATTAACAACCTCATAATGATTCTGCTATAAGACCATGCCTCCTTTTTTTCTCTCTTTTTGACACACACAGAGCTGCTGTACGAGTCCCTGGAGCTGCTTAACCCTTGTGTCCAGAAATGGGGTCCAACTGACCCCACACACGTAAAACTTGTATCATTTTCCACAGTCCTCTACGTTTGCCTCAGTCCTCGCACGTACAAGAGTTAAGCTTTGTCAGCTCACAAGAAAAGTCAATCAGTCTCTTATCTGCTGAGGGGCACTGATCGGAGCACCGCTGCTCCTCCTCGCTCGTTCTCCTCGCTGCACCCTGGAACTTAATGTCAGCTTGACGGGCTGATTCCAGCTATGCTCTACATCGATTATTAAAGAGATTAGCTCTTTCTGTGGCAGCCCTAAGCACAGATTTTATTGTTACATCTCTCTTTGATAGAGATGCGTTTTTTATTATCAGAGCTTACAGGCCGTCACATTGGAAAAAAGACATCCAGGTTACAGAACTTTTGTCACTTTCAGCCACTTGAGAGAGACAGTAAGCCTGACTGCCTGACTGCCTCTATTTCTCTTGTAGGATGTGTACTTTGGCTCACACTCCATGGAGATTTCATACAATCCGCTCTTGTGATTTAAAGAACGCATTTATACCAGCCCTGTTTAGTCCGCTTCAGTGTGAATGCATGATCAAACTCTCCTGCGGACAAAAAAGCTAACTGATGCCTAAAAACCTAGATATTAGACTGGCTGAAGTGAATTCTTCCGCAGTTCAAGAGCATATGTAAACACCAAGCCGATCGGAAATCACTCCAAAAGGCAGTGGTGGAGGAAGTACTCAAACAATGTACTTGAGTAAAAGTGCAAATACACAAAGTGTACTCGAGTAAAAGTACCACATTAACATTCTTACTTGAGTAAAAGAAAAGTACTGTCTTTTTAAAATACTTAAAGTATTAAAAGTAAAAGCACTTGGTGAATGTATTACCTAATGGCTAATACAATATCATTAAGTGTCCCTATGGCATTGAATTTTAATAGACCTCTAGTGTGCCATTGTAATGAACAATGCTGCAGATAAACCATGCTTTTTTGTGTTTACTCTGTGACAGTTTAGATTTAGATTTGTGATTCTATGCATCAGAATTTCACGTATGACCTCTAGCAGTCCTTAACTACAGTCATTTTCAATAGGATATCTATAAAAAGTTCATGCATTTCAATAACTCTGCTCAAAAGTTAAACATCATACAGATGAATTCCCTATAAACTGTTTTAAAGCTTTTATTTGTTGCTGATGATAATTTGTTAGTAACAGCTAATGAAAACACAACATTTCTGATTAGATTACAGACCAATAAAAAGACCTTCATGTAGAAATGTGGGTCTAATGAAAAATATGTTTAAGTTGTTTTCAAAGTCTGCCAAACTATGGGGAAATTTTTCTCCCATAATTTCAGAGCACACATTTTCAGTCTGAAAGCAGGATTTTATGTATTTTGTTCTCAAAATTTTTAATACTTGTGCTTAAATTTTCAGTCTGAAAGCAGATTTCATGTCTGTCTTTTCAAAACTTGTAATCCTTGTACTCAAAACTTCTACTCTCTTTCCAATATTCACTGTTCTTTCTCAAACCTTTCTTATCGCACTTAAAACTTGCCTCTGCTTGGATCAAATTTCTGCCTGCAAACATTTTCTGCTAGTGCTTGGAACAAAAGAGCACCGTTGCCTGGCAACTTCTCAGCCAATAGAATGAAAGTGATATACTGGGTGCATTTGTTTCCTTGTAGTGGGTGTCCCAGCGCTCCCTCCTTCCCCACCTCTGTTCCCCCCCGCCCCAGTCAGAAATTGAAGTAGCAAAGGTTGCCACGGTAACTGACGAGCATTGATCCATAGTGGTACTCAGCTTTACATATGTGATTTATTTGCGGACACCAAATGAAATTAGTCTGCTCTGCTGTGAAGATTTGGTGTTGAACGGATGACTGTCAAATTGTCTGTAGTACTGAAGAAGCAGGAGAAGCTAATAGTGGCTAATAGCCACTTTGATTGCTGCTCAGGACAGACAGGCTGCAGTCCAGTTGCAGAGCGCTGTCCCCATAAAACTCTCCAACAACATGTTTGAATGAGGGTTAAAAAATAAAACACACTTTAATGCTAAAAGTGCGTACTCAGTACTTGTTCTATTATATGTCCATAGTTGATGTTTGCACCCAGCTGTCATGCCAGTTGCTATGGCAGTTGTTAGTGCCATAGCACTTCTGGTTTTGCTTATGTCGACTTAAACAAACCAGAAGCTTAGAGCTAACTCTTTTCCCGCTGTGTTCATCTTTTACACAATATACATACATTACACAACACAGAATAAGCTAAATTTATTATTAGTTATTGTTTTGAGAAAAAAAAAGAAGTCACTAGAGGAATAGAAAAATCAAAAAACATTGCGACAAAGTGAATAAGTTGACAAGTGCTTCTTTCATCCTGATGACACTCTTATCCCTCTGCTCATCTCCCCACTCTGTCATGTCTCTTGGCTTCGCCACATTTGCTAGAAGGAAGAAGGAAGTTCCCCTCAGTGTCTTCTTTAGAGGTTTTCCTGTCGTTTCCTTCAGTGGTTCTTGGTTTGATGATGGATCTTGTTGGCTGTTGGCATTGTTTCCTGCACTGCGACATATTCCCCTGAGTGAGATCAGTCCTCACCTGTGCTTCGTGGCGAGATGAGACATAATGGATTCCTGGTCATATGACACCTCTATCCTGTCATTGCTCGTCGCCTACAAAGCAGAAGTGATCATCCTCACATGATGGATATGTGTTTAATGGATGTACACTCACTGTGGGAGCAGCTTGATTTATCTAATCTCCCAGCCATCCCACGGGCACTTCTCCTTCTAAAGTTCCATCGACTGCCTGGATGTCTGTCTCAGATTTACTGCCTTGCAAAGACTTCATCATGATTTAAGACCACAGGGTATGGGATCTTCCTTACCCTTACACAGTGAGTGAGAGCAGCACTTGATTGTGTGACCTCTTAGCAAGTTATGTTGCACACCAACCCTGATTTTTGCTGTTCGGTTTGTCTTCTTTTTTGCTACAGAGCTCAGTTTCCCTTCAGACTTCCTCCTGATGAACTTGTTTGATCATACTGTTACTTCCAAAAAGGACACAACATATTTGAGGACACAGAGGCAATAATGAGGGTTCAAAAATTATTTTATTTTAAAACTCTCTTGAACTTTTCTTTTGGTTCAGCTGCTTTGATTTTCTGTGAAGAGAAAAAAAGAGAGACTTAAATACCCTAAGTCCCCCATGTCCCAAAAAAGAGAGGAAAAAACAAAACACCAAAAGTATTAACAGAAAGTTGGACCTGGTGAGTTGATCAAAAAGAACTAAACGGTACAACAGGGGGCCGACCCTACACAGGGCTGTCAAAGCCCCTACTAGTACCAAACTAAAGCAAAAAGAATCTACTGCAAAAGAAAGATCGAAAGCAGGACAACCGGTCCCACCAGGCCAAAATCACAACAAAAAAAGTAAACAAACTACCGCATGGCAGGCTGGAGACGTCAGCTGCGGCCTACAGCTACTGGAGACACGTCAGGACACATCGCCGGTGGTGGTGGTGGAGCGAGTGGAAGCGAGTGGAAGGGCAGGTCTCCCACACACATCGAAACCCAGCCTACTGGTAGGCAGACCAACAGCGCCACAAATTAACATAATCAAATTAGTTACCAAAAATAAGAGATTATCCAAACTCCAAAATATTAAGAAAAAACAGAAAATCATTCAACTAAAGTTTATAAACAAAACAATCTAGAAAAATAGACAAAAATCATTAGAATGTGCCCAAAGCACATAACACATACATCCGCATTATCTCAAGACTCCAAATACAATAAGTGCCTCTTCAATTCATTAGTTCCAGGATGAAATTTTGAAGGCCAAAGGTCCCCCTGCAGAGATTCTGCACAACAAAGAGGACAGTAGAGTAGAATAGAATATACTTTATTGATCAATATACTTTACAGATATTGTTGGGGATTTGCTATACCACCAAAGGTGTGAAGTATTAATATAAGCGAATATAAGCGATAAAATGTATATTTTATCTCTGGAAAAAATTAAGAGACTACTATATTGAACCCCATTGAAGACCTTGTGAGAAAATTAGATGTGAATTACTCAGAGTTGGGCATTGTAAGTCTGATGAGCACAGGCAGAAATGATTTTCTGTGGTGCATTTAGGTAAAAATGGCTGAAGGTGCTCCTGTATCTAGCCAGCACATCATGAAGTGGTGAGACTTGTTGCCTATGGCCTGCATCTTAGACAGGATCCTACTCTCTGACACTACTGTCAGAGAGTCTAGCTCCTCTCCAACAATCTTGCTGGCCTTGTGGATCAGTCTGTTCAGTCTGTTGGTGTCCTCCACCTTCAGCCTGATGCTCCAGCACCCCACAGATGAGAGCACTACAAGCACAGTTGAAACCAGACTTTTATATAGTTCCAAAGTACAGTGAGAAACCCAGAGGACTGGACCAGAACTCCAGCAACATATTGTGAGAAACCTTTGGAAGAAAACCCAAAATGTTTGACCTATGTCATTCAGTTCAAAGGTAATGATACCAAATACAGTAGAAATTTATGTAAACTTCTGATTTAGAAAACATTAATAAAAGTTTTCACTTTGGACTGTGACATAGAAAAAGGTGTATGAGATTTTTTTATTCTTCTCATTATTACTTGTATGTAAACTTATGGTTTCGACTATATGTGGATCTGGTAAAATGATCGCTACTTTTCTGTGAGGTCAAGTTTTTAGTTAATGCTTGTAACATGATAAAATAGCTAAAACACTCAGCAGGGTGTGAATAATTTTAGTATGGTATTTCTTGTAGTCGGATATGATGTGTTTCTTAAATTTGACAGTATTTAAGAAAATTTACAGGCTACGTCCCTGTAAACAACCTTTCTCTACAGACTCTGTCATGGTGAGTCGCAGATGTAAAACCTGAACAACACAGATGTTGTGTTTGGGGCTTATCCTGTAAGGTTCAGCCAAGAAATTAAATCCTCCTTCAAAGAGTGGGATCCAGCCCAGGCATCATACATAGCATGACATCAAGATCTTTGTTAAAAATGAGCAGCTCTGGGCTGCATTACTCAGCTGTCAAATGGTCATCCTGGATGCTTTAAAACAGATAAAGGAGCTGCTCTATCTGAGCAGTGATGGAGATCCTGATGGGTCCCGCTGAGAACAACAAAGACACAAATGTCACTAATCTAACAGGGATAAGTAGTGCAGATTTCCTCTCAGCATGGAGCCACTCCAGATTTTGTCTTGAATACACATGCTCATTTTAAACAGACAGCTGCGCCTGCATAATTTGTTCCTCTCATGTTTGGAGAGCACTCCAGTTAATACAACTGATTATGTGTGTTGTTTTTTTCTTGTCATTGTGGCTTCACAGGCTGATGTTTTGAGATAGAGCCCTATAAAACTATGAATCTCCATGATTTCTGAAACATAGTGAAATCACAGGCTTGAAACTGAAAAGAGCCAAATCTTTATAATGTTTGAATTAAATATCAGTATACTGTAATACAAACTGAAGTGTTTCTTAATCAGAAAAAAATGGATGGGATGAGTTTTACTTAACGTAACAAAATCCTCAGTCAATAATTCTGTTCTCATTTTAGCACTAAAATGTATGTTGTGCTAACCCAACAGCTCTAATGATAAACATTACTTCAATTCAAATTATTTCTTCCCTTGGAAGACTACAATTCTCAAGCACCAATTTAGATTTGATGTTATAATTTGCTAGTTATAGTATGCCCTTAGATACTCTATTTATGTTTTTATTTTGTTCCTGTATGCTTGTTCAAAAAAAAGAAGGAATATAAGGAGAGGAAGCTGCTCCATAAACAGCCATCATCCTCTTCAAAATAAGAGCATGAATGTAAACATATATCTACCTGTAGACTTCTTAACAGTATATAACTAAGACTTCAACACAGATGTTGAGCTTTATTCAATAGAAAGTTTACAGAACAGGGAAAATTACTTTAGTGCACAAAGTTAGCAAAAGCGAAAAAGTGCCAATAGAAAGATTAGCTACTAGTGGATTAGAGGAATTGTGCCCACCACAGCCTCCTAATGATCTCAGCAGTATTGGTTGTAATGAAGTTTTGTTTGCATCACCCCTCCACATACCTACTCCCCAAATTGGCTTATTTTTAAACCAATTTTTGTCATTACCTGCTATGTCAGGCAATGACCAGTTTTTGTCCAATCCATGTGCAGGACACACATGGATTGGATATGGTCGTTTCTATCACAGCAAAGAGTGGCATCTTGGGAAAACTCCCAGAGGAAAAATTTTTTTGTCATTTGAATATATGGAAAAGCACCTTATGGCAACTGTAAAGTAACATGGAGGATCTACAATGCTGTGAATCAGTATCTCTTCGTATAATGCATGATCTATAAAAAAATGGAACGAAGAAGGTATACCTGGCTGTATTCCTCAACCTGGTGAAATGTTTTAGGACAGAGTTTCACAAACTTTTTCAGGCTGAGGACCACTTAACCCATTTACCAGTCACAGACCACCTAACCTGAAATTGCCCCCACAATAACACATCTTAATATATAATGCAACCTGAAATGTTAATATTAGTCTCTTAACTCATGTATTGTTTTTTTCTTCATCCTAATTAGAAAAGTGGTGCTGTTTGGTAAATGTGACTGGCCACATCAAGGCCATGAACAGGTCTACTTGGGTATTTTGAGTTATTTACAGACTCTGAAAGTGTGGAGTTGAAGCTTTCCAATGATGCCAAACACATAGAAATAAAAAAAGAAGTTATTCTTTACTACCAAGTGTTGTGTGCATTAATAACATTTAGGACTATTTGTGATTTAGAAGCATGATTAAAGAAAAATAGACTTGAGTTGCTTTTACAGAAACAAAAAAATCCTTTTCTGCACAATTAAATATAAAAATAATTAACCCATTTCTATTAATTGTATTTATTTATTGTATTTATTTTAATATATTTTTAATGAAATAAAAATAACAATAGCTGATGACCTAAAAGCAGAGCGTCAGTCATTACCAAGCAAAGTCATAAAAAACAAAGAACAGTTCTGACTAACTGGAGCGATTCATACCGCTAACCGTTCAAAGGAATCAAATCGCTAGTGAACGACACATCAACTCTCAGCAGTAATGACTCAGCTTCATCTGAGTTGTTTTCCTGGAGTTATTTTCTTTCCACCGGTATCTGCAGATTTTCTTTAGAGTAACCCAGTTTTAAGCCAGTTTTCCATCATTATTTTTAACACAATCCTGTAGCGTCGCACTTTGAGCTCACGTCACGGCAAATAAACAGTCGTTTACATGCAGTACCTCGCGAACCACTAGGGGGCACCCGCAGACCTCTAGTGGTCCGGGGACCACAGTTTGATTCCCAAAGTCAAATCCGTTATCCTTCCACATAACACCACCTCAGACTGGTATCAGACATCCCCATCTCATCATCTCATATAGGCAGCTCTGAGACCAAACTCGAATAATGTCTTATTGGATAAAGTCATCTGTGTTTCTTATATCTGTAATACTTATCAGTGTCTGGGGGGGGGCATTCTGGTGTTTCGTCTCAGTGAAGGATTGCATCTTTTAGTTGTCAGCTTTTATCTCCCCCCCACTTCCTTGAGCTAGTGAATGAAGCCTCCACAAGACTCTCCAAGGGATTCCAGTGCTTCTATTACCCAGATTTCTACATCTCAGGACAAGCTTTATCTGACATGTTTTTCAAGACCATGGGCTCACTGAATGAGCCACTCTCTGAGCACACATGAGCTGGATGAGAGAAACCCAAGACTGTAATTTAACTTGGGTTCACAGATACAGGCGGTGCACATACGCAGAGACGCTCTCTCTGCCCGTTCTCGCCAAATACTTTGGCAAATGGAGGCATCTTTGTCTCGGCAGAAGTTTTCCAACCTTGGAGAAATAAAAAAGTCTCCCTTCCACGGTTTAATGAAAGCAAGCCACAACAGCAGTGTGGTAATGACCGGATTGTGTACAACATTATCCCTCGCTCCTTCTGGGCGTAGCCTTTGTATCCACCGCAAACAGAGCTTTTCCCACCACAGAGTGAGGGAGGGGAGCGAAAACAAGCACCCCCCTTCTCCATCGCTATCTCAATAATGACTTCCCACGGGGGGAAAGAGAATACAGGGCAGTGACTGAAGTGGCCCTACTGCAGGAGGCCCCTCTGGCCCAGCGTCACTGCAGAATGCTCACACAAAGGCTTCTAAGTGCCAGGTACCTAAACAGGAATTTTATTGGCTCCCTCACTCGTCATCCTCATCAGCAAAGGTTGCCGTTATATATCAGTGTACCCTCCCCCTCCCGCTGGCTCTTTGAAAACACAATCCTACACGACAGGTGTTGAAGATTCTCGGATGCAGGGATTTTCTCTGTTTCCAGAGAATGGAGGGATTTTTGTTTACACATGTTGTGAATCAGTTCTTCAGACAGCTAAGGAACTGGAGGTGGAGTGTTTTTCTGTCCTACTGTTGGCATTCCTGGTGTTTTTATCAGTTGATACCCAGGTTGTGTAGGAAATTCCAGATATGGTGGGCAGTAAAGTTACAAACTAATTTTACGGGGTTTCATCCATCTGTTTGTCCATATGACATTCATCTGTTGTTCCATTTGTCAATTCTTCCATTCCTCAAATTTCTCTTTTTTTTTTTTTTTGGTATATTTTACACTGAATCCTGTTTGTTGAAGAAATACCTGTCCTCCAAAGGTAAATTATAATTTGAGTTTTAAAAACTGAAAATTTGACATGAAAAAGACTAGGGAAACCTGTTTTTTGGGCATCAGTTTGAAATGAGATTTCAATGCTTGTCAGACTAGTTCAGAGTAAACAGAAAGCAGCAGTGTAAGATGTTAAGAGTCATCTTTGACCTACTACAAAGATTAAATTGAAAATTTACAAATATATGTAATGAATGAAGTAACATATTGTGGCGACAAAACCCTTACCTCTCCCTCACCTGTTCTTCCATCACTCTGGGACCTTTAGTATTTTGGACAGTGTCATTTCTGTGAACATCTGCTACTGTGAAACTATACAGCTAGCTAAAAGTTACATTAGCATGGAAAATGCAAGTTCAAAACACTTGGAATATATTTTCCAACAATTATTGTATGATAATTAGTGCTTTCCAATAGGAGTAATTTCAGACTTTTTGTGTCTGAAATGTTTGACGATGTTACTCAAGTGTACTGTGTGAATTCTGTGAGCTGTGCAGATTCCATGCGCACTGTCAAACAGTTGAGATTAAATTTTTGTGTGAACTAATTTTCTACAATTCTCATGACAAATTCCCCACGATCCGAATAGATTCTAGAAAGTTTGATGAGTTAGTTGGGCGCCTGGCCCCATTTCTTCTCCAGCAGGTTAGCCATCACATACCTGTTAGTGCAGCACAGAAGGGCAGTGATGCTGCACATTCTTGTAACCGGTTGCTCCAGCTGTCAACATTATCACCTCGATGTTGCATACAAAAGTATTCGATGTCAACACTTTTTCTTGTTGGACAGTTTATTGCGTATGCAATCATAAAAATGTACCTCTGCGTGGACCTGTCCAGCAGACATCCGCTTTAAGTCTGCTTCGAGGCGCATGGACTGAATGGAATGAAGTACGCCTGAGGCCTGAAATCTTAAGCATATCATCTGCATGTACACCAATAGAAATTGGAATGGCTCAAATACTTTTCTAGAAGTCTGTCATGAGCTTCTAAACATCCAAATTGTCTTCAGATTTTTCTGACACATTTTCAGTGTTAGTGTGTGCAAGAACAAAGAGTGTTCCAGCCCACAGCCCCCCATTGCATGTTTGTTTTCTTCTCCTTTCTCACACTTCAAAATGGAATTTGTGTGCAATTCCATTTTGCATACAGAGATAGAATAAGATTTGCTTACGCAGCCCCTCCTTAGGTCTTAAATGAATGTGCAGCCTCCACAAACACCATTCACCAGAACAGGGCTCTCATTAGGACTGCATCAAAATGAGGAGCCACCCCGGCGCTCAGCAGTGGTTTAATTGAGCCAGAGAGGGCAAGAGGGGTAGAGTGTGTGTGCATATGAATGGCAAAAGAACAGTGGCCCCTCCACACACACGCACACACACACACTCACACTCCAGCTCTGCTCTCGCACACTTTCTCTAATCTTGAATGGACACATCCTGAATGGTAGTGATCCACAGAGGTCTCCCCTTCAGTAATCACCACGGCAATGGGAGCGGCACACATGCACTAACCACACCAGGGGACAAATTGCAATCACTTTAGGTTTTGGCAGCTCAGTGGACTTTCCCAGCGTAAATAATGTGCAGGCGGGGTCCTCCACACAAAGGTAATGCCTTTACAAAAGAAGGGCCGATGCAGGAGGACAATCATCAGCAGCACAACGTCTAACACCTAGAGCGGTCTGCTGCATTATCCACGGCGACACCACTGTAAAGTCAAAGTGACAGGACAAGAATGCTGTTTAATAATGTACTACCTAATGAGGGCATTCTTCTAATCCTAATCTCTGGGGAAGCAGGGCTGCAGCCTGGAGTCACTTGTGGTCTGGACTTTTATTATCTGGACTGCAGTCAGACTGGACTTTGCTGCAGTCTTTTCAGCTGGCTTCCAGCTTTCATTCTGCAGGATCTATTCAGACTAATGGCTTGTTTTGATCATGGTTGGTTGGCCTTTTTCTATCTGCCAAAAATTACGCACTCAGGAGAGCCAGTGATACATCTTCCACAAGGTTTTCACACACTCACAACCACAAGCTTCTATGTGTTTTGTTGGTATTCTGTGTGATAGATGTCATTATTGGAAAGTGGATGCTAAGTTGATTTTCCTTTAAAATGTTTTTATAAATACAACCCTGAAAATTGATGTGTATGTGACCCCAGGTATGTCTTGGTCTGACAATCCAAGATGCAGTCTTAGGGAATCATTTACGAGACCCCATTAACTTTAATGTGTTCCAGTTGCTGATTACATCATTGGACCCAATTTTCCATCGGATAGAAAATTAATCTGAGAAATACATCAATCAGCAGTGTGATGTAGACTCATGCTGAGGATGTGTGTACACATCCTCAGCATGAGTATTTAAAGAACCGGTTGTATCGTCAGATGAAGAGGAAATCTCCCACACATGTACAGTGGATATAAAAAGTCTACACACCCCTGTTCAAATACCAAGTTTTTGTGATGTAAAAAATGATAGCAAGACAAATATATTCACAACTTTTTCCACTTTTAATGTGACCTATAACCTGTACAATGCAACTAAGAAACAGAAATCTTTCAGGGAGGAAAATATAAAATAAAAAAACTTACAATAACCTGGTTGCATATGCACACCCTTAAACTAATACTTTGTTGCAGCAACTTTGGCTTTTATTACTTTTATTATAGGATGGCACATCAGCCCTCTTCAGATCACCCCAGACCTGAATCGATGGGATCCAGGTCTGGACTCTGGCTGAGCCATTCCAAAGCCTTCATCTTATTCCGGTGAAGCCATTCTTTTGTTGATTTAGATGAGTGCTTTGAGTCATTGTCATGCTGAAAGATGAAGTTCCTCTTCATCTTCAGCTTTCTAATAGAAGGCCAAAGGTTTTGTGCCAACACCGACTGATATTTGGAACTGTCAAGTTTTGTCAGGTTTGCTTTACTGTGTGATTCCCCACTTGAAAGGGATAGTCTCTATAGTGAAACTTTTAACAGGATTTCAATCAAAGAGCCTTCAATTTAGCTGATCCATATTTATTTTTGTATGATGGTCACCATAGTGATTTAGCCTTTCAGCCACTTAGGTGAAAAACCTGAAAAGAAACAGAAACACATATATTACATTGTGAAATTAACAAGATAAATACATTGTGAAATAATCAAACAAATTTTATAGTAAAATTCAACACCAATAAATAAATTAGCATATTTATCAACATTTTGATAAATACATTTTCATAGTCAAACATTCTGACCAACATTTATTTATTTTTGTTTTTTAGTCTCATTTTCTTTTTCACTTCCTACTTTAACCAATAAACACCAAGTGTTTTTTTTTTTTTTTTTTTTTTACTTACTAGCTTGACTTCAATAAGATTAAAACTATTAGGTACAACCAGGGACATGGCATAGGGGGGAAAAGTGATGACAATTCTAGGGGCCGTGACCAACAGGGGGCCCTCCACAATTTATTTATTGTTCATAGAAATTAAAAAAAAATTGAGGCCCTGTAAATTACAAAATTATTCATATTGTATTTTCTAAGATTGTTTTTAGCAGTAAAAATTTAATGTTCCCACTCCCAGACCAAAAAACACACATCCATATTTGCCCTGAACACCCCCACCCTGCATGAAATGGTTTGTTCCTGCTTGGAGCGCTTGAGAGTGAGGCTGTTCAGCAGCAGACAGTAGAAAACAAGAACGACTGTGACAGTTACTATGCTGCTACGAAAAGTTAGAAAATCAGGTTTTCAAAAAAAATAGAGAGAGTGAGAGAGAAAAAGGCAAGAGTGTCAATTTATAACTCAGTTTTTCTCTGAGAGGTGGGTAGACTGTGTGAGATTCGTTAGCGTAGCTTCAGACTTCTGTTTGCCTCCATCATTTCACTAGCATTTAATGAATTAAGGAAAAAAAATTACCAACATATTCATATATTTAACTTGTACCTTTTACCACTTAACAATTGGTGAGTCAGTCAGCAGCAGTTATAACCCACGTCCCTCCTGACCTGTTCTCTCCTAAGTGAAATTAAAGCTGCTGTATGTAGCTTTTATAAAAATATATTTTTTCCACATATTTGTTAAAACTGTCATTATGTTGTGACAGTATAGTATGAGAAATAATCTGTGAAAAATCTATTTCCTCTGCTTTCTCCCAGTGCTCAATAGAAACAACCAGTCAGTGGCAGGAGAGGTTTAGTGCTGTCAATCACAATCTCATATGGCTCATCCTTCCGCCCCCTTGCTCTGTGCTATTCTGCAGCTACCATAGCATGTTGTAAATGCTTAGTCTAGTAAGCATATCTACCAGTAATGGCAGATAAACGATTTTCCTGTAACAATAAGTTGTTTCTCCTTCATTAGCGCATTTAGCAGTGAGTGAATGAAGTTGATTGACAGCGCTAAGAGCATCCTCCTGGTTCTGATTGGTTGAATTGGCCAGAACATTGCATTACTTTAGCTAGCAATAGTAGTTCAGGAAGGAGGTGGAGGAGATTGATTGTTTTCACTAATTATCTGTCTCATAACAAACTGCTACGACATCGTGACAGCTTTAACAAATATGGAGAAAACATATTTTTTTACATAACTGCACTTTGAATAAAATGCAACTACTTAGCATTTTTTGAGAAGTCTGAATTGCTTCATGTATGTGGACCAAAGAAACCAAGGCAGTTGCAAGCTTTTGAAATTGTGACGCTTTTGATGGGTCAAGTTAGACTCAAGAAATTGTAACTGCAGCTGTGTGAGGGGGAGCCCAATTTAATTTTTTGTCAGGGGGCCCAAGATTCCTGGCAGCACCCCTGGATACAACATTCAGTCAGAGTCCATGTGCTGCTCCAATAAGATTCAGGAAGTGCATTGTGAGGCTTACCGGCTGTCCTTCACAGTATGTAGAAGACTTTTGCACAGTTCTGAATTTTTTTACATGTGCTACCAGCACTGTTTGCTTCTGATGCTGTGGCACTTTTTCAAACAGGAGTAACAGGTCAGTCACACCAGAAGTACCTGCACTCTGATTGCTAGCAGATTGAGTCCACCTGGTCCTTATCACTAACAAGCAGAGAAGCCGCAGAAAGGTGCAGCCTATGGTCTCAAACGCCACTCCTGGCACTTCGCCAGAACGGGAACTGTTCATAATTCCGTCCACCCTGACTAAGGCCCCAGTTCCAGCTGAAGAAAATCAGCCCCAAAGCATGATGCTGTCACCACCATGCTTCGCTGTATGTATGGTGTTCTTTTAGTGATGAGCAGTGTTGTTTTTGCGTCAAATATGTCTTCTGGAATTATGTCCAAAAAGTTCAACCTTGGTTTCATCAGACCATAACACATTTTCCCACATGTTTTGAGATTTCAGATGTGTTTTTGCAAAATTAAGCTGGGCTTTGATGTTTTTCTTTGTAAGATAAGGCTTCCGTCTTGCCACCCTACCCCATAGCCCAGACATATGAAGAAGACAGGGGATAGTTGTCACATGTAATGCACAGCCAGTTCTTGCGAGAAATTCTTGCAGTGTTGCTGTCTGCCTCTAGGCAGCCTCCCTGACCAGTTTTCTTCTTGTCTTCTCATCAATTTTGGACGGACGTCCTGTCCTTGGTAATGTCACTATTGTGCCATGTTTTCTCCACTTGATGATGACGACAGTCTTCACAGTGTTCCATGGTATATTTAATGAACTGGAAATTCTTTTGTAGCCTTCACCTGACTGATATCTTTGAATAATGAAATCCCTCTGATGCTGTGGCAGCTCTTTGTGGACCATGGGTTGTGCTGGATGATGTGGCTACAAAAATGTCAGGACAAGCCTACTAGAACAGCTGAACTTTATCAGAGGCACTTTAATCGGTGACAGGTGTGTGCTGACTCCAATTTAACATGAGTTTGAATGTAATTGGTTAAATCTGAACACAGCCACACCCCCAGTTCTAAAAGGGTGTGCACACTTATGCAACCAAATTTTCTCAGTTGTTTATTTTTACTTCACCTCCCTGGAAGATTTCTGTTTGTTTTTCAATTGCATTGAACAGGTTATAGGTCACATTAAAGGTGGAAAAAGTTGGGAAAATGTTTGTCTTGCTGTCATTTTTTTACATCACAAAACCCTGGTATTTGAACTGGGGTGTGTAGACTTTTTATATCCACTGTATCTCATGCATATGCAACCAGTGAGTTCTAAGCCACATCTCCTCTGTTCCTCAATCCCAGCTGCATTCTCAGAAAGCACACACTGCAACAAGCTCTTCTTTGATTGATTAGGGTTCATTTACACCAGCTCTGTGTAGTCTGCTTTAATTGGTCTCTAGTTCGTTTGCCTAAAAAGTCTGGTTTCTTTTGGGAGGTGTGATTTTGCTCTGTCACACAAACATACAAATAAAATACACCAACACTTGTGATTGTAGCATGAGAACAATGTTAAACAGTCCAAGTTGTGTGAATACGGTCTCAAATGCCAAACTTTGAAATATGGGAATTGCATCTTGCAATGTAAGGTATAACGATTCCATCAGCCTCAATGTCAATGTCAAATTTATTTATATAGCACTTTAAAAACAGGTGTAAAACTGCACCAAAGTGCTGTACAGGAATGACAATAACACAAACTGATAAAAACAGAGTATCAAAACACTTCTTCAAATAAATATCAAAGAATAAAAATTAGTTTTCAGAAGCAATTTAAAATGATCCAGGCTGTTGGCAAATCTAATCTGGAAAGGTAAATTGTTACATAGAATAGGAGCCACTACAGAAAAAGCCCGATCTCCTTTCCTCTTAACTCGAGTTCGAGGAACTGTCAGTAATAGCTGATTGTTTGATCCTAGGGTTCTGGACACAGACTGAAATTTTAAAAGGTCCCGAAGATATGGGGGGCCTAACCCATTTAAGACTTTATAAGTTAATAAAAGAGTCTGAAAATCTATTCAATAAAAGACAGGCAGCCAGTGAAGGCTTTATATGGTCATTCTTCCTGGTTCCTGTAAGAAGCTGTGCCGCTGCATTCTGTATCATTTGAAGTCACTGCATCTGTGATTTATTCATGCCTCTTTATAATGAATTGCAATAATCCAAATGAGTTATAATGAAGGTTTGGATAAGTCCTTCAAAGTCCTTAAAACAAAAACAAGATTTAACTTTTGCTAAAATCCACAGGTGATAAAAACTTGATTTGATGACAGAGCTAACTTGTTTATCTAGCTTTAAAGAGCTATCAAAAGTGAAACCAAGATTCCTAGCAGAGGTCTGAAAAGCCAGTCTCCACAACTCCAGTCTGATTGGTTCTGTCTCTTTCTGTTCACAGCCCCGAACATCTGCTTTAATCTCCCCGTACTTAGAGGTACATGTGTGTACGTGTTTTTCAGAGCAGGATGAATTGGGGGGCAGGGTTGATCTGCCTCTGTGTAATCCCATGCAGTCTCTTATCACCTCTCGCCAGGAAAGCAGCGGTTTGGGGAACAAAAGGTCCCGATCCTCCTTGCATCAGCAGAGCTCATCTTCTTACATTATAAAACATTCATATTTCCATATTTAATTGAGCCCCCACCGCTTCTGCAAATCACAGGCTACTTAGTATTCATACGAGAATGGGATTTGCTTAATGGGTATTAGATTTGTAGATGGTTATCCTGTGGCTATGTCTTTAGTATGCCAAGCCGGTCGATAAGTCAACCGCCATGCCTCTTTCCGAGTGAGGCGGCAATACCGATCAGTTTGTAGTTTGATGTCTCTTTCTCTCTTCTCAATCTGAATTGTCAATGCAGAAACTCTGCTTTTAAAACTTCTTTCTTTTTCTTGGTAATCTCAGTTCCAAGAAGATGTTGGAGTTGGCCAGTATGCTGCAACACACCTTGCTTCAGAAGAAAGATTTGGAGCTGGAGCTTGATGAACTTGAGAGTGCGGCGAGGATCGTGGTGGAGGAAGAAGAACAAGCTTCTACAGAGAGCAGCAGCAGTGATTCATCCAGCGAGAGCGAAGAGTCTGTAGCTGAAGAACAGGGCTGCTCTGACTCCAAGCAGGGAGGTGGAGAAACATGTAAAGACAGCCCCTCGGAGCCCAGCTCCTCCCCCTCCTCTCCCATCCCCGCCTTATCCTCCGTTGCGCTCTCCCCATCAGTAAACAGGAAAGCAGGCGTTGAGAGTTCAGACTCACAGGGCCGCAGGCAGCTGATCCAGGATCTGGGGAGACAGATGACAGAGGAGATGAGGATCTCTGCAGATTCCTGCTCCTCTGGAGCAGGAGAGATGTTGTTCGCTGATGAGTGACGCTGCAGCGGAGGCAGAGGAACCATCTGGGAGCAGCAGCAGCTGTAGTAGTTGGACTTTATTAGAGGAGAGTCCTTGCAAAACCCCCCTGCTCATCATTTAGACCAAGGCTTCATTAGCTAGATACAAAACCATAAGGAAGTTCAAATCTTCAAGAATTAGTTCTGTTCTTGTAAAGAAAGTTATTTTTGTTAAATTCTTTCATATTTTATTGCTATACATATTTGACTTAATGCAGTAAAAATATAATGTTGTAACTTACATACTTCGGACTTTATGTGCTTCAAACAAGAAATTCATAATGACTTACATTTGATGTGTGTTTGTAAATACCAAATGTATCCAATCTAGAACTTCATCAGCTTCATGCAAAGTTATGTCAGATTTGATGAATTTTGGACTCTTCTAATAAAGAACTTTGGAATTTCAATGTCCTATAAATTTTTTGTTGTAGTTTAGATTTTATGCAATAATTCATCTTAGAGGGTTATATTCCACTGTGAAAATACTAATATATTTAGCATAGCTGTCAATTCATTCATAAGTCATTTGAAATAAATCCTTATTGTGCGTGCATTGGCTGACTTAATTTGGTTAGAAGTAGAGATGCGCTAATCAGAACTTTGTGGCTGATTTTAAATAACCAGTCACTGGTTGTTGTAAAGGTTTGTTTGACCAAAGACAATTTTTGCTGAAAACATAAAAAGAAATCAACTTTGCAATCCGGTGAGCGGACACTGGCCAGAAAGAGAGTTGGAATCGGTGCTTCCTAGGTTTCAGCTGGGCCAACGCTCCCGCCCGCTTCCCCCTCTTCTGTTTTTGGACACAATGTTTCTGTTTGACCGTCGGTCCTCGTACTCTGCTATGCCAGTCCGTTGTCCTCAGGAGCCGCTGTCTACCAAGTGCGTTTAACAGCCGAACTGTCTTCAATAGACATCATTCAGTTAGGCGGAGCTGTACTTTAGCCGTGAATTAAAATAAGGCTTAATTCTGGGAGCTGGAGAAGCCTCTGTACCTTCTCCTTATATATGTAACCGAATCCTTTCTGCGTTATGCTGGTTTTATTGATTGATCAGGCCGTGACACAGTTTGTCTTTAAAAGGATGATTCTCGGTTTATTCTGACAAGAACAACATATAGAAAACGACTGTGTTATAGGCTGCCCGCTCCAAGTACTACATAAAAACACATAACAAAAATTAACTTAATAAATCTATAAATAAACTGGATGTATTTAGATGAAAAATAAACAGCACACACCTCTCCCGCAGAACATGACAAAAGGGGAGGATCTAAGGGGCGTAAACAATTTAAAGACAATACCACAGAAGAAGAAATAAAAAGGAGGGGCTTCTGATCTTAAAGTAACATTACAAATACCCCCCCAAAAAAAGAGATTTTGTGTACCGTATTTTCCGCACTCTAAGGGCACCCCATTATAAGGCGCATAGAATAGACGCTATAGTAGAGGCTGGAGTTACGTTATGCATTCACTAGATGGAGCTGTACTAAAAGGAACAAAACAGTCTGACTCCGGTCGGCGAGGAGAGCCTTCCGGACTGGGCCGGGGCGTGGCCGGACGATGGTCACCCTTCTCCATTCCGCACAGCATGTTTGTGGAGAACGTGGTGCTAAATGACCTGCAGACGACCTGATTCTAGACGCTAGATAGGTAGATAGGTCCATAGACATAATATAAGCATAGACGCCTCATGGACCGCTCCGGCGCAGGAAATACGGCGGCCATCTTGGAGCGGTATACCCTCCTACTTTGCTCAATCAAAACAGCAGAAGATGCCTCAGCACTGAGGGATATTGTTGTTCGGATCGATGGATTATTGATGCGAGGGCTCCACAGACAACATTTCACAAGTAAGATGGACATATTATTGTGTATATTTTGTGATTAGAATATTACTTTACTGTATTTATGTCCACCGGCGAGATACCAGCTAATATTAGCTACAGTGCTTGGTGTAATACGGGTTCAGCCCCGCTATGAAGGCTGACTGAGATTCTGTAAATCTAAAAAAATTAATTATTCTCTAACATTGAGTTAGATTATCTGACACAAGGGCCTATATTAGAAATGAAACAATATAACACATATTATAAAACTTATATTATGTGTTATAACATTCACCGGCAAAGTTTACACAGGTGGTAAAGACTATTATTTATATTCTTTCACTCTGTCAAAAGTAAGATACATCCTAAATCTTCCGTTTTTGTTTTGAAAGTTTCATAAAGACACGATGTGAGGAAGAAGAGGGAGAAATCTATAAAGACAGACGGATTCACTGCAGCATGGATGAATCTCACATCGGATTTTGGACTCCTCGGCTGGAAAATTTATATATATATATATATATATATATATATATATATATATACTGCTCAAAAAAATAAAGGGAACATTTCACTTTAATTTTGTGTGTGGCTCCAAATCCAGGCCTCCATTGGTTAATAAATTTGATTTCCATTGATTATTTTTGTGTGATTTTGTTGTCAGCACATTCAACTTTGTACAGAACAAAGTATTCAATGAGAATATTTCATTCATTCAGATCTAGGATATGTTATTTCAGTGTTCCCTTTATTTTTTTGAGCAGTGTATATAAAATTCAGTATTAATCATTATTTATTTGTGCCATTATTAATTTTTATTTATTAGTGTTTGTATAGTTATATAAAATATGTATTGATATTACTACATAATTTATTAAATAAATTATGAACGGCTGTGTGCTTTGTAATATGCTCTTCATACATCGATATCAGAATATTCCATTCCTATTCTATTGTTATAGCCACTAAGCATATTTAAATATGATGAACTATGTATTAAAAACATACTTAAAAAATACAATTGTTTATAAATGTTGCTTTGATAGATGTTTGAATATGGTTTACAGTAACAAAAAAGTGTGTTATGATCGATTAAATGCGCTGATACATCATTGTGCTGCTAAACACATAACGCTGAGTGGAGGGGTGTACCGCTCCAAGATGGCCGCCCTAAATCTCGTCAGCGACAATAGGCGAGAGCGGTCCATGAGGCGTCTATCCTTATATTATGTCTATGGATAGGTCAGTCAAACTTTATTAATAGATTACAAACCAGCGTTCTAACAACTATCCCAGCATGCACCAAGCGCTTCTTCTTCTACGGGAGAAAATGAAGTCGGCGGCTGCTTACCGTAGTTGCTAGACCTGTTGTGGCTCAATATTGGTCCATATATAAGGTGCACCAGATTATAAGCTCACTGTCGGCTTTTGAGGAAATTGAAGGATTTTAGGTGCGCCTTATAGTGTGGAAAATACGGTAATTATAACAAAAGAGAAATACAACCAGGTTACATCTAGTAATCTGCCTCCATAGTAATAGTAATATCAACCTCAGGAGATGAGTGAGGGATGAAGAGACTGATTTCTGATTCTGCAGTTCCCCTCCCGATCCATTCTGTCTATCATACAGCAGCACACTGCGCCACAACACACTTTTTTTTTTGTCGATCGATGTACACACTATCCATCCTAGCTGACATTGTTCGACTTATAATGCGAGTCTTTTCACTCACGTCTGTATTTTTTGAAAGTGTTTTTTCCTCTAAGGACATGTAATCGGGTTTTAAAAAGACGCGGGTTAATAGCAGCTCACCGTGGCTGCGTAGTGTCCGTCTCTGGGCAACCGTGAGGGCTGTGTCGGTTCGTCTGGGGGTCCAAGCCATTTTAACATAAATTGGTTTCATCTGTCTACCCATAATTACATTCCAGATATCTAAAAATGCATTTTGACTAGACAAAACTACATTTTGACAATTCGGAATGATAATTTAAGATATCTGTATTTACATTCTGACTAGTAAGAATAATAATTCAAGATATCTTCAATTACATTTTGACTAGTCAAATTTCCTTTCAAGATATTTCAGATGACGTCACTGGATCTGTCATTTGACGGGACACAGATCCGTAATTAAGATTTAAGATATCTTCAACACAATTATGACTAGTCAAAATTACAATTTAGATATCTGAATTAAGAATGACGTGGAAGCCCCTTTGTGGTGTCCAAACAGTTGCCTGCAGATGTTTCCTGCACAAAATTGTCAGTAAATGCTACAAATTAGAAAGAGCTCGACAATGTTGGAAATGCAGAGATATCAAAACTTTATAAACTATAAGTCTGCTTCTGATATCTGCAAATAATTTCCTGTTTATTCATTTCCGACGAACCGAATGCACTTAACAACAGTTTTGAAAAGCTAAAATTGCTATTGTCAAACCATTTTCAACCATGAAAGTAATGCATTTTCTAACATCTTTTTTGTTTTCTCTTTTTTTCATTGTTTTATTAAACTTTGAAATTGCTATCTAAGTCAGGGACGTTTTGACTAGACAGAACACTAAGTCAAGATATCAGCATTGTCATTCTGACTAGTCGGAATGTCCATTTAAGATATCTTAAATAGAAAAACTGTGTAATTCAAGATATCTCTAACTCAGATATCTTAAAAGGAATTTTAACTAGTCAAAATTACAATTCAATATATCTTTAATTTAGTTTTGTCTAGTCATTATTGCTTTTAAGATATCTATAATTTAGTTTTCACTAGTCAACAAATCTCCTATCCAAAAATACATTTAAGAGATCTTGAATTATGGACTCATTAGAGATATCTTTAATTAGAATTATGACTAGTCAAAACCAAAATCCGAGATATCTTGAATTTTCTTTATGACTAGTCATAATTTAATTGTATGGAGAGCCATTTCAGCCAAAATTAAATAAATAAATAAATGGGTGACCCAACATCAGCAGGTAAAGTGGGTGGTGTGTCTTGCCCAGGGTCACAAAACGAGAGCAGCCAGACCAGGAATCAAACCTCTGAAGCACCGATTGCAGGGCGAACTCCTGTCGCTATCATCCCCTGAAAAATATACTATTTCTGTGCTGAACTTTACATAAGCTGTATTAATACACTAATTCTTCAGATTGAGATATTTAAAAATACACAAAAAGTGCAAGAATAAAACATTTATTTATTATACTGGGAACACTGGTCACAGGCAGGGCTTCAGTCTGCTGGTCACTGAACTCAATGACTTCTGAGACGTCCTGGTTCACAGGCTGAAGCCAAGGATAAAAGAGAAATTATCCAAAAGTGTAATAGAAAATACATAATGTTTCCTCACATTCATAAAAAGCCATTTCAGCATGTTGGGCTCTGACTCGTAGCATCTTTATAGCTAAATACCGACATGGAGAAGCTGAGCTGGAAACAGACTGAAGAACAGCAGCTCCAGCTCTGATCCTGACTGATCTTTCCTCACTAAATCCTCTGGTTTCTAACGAACTTCTCCTCTAACAGCGGTTTCTCATCAGCTCTCTCTCATTAGAAAACAGTATGAAAACATTAGCTGCTAAGCTAACAATCAGCGGTTATTTCGGGCCAATTTAGCTACATAGGAAATATTTTCGGTTGTTTAAAGCAAATTTCTGGCTGCAAAGTCAAGTAATTCTGATCTTTCATCCTTACCTGGGGAAGGTAATGCCGGTGAATCCAGTTTGTTTTGTAAAACGGTTGAAATAAGTCCTCACAGCACAGGACTTAAGAGCTCCGATCGCTCTGCTGCCACATACAAGATGGCGGACGCAGTTACGTACGGCTCAGCGCTCCATGAGGCGTCTACGTATTGATGTCTATGCATACAACGGCCTGATACTACAACAGGTGGATTGAGGCGCCAAATTATTTTTCTTTTTCTTGTGATTAATGGCGGTTGGGAATCATGGCACATTACCGCCACCAACTGGACTGGTTCGGTGACAGGAAATTAACAGGAAAAAAAAGTAGAATAACTAATTTATATAGGTCTATTTATAATACTAAGTGGGTAAATTAACATTAGCTTACTAAATTATCTGTTTTACCTTTTATTTTACTTACGTCACTTTCAAGCTTATTTTAATTATTTTTGTTTATTATGATTATTTTCCACTTAGAGTAATGCAAACATGACAGTTAAATTAGAATATTACATCTGAAACACTCAAAACTTGTTTAATACAGTAATGTGGTCTTAACGAAAAGAATGTTTCCCAGCTAATAAGCGATTGTTTAATTTTCAAACTGACATTCACCAAATCTCGTCCAATGGGGTATATGCCACGGACTTCCGTTTTAGCACTTCCGCATTTTTTAGCCACATAGACACTTCCGGTGCGCAGGCAACAGTATGTTAACAGTGGCCTCTCAGTCGCTGCATGACTATTAATGATGCCTATAAAATTATAAATAAATAAATATTTACTACTTAGAAAATGCATGTTAAAATCTGAATACTCTTGAAAGTGTGCAGCTGAAATTAATTGAAACTACTAGCAGGCAAAGCACAGTGTTCGCCTGATATCTGTACCAACAGCAATACAAAAAATTTTGCATATAAGAGGTATTAGTTTATAAAAGTCGAGGCAAACCTAAATTTACCATTTTAAAAACAAAAAAGCAGCGGGAGAATGTAACTTCATAACTTCATTTTCTAAGCAGAATCTCAGAGGAAAAAAATAGAAATTACAAGAACAGATTATAGCAGCCAATGGAAAAATTCACTCTAACGTGGATTATAATTATGAAACAGCAAAGGTAGATATCATATTTTCGGTATTTGGGAAATACGTGATTTGTACTATTTGTTCTGTGGTTTTTCATGTGGATCGGTGAAACTTAAACTGCTGTAAACGAAGGTTTTGGACATTAATCTGACTACTTGTGTGGTTTGGATCGGGCTGAAGCGTTGCTGCTCTCGGCTGTTCTTAAATTACCTGCTCAGTATCGGAGGGGCTCGTCGCTCCGACTGCATGTTAAATGTATTTTATATATGTCATATAAAGAAAAGCTAAGGAGTTGCCTAAAAATAATTTCATACTCTGTATAACACAAACGGCATCAACACATGTATTGACTTACCCTGTGCCGAATCGCTGCCTCTGTTCTCAGCCTGTTTCCGTAGCAGTGGATTTCCTCCGGCATTATTTTCCTCCAACAAATTATTCCAGTGAACGAACCACGTACCTTTATATCCCCCATCTTCCCATTTCTGACGCTGGATCTTCAATATCCTCAAGCTTTGAAACAGCAGGCAGCTACAAACCGCGTGTTAGCTGTAGTGGCTAAGTTTTGGCTACAGTCCGCTGCCGCTTTGATATCAGCAGGAAAATTAAAAAACTAAGCACTGGATGGTACCGACTAATTACTGGACACAACGGCACACCACAAAACTCGATTGTTGTACCAGCAGCTCACAGACATTTTAAGTTTGCGTCTTTTTCATGGTACAGATCTTGCAGCTTCGGCCAAGAACAATAGGAGCAAGAAGGACCCAGAACCAACCTATGTGGAATAAATTCAAACGGAAATACGTCACCACCTCTCGTGGCATATACCCCATTCCTTTATTCTGGGCTCTAATGGCGGTGAGAAGATAGGCGCCTACCGGAACTTTCTCCCAGACTTTTTTTTTAGAAAATCGGTTTTTATAGAAATGCCAACCAATCCCTCGACGAAGAGAAAGAGTGATAACCCCCCATCTCTTACCCCTACAAAATCCACTAACATCAAAAAAGGTAAAATGGAGCAAGAAATGGCAGACAATATCGTGAAGGAGCTAACGCAAGCAAGGATCTTCCCTTGAAAAATCTATGGATGATTTGAAGCGGTCAGTTGAATTTATCTCCGCTGATTTGCAAGACATCAAAGAAACATTGAATACCACAGTAAAGAGGGTTGATAAGGCGGAAGAAAAAATCAAAATTCTAGAGAATCAAGTTGGCACGTTATAAACGCCGCTGGAACTTACGTTTGCGGGGTTTGCCGGAGGTTGAAGGGGAAGAGCTCAGGATGAAAGTGATTGACATCTGTCAAAATATAGTTCCAAGCCACAAAGAAAAATTCTCGGATGTAATCGACTCAGTGCACAGGGTCGGAAGATCAAATGTTGCCAGGGCTCAACCCCAACCGAGGGATGTCATGATCCAGTTCGCTATGAGGCATTACCGGGATGCCGTGTGGAAGATGTCTAAAAAGGCGGACTACCTGACTCAGAGGAAACTGCGCTTCATGGAAGACCTGACCCCGGAGGATCGCGACAAAAGAAAACGGCTGTGGCCCATCATCCAAAAGGCAAGGGAGGAGAAAAAGATGGCATATTTCGTCGGAGGGAGAGCATTTGTTGAAAACAAAGAAATATTCTAATGGATATTTTGTTCTAAAGGGAGAATAGCTCCGCTGTTTCATCCAACTTAAGAGGAGTTAAGTCACTGTTCTAACTTTTTTTCTATCGTTCCAATTAAACATTTTTACTCTAAAATTTATTTCAGTTAACGCTCAAGGCTTAAGAGACATTATTAAAAGAAAGGCAGTTTTTCTTTATACAAAAAACTTTGACGCAGACTTTTGCTTGGTTCAGGAATCGCATTCGTCTAATGAAGATTACAAGTTCTGGAAATCGCAATGGGGCGAGGATTTATGGATGTCCCATGGAAACAGCCATTCTGCTGGAACACTAACTCTTAAGCACAAATTTAATGAGAAAGTTATTTTTACTCAATCTGACTCTAATGGTCATTATATGTTGATAGTTTTCTGTTATTGTCACCAACTTTTTCTGTTTGGAAACATTTATGGTTACTCAAGCACGAGACAAAACAAAGAATTATTTCAAACGCTAAATAATTTGATTGATAGTATTGTTGAAAGGTTCTCTGAAGTTAAAATAATACTGGGTGGAGATTTTAATTGTACTATAGACAACAAAATTGATAGATAGCCACAAAAATTACAGGTAGTTCTTTCTTATCTGATTTCATAAATGAAAGAGGCCTTGTTGATATTTGGAGAGTTAATAATCCAGGTAGAAGAGACTTTACATGGACAAACAGAGCCGGTTCATTACGATCTAGAATTGATTTTTGGTTCATTTCAGAATCCCTTACTCAACTGAACTGTAAAACAGAAATTATGCCGACACCCTTATCAGACCACAAAGCAATTGCATTAACTTTAAATTTATCGCCAAACAAACCAACTCAAAGATATCCAGCCTATTGGAAACTTAATAATTCTCTCTTGCAAAATGAAACTCTAAGGGAAATAAGAAATATAATTTTAGAATATTTTAGGACTGCTACAGAGGAAGGTAATTATCAAAAACAATGGTAACTTTTAAAATTTGAGTTAAGAAAATATTTTATAGAATTTGGTTCTAAACAAAGAAAGGGAAAAATGTAGAGGAAATCACTTTAATAACAAACCTTACTGCTCTATCATCCATTTTGCCAGAAAACCTGTCTGAACCACAGCAAGCAGAACTCCTATCATTACAACTAAAACTAGATCAATTGTACATAAATAAAGCTAAAGGTGCATTTGTTCAATCAAGAGCGAAATGGTTAGAGGTGGGTGAGCAGAATTCCAGTTATTGTTTTAATCTAGAAAAACAAAGACAGAATAAAAATAATATAAATAAACTCTCCTCAAATGGTAATATTGTAGATAAAGAGATCCAAGAGAGATATCCAAGATCTGTGAAAACTATTATAAAATGTTATATACCTCAAATATCTCTGGTACCCAAATGAATAATTTCTTTAAGAATCTTGGTGAGGTTAAACCCATCGGAGAACTCCAAAGGTCAGTCTGTGATTCACATATAACGCTTACAGAAATTTTGGATGCCATTAAAAACCTTAAATTAAACAAGTCCCCAGGCACTGATGGGCTAACATCTGAATTTTATAAATTATTCTCTACCCAACTTCCTCCCTTTTTATTGAATGTTTTTACAGAAAGTATACTGAAAGAACAACTACCGACCACACTTCGTCAAGGCGTAATTACATTAATTCCTAAACCGCAAAAAGATGCTTTAAGTTTAGACAATTGGCGCCCTATCACTTTATTAAATAATTATTATAAAATATTTGCTCTATGTTTGGCTAATAAATTAAAATCTGTACTTAATGATATTATTGGAGAAACGCAAAATGGCTTTATGGCTGGACGATATATAACTGATAACATAAGACTTGTTTTAGATTTATTAGATTACTCTGATCTAATATCAGAAAACAGTTTTATTCTTTTTCTGGAGTTCCATAAAGCCTTTGATTCACTGGAACACGAATTTCTGTTTAAAACACTCGACCTTTTTGGCTTCGGTGAGCAGTTTAAAAAGTCAATTCGCACTTTATATGCATTAGGTAACAGTTCAGTTAAACTATCTCATGGAACCACCTGTAGATTTAATATTGAGCGTGGAATTCGTCAAGGTTGTCCAATTTCACCGTTTTTGTTTCTTCTACCTATGCAAATATTAGCAAATTTCATAAAGAACAGCGGCTTAAAGGGTATTCAAATTGCAGAGAGAGAAATTTGTTTGAGTCAACTGGCAGATGATACGACTCTATTTTTAAAAGATTGCTCTCAAATAAATATTGCTATTAAGCTGGTTAATGAATTTTCTTCAGCATCTGGCCTCAAACTTAATCTCTCTAAATGCGAATTGCTTCCTATAAAAACCTGCTATGAAACTGAAATCTCAGGAATCCCTGTTAAACATAAAGTTAAATATCTTGGTATCTCCATTACGAAAGAAGAAAACCAAAGGTCAATTGAAATTTTTAACCCCATTGTTGCTTTAATCCAAAAGAAATTTAATATGTGGTTACAGAGAGATTTATCTATCTCTGGTTGGGTCTTACTGTCTAAAGCTGAAGGTCTCTCCAGTTTGGTATATGCTAGTTCAGCACTTGAGGTTTCCAATGAGATCAGTTCAAAAGTAGATAAAATATTATTTGATTTTATTTGGAAGAAAAAGGTTCATCTTATTAGGAAAAATGTAATGATAAACAAGTTGAGCTCTGGTGGATTTAATGTTTTAGATTTTCAAACTTTGAATTCTTCCTTTAAAATTAAGTGGATTAAAAGGTATCTTCTAAATCCAAACTCTCTGTGGAACTTTATATCCACACATGTATTTGAGGCTATAGGTGGTTTATCTTTTCTTTTAAGATGTAACTATAGTATTGAAAAAATCCCAGTTAAACTTTCCAGTTTCCATAAACAGATACTGCTTTGCTGGAATTTAATACATAAACATAACTTTTCCCCACACAACTACTATATTTGGAATAACAAAGACATCTGCTATAAACATAAATCTATTTTTCTTAAAAAATGGTTTGACAAAGGCATTGTTTGTGTACATCATCTTTTCAACAAAGAAGGTAATACTTACTCTTATGATGAATTTCTGACCACATATAATTTTCCTGTACTGCCTAAAGAATTTGCAATTGTTTTTGATGCCATTCCTTCTGGGGTGAAAATGTTACTGTCATCCTCTGTTCAATACCATGCTGATTACTTAAGAGAACAATTATTCATTGGTAACTCAGACCCATTTTTAAGTAGTAAGACTAGTAACAAATGCATTAGAGAACTCATTATAAGAGATCATATATGCAAACCAGCTTCTACTTTTTTTTGGAACAATATATTTAATGGTATTTGCTGGAAAGATGTTTGGTTATTGCTGAAGAAATATTTAATTACTAATAAGATTCGAGAAGTGTCTCTAAAGATTCTACATAGATGTTATCCTGTTAATAGTAAAATATTTAAATATCACCCTAATGTAGACCCTCTATGTTCATTTTGTCACAATTCTGAGGAGACTATCACTCATCTTTTTTGGGACTGTTCTTACACTCAAATATTTTGGAAAGATGTTTTTTTATTTGTAAAGAATTTCTCATGTAATTTGTCCTAACTACTGTATTTAACCTTGTCCTGTTTGTAACCTCTTCCTTTTTGTATTCCTTTCTTGTTTATAATTTTTGCTGTTATCTTCCTTAAGCCTCTTTGTTCATCTAGTTACTGTTTATGTAACTTGTTGTACATATTGTTGTAATAATAAAAAAAAATCCCTTATTCTGGAATAAAAAATATAGCTGTGATTTTATTTAATCTGTTTTAGACCTTTACTGAACATCAGGTATTTTTACATTAGTAAAATCTTAGCAGGTGTGTTAAAATCCAGAGATTGGTCATATAAGATTTCATAATATTTACACAAATCGCTCGCCTCTGGTCCACAACAAGACAGAAATTTCCAGAGTAATAGCAAATACAGTAGTAACTCAGCTTAAATGTAACACAGGCATGCAAGTGGAAAAACATCATTTTGATATTTTTAAATTTTAAAATGGAAGTAAACATCCATCTTGCTCTCTAAAAGAGTGGTATGTTTAAAAAATAGGACAAAGGACAAAGTCTGAGAATTAGATCTTTTTTTAAAATCTATATTTGAGAGGTCAGAGGAGAAACACTTCTCTCAACATGTAAAACAAGATGTTGGTAATGTCCGATAATCGCCATGTTTTCACAAACACTGCACATTCTCAATGTAGATTATCACTTTCAGTAAATGCTCAGGTATTGTAACATAACCTGAGGAACAGGACTAGCACAGGCTATTGCTCAGCATTAGCTTTAAGCTAACTGACAAATCAGGTTCATGCTGAGCAACAATGCCATTTGAACAATAGGAACAGACATTTCTTTCAGTCCAAGTATTTTGGCTAATCTTGTCGTGTTCTTTTGGTTGTTCTCAAAGAACTGCTTCATAAACTGAGTTGCACATACTGCACAATTTGGTAACATCGCAGGGACACTGGAGGCAGGAATAAAATGTAGCCATGCTGTTTTGTTGTCTGGGACTGGGAGAAAATACATGGACACATGCTATGTATTGCAGCCAACAGTATAATAGTTTCCTTTTCCAGCAGCCATTTTGCAGCTTAAATCCAACAGAATAAATTTAGCAGTCTCTCGTAGGTGGAGCTCCAGCTGGGTGGCCTGGTGAGGAATAGGGCTGGGCTTGAGGTTGCCAGACAAAAAAACATTGTAACACATCAATTTAGAGGTTTTTGAAACAGGTTATTTTGCAGACACCAGCAGAGCATATACTTATTTACAAAAACGGCTGGGTGTTTTTGTTTTCCTACTGCTAGAATTAGGACATACTCAAATGGAAGGATGAAAACATGCAAAATGGGAATTTTGTATAATAATGGACTTTTACTGGACAAGTGACCAAATGGCTCCAAATCAGATGCAATTAACTTATTATTAACAACATAAAGTTAAAATATTAAAAATGCATCAACATGACAATAACATGTTAACCATACGCAGACAATGTGTTGTTGAGTGTTAAAAAATCATATATAGTTGACTTGAATGGCCTTCCTTAGATTCCTGCAGTTCATTGTGTTGGTCACCATTTAGGGGAAATGAGCTGCTTTCCCTTTAACAACGCAGCCTTAGTAAACATGAGGAGTGTCTCCCTCGCTGAAAATGAAAGTTTGAAAATGAAACTTCTGTCACAAGGCTCTGGTATATTTCTGCAGTGAGTAACGGTTTTCTCCTTTCTCTATCCAGTCCCATATGTTGGTGTCTTTTAAACACTGCCCACTCTCTTCTTCTCATCAGTAATGTTATTCTTGTTATAGATTTTTGAACACTGTTCGATCAGATTATTCTCAATGTTTGTAAACAGTTATCAGATTGTTCTGACCCGTAATGTTTCTCTTTTATGATTTACAAAACAAGATGGCGTCTGAGGAAGTGATCGAGGTGGCGACTCTGGGCCGACCGTTCAGACTCGGGATGCTGTACGACCTCCGCCGGGACACAATCATTCCCGGTAAGGATTCACATTGTGTTATTTTTAAATTATTTATTTTACCTGTTTTTGTGAGAGAACAGGACTGTAGTGGAAGAGAATTGTTTTTTTGTTCATTCTTTTTCTATTTTTTAATCCTTCTTTTGTCATTTTATTTTAACTGTTTAGTTATGAGTTACGTGGTTTTTGTTTATTGTTTTAAACTTTTTTTAAGTTCTGAGGTTGTTGTCTTTTGAGGGTGTGGCTGCCAGGTGTAACTGGTTGGCATGTGCTAAGAACTGGAAATTTTTCCATCGGGTAAGGAAGAACCGTGCCTCATTTCCAACTCATTAGTCTTCGCCCTCATGCATTAAAGACTGCACAGTTTTCTCACTAAAACCTGGCGTACGGAAAAATTTAGAAAAGTTCGGCGCACAAAACAAAATTGGATACATAAAGCCGTGCGCACGCACACCTTTCCGTTATAAATCCTAATTTACGGGAAATGGAGTGCAGCTACTCTCTGCAATGTCGCCAACCATCAGTGTTGTGGTCAAGACCACCTAACCCGAGACCGAGTCAAGACCAAGACCAGCGGCCCGTGCTACATGATACAATGAAATGTAAAATATGATCGAAATTGCTTCTCAAAATAATCTGAAAGATCCATATTCCCATAAAAACACCTAGATATTAAATACTTAATATATTTTACCAATATTAAATATTCCATTTCTGTGCTACAATGTGTGATGGTCTCGTGAAAACATAACACCCTGGACATTTGCCCATATTGCTCATATAAGAAACCACCACTGTCTGCACCATTAAACATAGCAATTGAGTCAATGCCCTGATGGTAAATAATGCTCAACCATGAACACTGACCAAGGAGCAACAAGCAAGAAGTAACCAAACAGAAGGCGCTCATCGTGACTGTTTTCACTCTCTATCCCAGTACATGAAGCCAGGTAGTCTGACACCATGGCAGACATTACAGCTGCCACTTTGAACAAAAACAATCAAAGAGCAATGTACATGCTCTGCGTGCTCTTTCGTTCTTGTGTTTTAGTTATTTAATTTAAATATCAACGTACATAATTAAATAAAATAATGATGCCGTGTACACAGAGCATTACAAGAACAAAGAACGGCTGTTCTGTCAGGTCGTCATACGCTTAGCACAAACTCACGGTGTTCTGTCAGATCAGCATACGTTGTCAGATAGTCGTACGCTTAGCTCAGACATGCATACGCTGTCATTACCATATGATTTTATTTAATCAGCAACATAGAATCATGACGTAGATCATTATTAACAGTTATTAACAGTTGTATGGCATCCAGCTGCAGCCAGACCTGCTTTAAATACACTTTGAAACCATGACAACGCATGTATATCTATCTAGTTATCATATTATGTCATATTATAAACAATTTAATGACTTATTTTCATCATAACTTGTTGCGTATACTGAACTGACAACTCCACTGACGGTCGTACTTCTTAATGCGCAGGCATGGTACTCACTGCATGTATGCTATTCTGACAGTGATATAACATCAGCAATATCTGTCAGACACGTCATTACCATAAGATTTCATTTAATCAGCAACACAGAATCATGACGTAGATCGTCATACACTTGGTTATTAACAGTTGTATGGCATCATGACTCAGCGGTTAAGTAAGTTTTACATGGGCGTGTGTTGTAGCTGACTCCAGCTGCAGCCAGACCTGCTTTAAATACACGTTGAAACCATGACAACACATGTATATCTATATAGTTATCATTTAAAACAATTTAATGACTTATTTTCGTCATAACTTGCTGCATATGGTGAACTGACAACTCCACTGACCGTCGGACTTCTTAATGCGCAGGCATGCTACTCACTGCATGTATGCTATCCTGACAGCGTATGGCTATCTGATAGAACAACGGCTCTCAGTGACACTCCAGTCCTATCTAATAAGTAAAGAGACGAGCAGATGAATCGACTGTTCCTGAATGTCACATCACTATATTGCAGACTTTTGGACACAGCGTTGTCACATATATGCGACAAGTCAGTCTACACCTCCGCACAGTAATTCAGCGCAGTGAGTGACAACATTTTTCAAAACAAATTCTTATGTGTCTCTGTACAGCTAGCTTTGCTAACATCACGTTAACGGGGCTTACCTTCTTTGAGCTACTTTTCTAAGTGACAAAAAAGTTAGACGTTGTCTCCACCGTCTGTGAAAGCGAAGCGCTACTGAGTTAGCTGTGGCCATCGGATTTCTTACTATTTTTGCAGCGCTATTATATTACTGACAATTAGACAAACATCTTCTGCCGCTGAGAGAAAACCACTGCGCATGTCTCAGAGCGCGGCGCGCGAGTGGAAGGTGGGGACGGGTAGAGGAGGGGGGAGTAACAGAAACACATAGTTGCTTGGATTTTAATTGGTGCATTTTGCATCCACTGAAAACAAAGATGTTAACAAATAAACTGGACAGTATGCTGTACGTTTAGTGATATTTTCACAGTTGCGGTCTCGACTGGTCTTGAAATAAAATGCCGAGTCCTCAGAGACCGAGACAAGACCGAGACCAAATGCGGTCGAGTCCGAGATGAGACCAAGACCATCAAAAAATGGTCTTAAGACCGGTATCGAGACCAAGACCAATTTCGAGTACCACAACACTGCCACCCATAAATACATATTAATATAAATTTGTATAAATACCTGGAAGTCTGCCACCGATTGAAGCAGTAACCATGGCGACGTCCTTGTTTGTAGCAGTATGAGTATTTATAATAAGAATAATTGTATATGTTATTTAAAAGGTGTTTTCAGGACACATAAGGTCACCTCACACAAATAAAAATGATACATTTTAAAGAAAAGACATAAAATCCAAATGAAATATAAAGAGATGGTGAAAATGCCTGTTAAAACAGAAGCAAAACGTTCAGCCAGGGTTTAAAGACAGACAGAGAGTCAGAGGGTCTTTGAGTGGGAATGTGGACGTTTATTCTAAATAGTAGAATCGTTGTATATTTGCAGAATAAAGATACTTTATGTCCATAAGGTTCATTCGCAAAGCTCGACTGAAGGATGGCTGCAGCTGGACCGGTACCGGTACCACACAGCTCCTTCTTTAAGTTTTGCTCAGAGATCCAGGATGATCAGTCTGGATTAATCTAAACACTAATAAACCATCATCATCATTTCCCAATAGATCAATATGATCTCTGATCATTCGCTCCCTCTAAATTCTTCCTTTGGCGATGTTCTCCATCAGAGCCAAAGCTCCACAATTACGCAGCTCACCTTTGCGCAGCTACTTATATACGTGTAATTGCATACACACCTTGATCACTTTAAAAATAATCAAACCTGTTGATTATTTGTAATCAGCAGATTTGAGTTAATCTGTTGATCCAACCCTGTTTTCTTATTTTAGTGAGAATTAAATTACCACACAGACCAATGAGTTACATCTTTATGAGACAAAAACTGAGGAAAAGTACTATTTACATTTGAGTGAGGTTTTCACATCCTTTCATTTTTATTTTCTTTATTTTCTGTGCGTGTTAGCTTATTGTCTGAGGATAAATGCAGTTCAGATTCATCATTTACGATCAAACAATAAAATATTAAAATCATGAAAAACATCGGGTTTGATGCTTCTTGGTCTAAATGACACAGAATGTAGTCAGATTTCAGTGTATTTAGGGGAGTTTTGACGCTTTGTGGTTTGATGTCCACCGCACATTTTCACGGCAGCGAAAAAGTGTTTGTATATTTATGCAAACCTTGACGCAAAGTTAGTCTTTAGACATGCCGAGTTTTGCGTAAAATATGGAACAGCACATTTTTTGTGTGCATGCAGCTTTGTGCATGAAGCCCCTGGTCTTTTGTTCAGCATTTAACCTCCCCAGTATTTAAGCTTCTCATTCTCAGTCACTCCTGGCTGGTTCCTCTCGTCAACTGCCATCATTTCTCTGTGCTTTTCTGTGTTCTCCTTGTGTCTCCTTGCTTGATGCCTTTTTTGATTATTATTTGTTTTTCCCTGGTTCCAGTGATTTTTGTTAGTTTTGATTTATTTCGTTTTTCATAGATATTTTCAGGGTCCTAGGTCTATCCTATAAGACAAACCACATGACATTTTGCCTTCTTCTAAAGCTTTGTACTTGATACCGTTATGAAAAACTGATACAATGGTATTTGTAAAAAAAAATGTAGTTGCTAAAAATGGAATAATCATTTAAAAGACTGTGAAATGACTGTTTCTTAATGGTAACCATCAATGATTTGAATCTATAAATTGCCTCTGAAATCCCCAAATTTGAATATTTTCTCTGTTTCTACAGGACTAACACTCTGGGACTGTGAAGAATTGGAGAAAGACAAAAGAGAAACCCCACAACCAAACAGTGAATTTGAGATAGTTGCTTCTGAATCTATTGAGGACAAATCTTCAGCCCTGGATGTTGAAGCATCTTTAAAAGCAAGTTTTTTAGGTGGCCTAGTTAAAGTTGAAGGATCAGCCAAATACCTCAATGATCAGATGACATCCAAAACTCAAGCCAGAGTAACACTGAAGTACAAAGTTACCACAAAGTTCCAAGAATTATCAATGAATCACCTTGGAAGAGGCAACGTGAAGCATCCATATGTTTTTGAGAACAAAATAGCAACACATGTGGTCACAGGCATTTTGTATGGAGCTCAAGCATTTTTTGTCTTTGATCAAGAAAAATCAGAGACAGAAAGTCACCAAGACATTCAGGGCAACTTGAAAGTTTTGATTGAGAAGATTCCAAAACTATCTATTGAAGGGGAAGGCTCCTTACACCTGGAAGATAAGGATAAGGAAAAAATCCAGAAATTCTCCTGTAAGTTTCATGGAGACTTCCTGCTTGAGGAAACTCCAACCACCTTCCAGGATGCAGTAGCAGTCTACCAAAGCCTGCCCAAGCTGCTGGGAGCCAGTGGAGAAAATGCCGTACCAATCAAGGTCTGGATGCTGCCTCTGACCAACTTAGATTCTTCTGCAGCTAAACTTGTCCGTGAAATAAGTGTTAGGTTAGTTCAGGATGTACAAAGTGTCCTGGAGGAGCTCAGTGACCTGGAAATAAGGTGCAATGATGCAATGAAAAACACAACAACTCAGCAGTTTCCACAGATTAACAAAAAACTTAAACGTTTTAAAAGTATGTGCTCTGAGTTCAGGCTAGGATTTCAACAAACACTAGCAAAGAAACTCCCATCAATCCGAGGAGGAGGAGAAGAAGAGTCTGAGCTCGCAGATTTCTTGAAGAAGATTCATTCCTCACCTTTCAACAGCAAAAGCCTCAATGACTGGATTGACTGCAAAAAGAGAGAAATACATGTTCTGAAATCCTACACCAGGATGATGAAGAACACCAAAATCATCCCGTCTCCAGATATCTTTGATGAAGAACTTCTCACTGCAGAGCATGCTTTGTGTTTTGTCTTCAGCTCACTGGACAGAGATGAGCCATACCTCTCTGCTTTGCTGAACTACCTCAAAGGCAGAACCAAGTCAGAAGATTCACACAGTTATGATATTGAGAAGGAACAATGGTATCTCTCCAACAACTTGGCAGATGAAATGAGAACAAAAGTAAAACTCTTCAGTGATTTTGCAGAGGCCAACACTGAGACCAAGAGCTCAACATTCCTGGCAGTCGGTCTAACAGATGAGAAACATGAAGGTTCAACCATCTACCTTTATGAAGATGGCTTCCCTGTCAGTAAGAACTTTGAGCCTCCTTCAAAGCCTGAAACTGTGACAGCTGCTGATATAACCCACAGCAGTGTGACTCTGAAGGTTTCTCCTCCCAGGTTTGGAGCAGAGAGCGTCACCTCCTACTCTGTGGAGTTCTGTGTCAGAGGACAAGATAGATGGACACAACAGGTTGAACCAAAATCTGGAGAAATCACAGTGACCCACCTGCAGCCAAACACAGAGTACGTGTTCAGATGCAGAGCTGTGACCTCAGCAGGTGTTGGACCGGCCAATGTAATCAATGATCCCATGAAAACTTTACCCTGCAGCCCTCCTGGAGAACCTCAAGGTGAACCAAACTCTTCTGAGATATCAGTGAGTTGGGAGAAACCTGCTGAGCTCAGACCAGATGTTCAGATCCTGAGCTACATGGTGGAATATGCAAGCAGAGCCGATAGTTCAAAAGTAGAAGATCTCATCTGGAACCAAACAAGGTCAACAGGTGAAAAGGCCATCATTTCAGGACTTCAGTCAGAAACTCAATATGCAGTCAGGATCACATGTGACTGTGGAGGAGCCGGCAGAAGCAAGGAAAGCAAGATTGTTCAGGTTCATACAACAAAGACAAACATGCTTCCTGATGCTGTTAAAGCTGAGAGCACAAAGCTGGAGCCACAGTTCGGACCGCTGCCTGTTTATAGAGTTCCTTTGAAGGAGGAGAGCATCAGAATAAAGGGATGCAGGTTCTTCAAATTTGGAGAACTCAGCAAAGTTGCTCCCAAACAAAGTCGTACCATCATGGTTCTTGGAGCTACAGGTGCTGGGAAGTCAACCCTCATCAATGGGATGATAAATTACATTCTAGGTGTTAAATGGTCAGACTCGTATCGGTTCAGCTTAGTGGATGATGGTCCAACAAAATCCCAAGCTCACAGTCAGACCTCTGAGGTCACTGTGTACAAACTCAACCACAGGGACGGATTTGAGGTTCCCTTTTCTCTGACCATCATAGACACTCCAGGCTTTGGAGACACCAGAGGAATAGACAGAGACAGGGAGATCACAGAGCAAATCCGTAACCTCTTCACTAGTAAAGACGGGGTCACAGAGATTGATGCCGTATGCTTTGTTTCTATTACACCTTTAACACCAACACAGAAATATGTCTTTGATTCCATTCTCTCCATCTTTGGCAAAGATATAGCAGAAAACATCAGGATCCTGGTGACCTTTGCAGACGGTCAGAAGCCTCCAGTTCTAGAAGCCATCAACGCTTCAGGCGTACCAAGTCCGAAAGGGGAAGATGGTCTTCCAGTTCACTTCAAATTTAACAACTCTGCTCTGTTTGCTGACAATAAATCCTCTGCAGCAGATGCCCTGAGTGATGATGATGGAAACTTTGATCAGATGTTTTGGAACATGGGAACAAAAAGCATGAAAAGGTTTTTTGCTGCTCTAAATCAGATAGAAACCAAAAGTTTGACACTGACAAACGAGGTCCTGAGAGAAAGACAACAGCTGGAGGTTTCAGTTGAGAATCTGCAGCTTCAGGTTAAACTTGGTTTGGCCAAAATGGAGGAAATCAGAGAGACGAGAGAACAAATCAAAGAGCTTGAAGCCGAGATCAGTAGAAATGAGGACTTTGAGTTTGAGGTTACTGTGAAAAAACATATACAAGTTGATGTCTCTGGTACTGGGAACTTCACCCTGAACTGTCAGCAGTGTCAGGTCACCTGTCATTACCCTTGTGAAACATCAAATGATGCTGATAAAAGAGGATGTGTGGCGATGGACAGATATGGATACTGCCGTGTGTGTCCAGGGAAATGTTACTGGAACCTTCATTTCAACCAAAACTACGCTTGGAAATACAAAGATGTTACAGAGAAACGGACAGTCGCAGACCTGAAAGAAAACTATGAAAAGGCCACAGGGCAGAAGATGACTGTTGAAGGCCTGATGAGAGAACTAAAGGCTGAATATGGTATCATGCAGAATGAGGTGAATAAATTAATAGACAAATCAGCAAAGTGTCTGAACCGACTGAAGGAGATAGCACTGAGGCCCAATCCTCTCACCACTCCAGAGTACATTGATGAGCTGATTGAAGGAGAGAAACAGGAGGGAAAACCAGGCTGGAAACAACGAATTGAGTCACTGATGGAAGTGAAACAAAAAGCAGAGTTCATGGCTAAATTGGAGAAAGGAGAAAATTCTCTCCACTGATACAGTCGCTTGATGTGAGATCTCAACAGATCTCCTCAGAATCATTTAGATTTTAATTATTATTACTCTCTTAGTTTTTGCTCAAAGCAATTTGTTTCGTTTGAAACAGGAAATATAAATCCTGCATACATGATTTTACCAGCATCAAATAAATTTGGGGAAGCCAGTCTGACTCTTTTATTACTCTTTTTGACACATCAGGAAATCTCTCTGAATTGCACCCTGTGTCAGTGCGTGTATCACTTTAAGGAAAACCACATGACTGCTACAGTTCCTGTCATTTGCATGTGAATGCCCCAAATTATTTTCTCCCATGTGGGATAATTTTGATCTATTATTTCATTCTCATTTCCACTTTTGATAATTATTCTTTTGGCTTATTTCAGTTCCTTTCTATATTATATTTGAATTAGTTTACAGGGACTAACTTTTATTTATATTGTAGGTGAAAAGTAGGATGCGCTGTCTAACTGTAACCAGAGCTCTTCCACAATTCTGAGGTGCCAACATGTCTAGCATGAGGGGCATGAACCGTTAACATTCCCGTCTTTATTGAGTTTGCCTGCAATGACTTTCTAAATCCAGCAGATGTCACTGAAAGTGACAAAGCAACACAGTGTCAACAGTTTGGGAAATGTGCCACACACCCAGTGAGGCCTCAACTGTCAGATTTATGCTAGTCAATATGCTAAAGCTGTTGGAGTCTACAGAAGGCAGGCCTTGTTATATGTGGGTTGATGCTTTCTGCTTTTAGTTTGTTTTTGTTTTTTTTTATCTCATTTGCTAAGATAATTTAGGGTTCAGATATTACTTTAACCAACATAATATTCTTGGCTTTATTTGAGTGTCATATTTTTGCTGTAATTTGACTTAAAGGAGGGTAAAGACTTGCAAACACTTGTAAAACATTTCAGGTAGATGATTTTTATGTGAAAAAACTTAATGTGACTTAATGTGCTTTTAAGAGTTGTGCTAAAATAATAAATGTTTCAACTCATTAGTGTTTTTAGTTTTGTCTTTGTGTCTTTAAACTCCTCTATTAAAACCTGAATGTAGAAAGTGAAATTGTTAAGTAAAACTGTTAACCTGTACAAAAAAAAGAAAGAAAAAAAAGATGCATCTGTAGTTAATTTTTACATAACTAGCGAAAGTCCTAGCGCAAAATTTTCGCGAAACAGGCGGACGGAGCCTGGTGCTGCAAGGCTGGAGGCCTTGTCCTGTTAGGCTGTGATTTCATCTTTTCTTTTTATCTTTTTATTACTTTCTTTTTCTTTCTCACTGTTTAAAATTATGTAAAGCACTTTGAAATGCCTTGCTGCTGAAATGTGCTATACAAATAAAATTTGATTGATTGATTGATAACTAAGCTTTTGTTTTAAAGTTCATTTAGTTAGTGTAACGTCTTGCATAGGCGTAGGAAGCTAGAGGGGGGAGATGTCCCCCCTCCAATATTGGAGAGAGTCACATTCGTCCCCCCCAATAATTTCACCACAGTTGTGAAGAATTTTAAAATCTTCCACTCGCGTGCTTTTATTTTGAAGGCGCACAACAGCGCATTGAGCAGAGCGCTTCCTGCCCCTCCCCCCTCTGAGGGGCAGAGTAAAGGCTGCAGCGGCTCAGAGTAAAGGCAGCAGCAGACGGAGTCAGAAACTCGTTTGAATGAGGTAAACTGTCTGTCAGGAATGTTGCCATGAATATCGCTCGTTTATAACTGTAGTGACCATTTGTCCCCAAACTTAAATTCAAAAATCAAAAAACTCGAAGGTGATCAAAACAAAAGTAAATCCAACTCAAATAGTCACCTGATGCACCGTGGATTCTGGTTTATGCAGCAAAAAGGGAATCAAAAGTCAAAATATAGTTCTTTGGTTTTATTTGCAGTTCAAGCAAAAGGGTTACAGGCTTCTGCTCCTATTCCTGTACCTGTTCTCTGACTGACAAAAGAAACCGATGTGACTGATTGGCTGGTAAAAAACCTTATGACCACCACGTGCATAATAAGCTACCTAAGACCCACCTATTTATACCGTGAAATACCCACATCCCAACCTGAAATTAATTAACTATTTATGTGAATTCCTAATCAAAGAAATTATAAACAAAACAAAAAATTCTAATGATAAATCCACTCGCGTGGTGAGCAAATGTCAGGCCCACTGTCTTTGGGTGAGCAAATGTCAGGCCCACTGTCTTTGGGTGAGCAAATGTCAGGCCCACTGTCTTTGGGTGAGCAAATGTCAGGCCCACTGTCTTTGGGTGAGCAAATGTCAGGCCGACTGTCTTTGGGTGAGCAAATGTCAAGCCGACTGTCTTTGGGTGAGCAAATGTCAGGCCGACTGTCTTTTACTCAACCACTGTCTTTGTGTGAGCAAATGTCAGGTCGACTGTCTTTGGGTGAGCAAATGTCAGGCCCACTGTCTTTGGGTGAGCAAATGTCAGGCCCACTGTCTTTGGGTGAGCAAATGTCAGGCCGACTGTCTTTTGCTCACCCACTGTCTTTGGGTGAGCAAATGTCAGGCCCACTGTCTTTGGGTGAGCAAATGTCAGGCCCACTGTCTTTGGGTGAGCAAATGTCAGGCCGACTGTCTTTGTGTGAGCAAATGTCAGGTCGACTGTCTTTGGGTGAGCAAATGTCAGGCCCACTGTCTTTGGGTGAGCAAATGTCAGGCCCACTGTCTTTGGGTGAGCAAATGTCAGGCCGACTGTCTTTGGGTGAGCAAATGTCAGGCCGACTGTCTTTGGGTGAGCAAATGTCAGGCCGACTGTCTTTTGCTCACCCACTGTCTTTGGGTGAGCAAATGTCAGGCCCACTGTCTTTGGGTGAGCAAATGTCAGGCCCACTGTCTTTGGGTGAGCAAATGTCAGGCCCACTGTCTATGGGTGAGCAAATGTCAGGCCCACTGTCTTTGGGTGAGCAAATGTCAGGCCGACTGTCTTTGGGTGAGCAAATGTCAGGCCCACTGTCTTTGGGTGAGCAAATGTCAGGCCCACTGTCTTTGGGTGAGCAAATGTCAGGCCGACTGTCTTTGGGTGAGCAAATGTCAGGCCCACTGTCTTTGGGTGAGCAAATGTCAGGCCGACTGTCTTTTACTCAACCACTGTCTTTGGGTGAGCAAATGTCAGGTCGACTGTCTTTGGGTGAGCAAATGTCAGGCCCACTGTCTTTGGGTGAGCAAATGTCAGGCCCACTGTCTTTGGGTGAGCAAATGTCAGGCCCACTGTCTTTTGCTCACCCACTGTCTTTGGGTGAGCAAATGTCAGGCCCACTGTCTTTGGGTGAGCAAATGTCAGGCCGACTGTCTTTGGGTCAGCAAATGTCAGGCCCACTGTCTTTGGGTGAGCAAATGTCAGGCCCACTGTCTTTGGGTGAGCAAATGTCAGGCCCACTGTCTTTGGGTGAGCAAATGTCAGGCCCACTGTCTTTGGGTGAGCAAATGTCAGGCCGACTGTCTTTGGGTGAGCAAATGTCAGGCCCACTGTCTTTGGGTGAGCAAATGTCAGGCCCACTGTCTTTGGGTGAGCAAATGTCAGGCCCACTGTCTTTGGGTGAGCAAATGTCAAGCCGACTGTCTTTGGGTGAGCAAATGTCAGGCCGACTGTCTTTTACTCAACCACTGTCTTTGTGTGAGCAAATGTCAGGTCGACTGTCTTTGGGTGAGCAAATGTCAGGCCCACTGTCTTTGGGTGAGCAAATGTCAGGCCGACTGTCTTTGGGTGAGCAAATGTCAGGCCGACTGTCTTTGGGTGAGCAAATGTCAGGCCGACTGTCTTTTGCTCACCCACTGTCTTTGGGTGAGCAAATGTCAGGTCGACTGTCTTTGGGTGAGCAAATGTCAGGCCCACTGTCTTTTGCTCACCCACTGTCTTTGGCTGAGCAAATGTCAGGCCCACTGTCTTTGGGTGAGCAAATGTCAGGCCCACTGTCTTTGGGTGAGCAAATGTCAGGCCGACTGTCTTTGGGTCAGCAAATGTCAGGCCCACTGTCTTTGGGTGAGCAAATGTCAGGCCCACTGTCTTTGGGTGAGCAAATGTCAGGCCCACTGTCTTTGGGTGAGCAAATGTCAGGCCCACTGTCTTTGGGTGAGCAAATGTCAGGCCGACTGTCTTTGGGTGAGCAAATGTCAGGCCCACTGTCTTTGGGTGAGCAAATGTCAGGCCCACTGTCTTTGGGTGAGCAAATGTCAGGCCGACTGTCTTTGGGTGAGCAAATGTCAAGCCGACTGTCTTTGGGTGAGCAAATGTCAGGCCGACTGTCTTTTACTCAACCACTGTCTTTGTGTGAGCAAATGTCAGGTCGACTGTCTTTGGGTGAGCAAATGTCAGGCCCACTGTCTTTGGGTGAGCAAATGTCAGGCCCACTGTCTTTGGGTGAGCAAATGTCAGGCCGACTGTCTTTGGGTGAGCAAATGTCAGGCCGACTGTCTTTGGGTGAGCAAATGTCAGGCCGACTGTCTTTTGCTCACCCACTGTCTTTGGGTGAGCAAATGTCAGGCCCACTGTCTTTGGGTGAGCAAATGTCAGGCCCACTGTCTTTGGGTGAGCAAATGTCAGGCCCACTGTCTTTGGGTGAGCAAATGTCAGGCCCACTGTCTTTGGGTGAGCAAATGTCAGGCCGACTGTCTTTGGGTGAGCAAATGTCAGGCCCACTGTCTTTGGGTGAGCAAATGTCAGGCCCACTGTCTTTGGGTGAGCAAATGTCAGGCCGACTGTCTTTGGGTGAGCAAATGTCAAGCCGACTGTCTTTGGGTGAGCAAATGTCAGGCCAACTGTCTTTTACTCAACCACTGTCTTTGTGTGAGCAAATGTCAGGTCGACTGTCTTTGGGTGAGCAAATGTCAGGCCCACTGTCTTTGGGTGAGCAAATGTCAGGCCCACTGTCTTTGGGTGAGCAAATGTCAGGCCGACTGTCTTTGGGTGAGCAAATGTCAGGCCGACTGTCTTTGGGTGAGCAAATGTCAGGCCGACTGTCTTTTGCTCACCCACTGTCTTTGGGTGAGCAAATGTCAGGCCCACTGTCTTTGGGTGAGCAAATGTCAGGCCCACTGTCTTTGGGTGAGCAAATGTCAGGCCCACTGTCTTTGGGTGAGCAAATGTCAGGCCCACTGTCTTTGGGTGAGCAAATGTCAGGCCGACTGTCTTTGGGTGAGCAAATGTCAGGCCCACTGTCTTTGGGTGAGCAAATGTCAGGCCCACTGTCTTTGGGTGAGCAAATGTCAGGCCGACTGTCTTTGGGTGAGCAAATGTCAGGCCCACTGTCTTTGGGTGAGCAAATGTCAGGCCGACTGTCTTTTACTCAACCACTGTCTTTGGGTGAGCAAATGTCAGGTCGACTGTCTTTGGGTGAGCAAATGTCAGGCCCACTGTCTTTGGGTGAGCAAATGTCAGGCCCACTGTCTTTGGGTGAGCAAATGTCAGGCCCACTGTCTTTTGCTCACCCACTGTCTTTGGGTGAGCAAATGTCAGGCCCACTGTCTTTGGGTGAGCAAATGTCAGGCCCACTGTCTTTGGGTGAGCAAATGTCAGGCCGACTGTCTTTGGGTGAGCAAATGTCAGGCCCACTGTCTTTGGGTGAGCAAATGTCAGGCCGACTGTCTTTGGGTGAGCAAATGTCAAGCCGACTGTCTTTGGGTGAGCAAATGTCAGGCCGACTGTCTTTTACTCAACCACTGTCTTTGTGTGAGCAAATGTCAGGTCGACTGTCTTTGGGTGAGCAAATGTCAGGCCCACTGTCTTTGGGTGAGCAAATGTCAGGCCCACTGTCTTTGGGTGAGCAAATGTCAGGCTGACTGTCTTTGGGTGAGCAAATGTCAGGCCGACTGTCTTTGGGTGAGCAAATGTCAGGCCGACTGTCTTTTGCTCACCCACTGTCTTTGGGTGAGCAAATGTCAGGCCCACTGTCTTTGGGTGAGCAAATGTCAGGCCCACTGTCTTTGGGTGAGCAAATGTCAGGCCCACTGTCTTTGGGTGAGCAAATGTCAGGCCCACTGTCTTTGGGTGAGCAAATGTCAGGCCCACTGTCTTTGGGTGAGCAAATGTCAGGCCGACTGTCTTTGGGTGAGCAAATGTCAAGCCGACTGTCTTTGGGTGAGCAAATGTCAGGCCAACTGTCTTTTACTCAACCACTGTCTTTGTGTGAGCAAATGTCAGGTCGACTGTCTTTGGGTGAGCAAATGTCAGGCCCACTGTCTTTGGGTGAGCAAATGTCAGGCCCACTGTCTTTGGGTGAGCAAATGTCAGGCCGACTGTCTTTGGGTGAGCAAATGTCAGGCCGACTGTCTTTGGGTGAGCAAATGTCAGGCCGACTGTCTTTTGCTCACCCACTGTCTTTGGGTGAGCAAATGTCAGGCCCACTGTCTTTGGGTGAGCAAATGTCAGGCCCACTGTCTTTGGGTGAGCAAATGTCAGGCCGACTGTCTTTGGGTGAGCAAATGTCAGGCCCACTGTCTTTGGGTGAGCAAATGTCAGGCCCACTGTCTTTGGGGGAGCAAATGTCAGGCCCACTGTCTTTGGGTGAGCAAATGTCAGGCCCACTGTCTTTTGCTCACCCACTGTCTTTGGGTGAGCAAATGTCAGGCCCACTGTCTTTGGGTGAGCAAATGTCAGGCCCACTGTCTTTGGGTGAGCAAATGTCAGGCCGACTGTCTTTTACTCAACCACTGTCTTTGGGTGAGCAAATGTCAGGTCGACTGTCTTTGGGTGAGCAAATGTCAGGCCCACTGTCTTTGGGTGAGCAAATGTCAGGCCCACTGTCTTTGGGTGAGCAAATGTCAGGCCGACTGTCTTTGGGTGAGCAAATGTCAGGCCCACTGTCTTTGGGTGAGCAAATGTCAGGCCGACTGTCTTTGGGTGAGCAAATGTCAGGCCGACTGTCTTTGGGTGAGCAAATGTCAGGCCGACTGTCTTTTACTCAACCACTGTCTTTGTGTGAGCAAATGTCAGGTCGACTGTCTTTGGGTGAGCAAATGTCAGGCCCACTGTCTTTGGGTGAGCAAATGTCAGGCCGACTGTCTTTGGGTGAGCAAATGTCAGGCCCACTGTCTTTGGGTGAGCAAATGTCAGGCCGACTGTCTTTGGGTGAGCAAATGTCAAGCCGACTGTCTTTGGGTGAGCAAATGTCAGGCCGACTGTCTTTTACTCAACCACTGTCTTTGTGTGAGCAAATGTCAGGTCGACTGTCTTTGGGTGAGCAAATGTCAGGCCCACTGTCTTTGGGTGAGCAAATGTCAGGCCCACTGTCTTTGGGTGAGCAAATGTCAGGCTGACTGTCTTTGGGTGAGCAAATGTCAGGCCGACTGTCTTTGGGTGAGCAAATGTCAGGCCGACTGTCTTTTGCTCACCCACTGTCTTTGGGTGAGCAAATGTCAGGCCCACTGTCTTTGGGTGAGCAAATGTCAGGCCCACTGTCTTTGGGTGAGCAAATGTCAGGCCCACTGTCTTTGGGTGAGCAAATGTCAGGCCCACTGTCTTTGGGTGAGCAAATGTCAGGCCCACTGTCTTTGGGTGAGCAAATGTCAGGCCGACTGTCTTTGGGTGAGCAAATGTCAAGCCGACTGTCTTTGGGTGAGCAAATGTCAGGCCAACTGTCTTTTACTCAACCACTGTCTTTGTGTGAGCAAATGTCAGGTCGACTGTCTTTGGGTGAGCAAATGTCAGGCCCACTGTCTTTGGGTGAGCAAATGTCAGGCCCACTGTCTTTGGGTGAGCAAATGTCAGGCCGACTGTCTTTGGGTGAGCAAATGTCAGGCCGACTGTCTTTGGGTGAGCAAATGTCAGGCCGACTGTCTTTTGCTCACCCACTGTCTTTGGGTGAGCAAATGTCAGGCCCACTGTCTTTGGGTGAGCAAATGTCAGGCCCACTGTCTTTGGGTGAGCAAATGTCAGGCCGACTGTCTTTTGCTCACCCACTGTCTTTGGGTGAGCAAATGTCAGGCCCACTGTCTTTGGGTGAGCAAATGTCAGGCCCACTGTCTTTGGGTGAGCAAATGTCAGGCCGACTGTCTTTGGGTGAGCAAATGTCAGGCCCACTGTCTTTGGGTGAGCAAATGTCAGGCCGACTGTCTTTGGGTGAGCAAATGTCAGGCCCACTGTCTTTGGGTGAGCAAATGTCAGTCCCACTGTCTTTGGGTGAGCAAATGTCAGGCCCACTGTCTTTGGGTGAGCAAATGTCAGGCCCACTGTCTTTGGGTGAGCAAATGTCAGGCCGACTGTCTTTGGGTGATCAAATGTCAGGCCCACTGTCTTTGGGTGAGCAAATGTCAGGCCCACTGTCTTTGGGTGAGCAAATGTCAGGCTGACTGTCTTTGGGTGAGCAAATGTCAGGCCGACTGTCTTTGGGTGAGCAAATGTCAGGCCGACTGTCTTTTACTCAACCACTGTCTTTGGGTGAGCAAATGTCAGGTCGACTGTCTTTGGGTGAGCAAATGTCAGGCCCACTGTCTTTGGGTGAGCAAATGTCAGGCCGACTGTCTTTTGCTCACCCACTGTCTTTGGGTGAGCAAATGTCAGGCCCACTGTGTTTGGGTGAGCAAATGTCAGGCCCACTGTCTTTGGGTGAGCAAATGTCAGGCCGACTGTCTTTGGGTGAGCAAATGTCAGGCCCACTGTCTTTGGGTGAGCAAATGTCAGGCCGACTGTCTTTGGGTGAGCAAATGTCAGGCCCACTGTCTTTGGGTGAGCAAATGTCAGGCCCACTGTCTTTGGGTGAGCAAATGTCAGGCCCACTGTCTTTGGGTGAGCAAATGTCAGGCCCACTGTCTTTGGGTGAGCAAATGTCAGGCCGACTGTCTTTGGGTGAGCAAATGTCAGGCCCACTGTCTTTGGGTGAGCAAATGTCAGGCCCACTGTTTTTGGGTGAGCAAATGTCAGGCCGACTGTCTTTGGGTGAGCAAATGTCAGGCCCACTGTCTTTGGGTGAGCAAATGTCAGGCCGACTGTCTTTGGGTGAGCAAATGTCAGGCCCACTGTCTTTGGGTGAGCAAATGTCAGGCCCACTGTCTTTGGGTGAGCAAATGTCAGGCCCACTGTCTTTGGGTGAGCAAATGTCAGGCCCACCGTCTTTGGGTGAGCAAATGTCAGGCCGACTGTCTTTGGGTGAGCAAATGTCAGGCCGACTGTCTTTGGGTGAGCAAATGTCAGGCCGACTGTCTTTTACTCAACCACTGTCTTTGGGTGAGCAAATGTCAGGTCGACTGTCTTTGGGTGAGCAAATGTCAGCCCGACTGTCTTTGGGTGAGCAAATGTCAGGCCCACTGTCTTTTGCTCACCCACTGTCTTTGGGTGAGCAAATGTCAGGCCCACTGTCTTTGGGTGAGCAAATGTCAGGCCCACTGTCTTAGGGTGAGCAAATGTCAGGCCCACTGTCTTTGGGTGAGCAAATGTCAGGCCCACTGTCTTTGGGTGAGCAAATGTCAGGCCCACTGTCTTTGGGTGAGCAAATGTCAGGCCCACTGTCTTTGGGTGAGCAAATGTCAGGCCCACTGTCTTTGGGTGAGCAAATGTCAGGCCGACTGTCTTTGGGTGAGCAAATGTCAGGCCCACTGTCTTTGGGTGAGCAAATGTCAGGCCCACTGTCTTTGGGTGAGCAAATGTCAGGCCCACTGTCTTTGGGTGAGCAAATGTCAGGCCCACTGTCTTTTGCTCACCCACTGTCTTTGGGTGAGCAAATGTCAGGCCCACTGTCTTTGGGTGAGCAAATGTCAGGCCCACTGTCTTTGGGTGAGCAAATGTCAGGCCGACTGTCTTTTACTCAACCACTGTCTTTGGGTGAGCAAATGTCAGGTCGACTGTCTTTGGGTGAGCAAATGTCAGGCCCACTGTCTTTGGGTGAGCAAATGTCAGGCCCACTGTCTTTGGGTGAGCAAATGTCAGGCCGACTGTCTTTGGGTGAGCAAATGTCAGGCCCACTGTCTTTGGGTGAGCAAATGTCAGGCCGACTGTCTTTGGGTGAGCAAATGTCAGGCCGACTGTCTTTGGGTGAGCAAATGTCAGGCCGACTGTCTTTTACTCAACCACTGTCTTTGTGTGAGCAAATGTCAGGTCGACTGTCTTTGGGTGAGCAAATGTCAGGCCCACTGTCTTTGGGTGAGCAAATGTCAGGCCGACTGTCTTTGGGTGAGCAAATGTCAGGCCCACTGTCTTTGGGTGAGCAAATGTCAGGCCGACTGTCTTTGGGTGAGCAAATGTCAAGCCGACTGTCTTTGGGTGAGCAAATGTCAGGCCGACTGTCTTTTACTCAACCACTGTCTTTGTGTGAGCAAATGTCAGGTCGACTGTCTTTGGGTGAGCAAATGTCAGGCCCACTGTCTTTGGGTGAGCAAATGTCAGGCCCACTGTCTTTGGGTGAGCAAATGTCAGGCCGACTGTCTTTGGGTGAGCAAATGTCAGGCCGACTGTCTTTTACTCAACCACTGTCTTTGTGTGAGCAAATGTCAGGTCGACTGTCTTTGGGTGAGCAAATGTCAGGCCCACTGTCTTTGGGTGAGCAAATGTCAGGCCCACTGTCTTTGGGTGAGCAAATGTCAGGCCCACTGTCTTTGGGTGAGCAAATGTCAGGCCCACTGTCTTTGGGTGAGCAAATGTCAGGCCCACCGTCTTTGGGTGAGCAAATGTCAGGCCGACTGTCTTTGGGTGAGCAAATGTCAGGCCGACTGTCTTTGGGTGAGCAAATGTCAGGCCGACTGTCTTTTACTCAACCACTGTCTTTGGGTGAGCAAATGTCAGGTCGACTGTCTTTGGGTGAGCAAATGTCAGCCCGACTGTCTTTGGGTGAGCAAATGTCAGGCCCACTGTCTTTTGCTCACCCACTGTCTTTGGGTGAGCAAATGTCAGGCCCACTGTCTTTGGGTGAGCAAATGTCAGGCCCACTGTCTTAGGGTGAGCAAATGTCAGGCCCACTGTCTTTGGGTGAGCAAATGTCAGGCCCACTGTCTTTGGGTGAGCAAATGTCAGGCCCACTGTCTTTGGGTGAGCAAATGTCAGGCCCACTGTCTTTGGGTGAGCAAATGTCAGGCCCACTGTCTTTGGGTGAGCAAATGTCAGGCCGACTGTCTTTGGGTGAGCAAATGTCAGGCCCACTGTCTTTGGGTGAGCAAATGTCAGGCCCACTGTCTTTGGGTGAGCAAATGTCAGGCCCACTGTCTTTGGGTGAGCAAATGTCAGGCCCACTGTCTTTTGCTCACCCACTGTCTTTGGGTGAGCAAATGTCAGGCCCACTGTCTTTGGGTGAGCAAATGTCAGGCCCACTGTCTTTGGGTGAGCAAATGTCAGGCCGACTGTCTTTTACTCAACCACTGTCTTTGGGTGAGCAAATGTCAGGTCGACTGTCTTTGGGTGAGCAAATGTCAGGCCCACTGTCTTTGGGTGAGCAAATGTCAGGCCCACTGTCTTTGGGTGAGCAAATGTCAGGCCGACTGTCTTTGGGTGAGCAAATGTCAGGCCCACTGTCTTTGGGTGAGCAAATGTCAGGCCGACTGTCTTTGGGTGAGCAAATGTCAGGCCGACTGTCTTTGGGTGAGCAAATGTCAGGCCGACTGTCTTTTACTCAACCACTGTCTTTGTGTGAGCAAATGTCAGGTCGACTGTCTTTGGGTGAGCAAATGTCAGGCCCACTGTCTTTGGGTGAGCAAATGTCAGGCCGACTGTCTTTGGGTGAGCAAATGTCAGGCCCACTGTCTTTGGGTGAGCAAATGTCAGGCCGACTGTCTTTGGGTGAGCAAATGTCAAGCCGACTGTCTTTGGGTGAGCAAATGTCAGGCCGACTGTCTTTTACTCAACCACTGTCTTTGTGTGAGCAAATGTCAGGTCGACTGTCTTTGGGTGAGCAAATGTCAGGCCCACTGTCTTTGGGTGAGCAAATGTCAGGCCCACTGTCTTTGGGTGAGCAAATGTCAGGCTGACTGTCTTTGGGTGAGCAAATGTCAGGCCGACTGTCTTTGGGTGAGCAAATGTCAGGCCGACTGTCTTTTGCTCACCCACTGTCTTTGGGTGAGCAAATGTCAGGCCCACTGTCTTTGGGTGAGCAAATGTCAGGCCCACTGTCTTTGGGTGAGCAAATGTCAGGCCCACTGTCTTTGGGTGAGCAAATGTCAGGCCCACTGTCTTTGGGTGAGCAAATGTCAGGCCCACTGTCTTTGGGTGAGCAAATGTCAGGCCGACTGTCTTTGGGTGAGCAAATGTCAAGCCGACTGTCTTTGGGTGAGCAAATGTCAGGCCAACTGTCTTTTACTCAACCACTGTCTTTGTGTGAGCAAATGTCAGGTCGACTGTCTTTGGGTGAGCAAATGTCAGGCCCACTGTCTTTGGGTGAGCAAATGTCAGGCCCACTGTCTTTGGGTGAGCAAATGTCAGGCCGACTGTCTTTGGGTGAGCAAATGTCAGGCCGACTGTCTTTGGGTGAGCAAATGTCAGGCCGACTGTCTTTTGCTCACCCACTGTCTTTGGGTGAGCAAATGTCAGGCCCACTGTCTTTGGGTGAGCAAATGTCAGGCCCACTGTCTTTGGGTGAGCAAATGTCAGGCCCACTGTCTTTTGCTCACCCACTGTCTTTGGGTGAGCAAATGTCAGGCCCACTGTCTTTGGGTGAGCAAATGTCAGGCCCACTGTCTTTGGGTGAGCAAATGTCAGGCCGACTGTCTTTTGCTCACCCACTGTCTTTGGGTGAGCAAATGTCAGGCCCACTGTCTTTGGGTGAGCAAATGTCAGGCCCACTGTCTTTGGGTGAGCAAATGTCAGGCCCACTGTCTTTTGCTCACCCACTGTCTTTGGGTGAGCAAATGTCAGGCCCACTGTCTTTGGGTGAGCAAATGTCAGGCCCACTGTCTTTGGGTGAGCAAATGTCAGGCCCACTGTCTTTGGGTGAGCAAATGTCAGGCCGACTGTCTTTGGGTGAGCAAATGTCAGGCCCACTGTCTTTGGGTGAGCAAATGTCAGTCCCACTGTCTTTGGGTGAGCAAATGTCAGGCCCACTGTCTTTGGGTGAGCAAATGTCAGGCCCACTGTCTTTGGGTGAGCAAATGTCAGGCCGACTGTCTTTGGGTGAGCAAATGTCAGGCCCACTGTCTTTGGGTGAGCAAATGTCAGGCCCACTGTCTTTGGGTGAGCAAATGTCAGGCTGACTGTCTTTGGGTGAGCAAATGTCAGGCCGACTGTCTTTGGGTGAGCAAATGTCAGGCCGACTGTCTTTTACTCAACCACTGTCTTTGGGTGAGCAAATGTCAGGTCGACTGTCTTTGGGTGAGTAAATGTCAGGCCCACTGTCTTTGGGTGAGCAAATGTCAGGCCGACTGTCTTTTGCTCACCCACTGTCTTTGGGTGAGCAAATGTCAGGCCCACTGTGTTTGGGTGAGCAAATGTCAGGCCCACTGTCTTTGGGTGAGCAAATGTCAGGCCGACTGTCTTTGGGTGAGCAAATGTCAGGCCCACTGTCTTTGGGTGAGCAAATGTCAGGCCGACTGTCTTTGGGTGAGCAAATGTCAGGCCCACTGTCTTTGGGTGAGCAAATGTCAGGCCGACTGTCTTTGGGTGAGCAAATGTCAGGCCGACTGTCTTTGGGTGAGCAAATGTCAGGCCGACTGTCTTTTACTCAACCACTGTCTTTGTGTGAGCAAATGTCAGGTCGACTGTCTTTGGGTGAGCAAATGTCAGGCCCACTGTCTTTGGGTGAGCAAATGTCAGGCCGACTGTCTTTGGGTGAGCAAATGTCAGGCCCACTGTCTTTGGGTGAGCAAATGTCAGGCCGACTGTCTTTGGGTGAGCAAATGTCAAGCCGACTGTCTTTGGGTGAGCAAATGTCAGGCCGACTGTTTTTTACTCAACCACTGTCTTTGTGTGAGCAAATGTCAGGTCGACTGTCTTTGGGTGAGCAAATGTCAGGCCCACTGTCTTTGGGTGAGCAAATGTCAGGCCCACTGTCTTTGGGTGAGCAAATGTCAGGCCGACTGTCTTTGGGTGAGCAAATGTCAGGCCGACTGTCTTTTACTCAACCACTGTCTTTGTGTGAGCAAATGTCAGGTCGACTGTCTTTGGGTGAGCAAATGTCAGGCCCACTGTCTTTGGGTGAGCAAATGTCAGGCCCACTGTCTTTGGGTGAGCAAATGTCAGGCCCACTGTCTTTGGGTGAGCAAATGTCAGGCCCACTGTCTTTGGGTGAGCAAATGTCAGGCCCACCGTCTTTGGGTGAGCAAATGTCAGGCCGACTGTCTTTGGGTGAGCAAATGTCAGGCCGACTGTCTTTGGGTGAGCAAATGTCAGGCCGACTGTCTTTTACTCAACCACTGTCTTTGGGTGAGCAAATGTCAGGTCGACTGTCTTTGGGTGAGCAAATGTCAGCCCGACTGTCTTTGGGTGAGCAAATGTCAGGCCCACTGTCTTTTGCTCACCCACTGTCTTTGGGTGAGCAAATGTCAGGCCCACTGTCTTTGGGTGAGCAAATGTCAGGCCCACTGTCTTTGGGTGAGCAAATGTCAGGCCCACCGTCTTTGGGTGAGCAAATGTCAGGCCCACTGTCTTTGGGTGAGCAAATGTCAGGCCCACTGTCTTTGGGTGAGCAAATGTCAGGCCCACCGTCTTTGGGTGAGCAAATGTCAGGCCGACTGTCTTTGGGTGAGCAAATGTCAGGCCGACTGTCTTTGGGTGAGCAAATGTCAGGCCGACTGTCTTTTACTCAACCACTGTCTTTGGGTGAGCAAATGTCAGGTCGACTGTCTTTGGGTGAGCAAATGTCAGGCCCACTGTCTTTGGGTGAGCAAATGTCAGGCCGACTGTCTTTTGCTCACCCACTGTCTTTGGGTGAGCAAATGTCAGGCCCACTGTGTTTGGGTGAGCAAATGTCAGGCCCACTGTCTTTGGGTGAGCAAATGTCAGGCCGACTGTCTTTGGGTGAGCAAATGTCAGGCCCACTGTCTTTGGGTGAGCAAATGTCAGGCCGACTGTCTTTGGGTGAGCAAATGTCAGGCCCACTGTCTTTGGGTGAGCAAATGTCAGGCCCACTGTCTTTGGGTGAGCAAATGTCAGGCCCACTGTCTTTGGGTGAGCAAATGTCAGGCCCACTGTCTTTGGGTGAGCAAATGTCAGGCCGACTGTCTTTGGGTGAGCAAATGTCAGGCCCACTGTCTTTGGGTGAGCAAATGTCAGGCCCACTGTTTTTGGGTGAGCAAATGTCAGGCCGACTGTCTTTGGGTGAGCAAATGTCAGGCCCACTGTCTTTGGGTGAGCAAATGTCAGGCAGACTGTCTTTGGGTGAGCAAATGTCAGGCCCACTGTCTTTGGGTGAGCAAATGTCAGGCCCACTGTCTTTGGGTGAGCAAATGTCAGGCCCACTGTCTTTGGGTGAGCAAATGTCAGGCCCACCGTCTTTGGGTGAGCAAATGTCAGGCCAACTGTCTTTGGGTGAGCAAATGTCAGGCCGACTGTCTTTGGGTGAGCAAATGTCAGGCCGACTGTCTTTTACTCAACCACTGTCTTTGGGTGAGCAAATGTCAGGTCAACTGTCTTTGGGTGAGCAAATGTCAGCCCGACTGTCTTTGGGTGAGCAAATGTCAGGCCCACTGTCTTTTGCTCACCCACTGTCTTTGGGTGAGCAAATGTCAGGCCCACTGTCTTTGGGTGAGCAAATGTCAGGCCCACTGTCTATGGGTGAGCAAATGTCAGGCCCACTGTCTTTGGGTGAGCAAATGTCAGGCCGACTGTCTTTGGGTGAGCAAATGTCAGGCCGACTGTCTTTGGGTGAGCAAATGTCAGGCCCACTGTCTTTGGGTGAGCAAATGTCAGGCCCACTGTCTATGGGTGAGCAAATGTCAGGCCCACTGTCTTTGGGTGAGCAAATGTCAGGCCGACTGTCTTTTGCTCACCCACTTTCTTTGGGTGAGCAAATGTCAGGCCCACTGTCTTTGGGTGAGCAAATGTCAGGCCCACTGTCTTTGGGTGAGCAAATGTCAGGCCGACTGTCTTTGGGTGAGCAAATGTCAGGCCCACTGTCTTTGGGTGAGCAAATGTCAGGCCGACTGTCTTTGGGTGAGCAAATGTCAGGCCGACTGTCTTTGGGTGAGCAAATGTCAGGCCGACTGTCTTTTACTCAACCACTGTCTTTGGGTGAGCAAATGTCAGGTCGACTGTCTTTGGGTGAGCAAATGTCAGGCCCACTGTCTTTGGGTGAGCAAATGTCAGGCCGACTGTCTTTTGCTCACCCACTGTCTTTGGGTGAGCAAATGTCAGGCCCACTGTGTTTGGGTGAGCAAATGTCAGGCCCACTGTCTTTGGGTGAGCAAATGTCAGGCCGACTGTCTTTGGGTGAGCAAATGTCAGGCCCACTGTCTTTGGGTGAGCAAATGTCAGGCCGACTGTCTTTGGGTGAGCAAATGTCAGGCCCACTGTCTTTGGGTGAGCAAATGTCAGGCCCACTGTCTTTGGGTGAGCAAATGTCAGGCCCACTGTCTTTGGGTGAGCAAATGTCAGGCCCACTGTCTTTGGGTGAGCAAATGTCAGGCCGACTGTCTTTGGGTGAGCAAATGTCAGGCCCACTGTCTTTGGGTGAGCAAATGTCAGGCCCACTGTTTTTGGGTGAGCAAATGTCAGGCCGACTGTCTTTGGGTGAGCAAATGTCAGGCCCACTGTCTTTGGGTGAGCAAATGTCAGGCCGACTGTCTTTTACTCAACCACTGTCTTTGGGTGAGCAAATGTCAGGTCGACTGTCTTTGGGTGAGCAAATGTCAGCCCGACTGTCTTTGGGTGAGCAAATGTCAGGCCCACTGTCTTTTGCTCACCCACTGTCTTTGGGTGAGCAAATGTCAGGCCCACTGTCTTTGGGTGAGCAAATGTCAGGCCCACTGTCTTAGGGTGAGCAAATGTCAGGCCCACTGTCTTTGGGTGAGCAAATGTCAGGCCCACTGTCTTTGGGTGAGCAAATGTCAGGCCCACTGTCTTTGGGTGAGCAAATGTCAGGCCCACTGTCTTTGGGTGAGCAAATGTCAGGCCCACTGTCTTTGGGTGAGCAAATGTCAGGCCGACTGTCTTTGGGTGAGCAAATGTCAGGCCCACTGTCTTTGGGTGAGCAAATGTCAGGCCCACTGTCTTTGGGTGAGCAAATGTCAGGCCCACTGTCTTTGGGTGAGCAAATGTCAGGCCCACTGTCTTTTGCTCACCCACTGTCTTTGGGTGAGCAAATGTCAGGCCCACTGTCTTTGGGTGAGCAAATGTCAGGCCCACTGTCTTTGGGTGAGCAAATGTGAGGCCGACTGTCTTTTACTCAACCACTGTCTTTGGGTGAGCAAATGTCAGGTCGACTGTCTTTGGGTGAGCAAATGTCAGGCCCACTGTCTTTGGGTGAGCAAATGTCAGGCCCACTGTCTTTGGGTGAGCAAATGTCAGGCCGACTGTCTTTGGGTGAGCAAATGTCAGGCCCACTGTCTTTGGGTGAGCAAATGTCAGGCCGACTGTCTTTGGGTGAGCAAATGTCAGGCCGACTGTCTTTGGGTGAGCAAATGTCAGGCCGACTGTCTTTTACTCAACCACTGTCTTTGTGTGAGCAAATGTCAGGTCGACTGTCTTTGGGTGAGCAAATGTCAGGCCCACTGTCTTTGGGTGAGCAAATGTCAGGCCGACTGTCTTTGGGTGAGCAAATGTCAGGCCCACTGTCTTTGGGTGAGCAAATGTCAGGCCGACTGTCTTTGGGTGAGCAAATGTCAAGCCGACTGTCTTTGGGTGAGCAAATGTCAGGCCGACTGTCTTTTACTCAACCACTGTCTTTGTGTGAGCAAATGTCAGGTCGACTGTCTTTGGGTGAGCAAATGTCAGGCCCACTGTCTTTGGGTGAGCAAATGTCAGGCCCACTGTCTTTGGGTGAGCAAATGTCAGGCCGACTGTCTTTGGGTGAGCAAATGTCAGGCCGACTGTCTTTTACTCAACCACTGTCTTTGTGTGAGCAAATGTCAGGTCGACTGTCTTTGGGTGAGCAAATGTCAGGCCCACTGTCTTTGGGTGAGCAAATGTCAGGCCCACTGTCTTTGGGTGAGCAAATGTCAGGCCCACTGTCTTTGGGTGAGCAAATGTCAGGCCCAATGTCTTTGGGTGAGCAAATGTCAGGCCCACCGTCTTTGGGTGAGCAAATGTCAGGCCGACTGTCTTTGGGTGAGCAAATGTCAGGCCGACTGTCTTTGGGTGAGCAAATGTCAGGCCGACTGTCTTTTACTCAACCACTGTCTTTGGGTGAGCAAATGTCAGGTCGACTGTCTTTGGGTGAGCAAATGTCAGCCCGACTGTCTTTGGGTGAGCAAATGTCAGGCCCACTGTCTTTTGCTCACCCACTGTCTTTGGGTGAGCAAATGTCAGGCCCACTGTCTTTGGGTGAGCAAATGTCAGGCCCACTGTCTTTGGGTGAGCAAATGTCAGGCCCACTGTCTTTGGGTGAGCAAATGTCAGGCCCACTGTCTTTGGGTGAGCAAATGTCAGGCCCACTGTCTTTGGGTGAGCAAATGTCAGGCCCACCGTCTTTGGGTGAGCAAATGTCAGGCCGACTGTCTTTGGGTGAGCAAATGTCAGGCCGACTGTCTTTGGGTGAGCAAATGTCAGGCCGACTGTCTTTGGGTGAGCAAATGTCAGGCCGACTGTCTTTTGCTCACCCACTGTCTTTGGGTGAGCAAATGTCAGGCCCACTGTCTTTGGGTGAGCAAATGTCAGGCCCACTGTCTTTGGGTGAGCAAATGTCAGGCCCACTGTCTTTTGCTCACCCACTGTCTTTGGGTGAGCAAATGTCAGGCCCACTGTCTTTGGGTGAGCAAATGTCAGGCCCACTGTCTTTGGGTGAGCAAATGTCAGGCCGACTGTCTTTGGGTGAGCAAATGTCAGGCCCACTGTCTTTGGGTGAGCAAATGTCAGGCCGACTGTCTTTGGGTGAGCAAATGTCAGGCCCACTGTCTTTGGGTGAGCAAATGTCAGTCCCACTGTCTTTGGGTGAGCAAATGTCAGGCCCACTGTCTTTGGGTGAGCAAATGTCAGGCCCACTGTCTTTGGGTGAGCAAATGTCAGGCCGACTGTCTTTGGGTGAGCAAATGTCAGGCCCACTGTCTTTGGGTGAGCAAATGTCAGGCCCACTGTCTTTGGGTGAGCAAATGTCAGGCTGACTGTCTTTGGGTGAGCAAATGTCAGGCCGACTGTCTTTGGGTGAGCAAATGTCAGGCCGACTGTCTTTTACTCAACCACTGTCTTTGGGTGAGCAAATGTCAGGTCGACTGTCTTTGGGTGAGTAAATGTCAGGCCCACTGTCTTTGGGTGAGCAAATGTCAGGCCGACTGTCTTTTGCTCACCCACTGTCTTTGGGTGAGCAAATGTCAGGCCCACTGTGTTTGGGTGAGCAAATGTCAGGCCCACTGTCTTTGGGTGAGCAAATGTCAGGCCGACTGTCTTTGGGTGAGCAAATGTCAGGCCCACTGTCTTTGGGTGAGCAAATGTCAGGCCGACTGTCTTTGGGTGAGCAAATGTCAGGCCCACTGTCTTTGGGTGAGCAAATGTCAGGCCGACTGTCTTTGGGTGAGCAAATGTCAGGCCGACTGTCTTTGGGTGAGCAAATGTCAGGCCGACTGTCTTTTACTCAACCACTGTCTTTGTGTGAGCAAATGTCAGGTCGACTGTCTTTGGGTGAGCAAATGTCAGGCCCACTGTCTTTGGGTGAGCAAATGTCAGGCCGACTGTCTTTGGGTGAGCAAATGTCAGGCCCACTGTCTTTGGGTGAGCAAATGTCAGGCCGACTGTCTTTGGGTGAGTAAATGTCAGGCCCACTGTCTTTGGGTGAGCAAATGTCAGGCCGACTGTCTTTTGCTCACCCACTGTCTTTGGGTGAGCAAATGTCAGGCCCACTGTCTTTGGGTGAGCAAATGTCAGGCCGACTGTCTTTGGGTGAGTAAATGTCAGGCCCACTGTCTTTGGGTGAGCAAATGTCAGGCCGACTGTCTTTTGCTCACCCACTGTCTTTGGGTGAGCAAATGTCAGGCCCACTGTGTTTGGGTGAGCAAATGTCAGGCCCACTGTCTTTGGGTGAGCAAATGTCAGGCCGACTGTCTTTGGGTGAGCAAATGTCAGGCCCACTGTCTTTGGGTGAGCAAATGTCAGGCCGACTGTCTTTGGGTGAGCAAATGTCAGGCCCACTGTCTTTGGGTGAGCAAATGTCAGGCCGACTGTCTTTGGGTGAGCAAATGTCAGGCCGACTGTCTTTGGGTGAGCAAATGTCAGGCCGACTGTCTTTTACTCAACCACTGTCTTTGTGTGAGCAAATGTCAGGTCGACTGTCTTTGGGTGAGCAAATGTCAGGCCCACTGTCTTTGGGTGAGCAAATGTCAGGCCGACTGTCTTTGGGTGAGCAAATGTCAGGCCCACTGTCTTTGGGTGAGCAAATGTCAGGCCCACTGTCTTTGGGTGAGCAAATGTCAAGCCGACTGTCTTTGGGTGAGCAAATGTCAGGCCGACTGTCTTTTACTCAACCACTGTCTTTGTGTGAGCAAATGTCAGGTCGACTGTCTTTGGGTGAGCAAATGTCAGGCCCACTGTCTTTGGGTGAGCAAATGTCAGGCCCACTGTCTTTGGGTGAGCAAATGTCAGGCCCACTGTCTTTGGGTGAGCAAATGTCAGGCCGACTGTCTTTGGGTGAGCAAATGTCAGGCCCACTGTCTTTGGGTGAGCAAATGTCAGGCCGACTGTCTTTGGGTGAGCAAATGTCAGGCCCACTGTCTTTGGGTGAGCAAATGTCAGGCCGACTGTCTTTGGGTGAGCAAATGTCAGGCCGACTGTCTTTGGGTGAGCAAATGTCAGGCCGACTGTCTTTTACTCAACCACTGTCTTTGTGTGAGCAAATGTCAGGTCGACTGTCTTTGGGTGAGCAAATGTCAGGCCCACTGTCTTTGGGTGAGCAAATGTCAGGCCGACTGTCTTTGGGTGAGCAAATGTCAGGCCCACTGTCTTTGGGTGAGCAAATGTCAGGCCCACTGTCTTTGGGTGAGCAAATGTCAAGCCGACTGTCTTTGGGTGAGCAAATGTCAGGCCGACTGTCTTTTACTCAACCACTGTCTTTGTGTGAGCAAATGTCAGGTCGACTGTCTTTGGGTGAGCAAATGTCAGGCCCACTGTCTTTGGGTGAGCAAATGTCAGGCCCACTGTCTTTGTGTGAGCAAATGTCAGGTCGACTGTCTTTGGGTGAGCAAATGTCAGGCCCACTGTCTTTGGGTGAGCAAATGTCAGGCCCACTGTCTTTGGGTGAGCAAATGTCAGGCCCACTGTCTTTGGGTGAGCAAATGTCAGGCCCACTGTCTTTGGGTGAGCAAATGTCAGGCCCACCGTCTTTGGGTGAGCAAATGTCAGGCCGACTGTCTTTGGGTGAGCAAATGTCAGGCCGACTGTCTTTGGGTGAGCAAATGTCAGGCCGACTGTCTTTTACTCAACCACTGTCTTTGGGTGAGCAAATGTCAGGTCGACTGTCTTTGGGTGAGCAAATGTCAGCCCGACTGTCTTTGGGTGAGCAAATGTCAGGCCCACTGTCTTTTGCTCACCCACTGTCTTTGGGTGAGCAAATGTCAGGCCCACTGTCTTTGGGTGAGCAAATGTCAGGCCCACTGTCTTTGGGTGAGCAAATGTCAGGCCCACCGTCTTTGGGTGAGCAAATGTCAGGCCCACTGCCTTTGGGTGAGCAAATGTCAGGCCCACTGTCTTTGGGTGAGCAAATGTCAGGCCCACCGTCTTTGGGTGAGCAAATGTCAGGCCGACTGTCTTTGGGTGAGCAAATGTCAGGCCGACTGTCTTTGGGTGAGCAAATGTCAGGCCGACTGTCTTTTACTCAACCACTGTCTTTGGGTGAGCAAATGTCAGGTCGACTGTCTTTGGGTGAGCAAATGTCAGGCCCACTGTCTTTGGGTGAGCAAATGTCAGGCCGACTGTCTTTTGCTCACCCACTGTCTTTGGGTGAGCAAATGTCAGGCCCACTGTGTTTGGGTGAGCAAATGTCAGGCCCACTGTCTTTGGGTGAGCAAATGTCAGGCCGACTGTCTTTGGGTGAGCAAATGTCAGGCCCACTGTCTTTGGGTGAGCAAATGTCAGGCCGACTGTCTTTGGGTGAGCAAATGTCAGGCCCACTGTCTTTGGGTGAGCAAATGTCAGGCCCACTGTCTTTGGGTGAGCAAATGTCAGGCCCACTGTCTTTGGGTGAGCAAATGTCAGGCCCACTGTCTTTGGGTGAGCAAATGTCAGGCCGACTGTCTTTGGGTGAGCAAATGTCAGGCCCACTGTCTTTGGGTGAGCAAATGTCAGGCCCACTGTTTTTGGGTGAGCAAATGTCAGGCCGACTGTCTTTGGGTGAGCAAATGTCAGGCCCACTGTCTTTGGGTGAGCAAATGTCAGGCAGACTGTCTTTGGGTGAGCAAATGTCAGGCCCACTGTCTTTGGGTGAGCAAATGTCAGGCCCACTGTCTTTGGGTGAGCAAATGTCAGGCCCACTGTCTTTGGGTGAGCAAATGTCAGGCCCACCGTCTTTGGGTGAGCAAATGTCAGGCCAACTGTCTTTGGGTGAGCAAATGTCAGGCCGACTGTCTTTGGGTGAGCAAATGTCAGGCCGACTGTCTTTTACTCAACCACTGTCTTTGGGTGAGCAAATGTCAGGTCGACTGTCTTTGGGTGAGCAAATGTCAGCCCGACTGTCTTTGGGTGAGCAAATGTCAGGCCCACTGTCTTTTGCTCACCCACTGTCTTTGGGTGAGCAAATGTCAGGCCCACTGTCTTTGGGTGAGCAAATGTCAGGCCCACTGTCTATGGGTGAGCAAATGTCAGGCCCACTGTCTTTGGGTGAGCAAATGTCAGGCCGACTGTCTTTTGCTCACCCACTTTCTTTGGGTGAGCAAATGTCAGGCCCACTGTCTTTGGGTGAGCAAATGTCAGGCCCACTGTCTTTGGGTGAGCAAATGTCAGGCCGACTGTCTTTGGGTGAGCAAATGTCAGGCCCACTGTCTTTGGGTGAGCAAATGTCAGGCCGACTGTCTTTGGGTGAGCAAATGTCAGGCCGACTGTCTTTGGGTGAGCAAATGTCAGGCCGACTGTCTTTTACTCAACCACTGTCTTTGGGTGAGCAAATGTCAGGTCGACTGTCTTTGGGTGAGCAAATGTCAGGCCCACTGTCTTTGGGTGAGCAAATGTCAGGCCGACTGTCTTTTGCTCACCCACTGTCTTTGGGTGAGCAAATGTCAGGCCCACTGTGTTTGGGTGAGCAAATGTCAGGCCCACTGTCTTTGGGTGAGCAAATGTCAGGCCGACTGTCTTTGGGTGAGCAAATGTCAGGCCCACTGTCTTTGGGTGAGCAAATGTCAGGCCGACTGTCTTTGGGTGAGCAAATGTCAGGCCCACTGTCTTTGGGTGAGCAAATGTCAGGCCCACTGTCTTTGGGTGAGCAAATGTCAGGCCCACTGTCTTTGGGTGAGCAAATGTCAGGCCCACTGTCTTTGGGTGAGCAAATGTCAGGCCGACTGTCTTTGGGTGAGCAAATGTCAGGCCCACTGTCTTTGGGTGAGCAAATGTCAGGCCCACTGTTTTTGGGTGAGCAAATGTCAGGCCGACTGTCTTTGGGTGAGCAAATGTCAGGCCCACTGTCTTTGGGTGAGCAAATGTCAGGCCGACTGTCTTTGGGTGAGCAAATGTCAGGCCCACTGTCTTTGGGTGAGCAAATGTCAGGCCCACTGTCTTTGGGTGAGCAAATGTCAGGCCCACTGTCTTTGGGTGAGCAAATGTCAAGCCCACCGTCTTTGGGTGAGCAAATGTCAGGCCGACTGTCTTTGGGTGAGCAAATGTCAGGCCGACTGTCTTTGGGTGAGCAAATGTCAGGCCGACTGTCTTTTACTCAACCACTGTCTTTGGGTGAGCAAATGTCAGGTCGACTGTCTTTGGGTGAGCAAATGTCAGCCCGACTGTCTTTGGGTGAGCAAATGTCAGGCCCACTGTCTTTTGCTCACCCACTGTCTTTGGGTGAGCAAATGTCAGGCCCACTGTCTTTGGGTGAGCAAATGTCAGGCCCACTGTCTTAGGGTGAGCAAATGTCAGGCCCACTGTCTTTGGGTGAGCAAATGTCAGGCCCACTGTCTTTGGGTGAGCAAATGTCAGGCCCACTGTCTTTGGGTGAGCAAATGTCAGGCCCACTGTCTTTGGGTGAGCAAATGTCAGGCCCACTGTCTTTGGGTGAGCAAATGTCAGGCCGACTGTCTTTGGGTGAGCAAATGTCAGGCCCACTGTCTTTGGGTGAGCAAATGTCAGGCCCACTGTCTTTGGGTGAGCAAATGTCAGGCCCACTGTCTTTGGGTGAGCAAATGTCAGGCCCACTGTCTTTTGCTCACCCACTGTCTTTGGGTGAGCAAATGTCAGGCCCACTGTCTTTGGGTGAGCAAATGTCAGGCCCACTGTCTTTGGGTGAGCAAATGTGAGGCCGACTGTCTTTTACTCAACCACTGTCTTTGGGTGAGCAAATGTCAGGTCGACTGTCTTTGGGTGAGCAAATGTCAGGCCCACTGTCTTTGGGTGAGCAAATGTCAGGCCCACTGTCTTTGGGTGAGCAAATGTCAGGCCGACTGTCTTTGGGTGAGCAAATGTCAGGCCCACTGTCTTTGGGTGAGCAAATGTCAGGCCGACTGTCTTTGGGTGAGCAAATGTCAGGCCGACTGTCTTTGGGTGAGCAAATGTCAGGCCGACTGTCTTTTACTCAACCACTGTCTTTGTGTGAGCAAATGTCAGGTCGACTGTCTTTGGGTGAGCAAATGTCAGGCCCACTGTCTTTGGGTGAGCAAATGTCAGGCCGACTGTCTTTGGGTGAGCAAATGTCAGGCCCACTGTCTTTGGGTGAGCAAATGTCAGGCCGACTGTCTTTGGGTGAGCAAATGTCAAGCCGACTGTCTTTGGGTGAGCAAATGTCAGGCCGACTGTCTTTTACTCAACCACTGTCTTTGTGTGAGCAAATGTCAGGTCGACTGTCTTTGGGTGAGCAAATGTCAGGCCCACTGTCTTTGGGTGAGCAAATGTCAGGCCCACTGTCTTTGGGTGAGCAAATGTCAGGCCGACTGTCTTTGGGTGAGCAAATGTCAGGCCGACTGTCTTTTACTCAACCACTGTCTTTGTGTGAGCAAATGTCAGGTCGACTGTCTTTGGGTGAGCAAATGTCAGGCCCACTGTCTTTGGGTGAGCAAATGTCAGGCCCACTGTCTTTGGGTGAGCAAATGTCAGGCCCACTGTCTTTGGGTGAGCAAATGTCAGGCCCACTGTCTTTGGGTGAGCAAATGTCAGGCCCACTGTCTTTGGGTGAGCAAATGTCAAGCCCACCGTCTTTGGGTGAGCAAATGTCAGGCCGACTGTCTTTGGGTGAGCAAATGTCAGGCCGACTGTCTTTGGGTGAGCAAATGTCAGGCCGACTGTCTTTTACTCAACCACTGTCTTTGGGTGAGCAAATGTCAGGTCGACTGTCTTTGGGTGAGCAAATGTCAGCCCGACTGTCTTTGGGTGAGCAAATGTCAGGCCCACTGTCTTTTGCTCACCCACTGTCTTTGGGTGAGCAAATGTCAGGCCCACTGTCTTTGGGTGAGCAAATGTCAGGCCCACTGTCTTAGGGTGAGCAAATGTCAGGCCCACTGTCTTTGGGTGAGCAAATGTCAGGCCCACTGTCTTTGGGTGAGCAAATGTCAGGCCCACTGTCTTTGGGTGAGCAAATGTCAGGCCCACTGTCTTTGGGTGAGCAAATGTCAGGCCCACTGTCTTTGGGTGAGCAAATGTCAGGCCGACTGTCTTTGGGTGAGCAAATGTCAGGCCCACTGTCTTTGGGTGAGCAAATGTCAGGCCCACTGTCTTTGGGTGAGCAAATGTCAGGCCCACTGTCTTTGGGTGAGCAAATGTCAGGCCCACTGTCTTTTGCTCACCCACTGTCTTTGGGTGAGCAAATGTCAGGCCCACTGTCTTTGGGTGAGCAAATGTCAGGCCCACTGTCTTTGGGTGAGCAAATGTGAGGCCGACTGTCTTTTACTCAACCACTGTCTTTGGGTGAGCAAATGTCAGGTCGACTGTCTTTGGGTGAGCAAATGTCAGGCCCACTGTCTTTGGGTGAGCAAATGTCAGGCCCACTGTCTTTGGGTGAGCAAATGTCAGGCCGACTGTCTTTGGGTGAGCAAATGTCAGGCCCACTGTCTTTGGGTGAGCAAATGTCAGGCCGACTGTCTTTGGGTGAGCAAATGTCAGGCCGACTGTCTTTGGGTGAGCAAATGTCAGGCCGACTGTCTTTTACTCAACCACTGTCTTTGTGTGAGCAAATGTCAGGTCGACTGTCTTTGGGTGAGCAAATGTCAGGCCCACTGTCTTTGGGTGAGCAAATGTCAGGCCGACTGTCTTTGGGTGAGCAAATGTCAGGCCCACTGTCTTTGGGTGAGCAAATGTCAGGCCGACTGTCTTTGGGTGAGCAAATGTCAAGCCGACTGTCTTTGGGTGAGCAAATGTCAGGCCGACTGTCTTTTACTCAACCACTGTCTTTGTGTGAGCAAATGTCAGGTCGACTGTCTTTGGGTGAGCAAATGTCAGGCCCACTGTCTTTGGGTGAGCAAATGTCAGGCCCACTGTCTTTGGGTGAGCAAATGTCAGGCCGACTGTCTTTGGGTGAGCAAATGTCAGGCCGACTGTCTTTTACTCAACCACTGTCTTTGTGTGAGCAAATGTCAGGTCGACTGTCTTTGGGTGAGCAAATGTCAGGCCCACTGTCTTTGGGTGAGCAAATGTCAGGCCCACTGTCTTTGGGTGAGCAAATGTCAGGCCCACTGTCTTTGGGTGAGCAAATGTCAGGCCCACTGTCTTTGGGTGAGCAAATGTCAGGCCCACCGTCTTTGGGTGAGCAAATGTCAGGCCGACTGTCTTTGGGTGAGCAAATGTCAGGCCGACTGTCTTTGGGTGAGCAAATGTCAGGCCGACTGTCTTTTACTCAACCACTGTCTTTGGGTGAGCAAATGTCAGGTCGACTGTCTTTGGGTGAGCAAATGTCAGCCCGACTGTCTTTGGGTGAGCAAATGTCAGGCCCACTGTCTTTTGCTCACCCACTGTCTTTGGGTGAGCAAATGTCAGGCCCACTGTCTTTGGGTGAGCAAATGTCAGGCCCACTGTCTTTGGGTGAGCAAATGTCAGGCCCACTGTCTTTGGGTGAGCAAATGTCAGGCCCACTGTCTTTGGGTGAGCAAATGTCAGGCCCACTGTCTTTGGGTGAGCAAATGTCAGGCCCACCGTCTTTGGGTGAGCAAATGTCAGGCCGACTGTCTTTGGGTGAGCAAATGTCAGGCCGACTGTCTTTGGGTGAGCAAATGTCAGGCCGACTGTCTTTTACTCAACCACTGTCTTTGGGTGAGCAAATGTCAGGTCGACTGTCTTTGGGTGAGCAAATGTCAGGCCCACTGTCTTTGGGTGAGCAAATGTCAGGCCGACTGTCTTTTGCTCACCCACTGTCTTTGGGTGAGCAAATGTCAGGCCCACTGTGTTTGGGTGAGCAAATGTCAGGCCCACTGTCTTTGGGTGAGCAAATGTCAGGCCGACTGTCTTTGGGTGAGCAAATGTCAGGCCCACTGTCTTTGGGTGAGCAAATGTCAGGCCGACTGTCTTTGGGTGAGCAAATGTCAGGCCCACTGTCTTTGGGTGAGCAAATGTCAGGCCCACTGTCTTTGGGTGAGCAAATGTCAGGCCCACTGTCTTTGGGTGAGCAAATGTCAGGCCCACTGTCTTTGGGTGAGCAAATGTCAGGCCGACTGTCTTTGGGTGAGCAAATGTCAGGCCCACTGTCTTTGGGTGAGCAAATGTCAGGCCCACTGTTTTTGGGTGAGCAAATGTCAGGCCGACTGTCTTTGGGTGAGCAAATGTCAGGCCCACTGTCTTTGGGTGAGCAAATGTCAGGCCGACTGTCTTTGGGTGAGCAAATGTCAGGCCCACTGTCTTTGGGTGAGCAAATGTCAGGCCCACTGTCTTTGGGTGAGCAAATGTCAGGCCCACTGTCTTTGGGTGAGCAAATGTCAGGCCCACCGTCTTTGGGTGAGCAAATGTCAGGCCGACTGTCTTTGGGTGAGCAAATGTCAGGCCGACTGTCTTTGGGTGAGCAAATGTCAGGCCGACTGTCTTTGGGTGAGCAAATGTCAGGCCGACTGTCTTTTGCTCACCCACTGTCTTTGGGTGAGCAAATGTCAGGCCCACTGTCTTTGGGTGAGCAAATGTCAGGCCCACTGTCTTTGGGTGAGCAAATGTCAGGCCCACTGTCTTTTGCTCACCCACTGTCTTTGGGTGAGCAAATGTCAGGCCCACTGTCTTTGGGTGAGCAAATGTCAGGCCCACTGTCTTTGGGTGAGCAAATGTCAGGCCGACTGTCTTTGGGTGAGCAAATGTCAGGCCCACTGTCTTTGGGTGAGCAAATGTCAGGCCGACTGTCTTTGGGTGAGCAAATGTCAGGCCCACTGTCTTTGGGTGAGCAAATGTCAGTCCCACTGTCTTTGGGTGAGCAAATGTCAGGCCCACTGTCTTTGGGTGAGCAAATGTCAGGCCCACTGTCTTTGGGTGAGCAAATGTCAGGCCGACTGTCTTTGGGTGAGCAAATGTCAGGCCCACTGTCTTTGGGTGAGCAAATGTCAGGCCCACTGTCTTTGGGTGAGCAAATGTCAGGCTGACTGTCTTTGGGTGAGCAAATGTCAGGCCGACTGTCTTTGGGTGAGCAAATGTCAGGCCGACTGTCTTTTACTCAACCACTGTCTTTGGGTGAGCAAATGTCAGGTCGACTGTCTTTGGGTGAGTAAATGTCAGGCCCACTGTCTTTGGGTGAGCAAATGTCAGGCCGACTGTCTTTTGCTCACCCACTGTCTTTGGGTGAGCAAATGTCAGGCCCACTGTGTTTGGGTGAGCAAATGTCAGGCCCACTGTCTTTGGGTGAGCAAATGTCAGGCCCACTGTCTTTGGGTGAGCAAATGTCAGGCCCACTGTCTTTGGGTGAGCAAATGTCAGGCCCACCGTCTTTGGGTGAGCAAATGTCAGGCCGACTGTCTTTGGGTGAGCAAATGTCAGGCCGACTGTCTTTGGGTGAGCAAATGTCAGGCCGACTGTCTTTGGGTGAGCAAATGTCAGGCCGACTGTCTTTTGCTCACCCACTGTCTTTGGGTGAGCAAATGTCAGGCCCACTGTCTTTGGGTGAGCAAATGTCAGGCCCACTGTCTTTGGGTGAGCAAATGTCAGGCCCACTGTCTTTTGCTCACCCACTGTCTTTGGGTGAGCAAATGTCAGGCCCACTGTCTTTGGGTGAGCAAATGTCAGGCCCACTGTCTTTGGGTGAGCAAATGTCAGGCCGACTGTCTTTGGGTGAGCAAATGTCAGGCCCACTGTCTTTGGGTGAGCAAATGTCAGGCCGACTGTCTTTGGGTGAGCAAATGTCAGGCCCACTGTCTTTGGGTGAGCAAATGTCAGTCCCACTGTCTTTGGGTGAGCAAATGTCAGGCCCACTGTCTTTGGGTGAGCAAATGTCAGGCCCACTGTCTTTGGGTGAGCAAATGTCAGGCCGACTGTCTTTGGGTGAGCAAATGTCAGGCCCACTGTCTTTGGGTGAGCAAATGTCAGGCCCACTGTCTTTGGGTGAGCAAATGTCAGGCTGACTGTCTTTGGGTGAGCAAATGTCAGGCCGACTGTCTTTGGGTGAGCAAATGTCAGGCCGACTGTCTTTTACTCAACCACTGTCTTTGGGTGAGCAAATGTCAGGTCGACTGTCTTTGGGTGAGTAAATGTCAGGCCCACTGTCTTTGGGTGAGCAAATGTCAGGCCGACTGTCTTTTGCTCACCCACTGTCTTTGGGTGAGCAAATGTCAGGCCCACTGTGTTTGGGTGAGCAAATGTCAGGCCCACTGTCTTTGGGTGAGCAAATGTCAGGCCGACTGTCTTTGGGTGAGCAAATGTCAGGCCCACTGTCTTTGGGTGAGCAAATGTCAGGCCGACTGTCTTTGGGTGAGCAAATGTCAGGCCCACTGTCTTTGGGTGAGCAAATGTCAGGCCCACTGTCTTTGGGTGAGCAAATGTCAGGCCCACTGTCTTTGGGTGAGCAAATGTCAGGCCCACTGTCTTTTACTCAACCACTGTCTTTGTGTGAGCAAATGTCAGGTCGACTGTCTTTGGGTGAGCAAATGTCAGGCCCACTGTCTTTGGGTGAGCAAATGTCAGGCCGACTGTCTTTGGGTGAGCAAATGTCAGGCCCACTGTCTTTGGGTGAGCAAATGTCAGGCCGACTGTCTTTGGGTGAGCAAATGTCAAGCCGACTGTCTTTGGGTGAGCAAATGTCAGGCCGACTGTCTTTTACTCAACCACTGTCTTTGTGTGAGCAAATGTCAGGTCGACTGTCTTTGGGTGAGCAAATGTCAGGCCCACTGTCTTTGGGTGAGCAAATGTCAGGCCCACTGTCTTTGGGTGAGCAAATGTCAGGCCGACTGTCTTTGGGTGAGCAAATGTCAGGCCGACTGTCTTTTACTCAACCACTGTCTTTGTGTGAGCAAATGTCAGGCCGACTGTCTTTGGGTGAGCAAATGTCAGGCCGACTGTCTTTTACTCAACCACTGTCTTTGGGTGAGCAAATGTCAGGTCGACTGTCTTTGGGTGAGCAAATGTCAGGCCCACTGTCTTTGGGTGAGCAAATGTCAGGCCCACTGTCTTTGGGTGAGCAAATGTCAGGCCGACTGTCTTTTGCTCACCCACTGTCTTTGGGTGAGCAAATGTCAGGCCCATTGTCTTTGGGTGAGCAAATGTCAGGCCCACTGTCTTTGGGTGAGCAAATGTCAGGCCCACTGTCTTTTACTCAACCACTGTCTTTGGGTGAGCAAATGTCAGGCCGACTGTCTTTGGGTGAGCAAATGTCAGGCCGACTGTCTTTTGCTCACCCACTGTCTTTGGGTGAGCAAATGTCAGGCCCACTGTCTTTGGGTGAGCAAATGTCAGGCCCACTGTCTTTGGGTGAGCAAATGTCAGGCCCACTGTCTTTGGGTGAGCAAATGTCAGGCCCACTGTCTTTGGGTGAGCAAATGTCAGGCCCACTGTCTTTGGGTGAGCAAATGTCAGGCTGACTGTCTTTGGGTGAGCAAATGTCAGGCCGACTGTCTTTGGGTGAGCAAATGTCAGGCCGACTGTCTTTTACTCAACCACTGTCTTTGGGTGAGCAAATGTCAGGTCGACTGTCTTTGGGTGAGCAAATGTCAGGCCCACTGTCTTTGGGTGAGCAAATGTCAGGCCCACTGTCTTTGGGTGAGCAAATGTCAGGCCGACTGTCTTTTGCTCACCCACTGTCTTTGGGTGAGCAAATGTCAGGCCCACTGTGTTTGGGTGAGCAAATGTCAGGCCCACTGTCTTTGGGTGAGCAAATGTCAGGCCGACTGTCTTTGGGTGAGCAAATGTCAGGCCCACTGTCTTTGGGTGAGCAAATGTCAGGCCGACTGTCTTTGGGTGAGCAAATGTCAGGCCCACTGTCTTTGGGTGAGCAAATGTCAGGCCGACTGTCTTTGGGTGAGCAAATGTCAGGCCCACTGTCTTTGGGTGAGCAAATGTCAGGCCCACTGTCTTTGGGTGAGCAAATGTCAGGCCCACTGTCTTTGGGTGAGCAAATGTCAGGCCCACTGTCTTTGGGTGAGCAAATGTCAGGCCGACTGTCTTTGGGTGAGCAAATGTCAGGCCCACTGTCTTTGGGTGAGCAAATGTCAGGCCCACTGTCTTTGGGTGAGCAAATGTCAGGCTGACTGTCTTTGGGTGAGCAAATGTCAGGCCGACTGTCTTTGGGTGAGCAAATGTCAGGCCGACTGTCTTTTACTCAACCACTGTCTTTGGGTGAGCAAATGTCAGGTCGACTGTCTTTGGGTGAGCAAATGTCAGGCCCACTGTCTTTGGGTGAGCAAATGTCAGGCCCACTGTCTTTGGGTGAGCAAATGTCAGGCCCACTGTCTTTGGGTGAGCAAATGTCAGGCCGACTGTCTTTGGGTGAGCAAATGTCAGGCCCACTGTCTTTGGGTGAGCAAATGTCAGGCCGACTGTCTTTGGGTGAGCAAATGTCAGGCCCACTGTCTTTGGGTGAGCAAATGTCAGGCCCACTGTCTTTGGGTGAGCAAATGTCAGGCCCACTGTCTTTGGGTGAGCAAATGTCAGGCCCACTGTCTTTGGGTGAGCAAATGTCAGGCCGACTGTCTTTGGGTGAGCAAATGTCAGGCCCACTGTCTTTGGGTGAGCAAATGTCAGGCCCACTGTCTTTGGGTGAGCAAATGTCAGGCCGACTGTCTTTGGGTGAGCAAATGTCAGGCCGACTGTCTTTGGGTGAGCAAATGTCAGGCCGACTGTCTTTTACTCAACCACTGTCTTTGGGTGAGCAAATGTCAGGTCGACTGTCTTTGGGTGAGCAAATGTCAGGCCCACTGTCTTTGGGTGAGCAAATGTCAGGCCCACTGTCTTTGGGTGAGCAAATGTCAGGCCGACTGTCTTTTGCTCACCCACTGTCTTTGGGTGAGCAAATGTCAGGCCCATTGTCTTTGGGTGAGCAAATGTCAGGCCCACTGTCTTTGGGTGAGCAAATGTCAGGCCGACTGTCTTTTACTCAACCACTGTCTTTGGGTGAGCAAATGTCAGGCCGACTGTCTTTGGGTGAGCAAATGTCAGGCCGACTGTCTTTTGCTCACCCACTGTCTTTGGGTGAGCAAATGTCAGGCCCACTGTCTTTGGGTGAGCAAATGTCAGGCCCACTGTCTTTGGGTGAGCAAATGTCAGGCCCACTGTCTTTGGGTGAGCAAATGTCAGGCCCACTGTCTTTGGGTGAGCAAATGTCAGGCCCACTGTCTTTGGGTGAGCAAATGTCAGGCCCACTGTCTTTGGGTGATCAAATGTCAGGCAGACTCTTTGGGTGAGCAAATGTCAGGCCTACTGTCTTTGGGTGAGCAAATGTCAGGCCGACTGTCTTTTACTCAACCACTGTCTTTGTGTGATCAAATGTCAGGTCGACTGTCTTTGGGTGAGCAAATGTCAGGCCGACTGTCTTTGGGTGAGCAAATGTCAAGCCGACTGTCTTTGGGTGAGCAAATGTCAGGCCGACTGTCTTTTACTCAACCACTGTCTTTGTGTGAGCAAATGTCAGGCCGACTGTCTTTGGGTGAGCAAATGTCAGGCCCACTGTCTTTGGGTGAGCAAATGTCAGGCCCACTGTCTTTGGGTGAGCAAATGTCAGGCCGACTGTCTTTGGGTGAGCAAATGTCAGGCCCACTGTCTTTGGGTGAGCAAATGTCAGGCCGACTGTCTTTGGGTGAGCAAATGTCAGGCCGACTGTCTTTGGGTGAGCAAATGTCAGGCCGACTGTCTTTTACTCAACCACTGTCTTTGTGTGAGCAAATGTCAGGTCGACTGTCTTTGGGTGAGCAAATGTCAGGCCCACTGTCTTTGGGTGAGCAAATGTCAGGCCGACTGTCTTTGGGTGAGCAAATGTCAGGCCCACTGTCTTTGGGTGAGCAAATGTCAGGCCGACTGTCTTTGGGTGAGCAAATGTCAAGCCGACTGTCTTTGGGTGAGCAAATGTCAGGCCGACTGTCTTTTACTCAACCACTGTCTTTGTGTGATCAAATGTCAGGTCGACTGTCTTTGGGTGAGCAAATGTCAGGCCGACTGTCTTTGGGTGAGCAAATGTCAGGCCGACTGTCTTTGGGTGAGCAAATGTCAAGCCGACTGTCTTTGGGTGAGCAAATGTCAGGCCGACTGTCTTTTACTCAACCACTGTCTTTGTGTGAGCAAATGTCAGGTCGACTGTCTTTGGGTGAGCAAATGTCAGGCCCACTGTCTTTGGGTGAGCAAATGTCAGGCCCACTGTCTTTGGGTGAGCAAATGTCAGGCCAACTGTCTTTGGGTGAGCAAATGTCAGGCCGACTGTCTTTGGGTGAGCAAATGTCAGGCCGACTGTCTTTTGCTCACCCACTGTCTTTGGGTGGGCAAATGTCAGGCCCACTGTCTTTGGGTGAGCAAATGTCAGGCCCACTGTCTTTGGGTGAGCAAATGTCAGGCCCACTGTCTTTGGGTGAGCAAATGTCAGGCCGACTGTCTTTTGCTCACCCACTGTCTTTGGGTGAGCAAATGTCAGGCCCACTGTCTTTGGGTGAGCAAATGTCAGGCCCACTGTCTTTGGGTGAGCAAATGTCAGGCCGACTGTCTTTGGGTGAGCAAATGTCAGGCCCACTGTCTTTGGGTGAGCAAATGTCAGGCCCACTGTCTTTGGGTGAGCAAATGTCAGGCCCACTGTCTTTGGGTGAGCAAATGTCAGGCCCACTGTCTTTGGGTGAGCAAATGTCAGGCCCACTGTCTTTGGGTGAGCAAATGTCAGGCCCACTGTCTTTGGGTGAGCAAATGTCAGGCCCACTGTCTTTGGGTGAGCAAATATCAGGCCCACTGTCTTTGGGTGAGCAAATGTCAGGCTGACTGTCTTTGGGTGAGCAAATGTCAGGCCGACTGTCTTTGGGTGAGCAAATGTCAGGCCGACTGTCTTTTACTCAACCACTGTCTTTGGGTGAGCAAATGTCAGGTCGACTGTCTTTGGGTGAGCAAATGTCAGGCCCACTGTCTTTGGGTGAGCAAATGTCAGGCCCACTGTCTTTGGGTGAGCAAATGTCAGGCCGACTGTCTTTTGCTCACCCACTGTCTTTGGGTGAGCAAATGTCAGGCCCACTGTCTTTGGGTGAGCAAATGTCAGGCCCACTGTCTTTGGGTGAGCAAATGTCAGGCCGACTGTCTTTGGGTGAGCAAATGTCAGGCCCACTGTCTTTGGGTGAGCAAATGTCAGGCCGACTGTCTTTGGGTGAGCAAATGTCAGGCCCACTGTCTTTGGGTGAGCAAATGTCAGGCCCACTGTCTTTGGGTGAGCAAATGTCAGGCCCACTGTCTTTGGGTGAGCAAATGTCAGGCCCACTGTCTTTGGGTGAGCAAATGTCAGGCCGACTGTCTTTTACTCAACCACTGTCTTTGGGTGAGCAAATGTCAGGTCGACTGTCTTTGGGTGAGCAAATGTCAGGCCCACTGTCTTTGGGTGAGCAAATGTCAGGCCCACTGTCTTTGGGTGAGCAAATGTCAGGCCCACTGTCTTTGGGTGAGCAAATGTCAGGCCGACTGTCTTTGGGTGAGCAAATGTCAGGCCGACTGTCTTTTACTCAACCACTGTCTTTGTGTGAGCAAATGTCAGGTCGACTGTCTTTGGGTGAGCAAATGTCAGGCCCACTGTCTTTGGGTGAGCAAATGTCAGGCCGACTGTCTTTGGGTGAGCAAATGTCAGGCCCACTGTCTTTGGGTGAGCAAATGTCAGGCCGACTGTCTTTGGGTGAGCAAATGTCAAGCCGACTGTCTTTGGGTGAGCAAATGTCAGGCCGACTGTCTTTTACTCAACCACTGTCTTTGTGTGATCAAATGTCAGGTCGACTGTCTTTGGGTGAGCAAATGTCAGGCCGACTGTCTTTGGGTGAGCAAATGTCAGGCCGACTGTCTTTGGGTGAGCAAATGTCAAGCCGACTGTCTTTGGGTGAGCAAATGTCAGGCCGACTGTCTTTTACTCAACCACTGTCTTTGTGTGAGCAAATGTCAGGTCGACTGTCTTTGGGTGAGCAAATGTCAGGCCCACTGTCTTTGGGTGAGCAAATGTCAGGCCCACTGTCTTTGGGTGAGCAAATGTCAGGCCAACTGTCTTTGGGTGAGCAAATGTCAGGCCGACTGTCTTTGGGTGAGCAAATGTCAGGCCGACTGTCTTTTGCTCACCCACTGTCTTTGGGTGGGCAAATGTCAGGCCCACTGTCTTTGGGTGAGCAAATGTCAGGCCCACTGTCTTTGGGTGAGCAAATGTCAGGCCCACTGTCTTTGGGTGAGCAAATGTCAGGCCGACTGTCTTTTGCTCACCCACTGTCTTTGGGTGAGCAAATGTCAGGCCCACTGTCTTTGGGTGAGCAAATGTCAGGCCCACTGTCTTTGGGTGAGCAAATGTCAGGCCGACTGTCTTTGGGTGAGCAAATGTCAGGCCCACTGTCTTTGGGTGAGCAAATGTCAGGCCCACTGTCTTTGGGTGAGCAAATGTCAGGCCCACTGTCTTTGGGTGAGCAAATGTCAGGCCCACTGTCTTTGGGTGAGCAAATGTCAGGCCCACTGTCTTTGGGTGAGCAAATGTCAGGCCCACTGTCTTTGGGTGAGCAAATGTCAGGCCCACTGTCTTTGGGTGAGCAAATATCAGGCCCACTGTCTTTGGGTGAGCAAATGTCAGGCTGACTGTCTTTGGGTGAGCAAATGTCAGGCCGACTGTCTTTGGGTGAGCAAATGTCAGGCCGACTGTCTTTTACTCAACCACTGTCTTTGGGTGAGCAAATGTCAGGTCGACTGTCTTTGGGTGAGCAAATGTCAGGCCCACTGTCTTTGGGTGAGCAAATGTCAGGCCCACTGTCTTTGGGTGAGCAAATGTCAGGCCGACTGTCTTTTGCTCACCCACTGTCTTTGGGTGAGCAAATGTCAGGCCCACTGTCTTTGGGTGAGCAAATGTCAGGCCCACTGTCTTTTACTCAACCACTGTCTTTGGGTGAGCAAATGTCAGGCCGACTGTCTTTGGGTGAGCAAATGTCAGGCCGACTGTCTTTTGCTCACCCACTGTCTTTGGGTGAGCAAATGTCAGGCCCACTGTCTTTGGGTGAGCAAATTTCAGGCCCACTGTCTTTGGGTGAGCAAATGTCAGGCCCACTGTCTTTGGGTGAGCAAATGTCAGGCCCACTGTCTTTGGGTGAGCAAATGTCAGGCCCACTGTCTTTGGGTGAGCAAATGTCAGGCTGACTGTCTTTGGGTGAGCAAATGTCAGGCCGACTGTCTTTGGGTGAGCAAATGTCAGGCCGACTGTCTTTTACTCAACCACTGTCTTTGGGTGAGCAAATGTCAGGTCGACTGTCTTTGGGTGAGCAAATGTCAGGCCCACTGTCTTTGGGTGAGCAAATGTCAGGCCCACTGTCTTTGGGTGAGCAAATGTCAGGCCGACTGTCTTTTGCTCACCCACTGTCTTTGGGTGAGCAAATGTCAGGCCCACTGTGTTTGGGTGAGCAAATGTCAGGCCCACTGTCTTTGGGTGAGCAAATGTCAGGCCGACTGTCTTTGGGTGAGCAAATGTCAGGCCCACTGTCTTTGGGTGAGCAAATGTCAGGCCGACTGTCTTTGGGTGAGCAAATGTCAGGCCCACTGTCTTTGGGTGAGCAAATGTCAGGCCGACTGTCTTTGGGTGAGCAAATGTCAGGCCCACTGTCTTTGGGTGAGCAAATGTCAGGCCCACTGTCTTTGGGTGAGCAAATGTCAGGC